>NC_133753.1:8524564-9137064 GCF_036562045.2 Rhinolophus sinicus | reverse complement strand
TTTGCAATAGAACATAGAATTATACTATGAATAGGCGGAATATATTGCTAAAACTTGCTAGTGACTATAAGTATATTTTAAACTTTTTGCTCTGGAAATATTGGTTGAAAACTAATATTGATGGCAACTTGTTAGTGTAAATAGTAGCACATCTACTCAAGGTCTGAAATTTTTAAAAGTTTGGTTATATTTCCTTTTTAGGTTATGTTATGAGTATTCTGTCTTCCTCTTCTTATTACGTTTTTTTAGTCTCGTGAAGACTATATTTACACTCATTGGCTATTCTGTAAACAGTATGTTTTCATTTGCCAGAACAAATTTTTTCTAATATTAAAGTATGGATATTTATATACAGTATATAGACTGAAGGTATACTCTGAGTATACAGGAGAATCATAAAAAAACTTGAAAGCATTTGATAACAGAAAGTTGGAGAACTAAAGTTATCTACATTTCTTGAAGTTAGGTCTATAAATAATAAAACTGTTGATTACTTTTGTCTCAGCAAAGCAGTAAATTCTTTAGGAGATACTAAAGGAACATCCAGGGTTTGAGAACTTTATTTACAATATAGAGTGCCTTTAAAATCGTAAATGCGTATAGAAAGTCAGTTTGATTAGCTGAACTTGGAGTTCATGATTATAGATTTCCATAAGGGGCTCTTGACACTTGGATGGGTCCCATCTGGCCCCTTGGAGATGACTTCACCCAGCTCTAAATGAGCATATATATTCATAACTTGTAATAATTCTTGCCAAGAAATTTCTTTGCCTAAATCATTAAGAATATTGATTCAGAACTGGTTTTTAAAGTTTTAATTATGTGCAGTAATTTCTTCAGTTTTTTTTTTTGTTTTTTTTTTTTACTTTGCTGGTTCTTACGTCACCTTTAGAATCAAGAGAGTGTATATGATCTACAGATCCTAAAACTTAACATCCACAGTCTTAAATAAAAGTGTGTATTTATAAGTGTAATCTTTTATTAAAATACTTGAAAAATATTCTTTCTTAAAGGTTTAATGTTTGGGGGAGGAGGAATATAGATTGAATGAAATATCTCCTAGGTTATTATTATTATTACTTAATGAAGTACAGACTGAGGAAAAAGTCAGTATCAATTATACATCTGTTATATAGAGAGAAAATGGAAGCAACATTTCTCTTAACAAATGTGTTAGGTGTTCACATAAAGAAGAGATTTTATCTATTTGTGGGACTTATGACAGGCTTCAAGATGATTGTGTCATGTGAGATGAACCTTAAGGTCTGCTAGGATTTTGATAGGCAGAGATGGGTATGGAATAGCATCCCATGCAGAGTACCCGTCATAAACAAAAGCTGAGTATTGGTGTCTTCGGGGAGAAACAACAGGCTAGTTTGGCTGGGCATGGAGTGGGTGTAAGGGAGAGTAGTGTTAAATAAAACTGAAAGGAGAGACCAAAGTCATAGTTTGGAAGGTCAAATTGAATACTGTTTATTTAACATGAGCCCATTATTAATTTTCTGGTGACTTGCCTGTCATCAGTTACAACGTCCCAAGGTTATGTGGGTACTACAGACAGACTGGAGGAAATATAGAGGGAAGGCTAGTAAGGTTTCCGGGGTATAAACTGCAGAGTATACATGGGTAGTGGGTATGAAAGTCGATGGGACCCTTTTGGAAAGCAGTTTGGGAAAGTTCAGCAAGAATCCTAGATTTTAAAAATATTCTATAATTTTTTTAAAAATCCCATTTCTAGTGCTCTGTCATGAAGCAATAAAATAAAATGTGATAAAAATATGTCATAGTATGTACCCTTGATATGATGTGATGAAATGGCACTTTACCTTTGTCATCCTCCCTCAAACTCATAATTCTAGTTTAATGTGAGAAAATCATCAGACAAATTCCAATAGAGGGGCATCCTACAAAATATTCAACTAGCACCCCTCAAAACTGTTAAGGTCATCAAACCAAGGAAAAGCCGAGAAACTCAGAGCCAAGGAGAGCCTAAGGACACGTGACAAGTAAATGTAATGTGATATACTGGATGGGCTCCTGAGACAGAAGCAGACGTTAGGTAAAAACTAAGGAAATCTGAACACACTATGGATTTTGCTTAATAATGTATCACTGTTGGCTTGTTAATTATAACAAGTGTAGCACACTAATGTGAGGTGTTATTAATAAAAGGGAAACTGGGTGGGGGGTAAATGGGAAGTGTTTGTACTACCTTCTCAATGTCTAACAGTTTTTTTAAAAGTCTATTTAAAAAATAACATTTATAGTAACTTCAAAAACATTAAATGCTCAGGGATAGATTTTAAAAATGTGTGCTAAATGTACACTAAAAACTTTAAAACATTGCTGAAAGAAATTAAGGAAGACCTAAATAAGTGGTTTTAGGACAGGGAGAACTCCCCCCCGCGCTTCCTTCTTTAGTTCTTACGGTTGGACTAATGATAAATAATATAATTGACCCAAGACTATATTAACGGGAGAAAAACCAATTTAATATGTGTGCACAGGAGAATCATAAAATTCTCAGATCATAAAATGAGGCTCAGAGCAATGATCAAAGCAGGCACCCTTTTATATTTTTAGGCAAAGAAACAATAGGTTTGTGAAGAAATTAACAGGACAAAGGGGGGAAAGATAGTGCTCATTATAAAGAAATATAAGCAAAGTTTGGATATTTATTAATGAGGGATTTAAATACAGTAGTAAATAAGAAAAGGCGCTACAGGGCTTGTTTATACGGACTCTTTGGCTAGAGTTGTTTAACTCTAGTGATAGGTTGATTCCAGCGGTAGGGCAGACACCTTTCACAGGAAAGATTGAGTTCCTGCATTCAGGGAGGCGGGAGGGTCAAGGTGCCCTTCTGACCTGGCTGCTTGTCAAGTAACCTTAAATTAAAAGGAAGCAAAATGCCTTGTGGGATATTTCCATGGCTTGTCTTGGGCCTCGACAGTGGAGAGATATACCAGGTTTATGGATTGGAAGACTTCTTATTGTGATGACATTAGTTCTTTTTAAATTGATCCAGAGATTCAGCGCAATCCTGATCAAAATTCCAGCAGTCTTTTTGTAGAAATTTATAAGCTGATTCTAAAATCTATGATCAGAAATGCACAGAACTGATCACAGCCAAAATCGTTTTGAAAAAGAAAAAGCAAAGTTCGAGAACTTAAATTACCTGATTTCGACACTATAAAGCTCCAGTAGTTAAGACTGTGGCCTCCATTGACATACATAGTCAGCGGAGTTTCAATGGGTGCTCTAAGATGAATCAGTGGTGATGGGATGGTATTTTTTAAAAAGGAAGGTAGAATAATTGGATATCCATTAAAAACAACAAAAACCGAAAAACTGAACCTCAATTCTTATTTCACACTATACCCAAAATTAACTCAAAATGTATTATCAACTTAAGCATAAAAGCTAAAACTATGACATTTCTGAAGGAAATATAGAAGGAAGTTTTTGTAATTTTGGACTAGACTGTGAAAGATTTCTCCAAACCATAAAAGAAAATGTTAACATTGGGCTTCATCAAAATTTAAAACTTCTGCGCTTTGAAAGACATCATTAAAAAGTAAAAAGGCAGGACACGGATTGGGAGAAAATATTCATATTACGTATACCTGACAAAAGACTTGTGACCAGAATATACAAAGAAATCTTTAAATTAATCAGGCAACTAATTTTAAAATGGGAAGAAGACTTGACCATGCACTTCGCAAAAGCAGATACACAAATCAGTACATGAAAAGATACTTAACATCAGTCATCATTAGAGAAATGCAAATTAAAAGTAATGAGAGAAAATGACAAAGAGATACCACTTCACGCCCCCTATAATGTCTAAAGTCAAAAAGGCTCAAAGTAGCAAGTGTGTACGAGGATGTGGAGCAACTCCAGAACTCTCGTACAATGCTGGTGGAAATGCAAAGTGATACCACCATTTTGGATGGCAATCTGGCAGTTTCTTATAAAGTGAAAATATATTATTTCACTTATAAAGTGAAAATATACACTTACTATGTAGTCTAGCAATTCTACTCCTAGGCTTTTAATGAAGAGAAATTAAAACACATGTCCACATACAGACTTGTACATGATTGTTCATAGCTGCTTTATTTATAATAGTCAAAAACTGGAAAGAAATCCAAATGCCTATTAATAGGAGAATGGATAAACAAATTTTGACGTATTCACACAATGGAATACCAGTCAGCAGTAAAAAGGAATCAAGTATTGATATACTCGTGCATGACAACATGGGTGAATGTCAGCATAATTATGCTGAATGAAGAAGCCAGACAAAAAGAGTACATATTGTATGATTCCATGTATATACAATTCTAGAAACTATCTGCAAACTATCTGTAGTGACAGGAGGCAGATCTGTGGTTACCTGGGGGGTGGAGAACAGAGGGAGGGACTCCAAGGGGGCAGGAGGAAACATTTCATTGTGATGGGTGTGTACCCATTTGACCGTGGTGACGGGTGCATACATATGTCAAAACCTTAAATTCATGCAGTTTGTGGTGTATAAATCATACTCTAATACATTGATTTAAAAAGAAAAAGGTTGGTTATCATTAACCTTTCTTCGCTCAGGTTCACAGCTTTCTTAGAATATTCAGTATGTCTGACTATGCGTGTATTACTTGCAGATGATTCGTTCCGGACTCGTAATGCCAGCAGTGCTGCAGCTTCCTTTTCTCCTAACACTCCCCTACCAAGCACCTCCCGTGGCACAGGTAACTCAGTCGATCCAAAGAGCAGTGGAAGTAAAGATGTGCAACCACGTAAGGCCACCTTGTAAGTAATCCAGTGATGTACTGCTAAGTGTATAACCCTACTCTTTTGCTCAGTCACTTTCCTTCCCACTTACGTACTTTCCCCCAAACAGAAAATGTCTGTACTGAGGAAATGTTCTAAATTAAAGGGGATTGGCAGCATGCATGCCTCTGTTATGTTAATGTTTATATTATATAAGATGACCTACGTATGGCAAACACATTGTAGTTTTAGGGAATCGACAAGAAACTTTAAATGGCTCCCACTGATATCTGAGATCTACTTGTTTTTCTCTGAAATGTTTGCATTCGGGGACTTTATCTGAGAGGACCTGGGTATAATTGCATCCCTTTAAACAACTAGCTCAAGTGCACACAGTATGTCATCATCCAGTGCTCAGAAAGGTGGGTACAGCCGCTGCCACTTAAGAAAATACTACAGCGTGGAATCCAGAGTTGTGGGTCAGTGGGCTGGAGATTTCTCCAGACCATACTTGTCCATCTGTTTGTTTGTTTGTTTGTTTATTCATTTATTTATTTCTTTATTTATAATTTTATTTAATTTATTGGGGTGCCATTGGTTAATACAATTATATAGGTTTCAAGTGTACAATTCTATAATACATTGTCTGTATATTGCATTGTGTGTTCACCACCCAAAATCAAATCTTCCATCACCATATATTTCATATCTTTGACGCCCTTTAACCTCTTCTACCTCCCTCCCTCCCCCTTACCCTCTGGTAACCACTGAACTGTTGTCTGTGTCTATGAGTTTTGGTTTCTTTGTTTGTCTTGTTTGTCTGTTGCTTTCAGTTTTATATCCCACATATGACTGAAGTTCTCGACTTTTTCCACCTGACTTATTTCACTTAGCATAATATTCTTAAGATCCATCCAGGTAGTCACAAAGGGCAGCATTTCATCTTTTCTTGTGGTAGAGCAGTATTCCATTGTATGCATGTACCACATCTTCTTTGTCCAGTCATCTATCGGAGGACACTTCTGTTGTTTCCATGTCTTGGCCACTGTGAATAATGCTGCAATCAACATAGGGGTACATATATCTTTATGGAACATTTTCAAAATTTCCAATTAGATATCCAGAAGAGAGATTCCTGGGTCATATGGTAATGGTGTTCTTAATTTTTTGAGGAACCTCCACACTGCCTTCCATAGCGGCTGCACCAATTTACATCCCCACCAACAGTGCATGAGGGACCCTTTTTCTCCACAGCCTCTCCAACACTTATTATTACTTGTCTTGTTGATAATTGCCATTCTGGCAGGTGTGAGGTGGTATCTCATTGTGGTTTTGATTTGCATTTATCTCCCTAATTGCTAGTGAAGTTGAGCAATTTTTCATATATCTGTTGGCCATTTATATGTCTTCTTGGGAGAAGTGTCCGTTCAGGTCCTCTGCCCATTTTTTAATCGGATTGTTTTTTTGTTGTTGTTGAGTTGTATGAATTGTTTATATATTTTGGAAATTAACCCCTTACCAGAGGTGTTGTTTGCAAATATCTTCTCCCACTCAGTTGGTAGCCTCTTTGGTTTATTGATGGTTTCTGTTGCTGTGCAGAAGCTTTTTAGTTTGATATAGTCCCATTCATTTATTTTAGCTTTGATGTCAAATTCCCTTGCCTTTGAGGTCAAATTTGTAAAATCCTCTCCAATACCAAGGTCCATAAGTTTAGTACCTATGTTTTCTTTTGTCTTTTGTTGTTTCAGGTCTTATATTTAGACCTTTGATCCACTTTGAGTTAATTTTTTGCATGGTGACAAATAGCAGTCTAGTTTCATTCTTTTACATGTGGTTTTCCAATTTTCCCAGCACCATTTACTGAAGAGGCTTTCTTTTCTCCATTGTATGTTTTTGGCTCCTTTGTTGAAAATTATTTGCCCATATATGCATATATGTGGGCTTATTTCTGGGATCTCAATTCTGTTCTGTTGGTCTATGTGTCTATTTTTTTTGCCAATATCATGCTGTTTTGATTATTGTGTGTTTGTACTATAATTTGAAGTCACGCAGTGTGATACCACTGCCTTTTTTCTCAGGATTGCTTTGGCTATTTGGGGTCTTCCTATCAAAAGATTGCCTTGGAATTCTTCTACTGAAGATCATACTTATAACATCAGAATGTAATTCATTCTTTTATCAAGTTATTTTTCTAAATGCCATAGGCATTTTTAAAAAATAAAGATCATTAAAACTTCACATTTTTTGTAAAGACTCGTTTATTTCAGATTACCATCTTTATCTGTTCTTCTATTGTTGAGCATGTTTTTCTTTTTTCTAGATTGAATTTTCTCTTGCTCAATATATAATATGTAATTATACTAATAATTATATCATCAATTATATATAATTGTTTAAAAAATGAATCTAGAAACAAACACTCTAACAAATCACATTGAGTTTGTTTCTTCTTTTCTGAATAATCTGAAGGAGAAGGAACATTGGTATCACAGCTGCTTTTTTAACATGTGGCTGGGTCCATATGTCCATAATGGCAGCGCTACGTAATGTGGATCTGATTTGGACTTTCTCAGGAATGTACATTGAGCATAATTGAAACAGGTGACCGGTGTGGTTATGTTTGGTTATGTTTCTGTGAGCTGTTATTCCCAATAGAGCACCATGCCATAGCCAAATGAAAGGATATCCTTTTTACTTAAAAAAAGCCTAGGAAGTGATTTTGGAAAGTATTAATTATCTCAATTTTGTTCTATGCAATACATTCTCCAACTTTTTAGTGTCATAGAGATGACACACACATCTGATGTTTAGGAATCTCGTGTCTTAAAGGAAATATGGGAATGCGTCGTATCTTAAGTCTTTTAAGGCCAGACAGTTGATATATTTAGATTGCATTATTTCTGTAAATAAAAACTGTAGGAAGAGTTATAGGCCCTGAATTGAATGCTGTTAGATGCACATAAGATTGGGTAATTAAAGGTAATTCCAAGTAATCTTTAATGTGTAATTAATTTTTTTCACTTCATTAGAATCCTTATAGGTTTATTCAAAGTAGATTCTATCTATATTTCTTTATTTACTTTGTAAGTATTGTATGGATAAAATTTTTCATGTTTTGTTTTCTTTTTTTCTCTCTTTCTTCTCTCTCTCTTCTCTTTCTCTCTTCTCTTCCTTCCCTCCCTCCCTTCCTTCCTTTCCCCTCTCTTTCTTCCTTTTTGACAAAGAAAATCCAGAAAGTCCAATCCTTAAATCATCTGCTTGATAAAGGAGGCAAAACAAGACAACTGGAGACAATGTGATTGATGGACAAAAGCTAAAGCAATGGCTGGGGCCTTTTTTTTTTTTTAATGAATGGAAAAGAGATATGTAATGGCAGCTGATTTTGCTAAACGTTCCATGTTTGAAATTAGATTCCCTAGGAGTTATAATATATATTTCTCAAATAATAATGTGGTTACCGAATTCCAATGTTATAGTGAAATGCAATGAAAAACAACTTTAGGTATGTGCTTTACTGCTGAAGAGACAAGTCTGCGTTTGTTTGTGCAGGAAACCATCTATTTAATTGTTCTAGAGTTTTAGCATTTAAAAATTATACATCCAAATCAACTGAAATTGCCCTCGCTACATAATCGCTTGCAGGGGGACTTGGGAGTAAGAAAGACATTGCATTTTCTCATGAAGCTCCAAGCCCAATTGAAAAGTCACATCGAGAAGGATACAAACGCTGTCCCCAATTTTATCAGTCCAATCGTGGTGACAATATGTTATACCTGGACATTCCGAAATTGAAATTTGCAGTGAAAATTCCACAAAGATTTCTGATAACTTTCAGCCAGAGCTACCTTAAAAATAATAGATTGATGATTTCCTTTATTTCCCAGAAGAATTTATTTTATAAATACTTTGTTTACATTTTAGGTTGTATTTGTTCTTAATGAAAAATGATCACTCTAGTTCGAATCAGCTGTTAGTCCAAGCTATCATGCTTAAGCTATGTCAACAGCATTTACTTGTTCTAATGCTAATATTTCCATCAAAATTTGCCTGTGGAACATATACGGTTATTAATTTTAAAATGTCAGTTCTCGAGATATACTGTATGAAGCTATTGTCAGCTTCTCTATTTCAAAATGCAATCAACATATAACTATATTGATATTAGAAAATACTTGTTTTTCTAAAATATATTGATGTATGATAAAGATGACCTAAGTTGTGAATGCATATGCGTGTGTGGTTACTTTTTATAATGTGAAACAATGAATAATGAATTTACTCAAAAATAAAACATAGGTTAATGAGATACCTGTGTTTGTGAAAAAGTTTTAAACACTTTCCTGCAGTTTTTATTCTATAATTAAAGCGTAAGACCGTTCACTTTTAAGTAATGAATCGAAGCACACCCGACGTGAACTATAAATGACTCAGGACAGCGACTCAGTGTGCAACTTCCACGCCATCTGTTCCCCCTTTGCCCAACAATCGGCCTCTTTGGGGCTCCTTTGAATGATTCTTACTATCTTTCATTTAAGGACAGTCAGGTAAATGTAATTGTTCAACCCCCCATTTTGTCAGTAATTAACAATTGAGTGGGTATAGAAGCTTGATCGTCCTGGCTAATGTAGTACATGCTTTGGGGATTTCACTTAACTGGTGTCCCCTAAGGTATCAGCATCACTGATGGGGAACTGAACACACGGGGCTGGGCGGGAGTGTGTGTGGTGCGCGTGGGACCTCAGGGCGGCATCAGCTTTCCCACACTTTGATTCGTAAGCAGTATTGACTATGATTTTAAATAAAATGGAGAATTTCAGTTTATTTGTTCAATAATAAATTTAGCAGAGTCAGGAACTTTTATTTTCCAGTATGCATGTGGGAGAAGAGGAAAGTGATTTGACAGAGAAAAGTCGCTACTGCTTATAAAATTCAGGCATCTACAGAAGTCAGCTGCAGTCTTATTCCAAGGCACTAAAATTTCAATTAAGACAGACAATCAAAATTACATTGGGAAGATTTCATTTCTTTTTTTTTTTTTTTTCAGAGCAATTTTTAAAAACAAATTGGTGACAGTTATGAATATCCACACACATCTCGATTTACACTGGAAACAGGATTGATACTCTTGTAAAAGTCCTCAGTTTAATACTTTATCACATACCATGTTTCCCCGAAAAGAAGACCTAGCCAGACAAACAGCTCTAATGCGTCTTTTGGAGCAAAAATTAATATAAGACTCGGTATTATATCATATTATATAAGACTCGGTCTTATATTATTATAAAATAAGAGCCGGTCTTATATAAGACTCAGTCTTATAATAAAATAAGACCTGGTCTTATATTAATTTTTGTTCCAAAAGACATATTAGAACTGATTGTCCAGCTAGGTCTTATTTTCAGGGAAACATGGTAGTTCCTTTAAACTAGTTGTATAACAAAGAAAGGTCTCTCCCATCTGCAGCTGTGGGGAAATAGCGACATGGCTTTCATCTGTTTGTTAATTATGGAAAGTTGCACTTTTAAGGATTGGTCCTAGAATTTCACAAGTTAGCATTACAAGCAAAAATCAGACCCACAGGACTCAATTTTATTGGTAGAAATGTAGATAGGGCTGAAAAGGATTTTACTTCATAGAGGAAAAATAAGGAGCATATAGAATTTTTCTTCCATAACTTCATACACATTTAAAAATCATTTCCATTATTTAACTTAATGAGCTCAGATGCCTTCCTCTGAAGGATGCATTCATTTTCACTTGCAGTTAGTGGCATATGTGAGGTATTTGAACTGAAATGAACAGGCTCTTCAGCTTGAGTAGGACTTTACAGCGAAGAGAAATGAATTAGATTAATTCAATAATCTGTTCTCAATTGTTAAAGCATGTGTGAGAGAGAATGTGTGTATGTGGGTGTCTGTGTCCGGCTGTCTGTGTGGGAACAGTTGTAAAACCCTGACACTGGAATATAGTGAAGCCTGTTACAGTGGTCAGATTTTTCCTCTCAGTTGAAACCTTGAATTCTTTGTATGATTAATTATACTTTTTATTGTTCTGCATTTCTTCACCATGCAAATATACTTGGAAAATCTGAAACCTAGTGTTTTAGGAGCGTCTTCAAGCATATGTTGGGAAGTTTTTAAAAATGTGTTTTTAAATAGAGAGTAGAGCCGTTTTCTGCCTTAAAGAGCAACATGTTGGATATAATCGTTATGCTGTCGTTGTTTTGCAGTGGGGAGATGAGGATAGAGTTCGATCTGCATGTTATATGAACCCTTCAATAATAACGAACCCTTTCCTAACTGGGTTTGGCCATATTTATTTCAGAGGGTATTATGTTCTCATAGACTTCTTTTTTTCCCCTCCCAATTTCATCTCTTAAAAGTGGGTAATTTGACTGGACCCTTTTTTATTTCTCCTATTTTTTCCACAAATAAACCTGATTAATTGAATACTGACAAGTCACTGAAGAATGCCAGTTGGAGTTAGTGCTCTATTTTTGTCTCTCTTTCTAGGCCCTAGAATTGCCTCTGCCTTACCATGGGTCAGCTAGTGCTGGAAGGAGTACAGGAGTGAATTCATGTCCAGATTTTAGAAGATGAAAAGCCAATATTTATGCTGCTGCTTAATATCATTGCCTATTCACATTAAGTAAGATACACGTTATTCTGATGTACATTGATAGTTAAGATGACTAATCAGCAAATTAATTTTAGGTATAACATTGGACACCAAAAAGATAGAAATCCAATTAGGCATTTAGTCACTAACAGTTGACACTCCAGGATTAGATAGCCGTATTCATGAGTCTCAGAATTTACTCCTAAAGTATTGTATAGTCTCTATAACAGAAAATGGCTGCTTCAGAAAGTTTCGGGGGAATTTCTGTTTTCCTTTTAACCTTGGCCTCAAGTCTGTTATCTGCTGTTTGACCCCAGTGGGTAACTGAGAGGTGAGCACGCGCTGCCTCAGTAAGTGGACTCAGCAGATGTTTCAGAGACAAAGAAGGAAGAGTGAAATGGGCCTGGAGTCAAGAGACTCTGCCATTGCCACAGTGGGTGACTTTGGGCAAGTGTTTTGCTTTCTATGAGATGTGCAGTATAATTTATCATTAGGTGCGGTAGGCACGGCACCTAAGACCTATGAGACATTTAGGGGCCCACGAAGGTGTTTTACTTCTTGCAATAAGCAAGTTATATACTTTGATTGCATTGGTATAAAGACAAATACAATCCAGAATATAGTCATCATTATACCAACGCAGTCATAAAATACAATTTTTAATTTACATATATGTACTTTCATTATGGAGGAAAGAGCCCATGAAAGCAAAAGTGCCTGAGGCCCGTGAAAGTCCGAATGTGACCCTGTCTCTGGTTCCCCCTTTCTGTCCTTTGTACAATGAAGGTGTGGGACTATATGGGCCTGTGGCTCAGTTAATACTTCTGCGAAATGACCGGATGACCGCGGGTGGACCGGGCTGCACCGAGGCAGATGCTGTGACCAGGACTGACGACAAACACTTCCTTCTCATTTTAGTCAGCAAGAAATGATTCTACAAGAGGTGAAAGGAAAACACCTATTTTGCACCAGAAGGAAGTAAAGAGAAACATGTGACTTTTGGAGAATGTGTGCATGTCTTTCTCCCAAAGGCTTCATCTGGAAATAGTGTTCTGAGTTACTGTTTTGGTTTTTTTGAGTCCAGATACGTGAGTAACAGAGAAAAGTAAAGATGTTCTACCAAATGAGTCTGGAGTCAACAACAAAGGCTCTTAGAAACAGGCTGAAAGTACCAGACAGACTACCCAAACAGCTCCTTAAAACAAGTTTGAGTTTAATACTCCAATTTATCTAAGCATGGCTCAAATAGAGGACAGGGGTCCCCTTGTACCACTCAGAGCCAGTGTCCTGTGTGGGTTCCCACACCTCTGATGGAGCATCTGCTATGCACTACGTACTCATGCATGACGGGAGTCACAGGACAGTTGGATTCACCACCCTGCCCAGAAAGAGAAGCATTCTAGAGGTTTCTTCATAGATCATGAAATGAAATGGCCGGTCCACTTTGATGATGGGAGGCATGGAATAAGCAGTAATTTCTGACAGCGTTCCCGCCACGGCCTCAGTTCCTTTTTCGTTGACCTCGATCACTGCTCTTTGTAAAACCTAGAAAAGAAAATAATATGGGAGACCATTTGGGTGGCAGCCCCTTGACATTTTTTCTGTGGTCCTTCCTGCCCATGAGGCCATGCTTCTGGGAATTGGTGGTACGGGGCTCCTCTGTGCTAGAGGAATGGTCTGAGGTTGCACCAGGGACTGCCTTCGAAGCCCAGAACATACCAGGAGACCCCGGAAACCCAGTGTGAAACACTTCCCAGATGTGCGCAAGGGACTCTGGCCGATTCGTGCCCACGTGCATCAGATCCGCAAACATGCACTGAGCATGTGCTTGTGCTACTGATTCTTGAGCTGAGCTGGTCCTCCTCCGGCAGGTTCTCAGGCTGCCTGGGCCCTGAATACTTTAACCTTCCGGCAGCAAGGTGGGTCAGGGTGGGGCTAGTCTTCTGGAGCAGCTTCCAGCTCCTGGTACTGTGCTCAGGACTCCTGGGACAAGCCCTGGGGTCCCCGAGGTCTCCCTGAACTCTGGCTGCCTGCACTCAGGCCTCCTGTCCTGTGTGGGGGCCCTTTTGTCCAGGTGATGTGAGTGATATACCTACGTCTATAAGTATTACAAGAGGAGATAATGAAAATATCAGTGTAATAACACCTGGAGATTCCCTGATTTTCTGGAGTGAAAATTTACTTCCCAGAGTAAACAGGGAGAATATTTAATGGCTTGCGATTTACATTGTAAAACAGCAGCACGAATTCTTTCAGGCGCTGGTCTGCAGGATCATCCTGTTTATCTGACTCACCTTCCCTGAGATGCTAAGGACTGATTGCAGCCAAAGTTGCCCTACTGAGTCCTATTTAAGTGGACACCCTTTTAAATGTTTCTTGGAATTAGGAAATGCAATTGTCTGGGAAAATACTAACCAAACCCCACAGTAAGAAAGAAGTGCAGTAAGATGAGCTGCCGTTTGGAAATGTCAGAACGTTTTCTTGGTTGAGATAATGACCGGGGGTTACTGCTGCCGTGGTGAGCACAGGCCAGGAATGTTAACCAGTTCCCGGCAATGCACTGCGCTGCCCTGAACGACAGATGATAGCCTCTCCTCAAAATCAATAGCCCTTGCACTGAGCAAACAGATTAGCTGGACGTGTTTCTTGTGGAAGCAGAGGAACCTTGCTCTGAGCAGCTTTCCAGGCAGAACAAGGGCCACAGAGTATGAGTTAGGAAGAAGTTACAGGTCAAAACATATATACATATGAAAAAAAACAAAAACCCAATGCGATCTTAGTCATCTGTGAATTGGCTGCTTTTCAAAGAAGTGGTGAGTTCCCTGTCACTGGAATTGTTAAAGAAATTGGGTGGTTGTTTTGTAGGGATATTATAGAGGGGATTTCCACCAGGGGTAGGAAGTTGAGCCAAATAACTCCTGGGGGTTTCTTTCTTCTTAAAAGTGGTGTAATTTCATGAAATTTTAAGCGAGTCTGTGAACTAATCCCTTTTTAGGGGTAAATTTCTCCTGGAGTGTTTGAGAGAGAAGAGGGAGAGCTGTGCATAAGAGAAATTAAATTAGTTGAACAACTGCTCTAATAAAATAGATCAACATTCTTAAAACATCCCACTTGAGTGCTATTTCAAGTCTTTGGAATTTAAATCTAACTTTCTACTACACCTTGGTATGTTATCAACGTTAAAATGGTTTGCAAAATTATTTGTTGGTTTTGGTCCCATTTCCAAGTAGGGCTTGGGTCCTAATGAGCGATCCTGACTTACCTTAGATACTTTAAGGTTTCTCACAGTAACCGAGAGTTCGCCCAGGTCAGCCCAGGGTGAGAAGATTCTTCTGATTCCCATCTGCTTAAGCAGTTCGTGCATCTCATACTTCTGATCTAACTTGAACTTGGGAAAGAAAACTTCCATATTTCTGTGGTACAAGCACACATAGTGGTGAAATGTAGACAAAAGCCTAAAAAAGTCACACTTTCTTTTTTTCCTTCCTCCAAGGTTATTTCCATTAATGAATGAGTCTCAGTTGACTCTATGTATAACTCGTTCCATTCTTTTTAATGGTCTTGCTCAGAGAAAATAGTTCTGGCTTGTCCAATGTATCTATAACTTCAGCGTCACTGAACCGGTTTTGTTTCCCAGCCAATGACTCACGTTCTCTTTAGCAAAGAATACCATATTTTGTATCCATTTCCCTGTGTTTTAAAAACAACCCAAACCAATAGCTGCTTCCAGCAATTCTTTGCTTCCAGCAATCCTACGGACTCCAGGATGATGTCTGTATTCAATCTCTAGATTCTGTAGACGCCCAGAATTCCAGGAAAAACTTAGGAGTCTGGGGATGGACAGCAGGAGGGGAATGAAGGAAACTCTCAACCCCCGATGTATCTGTGGCCAGAGAAACTCTGATATTATCTGTTTTATATATATTAGAGTTCTTCTTTGAAAATACTTTGTTCGAAAAGATGAGTTCTGTGGCTCAAAAATAAAAAAAACATCGAAACGAATTGACACTAAATTAGTCTTAAAGAAGTCTCAATTTCTTAATCTGTGAAATGTAGCCCAAAATACCAATTTCACAGGGCCATTCAGAGGATTGCATGAAAGAATATTTGTTAAGTACCCCAAACAATATCTGCTGTATAGTAGGAGCTTCACATTATTTCCTTTTGCTCATTTTATCCCCCTTCATTTTTTCTCTCTCTCACCCACATCCGGTCCCTCAGCAAATCCCGTCTCCTCCAGCTTCCTAATCCGTCCAGGATCTCCTGCTGTTCGTCACTCTGCTGCCACCCCCACAACCCACAGGGCAGCACCCTGACCTGCACTGACCTCCTGACCGGTCTCCATGCTTCCTCCCTCGGCCCCCTAGTCTTTTCTCAGCGCAGGGGCTGTGTGGCCCTTTCAGACCATGTTGTTCCTCTGCGCGGAGCCCCCTGTGGCTTCCCGTCCACCTCCGGAAGAACCCAAGTCTTTTCGGGGGCCTGTAAGGTATGGCTCTGGGTGGCTGGGCCCCTGGTTCTTCTCTGGCCTCATCTCCTCACTGGCAGCCCATCAAGCTCGCTCCCATCCCAAACTGTCTCACTTCTGCCTGTAACGCTTCTCTCCCCAGGTAGCCACAGGGTCACGGGTCACTTCTGGGCTTTGCTCCCCACCTGGCGTTCCCCTGCACCCTGCTGGCACCCCCATCCCCTTCCCTGCACTATGACTTGTCTCCCTCCCTTCACTAGAGTGTAAGCTCCTGGAGGGCGCCGTCATGCGTGTGTCATGGTGCCCGGCCCAGGAGCACCTCAGTAAGTGCTGGCTGAGTGAGACAGCAAGCCAGGCACTGTGAGAGATGCCAGGATAGAGTGGACAACAGGACGGATGCAGCCTCTGCCCTCAGGGAGCCCACAGGGGGAGCCCAGCATCAAACCACGCCCCTGGGGTCAGTGCTGCAGAGATGGAAGGCTGAGCTCGTGCAGGGCGAGGGGCGTGCTGTACCTGGTTTTCATGTTTCTCAGCCACGTGTCCACCAGGTCTGTAGTCAGGTAGTCTTCAAGGGCGAAGTGGTCACCCATTTTCTCCATGAGGACCACCAGCATGGTGGCGTTTCCTTGGTAGGGCAGTTTGAGGACATGGCAACGAAAATTCTTATCAAAAGTGGAGGCAAAGTTGCCAGCCCTGTACATCATGGGCACCTTGACTGTCTTGTACTTGTCCAGGTGGAAAGTGTCCACCTCAGTGAAGGCAGGGTCAAAAGGGCTCAGCCAGTTCCCTAAACAGGTGAGAAGAGAACTCGTTGTGGAAACCACCCTCCGAGAGAGCATCGTTCTTGCCAACGTCATAGGGCCCAGGGTTCTGTCCCTCTTCCTGCCCCAACTAGGACAGGCAGTCCTTAACGGGGTTTGTTTTGAACACAGCTCAGGTAGGCAAAATAAATTCCCCAAAGACCAGCCTTTCCCGGCCTCTTTCCCAGCTGGCCAAATGCGGACCCACCCGCAGGCCCTACTGGAATCACACACAGCAGCAAGGAAGTGTCTCTAGACAACCCGCTCCCGTGTGGCTTGCTCTGGCCCAGAGAGGACTTCGGGCCTCTCCCTGTCCCCGTCTTCACGAGGGACCCTCCCACTACCCTTTATCAAGTGCACACCCACATACAAGCAGAGTCCCCTGTAGCCGAAGTGATGACATACCCCACCCATTGCTGCTTAGGGTGGTTCTGAGAGAAGGGGTCCCCTGCTGACCAATCACCACATAATCCAGGGGAGGCCACCAGCATGCGGCAGCATGACCCTACACACAGACCTCTGTCCTGGGGGTGTGGCTTGACTAACTGGAAGTACATCCTCCTCCTGGACTTCGCAAGTCCCTAGTGTCAGCTATCTGCTACAGCAGCAGCCACACAAGACCACTGCCTGTGAGAGGGCCAGGATGTCAGGACCTCCTTGTGGAGTTTGGCTTCTGCCATCTGTCATGTGACTTTGATCAAGCTGACCTCTCTGAGCTTCTCTTTCATCTGTGCAGTAGGTGGGAGTGTCCCCATTTTCTTTCTATATTAAGAATCTGAGGACAAGAGACTTTTTGTCACTTACCCCAAGTCACAAAAGTAGAGTGAAGGAGCAAAGATGTAACCTGAAATCTCTCAGATCATTTGCCTTCTTTTTTCAATGACCCCGATTCCCTGTGTCAGAATGTCAGAGGACAGGAGAGCGGTGGAGAGGTGCTTGGAAAACTGTTGGGACCCCAAGCACATGGGCCACCAGGGCAGGGATGTCAAGTGAACATGCCCCGCACTGCGGCTGCCACGTCGTACATGGTCAGTGCCTGTTTCAATCTGGGAACCCTGAAAATCCGTTCATAGAAAATCTTGGGGCATTAACCAGACGCTGGCCAAGCAGGAAAGGAAGAGACCGACGCAGAGGCTTTGGGAGAGCCTAACATGAGCAAAAATACCTTTGAGCAAGATGTAATCCACAAGAATTAATTTGGTGTCAGGATTAACCTCATCAAAGAGTTTGGGGATTTTCCCCTGCGTCTTTTTGTTAATGTAACGATTCATGAGCCCTTTGGCCTGTGAGGCATTGCGAAAATTCATGGTCACGCACTCTGTATCGAAATACCTCTTGGATAAATTGAGGAAGGTCTCTTTGACATCAAAATCCTCGTGGATGAAGGCCCAGCTCCCCTGGGTGAGGCCCAGCTCGCAGTTGCCAGAGAGGTGCTCTCTCAGCTGCCGAAAGAGGGCTGGCAGGAGCCAGGGCCGGGTCTGGTTCTGGGCCTGTGGACGGAGTCCGCTCTCCAGCTGGGCTTTCATCTGCCCTTTGGCCCCCAGCGTCAGGGCTGCCATGGCCGAGGACAGGCCCAGCGGGGAGAAGACCACGTTGCCTTCGTGCCTCATGGAGATCTTTCGAAGCAGGCTGAACCCCAAGTTGGAGGTCTCCTCAGAGAGCCGCTGCCCGCTGGCCATCAGCCAGGTCTCGTCCCTCCCCTCAGCAGGCTGCACTCCCTTAGTGGTCTTGTTCTGGGCAGTGGGGGGCTGCAGAGTCTCCGGCTCTGCCTGGGCCTCTGGTGACCAGGGACCAGGGACCACGCCGGGCACCAGCCACACCTCGGCCAGGAGGCAGGGGAGCACGAGGCTCAGCACAGCCTTCATTTGCTCGGCTGTGGAGGCCAATGGAGCACTTTTCTTCAGCAGCGAGACTTGGGAGAAAAGAAGGCAGAGATTATTTTTAATGCCTAATACAGTAACTCCTGCCTGTGTCATGATACAACCCTCCAGTGACCCCGCTTTCTTCTTGTGGGGGGGCTGGGGCTTGGCTCGTGCAGCCAAGTTCCCTCAGGGAGACCTGGAGCAAGTGGGGGTGCTGTTTGTTCACGGGATGAGGAGATTCTTCCATAGCAAAACCTCCTCCAGGTCCCATCCCCTGCCAGCCCTTGGGCAGCTGGTCTCCCCCAACTTTCCCACACATTCCACTTCCTCCCGGAAGGGGTGGGGACTAAACAGGACACGCTCTGGCCCGCAGCCCTGACTGGGTGTGGGTCAGAGCAGGGCCTGGGTCAGGAGGTCTTCACAGACCTTTTATCAATCTGTTTCTTTCAGTGCCCTTGATTGCTGGGCCCTATAGCAGCCCATCGAGCTGGGTTTCGGGGACCTGAGTCTGGGGCATGTTTGGCTGGGGATTTGGAGGGTCTCGGTGGTGATCAGGACCAGGACAAGGGAAAGTGCTGCATTTGCCTGCTTGGGTGGTCAGAAGTCTCTCCCCGACCCCTCTGCTACATCACTCCACCCAGCCCGGGGGCCCCTTACACAGCTCCTTCCAGGTCTCCCTTCCTTCACTACCCCGGAGCTCCCTAGGGTAGAGATGATGATAGCCAGCTTGTCCAGCAGAGGCCTGGGCTAAACTCAGCTAATCCTCACAGTGACCTGTGGAGTGTGGCCTCGCTCTCACCGCCCCAGGTTACATGGTGGAGCCAGCCTTCCAGTACCGGCAGTGGGCCTCCAAATCCCGCCCTCCTCACCACTACCCATCTCTCCGGGCTCCCTGGCATCCCTGGGCACAGAGCATGGAAAACACAAGCACCTGCACAGTTTCCATCTGAATAAACGCCTGAGGGCTGGGCTGTGCCCCTCCGCTGTCTCCACACTCAGTTCCTGGTGTTCAGCTGATAGCACCAGGCCTGTGACCCAGAGGCTGACTGGTCACCAAGATGCACCCTCACTCTCTCTCAGCTCATTGCCCCAGGACGGCCTGGGTGGGGCGGGACCACTGACCCCATGGGCACAGAGCAGGGGAGGCTGCAGACCTTACGGACGTTCCCATCAGCAGAGACCCTCATTCTGAATCAGGCCACCTATAGCAAAATGTGGTGACAGGATGAAGTCCCCAGGCCTATTCCTGATGCAGGGGGCTGCGTCCTCATCTGTGCCTGGTACAAAGTGACACTGGGCCCCAGGACTCAGTACACGGCTCCTTATGGTGAACAGGGCCACATAATTCAGGGCCTCACTCATCCCACAGCCTGAAGTCACTGCCTGACTCAGGACATACTTCTGCTGTGTTTCGTAAATGTCTGTGTTTAGAGAATCCTGTTCGATTTTAAATGGCCAGCCGTGTTCAGTAGCTCACGCCAGTATTGGGACCACTGGGTAAGGACCTCCTACATTGCCCAAACGTACCCCAGGCTCGTGCCTTCATTATACAGGCAGACCCCAATTTCCTGCGCTCTGCTTTACCATGCTTCGCAGATACTGCCTTTCCATCACCGTGGAGGCCAGACCCTCCACCGGCACAAAGATTAAGACCCACTAAAGGTTCAGATGATGGTTAGTATTTCTTGGGCAATAAAGTATTTTTTAATTACATTATGTATATTGTTTTTTTTAGACATAATACTAGTTAGTGCACACTTAACAGACTGCAGTATACTGTAAACGTCACTTTTATAAATGTACTGGGAAACCAAACAATTCACGTGACTCTGTCACAATATTCACTTTCTTGCGGTCGGCCTGGAACCTCAGTACCCGCAGCATCTCTGAGGTCTGCCTGCATACAATAGTTAGCCCTGCTTTGTAAATTAGTAAATCAACTCCACGGCAGGGTTCTCCTGAATGCAGCTCACTTCTCTGTGTGACAGCTGTCAGGAAACACTTCCCACACAGCAGACAGATGTCACCCCTTCTGGTTGCTAAGTCTTACCATGTAGCTCCTTCAGTCCAGGGTGGCAGCCCAGGAATACATGGACAGTCCCACGTATCCCCTAGGGTCGTTCATCAACTGAACGGTACAGGATCTGAATGCAGGGGCAGCCCTTGAGCACTGGGGTGCCGTCAAGCACACCATGGGTGCAGCATCCTATATAGAATCTGAGTGGTAGGAAATCAACCACTCGCTCAACACTCCACAGCCCTGAATGTACCTGGGGCAGCACCCCCACCCAGCCCAGGAAGTGGGGAGCTCGCTCACCTGAGCAGGAGGGTCCCTGAGGAAAGTCAGGGACTTGAGTGTGGCTTCCACGTGAGTGTTGTGGACGTGAGCTCTCAAGCCTGAAAAGCCTCATCGTCTCGCCTCCTCCCTGCAGCGGAAGCCCCTGTGTCCACAACATGCCTTGTACCCCCTCCTGCCCTCCGCAGTCTAGGAGTGGGGGCTCGGTGCTGCCCAGGCTCCCACCCCCTCACCTTGGAACCCATCCAGAGAGGACGAGGACGTCTCTCCCCAGCCCTCGCTGTTAGACATTGTGAAGGCCTCCCTTTAAACGGTGGCTTCTTACCGGTGAGTGGCCCCCAGGTGCCGGGGAAGGTCCTTCATTCAAGGAAAACCAGAAGGCTAGGGTTTGCAGCCAAACGCCTGCAGCAAATATTTGCTATTCCAAAGGATGGTCCTCTGGGACTGTTACTGATTAACGTCCTGCTGGGAGATGGTGGCGTTTCTGGAAAAGCAAAGGCAGAGAGAGGCTTCCCATATTCCCCAGCTGCTCCTCTAACCCTGAATGGGACAGAAATTTCTCCATCGGAACTCCTGCTCCTCAGCTCCAGCTCCCAGTGAAACGGAGTTGCTCCAGGCGCTGAGCACTGGAAGGGGAGTCCCACCAGGCCTCCTGAGTCCCCACCTCAGGGCTGGGCACTGTGTGTGGGGTGGGGCAGAGATGACAAGAACCACTTCCCTGACCGCCCCCCCCCCCAGGAACTTTCAGTCCAGTGGGAGAAACAGACATGTAAATCACTATTAGCAATACAAAGTCATTTCAAGGTCAACCCACTGCTTTATGAGACTCATGAGACTGGAATCCTCAAGTACCTGAAGTCAAGAGTACTGGAGACCCTTTAAGACAAAAATCTCAGACCTATTAGACTCCCCTTTTGCGAAAACAAATATTGTATGTGCCCCTCACTATCCCGAAGTGAAAAGTATAGTTAGTATAACATACCCACAACATTTTTAAAAAAGCAAAATACTGCTTGAACGATAATATGGAGGGGAAATAAAAGTAAATTATAAGGAAATAATGTTTCTTTTAATATGTAGACGGTCTGGCATAAGCGCACTAGAAGTCTATACTGATGCCGCCGCACAGGGGCCAGTCGGAGACCCTCAGCGCTGCACAGGCTGTCCCCAGAATTACTACCAGCCACGTGGTTGTCTGCCATGGCGAATCATGTTTGGGAAAGTTAAAACAAAAACAAAAACCTGAAACAAAGCAAATATAAGTCTTCCTCTGATTTACATGGTTGTTGTCTTCACAGGAAATTCAGTGGGAATTAAAACCTTGGGAGGAAACGGTGTTTTCATATGAAATAAAACACCCATGGGCGTGTGAAGGTCTAGGCTCGGATAACCTCACCCATATGAGCTTGATGTGGGAGGTTTCCGCCATGTGGGACCTGGGCCACTTCACTGTGGGACAGTCCTGAACATTCCAGGTTGTCTGGAATCTCTGGCCGTGTTCACTGAATCCCAGTAGTGCCCTCCAAAGGTTTGTGAAAATCAGAAGTGCCCCAACCAGTTTCCAGAATGTTCCTTTGGGGCAGTGCCTGCTCTATGGAGAAGCCCTGCCGTAAGCGGTCGCAGTGTAGACAGCAAAGCTGGCCTGGGCTTCTCCACTCAGACAGCACAACAGCCCCTTGGCCTGTTGTCCGCTGTGCCTTGCAGCCGAGAGGCAGAACCTCAGACAGAGGAGGCAGGACTGCTTCCTGCAGGCTGGGGGTGTGGAACCTTTGCCAAGTGTCTGTGAGGAAGCAGTTGTGTGAATGCTGTGAGGCACGGCAGTGGTCACGGGAGCTTCAGAAGGGATGTAAAAGTCATTGAGGTGCATTTGACCATCTGGAAGGCTCTAAAAACTGCTGCCATTCAGAAATGGATTTTTATAAGGAAGGCAGCAGAACGTACTGGAAAGAGTGTGTACATCACACACCTCTGGGCTGGAAACCCAAGTCCTCCAAATTCCTAGCTGCCAGACCTTGGGCATGTAATCCAACCTCTGAGCTTGCTTCCCCCTCCGTAAAATGGCCAGAACTGAGCCTCTGGCCGATGCAAGTCTCAGAGCAGCTAGGAAGCAGGAAGCAAATGGAAAACATCGTCCCCAAGGCCGTGGGCCCGGGACCCAGGACGTGTGGCTCACAAAGTCTCTTCCTTCCGCGAGAGCACGAGTCCTGCCCTGCTCCCAGCACCTCACACTCAGTGCCAACCACCATGGCTTGAGCTCTTTCGCCCGCTGTGCGACCAGGAGCAGCTCCTTAACCTCCCTTTGGCTCTGTTTCCTGATCTGTACAATGGGGCTGTCAAGCCTGAGTGGTTAGGGCTGTTGTGAGGATGCAATGAGGTTGTACCTGTAAAGAGCTTGGTACCTGGTAGGAAGTGCTAATGAATGGTATTTGTCGTATAATTTTAGAGCAGAATGCACCCAGAACCCCGATTTGGACGTTACAGAGGAGAAAACGCAGACCCATGGCCGTTAAGGTCTTCCTGCCAGTGTTGGAACCAGAGCAGCACCAGCCTACCTGACTTCCGGTTTGCCCTGGATTTCAGCTTATCACTCACGTCTGTAGAGAAAGGTTGGGAAAGATCTGATAGGAAGGCCTCTGGTGACCGGACTAAACTCCGAGGCAAGAGAACAGCCCTTCCTGAAACTCCCCACAGGCGGGAAACACAACTCCCCCAGCAGCACATGCACACCCATGCACACCGCGTGCACACGTCTGCTCTTGACTCTTTTCTGTCTGGTTATAGCCTTTCCTTATTTTCCTTTTGTGCTGCTGGTCATCACTTATTTATTTCAGCTTTTAATTTAAAATTTTTATTTTCAAATCATTCCAAACAAGGTAATAATGTTGCAATGACAGTTACAAAGAACTCCTATAACCCTTTACCCAGATTCACTAATTTTTAAACACTTTTCACATACGTTTTACAATTCCCTGCTCTCTCTCTATTTATATCTGCATACCCCTCCACGCATTGTCTTATTCTGAATCATCTGAAGTGATGAGGTATTCCCGAGAACGAGAATATTCTCTTACGTAAGTAGTATCAAATTATCAAATCCAAGAAATTTAATTTTGTTACATTACCTGAGCTACAGTCATATTCCAATGTTGTCAATGGCCCCAGTAATATCCTTTGTGGCATTTTCATACTCAGTAATAGGACCCGGTCCAGGGCCATCATTGCACCTGATGCCATGTCTCCTTAGTCTCCTTGAATCTGGGGTGGTTCTTCAGCCCTTCCTTTGTTTTCCATTATGTTGACATTTTGAAGAGTGGAGGCCAACTGTCTTAGAAGTATTGTCAATGTGGGTGGTTCTGATGTAGCCCCATGATTAGCCTGAGATTATACATTGTTGGCAGGAATAGAAACAAGTATTGGGACCATCTCAGAGTATCACATGCAGAGGCCCCTGATGTCTGTTTGTCCCTAATTGGTGATGTCAATTTTAATGACTTGGTTAAGTTGATGTCCATTTCTCCAATACATAGCTACCATTTCTCCTTTTTTAATTAGTATTTTGTGAGGAGATACTTTGAAATAAATTTAAATACCCTGCTTTCATCAAACTCTCCATGGCCCCAGATTTAGCATCCATTGAATATTCTTTCCTGAATCAATTGTCAGTATGATAGTCTAAATCCATTATTCCTTTCATATTTATCAGCGTTATCAGTGTGGATTCCTGAACTCTTGATTTCATTCAATGCATTTAATCCATTACTGTTTTTATTATATCATGTATATGTGTGTGTATATTTATTTACTTAGATGTTCAAATTGTGCCAGGTATGTATATATGTTAGAAACGTACTAGAAACCATGAGCTTATGCCTCCAGTTCACAGCCTACTCCACAGGACTCTTCCTTGCTTTCTCCGTTCCGAACATGCATCCCTCTTCATGCTCAATCCTGCAAAACACACCCAGTAGCCCCTCCCTGTCCACAGAGGGATACGTTCCAAGACCCCCAGTGTTTGCTTGAAAATGTGGATAGTACCAAACCCTATATATACTATGTTTTTTCCTATGCCTTCATATCTATGATAAAGTTTAATTTATAAATTAGGCACAGTAAGAGATTAACAAAATCATAAAATAGAACGATTATAACAATATGCCAGAGTAAAAGTAATGTGAATGTGGCCTCTCCCAGAATGTCTTACCGTATGTACCGTACTCACCCTTCGTCTTCTTGTGAGTATGTCACACAAGAAGTGGACGCCTACGTGATGAGATGAAGTGACGTGAAAGTTTCCCGAGTAATGTTTTTGGACTGCAGTTGGAAACTGAGGAAAGTGAAAGTGAAGATAAGGTCGACTACTGTAAATATTGTCACATTTGCTGTACGAATTCTGATATGAAAAACAAACCTGGAAAGAAGGCTTCTTGTATTTGGTATGAGAAATGGGTCCAATTTTATCCTTTTTTTTAAAAAAAAAGGCTATCCAGTTGTCCCAATATCATTTATTTAAAAGTCCTTCTTGATCAAATATCAAATTTCCATTGTACTTGAGTCTATTTCCAGACATTCTAACCTATTTCACCCGTCTGCCTATCTATTAATGTACCAGTACCACAGACTTAATTAAAGAATCTGTGTTACATGCTTTAATATCTGGTCAGACTTGTCCCCTATTCTCCTTCCCCCACCCTTCATATCTCTTCTTTTTCAGTCTTTTCCTCGATATTCTTGCATGTTTATTTTTCTATATGAACCGTGGTATCATCTTGTCTATCTCCAGAAAAAAATTCATTAGTTATTTTTTTTTGGAATACCATTGAACTGTCAAATTAACTTAGGGAAACTAATATCTAGATGATGTTGAGGCATCTTATTCAAGAAGAAATATCCATTTGTTCAAGTCTAATTTTGCATCTTTAAAAAGTATTTTATAATTTTCTGAAAATAGATTTTGTACATTTCTTCTTTATTTCTAAGTGGTGTATCTTTTTGGCTGCTCTTGGGGTTTTGTATGTTAATTTTTTATACTGATATCATGCTGAATTCTTTCATCATTTCAGTTTGTTTTTTCATTGATTTGGGTTATGCAGGTATATTACATGTCATCTGCAAGTAGAGGTAGTTTTACTTCATATTTTTCTGATTCTATGCCTCTGCTTTCTGTTTTCTAATTGCGTTGTCTAATACGTCCAGGACAGTGTAAAACAGTGGTAGATGTAACGAGCAGCCTTCTCTTACTCTTGACCTCAGTAGGAAGGCATTTAATGTTTTCTTATTAAGTAAGATGATGGCTTTAGGACTCAGGTTCATATATGTATACGTATATATATGAAAGGTATAAGTAGTATATTTAAGGAAGTGTCCTTTAATTTTTATTATTCAAGATATAGGCCCTATCCATACATTTATCTATCTATCTATCTATCTATCTATCTATCTATCTATCTATCTATCTATCTATCTATCTATCATCTATCTATCTATCATCATCTAATTTATCTATATCTGTCTGTCCATCTGCCTGTTCATCCATCTGGTTCTTTATCTCGTTTAATGCTTTTTGCCCTTAATCAGGAGGGTAAGGCCTCTTCCTCCTGCAATGTCGCTCTAGCGTCCTCTACTGACAAAGTTTAGCGTCATGCCCTGCAGACAAAGCAAAAAAATAACTAAAAAGTCCAGATCCATTTTTGCAGAGCAGCTGTGAGGGAGGTTTTAGAGTTGAGAAGCAATAAATTGATAAGTTTTTGCTTTAAGCAGTTAATTATATTATGAAGATATTTTAAAAATATTTTATATTTATCCACATATTTACCCTTTCCAGTGTTCTTCTTTCTTTTGTGTAGGTCCACGTTTCCTTCTAGAATCATCTTGTTTCTGCCTAAAAATAGTGAAGATGATAAACTTTCTCAGCTTTTGTTTGTCTGGAAAAAAAAATCTTTATTTTGCCTTAATTTTTTAAGATTTGTTTTTGCTTTTTGAAAGATATTATTATGACATTTCCTCCCTAGCACTTTAAAAATGTCTTTCTGTTGTGCTTTTGAGTTACATGATTTCTTTTCTGTACGTTTTTATTTAGAAATAATGCCAAACATACAAAAATTTCCAAAAATACTAGTGTTTCCATACACCCTTCACCCAGTGTCCACATATTACATGACAATGGTACAATGATCAAAACCAGGAAATTACATTGATACTCTGTTATATGGATATTATTCAAATTTTGTCAGTTGTCCCACCTGTCTCCCTCGATGTCACAATGACAGTTATTTATTACAGAGGAGAACCTGGAGAAGAGTGGGGGAACACTCCCACTCCTCAGATCCTTCCTGGTGCCCAAAGTCAGATGGCGCTATGGCTCCCGGGAGGGTGGCTCCTTAGGTCGGATTCACAACCTTGACCAGGAAAAGGCTGCTCCACGTGAAGTTGTCGAAGATCATGGCGATGAAGGGCCGGTTGAAATGGATGGTGAGAGGCTCAGACGTCACGTTTCGGGGGACTGCAGTGGGGGTGGCTGCCATCACTCCCTTTTCATCGAGCTGCAGCATGGCTTCATGGACCACCTGTGGGGACGGACCAAAGCGGGTGGTCAAGCACCTGCTGTGTGTTGGGAGCGCCCCACGCCTAGTGGCGTGGGCTCCTCTCAGCCTCAGTTTTAGGGATGGGAAAGCTGAGGCTCAGAGGCCACATGCTGGCTCCGTATCTAAGGGGCAACCCCCTGATGGGAGCTGAGGTCTGTCCATTTCCAGAACCTGGGCCACCCCTAGACCTCCTCCTTAGAAAGCCTGGAGATGGAACCCATCACATGGAGGTTAGCGGTCTCGTGGTTCGAACTGGAGCTGGTAGAGGGAGCCCTCACTCCTGTTCCCCTTCACTAGGTCAACTTTAGGGTACAATTTATGTGAAGGGCTCATGCCTACTTTGTATGAAAAAGGGTAATCTCTGACTGTTGAAATGTCCCTTGTGATCAAAATTAGAAGGAATTCTGAAACTGGCAAAATGCTTGAGTAGCTTGTATCAAAAGCCTCCAACAGATCAGAACTAGCTAATTAAACAACTACATCCTATGGTTAATAACCCCTCTCACTGACTGCACAGCAAGGTATTGGAGGCTCTGAGTGGCTCTGTACATAGGCACACGTGGCCAGAAGGAAGCTGGCCTGGGGTAGCAACTCCTGCAATGTGTGTCTTGTGAAGTGAGGTTTTGAGTGGAACAGACCCTAGGTCAAATGTCAGGCTGTGAGTTACTAGCTCTGTGGCCACAGTGAGTTATTTGCCCTCCCTGAGCCGGAGATTCCTCCACTGAGAAGTTGGGATAATACCCACCATAGGAAGAGGTTGGTGTTTGACTCGGTCCTTTACACACCATACATTTTATTGAGCACATACTGTGTACCAGATACACAATGGTCAGAGTCTGTGTGCTTGAGTGAGGGGGCTGCTGCCACTACAACTTTCTCCTGTTCCCTCACTTGTTTTGTCACCCAAGTGACAGGGGCACATCGAGGTAGTGGAGGCGTACCCAGTGCATAGCACAGTTTGGGGCATATAGTAGATATTCAGTAAATATTTTCTGAATGAATGGATGGATGAATGACAAAACATAAGGCTGAAGGATGAAGATAACAAATGTCATTGGGTAGAAGTTTCAGTGTGATCTCATTTAGACATTTCCCACTTTCCAGGTTCCTTTTTGCTGGGGGTCTCTCACAGGCCTGCCATGAAGACTTCATTTTGCACAGTG
Source organism: Rhinolophus sinicus (assembly GCF_036562045.2). Classification (NCBI taxonomy): domain Eukaryota; kingdom Metazoa; phylum Chordata; class Mammalia; order Chiroptera; family Rhinolophidae; genus Rhinolophus; species Rhinolophus sinicus. Next base: position 9,108,512 of record NC_133753.1, on the reverse strand, counting down.
CCTCCTCTGTGTGGCCTGGCAGAATGGGTAGCCGCCCAGGCTGTGTCCCTCCTTGATCACTGGCTTCCTGTGTGACCTTGGGGGGGACAGCACATTTTCTTGCTGAGGCTCCACTGAGGCCATCGTAACACTAGGGGCTTGGACGAGACCTGGGGCTCTCAGCCCGGGGCCTAGTCATGAATGGGGGCCGTGTAGCTCATTATTGTTTATATTGTGAATATTTTGGGGGGAAAAGAGAAGAGATAGGATCTAGAGACACTTACCTTTGACACCTTCAGTTGGGCCTCGTGGGTGATGCCTGAGAAATCCGCCTGGTTGTAGAGCAAGTCTGCGAGGCCCATGTCCTCCAGGAGGCTCCCAATGTCATAGGCTTCGGAGATGGAGACCTTCGGGATGTACAGGTCCACGTGGCTGCTCGGGGGAAGCAGACGGGGTCACAGCTTCTCGGGGCTGCAGCGGCCGGTCACACTCTGTTTGCCCTGTGATCTCTCCAGACCCTGCTTCCCAGCCAGACACGCACTTTGGGGACGGGGAAGGGACAAGGACAGGGCAGGTTCTACCCCTCCCTTCACCACACAGGCAGCTTCCTCTTTGGGTCTATGAATGGCAAAATCTTTTCTTCCCAACTTTTTTTTTTAAATTAAAGTTTATTGGGGTGGCAATTGTTATTAAAGTTACATAAATTTCAGGTGTACAATTCTGTAATACATCATCTATAAATCCCATCGTGTGTTCACCACCCAGAGTCAGTTCTCCTTCCATCACCATATATTTGACCCCCTTCACCCTTATCTACCACCCCCCTCAACCCTTTTTTTGAGCTGATTCCACCTGTGGTACAGCTGGACTACTGGAGAGTGAAGAAAAGGGTCCGCAAGAAGTCCCCAAGCACCCCCAGCAGATGCGCAGGACTGGAGGGAGCCCCCGGCCGGGAGCAAAGCTCTGGACAGGCCGGGCCACTGATGCTGAGTGGCAGAGCCAAGGCCCGCCCCTCCCTCTGCTGGTCCTCATCTGCACCGCAGGGCCGTGTAAGGCGACACGGCCTGTCAGGAACCTCCTGTGATAAAGCTCTCAGGTTGATTCTGCAGGAATTTGATGACTTGGCCTGCAGTTCCCGCTGGATAAAGCAGGTGGGGTTTCTAGAAAGGTAAGTGGAATCAGGCAGGGATGGGGTGCGTGCCTGAACATTTTTATATATCAAGACATTCGTTTCATGTCAAAACTTCTTCCTTCTTTAGAGGGAGAGAAGACGCCTGAAATCCTGTGGCTGCAGGCCATCAGCGAAAGGGCACAGGCTCCCCAGCAGGCTGGGTGGGGGTTGGCGCCAGGCCTCCTCGTCCCTGAACTAATGCAGCCCTGGGGGAGGCGAGGGGCTGGAGGCTGGCGGGCAGCCAAGATGAACTTTAAGATTTATTGTTCAAGGGGATCTGAGGAGGAATTGAAGGTGAGTGGACATGCAAATGCTCTCGATGGGGAAATAGCAGCGGAACGTAAGGGAGACAGACCTCCACCAAGCACCTGGCGGACCACCTTTGCTTTCTGCAGCTCATCAAATGCGCACACGCTCACACAACCCTCCCAAGTCAGGGTCAACGTCTTCATTGTCCCGGTTGAGAGACTGAAGCTCAGGAGAGGCCGAGGAACCCCCCACAGTCACACCGCAGAGATGCAGCAGAGATGTGAAGAAACCTCAAAGCCCCATCTCCTGACCCTGGGAGAGCTGCCCCTACAACACAGCACAGAAGGTTTGGCACACAGCAGTGGGACCAGGGCACAGAGAGGAAGGAGAGAGGGTAGACGCTCTGTGAGTGGGGCGCGGAGGCTTCCTGTGGCAGGTGGGGTGTAAACGACTGGACAACATGGCGGGGGGTGCTGGGAGGGCTGAGATGGTGAAGGGGTGACACAAGCACGGAGGTGGGGCACCGTAGGGTCTGTCTTCTGGCACTCAGCAGACACTTTTCGGATTGAGTAGAGAATTCATGCCCAATCACATATGAGAGCTAATGGTTCAAAATTTTACATTGGATGTTTATTTAAAAAAAATATTTAGAAGGAAATGGCACGTTGTTCATTAATGGGAAGCCAAGGTAGTTTAGTGAAGAGATTATTTTTGGTGTAAAGAGAAAGTTTATCCACGTCATTTGCAACACATTAGGGCCCAGTCTTTGTTCGGCTCATGGTGCGTGAGGAGCACCGCTGGCACTGTACCTGAGTTACAGGTTCCCTTCAGGGGGTGCGGATGAGGTGCGGATGGGACACTTGAAATGGTGAAAAGCCAGCAAATGGATCCCTACCCTCACCCAAACACGGGCTCACATGCACCCCACCCCCTCACCCCCACTCACACACACTCAAAGGCAGGTAAGTTTGGTTCCAGGACTCGAAGAAGGCCTTCTGTGTCCTGCACACAGCCACGAGGGATGCGTCTGAGTCACAGAACCCACCACACCCCTCTTCCCTGCATTAGTGAGGTCAGACTCCCGGGTACCACCACGTCCCCTCACGGAGCTGATGCATCTCTCCAAAAGCACCAGCCCTGAGCAGTGGAGTGTATCATTCAAAGTAAAAATAACTCAAAACCCTAGAGCTCAAACCCTACACGCATGACAAAGTAGAAGAGCTGCTTTCTAGTTTTTCTGCCTGCAAATTCTTAGATTGCTAACTTCATTCCATTGGGAATGTTCTCGTTCCTTGTTGCTGCCATGAGACCTTTGAGGTGAGTCTGGGGGAAGAAGGACATCAAGTGGACCCCTCTTCTGCCCTCCCCACTTTCTGGAAACAGGTCCACTGCAGAAGTCAATACAGTCGGCTGGAGGGCTTACCTACTGGTCAGGGAGTTGCACCACCTCTGTATGGTGTCCCGGCTCAGGGCAGTGATGACCAGGTCCACTTTCCCCTCCTCCGGAAGGACGAAGAAGACGGTCCCATTGCCCATGTAGTCCAGCTGCACCAGCTGGCAGGGGAGCTCCTGGTCGCTGAGGTACTTGATCTCACCTGACCGGAACATCATGGGCACCTTTACAAGGGTCGTCTCATTCACGTAGAAGTTCTCCTCCCTGGTACTTTCCAAGTAGAAGGGATGTGCCCATGTGCCTGGGGAGAGGAGAGGGAAGGCAGGAGACAGGTCTGTGAGAGCAGGAGTTGGGGTGGCAGCAGAGCACCAGAGGTCACCGCTAAGCCAGTTACGCAGCAGCCTCGCTCACCCCTGGGAGGTCCCCACCAGAGCCACTGTGATTTCCCTGCCAGAGGTTTAAAGCCTGTTCCATCCTCCACTTCTTGGCATGGATTTCAGATTAGCTCTGTTTCTGAGATTTGTCTCTAAAAGTGCAAAGAAGGTGTGAAAGAGAGAATGCTGGCCTTAGGGTTTTGGGGTAGGATTCAGTAAACCAGACTGCCACATGGCCCCCGGCCTGCAGTGTATCCTGGACGTGGTGCTGGACTCAAGCTCGGGGTCAAGGGAGGTTTGGAGGAATGGACCATTCGTTCCGTCCTCACCCCTTGATGTCCTGGCCACAGAAGCCCAGTAGGCAGCCTGGCTGCCAGCTGATTGTATCCATTCCCCTGCAGGAGATTCCTGGCCTTCCTCGTGGCCCTGAGAGCTACACCACATTTCCTGGAAGCAGAGTCAGGGTGAGAAGATTCCTTCAAGGTCCCAGGCTCCCAGCCCAGCTGGAGTCAGTTCCCTTCCAGCACGTCCACGATGTCACTGCACAGCCTGTGTGCTTGTCTGGTGATGGACAATTCACTACCTTCACAGATGGGACTTTCCAGTACGGGTCCACTCTGATTGAAAGAAAATTGCCCCTGAGAGCCAAATCCTGTCTGATTGTAACACGTGGCTGCTGGACCTCTTTGGCCCTTTTGAGCTTACTCCAAACAACTCTGAGTCCTCTCACAGGTGACAGACTTTTGGATATTTAAAGATTTGGGTTGAATCTTACCAGGACTCTAGGTTAAGTCTCCTGGGGTCTGGAGATTACTGAGGACCCTGAGTCCAGCGGATCCCAGGTATCCTGGCTGCCCTTGACCTCAGGTCCAGAAGCCCTTGTGAGGTTTCTGTTTTCCAACTGAGGGTGCCTGAAGGTGGCCAGAGCGTAGCTCCAGGGAGAACCTTCTCCATCCCACCACCTGTGGGATCTATGGATTATGAGGCCAAAACTCTTGGTTCTGAGCTGGCCTCAACCCCACTATAAGGGCTACTAACGGACACAACAGGGAAAGGCTGGAGGACATAGGGAAAAGAGCTACGGATGCAGACCCTGGAGACCCAGGAGCTGTGTGTGCTCCATCCCTAGAGACTGAGTGTCAACTCCTGCTCTATCTGTCTCACAGCAAGTGAGATAATTTGATGATTTTCGAACCACCCTCCAAAGGAAGTCTGGGGTTCTCAAAACTGAAGGGGCTGGTGTTTTGTGGCTAACTTGTCCAATTCACCAAAGGAAAAAAAAAGTGGGTTAAATACTTTTTTTATTTTAATTAAAGTTTACCCTCAATACACTGTTGGTAGGAATGCAGACTGGTGCAGCCACTATGGAAGGCAGTGGGGAGGTTCCTCAAAAAAATTAAGAGTAGAATTACCATATGACCCAGCAATCCCTCTCTTGGGTATTTATCCAAAAAATCTGAAAACATCCATAAAGATATGTATCCTCCGATGTTCACTGCAGCTTTATTTACAGTGGCCAAGACATGGAAACAACCAAAGTCCTTCGATAGATGAATGGATAAAGAAGTTGTGGTATATATACAACGGAATACTATTCTGCCATAAGAAAAGATGAAATAGTGCCATTTGTGACAAGATGAATAGATCTCGAGATTATTATGCTGAGCAAAATAAGTCAGATAGAAAAAGTTGAGGACCATATGATTTCACTGATATATGAATTAAATACTTTTCAGTGTTAGGTTTTCATCCTTAAGTTTGCTGTTTGCTTTTTACTGAGTATTTCTTTTCTAGAAGCAAGCATAACATATCCAAATGGGGTCTAACGTCTACTTTAAGGAATTTCTTCTTGAAAATTCTTGGGCCAGGAGAACTCATGCTACAGAAACTTAAGAACTTATGGGGGAAAATCAGAGGGAACAAGGATGATTCCCCTGGAAAATACTTTAACAACATTTTTAATCTTCTTCAAAAAAGAGTTGTCATGACAGTTCACTAAGTAAGGAAGATGAGAGGGACAGTTGCATGTCCTGAGGATACCTACACCACTCTTCATTCCTGTTTATATCCTGGCTTGCTGGAAACATTTCAGGGTATTCACTAGGTTAAACAGGGACTTGCCAATTAGTTCTGCTGCATCACAGAAAATCTGTGTGCAACGAGGCAGCCCACACACTTGTCAATGTCCGGTCCTGCATGCAGGTATTCAAAGCCTCTCTGGTTTTATTGCCAGGAACTATTATTTCCCATCAACTCAGCTCCACTGAGGTTGTGAGAATGCTGAGGATGTGTGAGAGAGAAGCCCTGTGCCAAACGATGCTGTGTCAATACCTGTCCCACCAGCCCCCTCGCAGGCTCCTCTCAGGCTTAGGGGAGCCCTCCTTGCACTTGGGTTTGCTGTGCTTTTCTCCCAAGTCTGTTTTAGTCAAACGTCTATGCAACTACTATTGAGCTCCTTCCACATGCCAAGCACTATGCAAATGCACTGGGGCCACCAAAGAGATGAGGAAGCCATGCACAAGAGTACAAGTCCAGTGGGAGAGATGACCTGTGGAATTTGGGAGAGCACCCAGAAACATTTCTGGGCAAACATTCCCAGACTCCTTGGCCCTCTCACTGTCAGTTGTAAAGAATGCTGCCCTTTTGTACAGAACCACAGAAGACCTTGAATAGTCGAATCAATCTTGAGAAAGAAGAACAAAACTGGAGGCATGACATTTCCTACTTTCAAACTATATTATAAAGCTATAATAATCAAAACAGTATGGTACTGGCATGAAAACAGACACATAGACCAATGAAGTTCTGATTAAAAGCCCAGAAATAAACTCTTGCACATATGGTCAACTAATATTTGACAAGGGAGCCAAGAATACGCAATGAGGAATACTTAATAAATGGTGTGGGGAAAACTAGTCACATGCAAAAAAAGAGAAAGAAAGAAACTGGACACCTATCTTATAGCACTCATGAAAATTAATTTGAAATAGATTAAAGACTTAAAAATAAGACCTGAAACCATAAAACTCCTAGAAGAAAGCATAGGAAAAAGGACACTCCTTGACATTGGTCTTTATGATGATTTTTTTAGATATGATACCAAAAGCACAAGCAACAAAAGGAAAAATAAAGAAGCAGGACCACATCAAACTAAAAAGCTTCTGCACAGCAAAAGTTATAATCAGTAAAATAACAGGCAACCAACAGAAAGGAAGAAAATATTTGTGAACCATGTATTGGATAAAGCGTTAATATCCAAAATATATCAGGTATTCATATTGTTCAATAGCAAAAAAAAAAAACCCAAATAATCCAAGTAAAAAATGGGCAAGTGGCTGGAATAGGTATTTTTTCAAAGAAGATGTTCAAATGGCCAACAGGTACGTGATAATGTGCTCAACATCACTAAGCATTAGGGAAATGCAAACCAAAACCACAGTTAGATATCACCTCACACCTGTTAGAATGGCTACCATTAAAAAGACAAGAAAAACAAGAATAGGTGAGGATGTAGAGAAAAGGGGACCCTTGAGCACTCCTGGTGGGAATGTAAATTGGTGCAGCCACTATGGAAAACACTACGTTGGATCCTCAAAAAATTAAAAATAGAATGACCTTATGATCCAGCAATCCTACTTCTGGGTATATATTCAAACATGACGGAATCACTATCTCAAAGAGACATCTGCACTCCCATGTTCATTGCAGCATTATTCCCAGTAGCCAAGAAACATCCTAAGTGTCCATCAATGGATGAATGGATAAAGAAAATATATAATATATTACATATATATGTAAAATGGAATATTATTCAGCCAAAATGGGACATCTGGCCACTTGTGACAACACGCACGAAACTTGAGGGCATCATGCTAGTGAAATAAGTCAGAAAAAGACAAATACTGTATGGTCTCACTTACGAGGTCAGACAATTAAGTTTGCGAACTCATCCTTGAAAAAGTGCTACCTACCTCATTGCTGAATATCACTATGGTCACCTGTGAAGTACTCCCCTTGGGAAGCTATGCACCGATGCCAGAACCTAGTCCACCCTTCAAAGCGATTTTGGAACTCTTTCTGGAATGGCCATCAGCTGTTGTCGTATTACCCTTGTTGTCCTCAAAATGTCTTTGAATGTCATCAAAATGTCTTCCTTTCAATATTTCCTTTATTTTGGGGTAAAGAAAGAAGTCACTGGGGGCCAGATCAGGTGAGTAGGGAGGGTGTTCCAATACAATTATTTGTTTACTGGCTAAAAACTCCCTCACAGACAGAGCCGTGTGAGCTGGTGCATTGTCGTGATGCAAGAGCCATGAATTGTTGGCGAAAAGTTCAGGTCATTTTCATCTAACTTTATCATGCAGCCTTTTCAGCACTTCCAAATAGTCAACTTGGTTACTGTTTGTCCAGTTGGTACAAATTTATAATGAATAATCCCTCTGATATCAAAAAAGGTTAGCAACAGCGTTGCAACAAGTTCGTGAACTTAATAGTCAGACCGCGTATATGTGGAATCTGAAAATATAGAATTCATAGAAACAGAGAGTAGAATGATGGTTGTCAGGGGCCGAGGGTTGGGAGAAATGGGTGAAGAAGGTCAAAAGGTACAAACTCCCAGTTATGAGATGAATAAGTTCTGGGGACCGAATGCACAGCACGGTCCCTACACGGTCAGCAACCCTGTATTACGTATAAGCTTGAAAGTTGCTAAGAGAGCCGGTCTTAAATATTCTTATCACAGATACACAGAGGTGACTAACTGAGGTGATGGATGTGTTAACTAACCTTATTTTGGTAATCATTTCCCAATATATACATATATCGAATCATCACATTGTACACCTTAAACATACGCAGTGTTATAAGTCAATTCTATCTCAGTAAAGCTGGGGATAAAAAGAATGAGGCCTTTGTCTGGGCAGGCTCTCACCCTCGCCACCCTCCAAGGAGGGAGGCCTCTGCCAGGTGAGTTCCCAGACTTGTGCTGGAGAACAGGCAGAGAAAGACCCAGAGGCAGGAGGAGGGGGGCTTACCAAGACGCTAAGTCCATTAGGTAATAAAGAGCTGGGACAGGGAAGAGGGGATGTTGACCAATGGGAGGCCCTGAGTGAAAGCTGAGGAGGAAAACAAAAGGGGCTCATGAGGAGTCTTTGCTGGGGATTAGATTTGGATGATCTTTAATATTGTTGATAGACACATGTGAAATATTGTAATTACTTATTTTTCTGTTTCATCTATACTTCTTTGAATATGACTGCTTAACCAAAACTGAACCACTTGGGTTACAAGTTCTGATAAGATGATTGTTAACATGAGCTGTGGGAAGACTGCAGAGAGTACATATGAGAGAAAAGCAGGGATTTCCCTGAGATAATCAGGGGAAGCTTCACGGAGGAGGTGACTTTGGAGCCAAGACTTGAAAGGTAGGAAGAAATGTCATGCAGTCAGCCAAGTGGAGGGAGGGGTCAGGAGACCAAAAGGGCATGGGCTTTGTGGCAGGAAGAATAGCCCCCCAAAGATGTCTGTGTCCTGTGACTAGGTTATGTTACATAGCAAGAGAAATTAAGGTTGCTCTTCAACTAACCTTGAGATGAGGAGATTATTTTGGATTATACAGGTGGGCCCAATGTAATCACAAGGTGCTTAAAGTTGGAGAGGAAGGCAGGAGGGTCAGGGTCAGAAAGGAGATGTAATGACTGAAGCATAAGTTGAAGTGATGCATTCCTGGCTTTGAAAAGGGAAGGGGCCATGAACCCAGGAATGCAGGTGGCTTCTAGAAGCTGGAAAAGGCAAGGAACAAATTCTTCCTTAGAGCCTTATACCTCCAGAAGGAGCACGTCTTGCTAACCCAGCGTGATGCACTGTGGACTTCTGACCTCCAGAATTGTAAGATAATAAATGGCATTGTTTTAAGCCACTAAGTTTGTGGTAATTTGTTACAACAGCAGTAGGGAACTCATACAGGCTTCCCCAGGGATAGCCATGCTCAAGGACATGAAAGGAATTCAGTGTAGTCAGACATTCTGTGTGTGGTGTGTGTTTGTGTGTGGGGGGAAAATGTGAATATGAGGCTAGAAAGGACAGAGAAGCAGGTGACTCTGAGCCAGGGTTTCTCATCCTTGGGACCATAGCCATTTGTGGGGACTGTCCCATGCACTGTAGGGTGTCTAGCAGCATCCCTGGCTTCTACCCAACAGATGCCAGTAGCACACCCCACCCCATGCCTAGCTGTGACAACCAAAAATATCTCAGTCATTGCTAAATGTCCCTCAGGGTGGATGGAGGTTGAGAGCTAAGGCATTTAGATTTATTCTCAAGGACAATAGTATGTCTCTAAATCATCTGATCATTAAAATGATTAGGGGAGGGTACCTTGTTAAAAATACAAATTCTAGGGCTTTCTTTAGGAGGTTTTGCTTCAGTGGCACTGGTGTGAGATCTGGAATCTATAATTTTAACAAATCTCCCTGGTCATTTTTATGAACAGGCACTTTGGAAAGTCTGTTCCAAACTGGTGGGAGGGGCTAAAGTTTGGCATGGGCGGGACCTGGTCAGAGCTGGCTGTGAGTGCCGAGGAAATGTGTATACAGTGGCTCAGGGACAGTTTGAGAGTTCCTGAGGTCTGTCTGGTCCTAGGCTGTATTTCCAGTGCCTGGCCCAGTGCCTGACTCAGTGCTGGGACTCAGCCAATCTTTGTAGCTCATGAGGCAGCCAGAGTGTTCAGGATTCCATGTTTGGGCCTCAAATCACCTGTCAGAGCTTGGGCAAATCACTCCACTATGCTGGTTGTCATTTTGATCTTTTATAAGATTAAATATTAGGTTGGTGGAAATGTAACTGCGGTTTTTGCAATTATTTTTAACCTTTGAAACCGCAGTTATGTTTGCACCAACCTAATAATTCCACCTTCCTACTAAGATTATGGTGAAGATGGAGAGTCACAGATGTGCATGTGCTTCGTAAAATGAAAGGCTTTGCCTAAGAGTGTGCCCCGGGTTCTGATAACTGTTACTGTCCTTGGCAATAGTAGATGGGGTCTTGTCGGAATGGGATGGGTAGAGATACCTTTGAAGAAGATATAGTTGACCAGGATAAGTATGGCTGGGCTATCCAGCTCCGAGAACAAGTCAACGATCTTCCCGTGTGTCTTCTTCTTGATATAGTCATTGATTTGCCTGCTGGCTCTGGCCCAGTCCTGGAAATCTGTAGTCAAGGCATCCAACTCATAGTAACGCTTGGTACTTGCTGAGAATGACTCTTGAAGCTCCAGGCTCTGGTTGAGGAACAAGGCGTTGCCCATGGTCATTTCCAAGCTGGTATCTGATTCCCTGAGAAGGCGGTGGAGGGACCAGAATTCCTGGTGGATCTCGGCCTCGGACTTCTCAGTGAGGTTGAAGCCCAGGCCCTGGAGAATCTGGGCCCGTGTGTCATTGTAGGCACCCAGGGAAAGCATAGCCAACGCCATGGAAATGCTGACGGGGGAGATGAAGACGTTTTTGCCAGGAGTTGAGGCCACTAGGTGCTTGTACAGGCCAAAGGCAAAGTCGACATTGTTTGGAGCCAAGTTCCGGTGATGGCTCCTCGTGCTCATGTCAGCATCGGTGTCCTGAGCCTGGACAGTCCAGAGGCCACCGGTGGACAGCCAGAGGAGACAGGTGTACAGGGTAAGCAGCATCGTTCAGGATGGCTGGGCCCTGGACAATTAGAAATGCTCATTAGATGATGCGGGGTCTCCAAGAGAGTACGCCACGGTGGAACAGTAGGCAGAAGACCCCACTGTCCACTGAAGACCCTAGTCAAGCCCCACCTCCTTCCTCCACCTTGGATCCTGGGCCTTAATTTCCTCATCTGAAAGTATGAATTATACTTGCTATGATTTACCAAGTTCTTACCAGGTGCCCAATGCTGACCTAGGTATTTTGCCTATATTTTCTCATCTAACTCTTGCTAACAAACTAGTAAAGTAGACAATTATTCTGATTTTAGGTAGGCAGAAACAGAGGTTCAGAAAGGTTAAATATCTACCCCATCAATATAGTCAAAGTACTGAAAGAAAAACTGTCACCAAGAATTCTTCGTCTGACCATACTGTTGCCCTTCAAAAATGAGGGAGAAATTAAGACATCCCAGATAAACAAAAGCTGAGGGAGTTCATTACTTCTAGATCTCCCCTGCAAGAAATGCTAAAGAGAGTCCTTCTGACTGAAATGAAAGGACACGAGGGTGCAAATAGAAGCTACATAAAGAAATAAAGATCTCTGGTAAAGGTAAATACATGAGCAGATCTAAAATTCAGTATCATTGTAATTTTGGTTTGTAGCTCCACTTTTTATCTTACATATGATTTAAGAGACTAATGCATAAAAAGCAATTATTAATTTATGTTTTTGGATGCACAATGAATAAAGATATACTTTGTGACAAACTGAAAGAATGTGGGGACGAAGATATAGGAGCAGAGTTTTTGTATGCTGTTGAAGTGAAGCTGGCATAAATTCAATGAGAGTGTTATAACAAATGAGAGTGTTATCACTTTAGGATGTTAAATGTAATTTCCCTGGTAGCTATAAAGAAAATAGGAAGTGAGAAGGGAATTAAAATGTTTCACTGCAAAAAAGCAACAAGACACAAAATAAGACAGTAATATAGGAACTGAGGAGGAAAAACTATAATGCATATAGAAAACAAATAAGAAATTGGCAAAAATATGTCCCTTCTTATTAGTAGTTATTTTAAATATAAATGGATAAAATTAGCCAATCAAACGACATAGATTGGCAGAATGGGTTAAAAAAAAGATTATCCAGCTATCCATTGATTACAAGAGACTAATTTTAAATCCAAAGACAAAAATATGAAAATGAAAGAATGGAAAAAAATTTTCATGCAAATAGTTACCAAGAGAGGCTGGTAGTAAGGTGACAGAAGGAAGGAAACAATAAAGATTAGCGCATAGATAAATAAAATAGAGACTAGAAAAACTAGAGAAAAATCAATAAAACTAAAGTAAAATATGTCTAATCAATATAGTTAATATAATAATAATCAATATAATAATCTTCTAAAAGATTAACAAAATTGATAAGCTTTTAGCTAGACTGAGTAAGAAAAAAAAAGAGAAGTCTCAAATTGCTCAAATCAGAAATGAAAGTGGGGACATTATTACCAGTTCTATAGAAAAAAGAAAAATTGAGAATACTACGAAAAAATTACATACCAACAAATTGGATAACCTATAAGAAACAGAAAAATTCTGGAAGCACAAAACATATCAAGACTGAATCACAAAGAAAGAGAAAATCTGAATAGACCTAAAGAAGTTAGGAAATGGAATCAAATTGAAAACCTCCCAACAAAGGAAAACCCAGGATGATATGGGCTCACTGCTGCAGTCTACTAAACATTAAAAAAACAAACAAACAAACAAACAAACAAAAATCACACAAATTCTCAAACTCTTCAAAAAAACTGAAAAGGGCGGGAACACTTTCTAACTCATTCATTGCCCTGATAACAAAGCCAGACAAAGACACTGTAAGAAAACTACAGATGATATCGCTTATGAACATTGATGCAAAAATCCTTAACAAAATACTAGCAATTATAATTTAGCAACATATTAAAAGGATGACACACCATGACCAAGTGGGATTAATTCCTGTAATACAAGGATGGTTCCACATAAAAAAATCAGTCAATGTAATACATCACATTAACAGAATGAAGAAAAAAAAACCCACATGATCATCTCAATTGATGCAGAAAAAGCATTTAGCATAATTCAACATACCCTTTCATGATAAAAAACACTCAACAAACTAGGAATAGAAGGAAACTACCTCAACATAATAAAGGCCATCTATGAAAAGCCCACATCATACTCAATGGTGAAAGATTGAAAACTTTTTATCTAAGGTTTGGAACAAGACAGGAGGCCTGCCTTTGCCTCTTATTTAACATAGCACTGGAAGCTCTAGCCAGAGCAGTTAGGGAGGAAAAAAAAAGAAAAGAAATAAAAGGCATCCCAATTGGAAAGAGAGAAGTAAAATTACCTCTGTTTACAGATAATCTTATATGCAGAAAACCCTAAAGATTCCACTTCCCACAATACAAACTGTTAGCATGAATAAACTAATTCAGCAAAGTAGCAGAATAAAAAGTCAACACCCCAAAATCAGTTGTTTCCATATACTAACAATGAACAATCTGAAAAGGAAGTAAAGAAAACGATTTCATGTACAATAGCATTGAAAAGAATAAAACACTTAGGAGTTGACTACTTAACCAAGGAAAGACTAACATACTGAAAACTAAAAAAAAAAAAAAAAAAAAAAAAATTGCTGGAAGAAATTATAGAAGATATAAATAAGTGGAAAGACATCCTGTGTTCATGTATTGGAGGACTTAATATTGTTAAGAGTTACTACTCCCTAATGCAATCTTTATCAAAATCTCAATGATGTATTTTGCAGAAATAGAAACAGCCATCCTAAAATTCATATAGAATCTCAAGGGACCCTGAATAACCAAAACAGTCTTGAGAAAGAAGAATAAATTTGGAGGTCTCATACTTCCCGATTTCCAAATGTACTATAAAGCCACAATAATCAACAGTGTGGTATTGACATAACTTAAATATAGTCCATTAAAATATATTTGGTAAGAGCAATTGAAAAAAAATTCAGCCAAGGTCAGAATCAGTAAGTGGATGTTCTGTCTGCAAGGCCAGTTGTCCAAAGCCCTGTGCTTTATGGAGCCACCTTACATGCCAATAAAGAATGGATGCTTATAGGAGAAACAGGCCCCTCCCCCCCGTACTGCCCCACCTATGGGACCAGCCACTCTGGGAGGGGTCAGGAACTCACAGTGAAACCAGTGTCCCCAGGAGAATGCGGTGCATTTAGAGTGTGGGCACCACTGGTGGGAACAGCCCCGAGGCCGTTTTCCTTGCACGCTCTGAAACCAGAACCTTCGCACGAGACATGTGCAAACATCCCTCTGACCTCCCTAAGTTCTCTTCCAACCCTCCCCATGTGCCTTTTTCCATGGGGTGGAAAAACAATTCCTGCTGAAATTCCCACCTTTGTGTTCTGCTTCTCTGCTTCAATAACGACCCGGCCACCCTGCCCCGTCCCTCCCCAGCTGCCTGTCTTTGTAGATGATTCTGTCATTTTCCTGGTTTTCATGGCAAACCAAGGTGGATTAGGAAATCGGCATTGCTAGTCATGAACTAGGTGACATGGGGGGACTGTTTCAATTCTATGTCAGTTTCCTTAGTATAAGATAGATACTAATACCTGCCCTGGACCTTGCCCACTTGATCTTCTAATTTTCTCCAGTCTCTGTACACAGCCCGAGTTTGGGGCTCATCATCTCGATTACTAACCACCAGGATTAGCAGTCACCTCCTACCTGGGCTCCTTGCCTTTTGCTCAGCTCCCTCCAATCCTTTCTCCCCTCAGCAGCCAGAGGCATCTTTCTAAAATTCAAGCTGATTGGAGTTCTGCTGAAAACCTTTCAGTGGCTCCATTGCCCCCAGGCGGGGTTGATCTTCATGACCTCATCCCTGGTGATAGCCCTGACTCCAGCCTCAAATATCACCCCTTGAAGTCTTGGCTGCAGAACACTGGCTGTCTCAGGGGCTTCTTCCCCACACACATCAGATTTTCATTCCCTCTGTTGGGGTCAGGGAGGCAAGGTCATTTCAATTCCCCAGCAAGGTCATTTCAGTTCCCCAATGTTTGCGGAGCTGGTGCTGACCTGGGAGCTGGGCAGAAAGCACCTGCCCACCCTTGCCCTATGTGGCCCATCCCCTCCCTGCCTTGCCTGGCTCACTGCCTCTTGTACTCTGGTCCCAGGTCACCTCCTCCAGGAAGCCCTTCCTCTGTGCTTCTCTCTGTCACTGCCCCATCACACTGCAGTGAAATTTTTGCTTTAGATTTCTGTCTTTGCCCTTGTCTTGGGCAAGGACCCCATGCACTGTGCAGCGTGGAGTGGGGTGGGTTTGCCCCCATCCAGGTTCCTCGTGCTTCCCTTCTCTTCCTGCTTTCCCTTTCTCACTGCATCCCCTCCTGTGTTAATCCTTCAGGATGGGTGAAAACTCTACAGTAAGGTTGGGAAGATCAGCCAGCACTGTGGTCAGTGTTTTCTTATGTGACTTCACTTAATGGGTCTTCCTGGGCTCATGGTGCAGATGAAAAAACTGAGACCCAAGGAGTTAGAGCTGAAATTCTAAGCCGTGTGGTCTGACTGCAGAGTCTGTGCCATGCCATTCTCTATAGAAAGCAAAAGAATGAGTAAAACGCTTTCCAAAAGGTACTCAGCTCTGTGAAAATGTAGCATTAATATTATCATGACTTTCATTTCATGTGTGTCCTCCTTGTTCCTCATTTCTGAAGTGACCCACACAGTAAACACCCACTGTGTTCTTTATTTCCACAAATGTCCCTGTGGGCCAGTATAGTCGTGGGCCCTCTGCATTGAAACCTCGTAACATGTGGTGTAAATACAGCCAGTTCTGTTCGGTGTGTAGTATCCTTGCCCCAGGTCACCGAGCCAGGAGGTGTGTGTGACTCTGTAGAATACACAGTCTGCTCTGTGCCAGCCAGGCACCCTCTCCCTCCCACCCTGCGTCCCCAACAGGGTGCTGCTTTGCGTTGATCCATCTGGTCTCCGGGGCTGTTATGTTGTTTGGCTGGGCTTTGGAGCACAGGGAGAGTGATGGATGGGGACAGCTCTTAGCGTGTCAACCCCTGCAAAGCAGGAGGCCAGAGGAAATCAGCCCTCACATGGGCGACCCACAGACTCTGGGAAGCCCTCCCAGGGTTGCCTCCTGTTCCTCTGTCTGTTCTGATGTTCAGTGCCCCATTAAAAAACTCAAATAAGCAAGTTGCTGTCATCATGTTCTGCAGACCTGGCCGGAGCGGGAGGATGGAGTGACCTCAGGTGTTACTCACGGTCTGCAGAGAGCTCAGGCTGCACCTGCTGACTGGGTCCTGCTGTCCTGGGTCCTTGTGTGTGTAAGTAAGCCAGCGGAGCAGCTGCTGCTAAATCTTGTTAGTCAGCTTCCCTGCTGGTTAATGGTTAGAGGGGGGGCCAATGGCCTTCCTCATTGGTGATCCCCTCCCCCTAGCCACTAACCAAAGGGAGGCTTTTCCAGGAAATTTGAGTAAGCACAACAATGCTCCAAATTAACTTTCCGTTCGATTCCCTGAAGTTTTATTTTTTAATAGCAAAATGTGGTTAGTGTTGCATCAATGTCTGTGATTGCCCAGTGGCAGCTGACACAGAAGTCACAGGTACCCTTAATTAGCATGATGGCACTAATACCTTTGAAGAACCAGGTGCTAACCTCATGCTAAAGATGAGCCTGGCACGGTCCTGCCTTTAAGGGGATCTCATTCTGGTAAGAGAGACAAACATGGAATAAAAGCAGCCAAGTGCTTCCCATGGATTATCTCATTTAATCTCCACAACGACTCTATGAGTGGATATTGTTATTACTTTTCTTTAGATGGGGCAACTGAGGCACATGGAACTGAAGTGAGCTGTCCTTGAGATTCAAATCCAAGACCATGCAACTCTAAAATCTAACAACTCCCCTCTTCCCCATATTTTTTTCATCAGTCCTCTTTTGATTGCATTGACAGAGACCAAACTCAAACTGCTTTAGAGCAAAAAAGAATATTTATTGGGTCTCTTGAATGAGAGTTCTGCAGGGTGAAGAGGGCTTCAGGCCTGGCTGGATCCAGGGGTCCCAAGTTAGTCATCAGATCTATCTGTCTCTCTTTTAAAAAATTCTTTCTGAGCTGTGCGTGCTTTCTTCTGCTTTCCTCTTTTAGTCTCTCTAAGGCGGAGACAACGGTGGCCACTGTGGCTCCAGGTTATTTGGTTCTAACGGATCCTTTGATATCAGGAGAGAGAGTCACTTTTTCTCAGTATTCATGTCAGTCCCCCAAAGGACTTTGAACATGATTGTCTGTTCTTGGACTGATTACAGTGTACAGAATAGGCATTTGAAAATGCCCAGCCAGGGTCCAGTGCCCTCTGCTGGGTTGACAGTGCCATTTACTTCCCTCCAGGGGTGAGGGGAGCTGTTTCCATGAGGAAAGAGGAAAATCGGGCACATGGCTGGGGCTAGAGTTTTGAGGGGATTTCAGTTTTATTAATACTTATTGGTTGTTTCAATTTTTTTATTTCTTAAGCCAATTTTCAAGTTTTATCTAGGAATTTATTATTATTATTAAATATGTCAATCAGTAATTATTATTTTTTTGTTCTATACTTTACACATTTCTTGTCTTTTTCTTCCTCTTAATGAATTTTGTTAGGGAGATCTGTCTAGCTAATTAATCTTTTCAAAAGACCAGCTTTTAGTTTTGTTAATTCTTATTGGTATTTTAAAATCTATATTTCATTGATTTCTGCCTTTATTTTTATTTTTATATTTTTTACCATCCTTTCAAATTCTCTGTTGCTCTTTTCCTATTTTCTTGAATTATATGCTTAGCTTCCTTACTTTTTAACATTTTCAGTCTCCATATAATGTACTTAGAGTTGAAAGTTTTCATCTGAATTCTGAGTTAGCTATGTTCCTCAAATTTTTGAAATTTACTATTTTCATCATCACTTTTTTCTAAGTATTTCTTAATTGCTTTTATTGTTTTAATTGTTACCCAAGGGTAATTTAATAATATGTCATTTAGTTTATTTAGAATTTTGGGCTACTCTTTGGTATTAATTTTTACTTTTATTTCATTGAGGTCAAAGGATATCATCTATGTGATACAGAACATTTGGAACTTATTGAGGCATGTTTACAATTCTATATGGTAGGAGAGGACACATTGTGAACTGAAGAT
This sequence comes from Rhinolophus sinicus, assembly GCF_036562045.2. Classification (NCBI taxonomy): domain Eukaryota; kingdom Metazoa; phylum Chordata; class Mammalia; order Chiroptera; family Rhinolophidae; genus Rhinolophus; species Rhinolophus sinicus. Next base: position 9,090,485 of record NC_133753.1, on the reverse strand, counting down.
GTCTGCCAGCAGTACCAGGCCTGGGGTAGCTTGGCAAAAAGCCAGGACACCCAGAAACCTGCTGCCACATGCCAGCTCCTGTAAGAATCAGCCCCTGATAAAGCCTCATTTGGTATGCAAGTTGGGTGAGGCAGGATCTGAGGGAATCATTAGAGTGGGAAGAATTGTGGTCACCAGGTTAATGTAGAATTTGATGTGATTCCAGTGCTGAGCCTGGAGCAACTCAGCACAAATCTCAGAGCCACCAAGGCCAGCTGCTGCCCACCTAGGTCCTGTGGACTCCCCAGTTTTTTTTCAAGAAAGAGGTCAATGCAGGCTGGACTGTCTGCTCTTAGAGAAAGTGCCTCAGGTGTTGGGTGAGTTGGGTGGGGCGGGGTCCCAGTGAGTCAGCAGGGTGGAGCAGTGGAGCTCAGGCAGGCCAATCAGATTCAGATTTGGCCGTAAGCGTAGGGGGCAGGCTCAACACAGGAAAGGTGGTGGGTTGCCTGCCGGCTGCACTAAGGAAAGCCCCATGCAGGCAAAATGGCAACTTTCCCTCCAGTCCTCACCTGAAGCCACACACCTCTGCCTGCCCCTGTATGCCTCCAATGTCCTCCGAGTGACTGTCCCTCCGCTGGAGCCCAAGGTGAGTGTCTGCAAGGGAGCGAGCGAGTCTATGCACAGGCTGTTTAAGAGGACGTCTGGGTTTTCTGCAGCCTTCTGGCCCACCCAAACTATCAGAATCCCCACTGTTTTTCACAGCCAGATGTTATGGGGGCTCCTCTTCCTGGCACCAGTACTCCGGCCTGGGGAGGCTGGTGTGGGGCTGGGGTCTCTCAGTCCTCTGGAGAGAATCTCCATGGCTGAGATATCCCTTCCAGTTTTCAACCGCCACACAGAGGTTTGGGGCCTATTCCACGGCTCCGTCCCTCCTACCAGTCTCAACATGGCTTCTTCTTTATGTACTTAGTTATAAAACTTCTGTTCAGCCAGATTTCAGTTGAATCTCCAGGTTGATTGTTCTATAATTTAGTTGTAATTTTATTGTGTTCACAGAAGGAAGCAGGCACAGTGTTTATCTACTCTGCCATCTTGGATCTCTGCAAATTTTCATTTTCAAAACATCATTACTTATTTTTGCGGGTTTATTTCGCTAGAGAAACTTTAGAATCAATTTGCCAAGTTGAAAAAAATCCAGATGGATTTCAGTTTGAATTATTAATTTGAGGGTGAATGTTTCTCTTTGCTCATTCAGCTCTGGGCAGGTGAGAACTCCCTGGTTTTGCTAACCTCTGGGTGTTTTGTCAGACACCCTCCTGTTTTTTCCCTTAACCCTTTCTACAACTTCCTACGTAGTATCTTCATAAAAGCATCATCTTTTGAACCATCGAGGGGACTCTGAGTAATACTCCATTTAATCCTCACAACCAACCCCTGTAAAATTTGAGTCCCTAGAAGGTAAAGCTGTTTATCCAAAGTCAATAACTAGCCAGTTATTGAGCCAAGTTCCAAGTCCAACTCTGCTGCCTCTAAAAGCTTGATTTTATCCTTTACTGCCTTGCTATTTCAGAATAAGGCTACTCTCTACAATATGACCCACCTGCACGTGAGCCCTGCAGGTCCTGTGGCGCTGCTCTGCTTCTTCTCCTTACTGACTACTCGCCCCCTCACCCAGCCCACAACCATACAGAGAGCTCTGTCTCCTCAGGTACTAACTGGGAGTCATGGGGACAAGACATGAGGCTAAGGGAAGGTAAATTTTACTTATAGGCCAGGTACTAGAAGTCTGATGCATCCACAGCACCCTGGAGGCTGGCCCATGTGCACAGCTCTCCTTGGCTGATGAGTAGAGAGGGTAGCCAACATCAACAGCTGATTCTGGTGGTCAAAGATGCAAAAACACATGGGAAGGACAGGTAGTATCCTCCTCAGGCAATGTTCCAGCCTTCAGCCTACTGCACCTACATCTTTTGGGTATATGGTGTGCAGGGCTCACTGGCGCATGGGGAACTAGAAAAACAGGAAATGATGAACCGACCTGGCCATGGAGAGTGGCCTCACTGCACTATCAGAGAGGCTGACGGTGAAGGACAGATGCCGCATTCTGTGGGGAGTGATTTCCCATCCTCCCACCCACCATTCCTTCTCCCACGCATCCATCCATCCATCCATCCATCCTCCCATCCATCCACTTCTGAAGCACTTGCTATATGCTTAACCTTGCCTGGGCATTAAGGGAAGATTTAGACTAATCGCATTGCTGAGACTGTGCATGCCTATGGTTTCCATACCAAATACCTCAGGGCTAGGTAGTGGGGTGTATGGAACTCTGGATTGAGGAAACCTTGAATTGACCTTGAAAGAATCCTGAGTTGATATGTTGAATAAACAGAATTCAACTAGAATTAACTAAGATTAAGCGTCCTGTACCAGACAGAGTAGGGATTTGAATACTCAGTGGAAGCTCCTATAGGGGTGTGGACTTGAGCTGGGTCCTCAAGGATGGGCAGGATATGGGCAGCCACAAAGAGGGAAGAGGATTTGCAGGCTAAGAAACCACTGAGCAGAGCCCTAAGGGGCTGCAGAGTCCACCGTGTTCACACTGCTTCTCCAGTTCATTCATCCATCTCTGCTCCCTTTCGCGTTTTTGTGGGGGCATGAACAGTATCGTATTCCTCTGTGCAAAAACCCAAGGGTTGATAGATCAATATAGAAATAGTACTAATAATGATAGTAATACACACAAAAATAGCAGCCAATCTGGTGTATTTGTTGAATGTCTTCTAGGTAATAGAATATGAACTAAAATAACCATATGGGGAAGCACTAGTGCTGTTGTTTTGCAGATGAAACCAGGGAAAGATTGAGTAACTTGTTCAAAAGCAAACAGCTTGTGAAGATTAAGTCAGTCTTGGCATGAAAAGCTGTGATACCCAGATCTATATTCTACGATAACAGGTAACTTCTAGGGAATAGGCACATTCTGAGGTTGCTGCAGAGGGGAAAGGAGAAGGGGAAATGGGGTTGAAGGTTTCATCTTGAGTAGTAAAAAGAAAGCTATTCCTATGATGCTGGTTTGAAGCTGATATCTACACACACACACACACACACACACACACACAGAGGTACTTTTTTCTTGGTTTAATAATTTGCTCCAGACTTTCTTTGGACATGTTTTCTTGAACATGTGAAATGGCCAATGGCCATTTTATCTGACACATCAGGGTTAAGTAATCAGTGGGTGCTACCTGGAAGACTGAGCTGAGAAGGCATTTGAGCCTCCATCTTTCTACGTGAGCGTGCCGGATCCATTAACTGTGACTATCTTGGGCACGGACAGAGGAAGCCAGGTCACTTAAAATAATAGAATTACCACGCTCCAGGGCCCTGGTGAGGGTGTTGGACATCTGGTCTGAGAGGAGGGGATGTGGAACAGTAGGACAATTCCAGACGTAAGACCTCAGGCAGTGAAATAGCCCAGTCACCACACGGAAGTCCTGAGAGATGGAAAATGAAGTCATATCCAGCCAAGAAAGGAATCAGACTCACAAAACATAGAAACTGGTCATTGGTGCCCATCTAAACTGCCACCCTGGATCTATTGTAGTGGTTATTAGAGTATTGTCTTGAAAAGAATCCCGAGGCTGTGTCTAAACGAAGATGAAAATAGGCCATGACAGATCGGTGATGCCTGTTTGTGGATGTGAGAGCAGAAGGAATTGCACATGGCCACGGGTTTGCCATTTGTATCTAGGTCAATGCTCATTTTATAGATGAAGAAGTAGAGGTTTGGAGAGATAGCAGGGGCTTACTTACCAAGGGTCACCCGAGGCAAAGTGAGAATTACGATCCCTTCTTTTGTCTCATGAGCAAGTGTTCTTTTAATCCACTGTTAATTTTCTCTGGATTGACTAGAAATCATAGCCTATTCTCAGTGTCTCGTGGGGATAAACACCTGAAATCACCTGATATCAGTATTGACTTTGCATCCACAGGCCTGCTGACCTTCACCTGTGGCTACTTGTTTATTGTGCAAACAAGCCTTTGAGCCTGTTTGTGAGTCCTCGGGGGGCGTATCTCAATCCTGTCTCTGGATTTTTGTCCCCAGTTCTTGAGCACCCACTATGTGCTTTCCATGGAATGCCTTATCTAATCCTCCCAATAACCTGTGTCTTTGTGAATGGGAAAGTTGAGTTCACGTGGCTTTCCCAAGATGACAGACCTCGTGAGTGGACGTGCCAGGAGTAGAACCCACACACCCACCACTCTTTGTCCTGCTTGGTTGCTTGGGTTCCTGTGGGTTTTTAAACAACCTCTTCTGGTGTCTTTATTTGTGGACTAGCATTGGGTGTCAAAAATCAACAGTGGCAAAAGCTCTTTGCTTACAGTCTCATTATTGGACATTAGCTGGTCTTTATATCCTAATGGGCAACGCCTTCCCTTCATTATCACTCACTTCCTTTCTCTCTGCTGAAACACTGCCAAAAGCCCTCCTTCCATCTGTGTCCTCTCTGGAAGTCCGAGGGGGTGATCAGGCCACTGCGAGCCAGGGAGCAGACCAGGAAAAGGCATCTGTTTTAGTTTGCGAGGGCTACCATAACTGAGTACCCCAAACTAGGTGCTTAAGGAACTGAAATTTATTGTCCTGCAGTTGTGGAAGTGATAAATCTGAAATCCAGGTTGGTTCCTTCTGAGGGCTGTGAGGGAAGGGGTCTGTTCCAGGCCCCCCTCCTGGGTGTGCCCATCTGCGTGATAACAGGGTGTTCTCATGGCATCTTCATATCATCTTCCCATTGTGTTCACATCTCTGTGTCCACATTTCCTCTTCTTTTAAGGACCCCGATCACATAGGATTTAGGCCCATCCTAATGACAGGGCAGAAACTGGTGGAGGTAATCGTTTTACATTGATTAGCTCTATAAAGACCAGAGCTCCAAATGAGGTCACATTCTGAGGTACTAGAACTTTAACATACAAATTTTTTTTTTTTTTTGGGGGGAGACACAATTCAACCCACAACAGCTTAACTCTACCACCTAGATTATGCCACTAACATTGTCCTGTGCTCATTTTATCACATACCCTGTGGAGTAACAGCATCTTTGTGTAAAACAAAAAGAACAGCTGTATTACCAGATGGGTGTGGGCATAGACCAGGGCACACCACTGGGCAGGTGCAGCATGGGCTGGATTTCAGGTCCCGTATCTTCTGTCAGGCATCCATGTTCAGGTACCACCTGTACCACTGTCCTCACGGATCAGGAAAGATAATCCTCTGAAAAAGCAGCAGGGCAATAACATTTCTACAAAGCCCTTGCTTCTTTTTACGAAGACGTTTGTAATTCAAAATTGTTCACTGAACTTCCATGAAACTCACACAACGCACAATGTGTAGTCCAGGGGATTGACACTGCATATTTATGAGGGACTAATCAGGATCACAGTCAGAGGCCAGGTGAGAATCACTGGAGATCCAGCCAATGAGATGAGCAAAACAGCGCCCTGACGGGGGAGATTGCTGATGCTCCCTGGGTTGGAAACAGTTAATAGTAACAGGCCCAAGGTGATGGGAGCTTGTGTAATCACAGGCCTGGCCACCTCCTCCCCCGTGGCTGACCATCCTGTTTGTCCACTCTGCCTCGTGCACCTCAACTGTCCTCCAATTAATGACCAGGGAGGAGGTGGGTCTCTGGGCAGCAGCAGGTGGTGCTGTCACTCTGAACCAAGAATGTCAAACGTCACTGCTGCATCAGCAAGCTTTTAGGAGATGCCACTGGGTCACAGCGTGCAGGGGGATCCGGCACCTGAATCATGGTCTATGAAAACCAGGGCATGTTAGCCGAGAAGGGGCACCAGAGGTGCGTGATGGGAGAGGAAGCTCCCAGGTCTCCCCATCTTGCCCCTCCAACCAGTTCCCTTGGCCACTGCCTGAGAGAGCTGACAATGCAATATGCCCTTGCCAAGACCCCCCCGAGAGCCTCAGCACCCACAGCAGCATTTTGCAAAGTGTATTTCATGGAACCCTACATAGGATTCATAAAGAAATGGCTCCATGGAATACTATATCATCTCTCTCCCGCGTGGATGGTAATATTTGAAAGGAACTGAGAAGACCTGCAGTAAAGATTTGTCCCGTTTTCCAAACACATTTCATCAAGGAGACTTTCCCGCTGTAACACAAACGAGCACCCCAGGGAAATGCCTTCAAGATAGGTCCCCTGTTTCTCTGTCCAGGATAGAATGGCCTCCCTGAGCTTCTGCTTGCTCACCCACCTTTCCTTATCTCCTAGCATCCCCTTCCATTTTATCCTTAAATTCGTATTTCATACTTTTTAAATATAGAAAACTCTAAAGGAGAAGACAAAATGGTCTACAATTCTACCATCCACCTCTTTATGTGATCCTGTCAAAACATAAATCGCTTCCTGCGTCTGCTGTGTACCCTCCTTGGGCTCCAGGTCACTCAGAACAAAAGCCCTTCCTTATAGGAGTGCAGTGTGGCAGGCCCCTCCCCACCACCGAGCCAGGCACTGCAGGTGCATGTCTGCCCTCTTCTACTGCTTCTCTTTCTCTCACACTCTCCACTGCTCTCGGCACACTGCCCCTCGCTGCCCTCGTACATGCCAGACACTTTCCTGCCCCAGAGTCTTCGCCTGTTTCCTCTGCCTGACTACTGCTCTTCGCCCAGATATCCGATGGCTTACTCTCTCACCTGCCTTGGGTTTCCGGTGCCACCTTCTCAGCGAGGCCTTCCCTGGCCACTCTGTCTGAGTGTGTCTCATATCCCAGCACTCCCCATCCTCTGGCCCTGTATTATTTTTTGCAGTAGGACTCATCCTCTTCCCTGGTTCTATACATGGGATTGACTTATCTGGTTTGTTGCCTGGCTCCCCCATTGAGCCCCTGTGGGAACGATTGTGTCTGTTTTGTTCACAGTTGCACAGCCAGTGCCTGGCACATAGCTGGTGCTCAGTAAATAGTTGTTAGATAAATAAATGTATGTGTTCACAGAAGAAATCATACTATGCACACTATTTTGTAGTTTGTTTTTTACTGTATTTTTTCTTTAAGAGATCTTTCCCTATCAGCCTATACAGAGCTAGCCTTATGCTTTTTAGACTGTATGACTTTCTGTTGTAGGGGTGTACCTAAATTTATATAATCGACTCCCTATTGATGGGCATTTAGGATGTTTTTGTTCTTCAAACAATGATACAATTAAAAAGACTTTCTTTTTTTTACATTCGTTGTTTGTAAATATTTCTATTGGGTACATTCTTAGCAGTAGACTTTCTGAGTCAAACAGGGGTTTTAGTTTTTTTTCTTTTGATTTTAATAGTTGTTAAAAAATTGTCTTCTGAAGAGATCGCACAGGTTTTTACTCCACTGTCTATTATATAAAAATGTCTGTTTCCTCTCATGCTCATCAGCAATGAGTATTGCCAGCCTCGTATGTTTATGCCAATCTAGGTGGAAAATGGCACTTTGTTAATTTGATTTGTGTTTTTTAAATTATGAATAGGATTGAGAATTCTTGCATATTTTCATTGGTCATTTATATTTATTTTCTTGTAATCTGCCTGCTTAAATCCTTTGCCCATTTTTCTACTGGATTACCTATGATCTCCTTATAGATTTGAAAGAATTCTTTAAAATTAAAATGATCACTTCTTTGTCATACCTGTTATAAAATTTCTCAGTTTGTCCTTTGGCTTTGTTTATGCATTTTTGATACGACAGTTGAATGTATATATTTTCAACAAATTGATGTAAAATTACCATAAAGGCACAGGATTATGAGTAATATCTTAATATGTCAGACATTTCACTCGCTTACTTAGAAAATATTGGTCATATAATGATTATTATATAACTTAAACATAATTTTTATCTTTTGTGATAAAATGCACATAACATAAAATTTACCATCTCATAACTTTTTATTAATATTTCTTTTTTTATTGAGGTAACATTTATTAATAACATAAATTTCAGGTATACAGCATTATAATTCAATATCTGTGTACTCTATTTTGTACTGACCACTGAAAGTCTACTTTTGTTCCATTACCATATATTTGATTCCTTTTACCCAGTTTGCACCCCCCCACCCCTTTGGTAAATGCCATTCTGTTTTCTGTATCTATGAATTTGTTTTTGTTTTATTTTGTTAGTTCATTTGTTACTTTTTATTTTATATTCCACATATGAGTGAAATCATACAGTTTTTGTCCTTTTCTGTCTGACTTATTTCACTTAGCATAATACCCTCAAGATTCATCCATGTTGTCACAAAGGGCAATATTTCATCTTTTTATATGGATGAGTGTATTCCGTTGTATATTTATACCACACCTTCTTTATCTATTCATCCGTTGATGAACACAGGTTGTTTCCATATGTTGGCTATCGCAAATAATGCTGCAGTGAATATAGGGGTGCATACATTGTTTTCAATTAGTGTATTCATATTCCTCAAATAAATACCCAGAAGGGGAATTGCTGTATAATATGGTAGTTTTATTCTTAATTTTGTAAGGGACCACCATATTGTTTTCCAGAGCAGCTGTACCCATTTACAATCCTATCAACAGTGCACAAGAGTTCCTTTTTCATCACATCTTCTGTAGCATTTGTTATTTCTTATCTTTTTGATAATTGCCATTCTAACAGGTGTGATGTGATACCTCATTGTGGTTTTCATTTGCATTTGCCAAATAATTATTAATGTTGAGCATCTTTTCATATGTCTGTTGGCCATCTGTGTGTTTTCCTTGGAAAAATATCCATTCAGATCCTCTACCCATTTTTTAATGTGGTTGTTTGGGTTTTATTGCTGTTGAGTTGTATGAGTTCTTTATATATTTTGGATATTAACCCCTTATCATAAATATCATTTGCAAATATTTTCTCCCATTCGGTTAATTGCCTTTTTCTTTTGAAGATGGTTTTGTTTTTGCTGTGCAGAAGCTTTCTAGTTTGGTGTAGTCCCTTTTGTTTATATTTGTTTTTGTTTTCCTTGCTTTTGGAGCCAAATTCACAAAAACACCACTGAGACCAATGTCCATGAGCTTAGTGCCTATGTTTTCTTCTATATATTTTATGGTTTCTGGTCTTACATTTAAGTCTTTAATACATTTTAAGTTAATTTTTGTGTATGGTGTAAGACAGTGGTCTAGTTTCATTCTTTTGCTTATTTCTGTCCAGTTTTCCCAACACCATTTATTGAAGAGACTGCCCTTGCTCTATTGTATATATTCTTGGCTCCTTCATCGTAAATTAGTTGCCCATATATGTGTGAGTTTATTTCTGGGATCTCAATTTTGTTCCATTGGTCTGTGTTTCTGTGTTTGTTTTTCTGCCAATGCCATATTATTTTGATTAGTATAACTTAGTGTAGTCTGAAATTGGAGAATGTGATACCTCAGGCTTTTTTTCCACCTCGGGATTGTTTTAGGTGGTTCCCTATGAATTTTAGGATTTTTTGTTTTATTTCTGTGAAAAATGCTATTGGAATTTTGATGGGGATTGGATGGAATATGTAGATTGCTTTAGGTAACACGAACATTTTAACAATGTTAATTGTTAAACAATCCATGAACACGAATATCTTTCTATTTCTTTGTATCTTTTTTCAATTTCTTTCAACAATGTTTAATAGCTTTCAGTGTACAGGGCTTTCACCTCCTTTGTTAAGTTTATTCCCACATATTTTATTCATTTTGTTGTGATTGTAAATGGGATTGTTTTCTTCATTTTTTCCTGATAGTTCATTGTTATTATATAGAAATGTAATAGATTTTTTGTATATTTTGTACCCTACAAATTTACGGTATTTATTATTTCTAATAGTATTTTGTTTGTTTGGTTGGTTGGTTGGTTTTTGGTGGAGTCTTTAGGGTTTTCTTTGTATAAAATCGTGTCATCTACAAATGGCAACAGTTTTACTTCTTCCTTTTCAATTTGGATGCCTTCTATTCCTCTTTCTTGCCTAATTACTTTGTCTAGGACTTCCAGTACTATGTTGAATAAAAGTGGCAAGAGTGGTCATCCTTGTTTTTTCTTTCTGATCTTAGAGGAAAAGCTTTCAGTTTTTCATCATGGAGTAGATGTTAGCTGTTAGTTTGTCATATATGGCTTTAATAAGTTGAGATACTTTCCTTCTATATTCATTTTATTGAGATTTTAAAATCCTAAATGGATGTTGTATCTTGTCAAATATTTTTTTCTGTATCTATTGAGATAATCACGTTATTTTTATTCTTCATCTTGTTAATGTGGTGTACCATGTAGATTGATTTGTGGATGTTGAACCATCCTTGCAGCCCTGGAATAAATCCCACTTGATTGTAGGTGCATGATCCTTTTAACGTATTGTTGCGTTCGATTTACTATAGCATTTTGTTAAGAATTTTTACATCTATGTTTGTCAGAAATATTGGCTTGTAATTTTGTTTCTTTGATGTCCTTGTCTAGTTTTGGTATCAGCATACTGTTGGCATAGTGAAATTAATTAGGAAACATTTCCTCCTTTTCAATTTTTTGGAAGAATTTAAGAAGGATAGGCATTAAATCTCCTCCGAATGTTTGGTAGAATTCACTAGTAAAGCCATCTGGTCCTGGATTTTTGTTTTTGGGAGGTGTTTGATTACTGTTTTAATTTCCTTCCTAGTGACTGATTCTTCTAGGTGTTCTGATTCTTCATGATTCAGTCTAGAAAACTTGTTTACTTCTAAGAATTTTCCGTTTCTTCTAGGTTGTCTAATTTGGTGGTGGAATTGACTTTCAAAGTATTCTTTTATAAACATTTGTATTTCTGTGGTAGCCATTGTAACATCACCTCTTTCACTTCTGATTTTATTTATTTGCATCTCCTCTCTTTTTCCCTTAGTAAATCTAGCTAAAGGTTCATCAATTTTGTTTATCTTTTTAAAGAACCAGCTCTTCGTTTTATTAATTTGTTTCTATTGTCTTTTTATTCTCTATTTCATTTATTTCTGTTCTACTTTTTATTATTTCATTCCTTCTACTGACTTTGGGCTTTGTTTCTTCTTCCTTTTCTAGTTTTTTAAGGTGTAATGTGAGATTCTTATTTGAGATTTTTCTTGTTTCTTGAGGTAGGCTTGTATTGCTATAATCTTCTCTCCTATCACTGCTTTTGTGCATCCCAAAGATTTTGATATATCGTATTTTCATTTTCATTTGTCTCTAGCTATCTTTTGTTTTCTTCTTTTATTTCTTCCTTGACCCAATAGTTGTGCAGTAAGTAGCATGTTGTTTAATCTCCACATATTTGTGATTTTTCCAGCTTTATTTTTGTAGCTGATCTCTAGTTTCATACCATTATGGGAAAAGTTGCTTGATGTGATTTCAACCTTCTTAAATTTATTGAGACTTGTTTTGTGTCTCAGAATATGGTCTATCTTGAAGATGTTCCATGTGCACTTGAGAAGAAAGTGTATTCTGTCACTTTGGGATAGAAAGTTCTATAAATAGCTATAAGTCCATCTGGTCTGATGTGTCATTTAAATCGATATTTCCTTATTGGCTTTGTCTGAATGGTCTATCCATTTGTGTAAGTGTAGTGTTAAAGTCTCCTACTATTGTTGTGTTGCTCGATTTCTTCCTTAAGTTTTGTTAATAACTGCTTTCTAGATTTTGGTGCTCCTAAGTTGGGTGCAGGTATATTAATAAATGTTATGTCTTCTTGATGGATTGTCCCCTTTATAATTATGAAATGTCCATCTTTGTCTCATGTTACTTTTTTTGTCTTGAAATCTATTTTGTCTGATACAAGTATGGCTACACCCAGTTTTCTCTGGATACTATTTGCTTGGAGTACAAGCTTCCACCCCTTCATTTTGAGCCTAAGTTTGTCTTTGGAGCTGAGATGAGTCTCCTGAAGGCAGGATATAGTTGCATCTTATTTTTAAATTCATCCAGCTAATCTGTGACTTTTGACTGGTGAGTTCAGTTCATTTACATTTAGGGTGATTATTGATATAGGAGGACTTACTATAGCCATTTAATCTTTTGTTTTCTGATTGCTGTGTATCTCCATTGTTTCTTTCCTCTTGTGCTTCCATCTGCTATTTCAATTTGATGGTTTTCTATGATGTTTTTCTCCATCTTTTCTTTTTTTATATTTCATGTCTCAGCTCTGAATTTTTGTTTTGTGGTTACCATGATGTTTGTATAAAATGTCTCATAGATAAAATAGTTCTTTTTTCTATTGATAACATCTTATTTTCATTCACCTATACAACTTCTGCCCTTTTCCTCCTCTCCTTTTATCTATTTGTTGTCATAAATTATCCCTTTTTATGTTGTGCATTTGTTACCTAATTGTAGTAGCTATAGCTGTTTTTAATGCATTTTCTCTTATATAAACTTTATACTATAATTAAGTGTTTAACACCCTATTGTGAAACAGAGACACAATTTCCTGCTTCTTTCTGTCACCTTATTTTGAGTTTTGTGTACTTTAGTATTTTTGTTTCCATTAGAAGACCTTCTTTCAACACTTCTTGTAATGTAGGTCTTGTGGTGGCAAAGTTCCTCAGCTTTTGTTTGTCAGGGAAAGCCTCTATTTCTACTTCATATTTAAAGGATAACTTTGCTGGATATATTATTCTTGGCTGGGGGTTTCTAGCTTTCAGTATTTTGAATATATCTTTCCACTCTCTCCTGGTCTATAGGGTTTCTGCTAAGAAATCTGATGATAATTTGATGGAGTTTCCTTTGTAGGTTACTGTCTTTTTTTTCCCTTGGCTACATTGAGAATTCTTTTTTTATCATTAACTTTTGGGAGTTTTAATATAAAGTGACTTGGAGAAGGTCTTTTTCCACTGAGATAATTAGGTATTGTGTTAGCTTTTTGTACTTGAATGTCCAGTCCCTTCTCTAGGCTTTCAAAATCTCATCAATTATTTCTTTGAATAGGCTTTCTCTTCCCTTCTCTCTCTCTTCTTCTGTGATACCCATTATTTTATGTTATCCTTTTTAAAGAGTCAGAGAGTTCTTTCATTAAAAAATCTTATTTCTCTCTCTTCTTTTACCTGAATCGTTTCAAATGTTATCTTCAAGCTTGCTAATTCTCTCTTCCCAATGCTTTCTAATGCATCCTTCATCTCATTTACCGAGTTCTTCAGCTCCAGAATTTCTTCTTTTTTTTTTTTTCAGTTTCATTCTCTTTGGTAAAGTACTCCTTCCATTCATTAATTTTATCCCTGAGCTTATTGAACTATTTTTCTGAGTTTTCTTGTCTCTCTCTGATTTTTTTCATGACTGCTATTTTGAGTTCTCTACCATTTAGATCACCATCTTCCATGACTTTGAGATTGGTTTCTGGAGAATTGTCATTTTCTTTCTGTGTTACCATGTTACCTTGGATGTTCCTGGTGCTAGATGGATTATTCCTCTGCTGGCACATTTGAAGGAGTGAACAGTTTTCTTATTTAGGTGTCTGCCATCTTGATTTTAACAATACAGTAGGTTGATCATTGCAGGCCTTTATTTTGTTTTCCAGTAGATGGTGCTACAGCTCAAGTTTTTGTTTTCTCTTACTCGCTCTACTTGCATCTCCAAGGTTATGTTGGGTGGGGGGCATTGCTTTGGTTGTGGGAGTTACTGCCACCTGGGTGACCAGGATGGTGGGTACTCTGTGTCCAGGTTGCCTGGGTTTCAGGGCACCACCACGGTGTGTGTGTGTGTTGGGGGACGGAGGGGGTGCCGTTGTGGGTTGGGAGGAGCCATGTTTGTGAGCCCACTGCACTGCTAACTAGTTCCCTATGGCCCCTGGCGTTGCTGTGCTGTAGCTGGGCTGCCATAGACAGATCTCTGCTGCTGCTTTTGGGCTCTACTGCAATTTGGGTGGGGAGCTGGATTCTTGGGCACTGACGCTGCTCTGCCCCTCTTACCCTCTACCCAGCTATAGTGTGGGGGTGGCACACTGATTCCTCCACTGCCACTGTGTTAGCTGGGACTTCAGGCTCAGCCACAGTAGGCAGGGAAGCATGCCTATGGGTACTGTCCCTGTTCTTCCCCCATCCTGCCTCCCCTATGCATTCCAGTATACACACATCCGAATGTACTGGTGTGTGGCTATCTCAGGCATGCTAGTGTGTTGAGCAGAGGAACCCTTGTTTGCTTATAGACAGATGAGTCATTACAGATTAAGGGGAGATAAGAAGGAGCCTTCTCACTCTACCATGATGCTGATGTCATTCTTATCTTATCGTTTTTACGTGTACAGTTCAGTTATGTTCCGTACATTCACATTATTGTGAAACCAATCTCCAGAACTATTTTCATCTTGCAAAACTGAAACTCTACACCCATTAAACATCATCTCCCAGTCCTCCCTGCAGCCCTTGGAACTCACCATTCTACTTCCTTCATGATTTTGAATATTCTAGGTACTCCATGTAAGTGGAATTATACAACACGTGTATTTGTTTTTTGTGACTGGCTGACTTCACTTAGCATAATATCCTCACAATTCATCCACGCTGTAGTATGTCTCAGAATTTCCTTCCTTTTTAAGGCTGAATAATATTCCATTATATGTATATACCAAATTTTGTTTATTCATTCACCTGTAGATGCACTTTTGGGTGTTTCCATCTTTTGTCTACTGTGAATAATGCTGCTATGAACAGTGTACAAATATCTCTTCAAGACCCTGATTTCAATTCTTTGAATCTATACCCAGAGGTGAAATTTTGGGATCATATGGTACTTCAGTTTTCAGTTTTTGAGGAACTACTGTACTTTTTCCATAGCAGCTGCATCATTTTACATTCTTACTGATACTGCCCACAGTTTCCAATTCCTCCTTGCCAACACTTGTTATTTTCTTTAAAAAAAAAGTAAATATAAAAAAATATAAAAGTAAAAATAGCCATCCTAATGGGTGTGAGTTGGTATCTCATCGCGGTTTTCATTTGTATTTTCCTAATGACCATGATTTTGAGCATTTTTTCATGTGCTTGTTGGCCACATACATATTTTTACAAAAATATTAATTCAAATCCTTGGCCCCTTTTTAATTGGGTTGTTTTTTGTTTTTTTCTTGTTGTGGAGTTGTGGGAGTATTTTATATATTCTGGATGTTAATTCCTTATTAGATATATAATTTGCAAATATTTTTCTCCCATTTCATAGGTTGTATTTTCACTTTGTTGATTGTGTTCTTTGATGCATAGATGTCTTAAATTTTGATATAATCTACTTATTTTAACTTTTGTTGTGTGTGCTTTTGGTGTCATATCCAAGAAATCATTGTTAAATCAATGTTATGAAGTTTCCCCCATGCTTTCTTCTAATAGTTTTAGCACTTACATTTAGGTTTGTTTTTCATTTTGAGTAATTTTTTGTATATGGTATAAGGTAAGCATCCAACTTTATTCTCTTACATGTGAATATACGGTTTTCTCAGCACCCACTTAATGAGAAATGTGTCCTTATGTCCTTATCCTGTTAGTTTAGCACTTTTGTTTAAAATCACTTGACTGTATATGTAAGGTTTTATTTCTGCCCTCTCCATTTTATTCTATTGGTCTGTATGTCTGTTTTTAAGCCAGTACCACACTGTTTTGATTACTATAGCTTTGAAATCGGGAAATGTGAGATTTCTAACTTTATTCTTTTTCAAGATTGTTTTGGCTATTTGAGTTCCTTGAGATTCCATGTGAATTTTAGGATAGATTTTTCTATTTCTATAAAAGATGTGTATGGGATTTTGATAGGGATTGCATTAAATATATAGATTGCTTTGGTACTTTTGACATCTTAATAATATTGTTTTCCAATCTCTGAACATGGAATGTCTTTCCATTTGTTGATATCGATGTCCTCTTTAATTTCTTTCAGCGACTCTTTGTGGTTTTCAGTGTACAAGTCTTTCACCTCCTAGAAAGTTTATGGCTAGGTATTTTATTCTTTTTGATGCTATTGTCAAAGAAATTTATTTTTAAATTTCCTTTATGGATTGGTCATTGTTAATGTATGAAATGCAACTGATTTTTGCCTGTTGATTTTGTATCCTGCAACTTTGCTGAATATATTTATAAGTGCTAACAGTTTTGTGTGCATGTATGTGTGTTGTGCATGCGTCTGTGTGTGTGTGTAATCTCTAGAGCTCTCTACATATAAATCATGTTGTCTGTGAACAAAGATAATTTTACTCCTTTCTTTCTAATTTGGATGCTTGTTATTTCTTTTTCTTTCCTAATGGCACGGACTAAAACTTCCAATACTATGCTAAATAGAAGAGGCAAAAGCAGGTATCCTTGTTTTGTTCCTATGATGTTAGTTGTGGGCTTTTAATATATGGTCTTTATTATGCTGAAGTAGTTTCATTCTATTCCTAGTTTTTTGAGTGTTTTTATCATGAAAAGATGTTGAATTTTGTCAAATATTTTTCTGCATCAAATGAGATAGTCATGTTTTCCCCTTCATTCTGTTAATATGGTATGTTGTAATGATTGATTTCCATGTTAAACCATGCTTACATTCCAGGAATAAATCCCACTTGGTAGTGGTGTATAATCCTTGTAATGTTCTGTTGAATTCTATTTGCTACCATGTTTCCCTGACAATAAGACCTAGCCGGACCATCAGCTCTAATGCATCTTTTGGAGCAAAAATTAATATAGACCTGGTCTTATTTTAATATAATATAAGACCGAGTCTTATATAATATAATAATAATGTAATATAATATAATACCCCGTCTTATTTTAATATAAACCGGGTATAATATAATATAATACTGGGTCTCATATTAATTTTTGCTCCAGAAAACGCATTAGAGCTGATGATCTGGCTGGGTCTTATTTTTAGGGAAACACGGTACCATATTGTTGAGGATTTTTACATCAATATTCATCAGAGACATTGGTTTATACTTTCCTTGTTTTGTCTGGCGTTGTTTTCAAAGTAATACTGGCCTCATAAAGTAAGTCAGAAAGGGTTCCTTCCTCTTCATTTTTATGGGAAAAGTTTGAGGAGCAAAAGAAAGGACGTAATAAAAATTAGAGCAGAGATCAATGAAATAGAAAATTGAAAAATATGGAAAGTCAACAAATAGGGTAGTGTGGGTCCAGAGTCCATTCTCTAGAAAGTTCCACTAACATCTGCAATGACCTGAGGTGCAAACGCAACAGCCCCGTCTTACAGAAGAAGAGACGGAGGCACGGGAAGCATAAGGTACACGTGCACAATCACCCAGGAAGGGGCCAGATCAGGCCTAGGGATGACTGGATCTGGAGCAGCCCTAGTGGGGGCTGCTGTTGACCCCTGTTATTTAATGGACAGAGAGGCTCTTGCCCAGTGATGTGCAGCCAGACCACAGTGGAGCTGTGAGGAAACCCATCGTGCCTGACTTTGGCCCAGACTCGCCCCCGCTCCACACACTTCATTCATCTCCCCTTTTTCGCAACTACTACAGCCCACACCTGCCAGCCACTTGAGCCTGAAGTGGATTCATGTCTGATCCTACACACTCCAGGCCTGGGGGATGCTGTTAAAAAAAACGCCCACGAGAGCCCTTAACATCAAGGCCTTCTCAGAACAGACATTAACCTTTGTCTCATGCAGTATCTTGTTATCTTCATTTTACTGGATGTCAAAAGTGAGCTCTGAGCAGGTCGCTACACAGCTGGTGAAGCAGAGCTGGGGCAGGCAGGTCTCTGTGCAGGGGTGTTGTCCTGCTGACTCCCTCCCTGAGGTAGGAACTTGGGTGCTTCTAGGGGCCAGCACACAGGGAGTCCACTGTCTCAAGCTCAGTACTATTAACATTCTGAGATGTGGGGGGCCGTCCTGTGCATTGTAGGGTGTTTAGCACGATCCCTAAATAAAACTAGATGCTGGTAGCAACCCCCAACCCCCCGGTGTGACAATCAGAAATTCTCCAGACATTTCCCAGTGTCTCCTGAGGTCAAAAGTGCCCCTGTGGAGGTCCCCTGTGGGGGCAGAGGGGCTCAGACATGAGGCCCACTTGGGAGGCCTTCTCCTCCCTGGTTGGGCAGACTTCTCTTGTTTCAGAGTGGCTTGGGTCAAGGGAATCCCAACTGAATTTTCTCTGGGGCCAAAGTGTTCAGTAGACCCAG
The DNA here is from genome assembly GCF_036562045.2 of Rhinolophus sinicus. Lineage (NCBI taxonomy): Eukaryota > Metazoa > Chordata > Mammalia > Chiroptera > Rhinolophidae > Rhinolophus > Rhinolophus sinicus. The sequence goes on along the minus strand of NC_133753.1, from coordinate 9,072,393 downwards.
TCAGTTTGGGGTGCCCATTCTTCCTGGGCGGGGGACCCTGTCTAGGGATCCCAGCATTGCGCTGTGGAATGTTGTGCCAAGGCCTCAGGAGACACAGCAAACAAACCTCCTCACCTGGCATCTGGGAGCTCGAATGGCCCTGTGGTCCTTATGCCACTGGGAGCTTAATGGCAGCCACTTGGAAGAGGTTTTTAATAACAGCAGGGTTTGAGTATGAGGGCTGCCCCCACTGAACACTCACACAGCCACAGACCCCAGAAGCCTTTCCCAGGCTGACCCCATGATGAGTCTCAGGTTCCAGCCCCCAAATCACAGTCCGGGCGCTTGATCAGCTTACCTGCCCACCTGGGAAGCACCTGCCTCCCACCTGGGCAGCACCTGTCTCCCAGCCCTGGGCTCAGAGGACAGGCCTCAAAGATGCTTCTTTCTCCAGTGACATGGGGGGTGCGGAGGGGAGGCAGGAGGTGGTGGAAAAGCATTGCTTTTAGCTTTAGATAGGCCTGGGTTCGAATCGCCTCTGTCATTTATCCCCTGTGGACTCAGGACAAAAGTTTTCATTTCTCTGAGCCTCCTCTTTAAAATGAGATTGTTGAGAGAAGTGAATGTAATCAGTCTGCTCATCAAACTCAGCCAGAAAGGGGCCTGGAGATCAGCTCTTTGGGGGAAGAAGTTCATGGGTTTTGCAAACTAAAGCTTTTAGGATCAGTGAGGGGCCAAGAGATAGCAAGATGTGCCACGAACCCAGAAAAGAAAGGGAAAGAGGTGACAGACAGGCAGCAGGGTTATCTGAGGAGTTAATGAATACACCTCAACCTTTCAGAGATCAAGGCCAGGGGACTGCAGTGTACGAGGGTGGGGGCCAGGGAGCAGAGGGGGAGACCAGGGGCCATCCTCTGGGAATCTGGGGAACAGGCTGTCACAGGGAAAGCTGAACAGGCATTTGCTTTATCCGGTAAGATAGGGCGTGGGATCACAGGTAAGAGCAAGGACTCCGGCTCTGGCTGAAGTTTTAAGGAGCCAGGTAAGACAGAAGGCCCGTGGGGTAGAGAAGCGTGGTGAAGAACTGGGGGCCTCTAAGGTGGCTCGTTCCTGCCTCTGCAGGTGGGAGAGTCACAGCTGAAGACCACCACAGCCACAGGGTCCAGTCCAAGCCTGGGGAGGGGAGGGGAAGGAGAAAAGTAACAGCAAAGCAGCTATGCCCACCAGCACCTGCGGTCACAGAGGGCCTACTGTGCACTGGGACATCTGAGGGGAGTGATTCTATAACCCACTGACCGTGCTGAGCAGGACAGTGGAGGCTAGCTGACTGCTTTCAAATCCTGACCCCGGCCAATGGAGCCAAACCTGTCTGCACCTCTGTTTTCTCCTCTATCAAGTAGAGATAACAGTCCTGGCACGGTGGCCCAGCCTCACCCCACGCCGGCGCCAGCTCAGGAGGCTGATGGAGGATGACTCGCTCAGCACGTGAAACTCACTTATTCTCCAGAGAGGCTCGCTGGGCCGGTCTTGCCCACGGGCTGTCCCACACTCTCTCATGGCTTCACCTATTTATAGGGCAGTCTCAGGGGATAGGATGCCAAGTTCCATAGCCCAATAACTGCCCGCCCCCACTTTTCATGCAGGAAATAAGCCTGGGGAGCTTCCCGTCCCTGGCCAGCGAGCGCGCCTAATACCAGTGGAGGGCCTTGCTGTGCCTCCCTGAAGTGGCCTAGTTTAGCGGAACCAGCAGGTGCAAGGCCACCTGAGGGTGGGCTGATGGGAGCCCATGACCATGCAGGACCAAGGGTTCATCTCGCTTTGATACCCACCTCACAGAGTTATTGAGAGGAGTAAGTGATTAAAACACACCCAGAGCCTAGAACTGCGCCTGAGACATGGTTGTCCTTTAATACATAGATGTCAGTGGCCTGAAGTCACAGGGCTTGTTGCTGTCAAGGTACCAGCCCTAAGAAAGCTCATGTCGAGAGCTGGGCTCCGTGACCCTCAGGCTCCAAAGTCCATTTGTCCTGGCACAGAAGGGAGATAACAGGCACCGGCCAAGTGCCAAGGCTCAGAGCAACCACGTGAAAGAATGAATGACGTTGGGCCACCCTCATGTCATTAGTATCTTGCAGAATATCAAAGACCTTAAAGGATCTTAATGCTCCTGTTTCGCTGGTGAGGAAACCGAGGCTTGCAGTGGGGAGGTGACTTCTCCAGCTCCCGGAGAATGTTAGTGGTAGGCTGTGGAAAGCTCCCAGGCTGTCTGACTCCCGCTCAGCGTCCACGGTAGCCAACTGTGTGAATATCTGTAATTTACTCTTTCCAGAGACAGGAAAGTGGAAAGCTAGCCCCAAACTATTACTTTTGGAATCTGCAGACTTGATGAGTGATTAACATTTGGTAAGAACCAGCACTAAGACACACTTCACAGAATAATCCATAGAAGAAATTTGACTGAGTTAGGTCTCATCATTCTCATATTTCAGTAATGGAAACTGAGGCACACAGAGACCAAATGGCCTGGCCAGGGTTCTACACTAATTAGAGGCTGATGTAGGATGCCTGGTGTTCGCTTTGTTCTCAGGTAACCAAAGTGATAAAAAGTACCAAGGGAGCATCTGGTCATGGAGACCAAATGTCCCTGGTATTATCTGTCACCCCCATCTGGCATCAGGATTTCCCTGTGGGACTGTCCTGTTGTTACCCTTTCCCATGCGACTCCACCTCACATCCCCCAAATTTCCTAGTACATGCTTACAATGGCCACCTGGACTGTTTCCCCCTGGCGTGGGTTTGTTCCGACATTTTCTTTCCAGTTCCCTCCTGAGGTTTGTCTTTCTACCTTTCCTTGTCCTTTGTTATCTTAGCTGTCGTTAAAGGCTTGCTTCTTAGGTGAAGGCTTCTTTGAGTGCATTTTCTCGATTCTAGTTGCATCAGTCAGGATGGGCTGGGTTTTGCTGCGGTAACAAATTGCTCAGAACCTCGATGGCTAGCACCCTGATTTGCTGCCTGTGTCCTTGCTGGGAAGGGAGATGCCTTGGTGAGAGGGCCTTCCTCTGATTTCTCCACCCTGAAGCTCTAATTCCATTAGTCCTGCAAGACTTGGTTTGATTTCATTCCAACGCAATCCTGCAGGGCCTGGCCATGAGTGTGGCCGCGTGATTGCTTGCAGCACCAGTCATGAATGTCCAACAGAGAACAACTACAGAAAGGCCCCAGCTTCTGAAGGAACTCTCAGTTGTCTAAGTTGTTTGCGGATGTTTGTGGGTTGTCGCTGATGGCTCTGGAAGGACTCCGACCATGCACTCTCACCACACTGCAAGGCCTGATTTGTTACCCATTGTCTACCACCACAGATCAGCGTTCTTCAAGGGTGGGTCCTGGGCCTCCTTTTTCTATCCCCAGGATATTGCAGATACGCAGGAAATATGAGTGTTTTCTTGTTGAACAAATGCCCACTCCTTGGGCTTGTGGAGAGGATAAAAGGAGCACGTGAGCTAGAAATCCACGTGTGATCTGTATTTCCCATTTCTGAACCAGTGCACCTGTGTGAGAGCCCAGACGCTCCCTTGACTTTTGTCTTCATTTTATGAATGAAGCTCAGATGTCCCAGTCAGGACAGAGCTCGCACTTAAACTCAAGAGTTTGTTATTTATGCTTAAAATTGAATTGGTGTGTCTTTCCTTGCAAACTGATGGAGAGGTGCAAATGTCATGACCATGCTGTCCCGCCTCAGCCTGGAGCCTGCCTGTGTGTTTCCTTCTCATGTGTTTCAGAGAAGAGCTGGGTCCTTGCTGGAGGGGAAAACTGACCTGGACCAGTCCCGAACCCCCAGAAGCTGTGTCTTCAGCTGGTGTTAGGCTAGAGAGGTGGACCCTGTGTGAACTGGGAGGTTGGAATTATTCATAATGTCTGAGATGTCTGGAAAATGCGTACTGTCGGGGCAGCCCAGGCTTAAATGAGGGACCTGCCTTCTAGGTCTGGCTGGCAGGTTTTCCAACCTGCTGAAACTCCATTTCCCCATCTGTATATTGGGGATAATGATTCCTAGCCTATGTCCTTCAAGGACTGGTTTCGAGAGCTAGTGGAGATATATATATATATATATATATATATATATATATATATATATATATATATATTTAAATTTATTGGGGTGACAATGATTAGTAAAATTATGTGGGTTTCAAGTGTACAGTTCTGTAATATGTTATCTATATATCAATCACATTGTGTGTTCACCACCCAGAGTCAGTTCTCCTTCCATCACCCTATATTTGACCCTGGTAAGGGAGGAGGTAGATAAATAAACAGTGGATATATTTTAAATGCTCTGAAGAGCAGGCAAAGCTGAGGCTCCTGGCTGTCCTGACTGATTGGTGGCACACTCTCGTCATCCTTCTGACAAGGTGGCCCTGATTCTTTGCCCACCCCATGATGAACCCTATTGATTCCCTTCTGAGCCAATGAATTCCCCTCTGGGGTTTTAAGCTAATTTGAATTGGATCCCAGCCAATCAGAGTGCAGACTAATGTAAGGACAGGCCATTCTCAGTAGTGAAATGATGGTACCTTAGGTGAGTACACCCAGCTCATTCAGCGTTCTTGGCCTTTCCCTGGACTCTCAGGAGTTCCAACTGGCCTTGGCATCTGCCCCTTTTCTCCCACGAAATGCCGATTTGGGGAATGTGAAGTGTTGCGCAGGTTGCTTGCTGAGGGCTATGCACTCTGTAAACTTGGGGGGCGGTGGGAACAGCTGTAGCAGCTCAGCCACTTTCCCACTGGGGCCAAGGGGTGTTTCTCTTGCAGAGGTATGTGCTGTCGGCTCCAGCCTTCCTTATACTTGAAGGAGGAATTCAGCTCTGCATCAGTCCAGTGGGGCCGTCTGAGAGGGAGCATGGTGACATGAGGTTTGGAGGAACAAGGAAGGCCCTAAAGCCACTTATTAGCTCCATGACCATGAGCAAGACAGCTAGCCTCTCTGAGCCTCCATGTCCTCATCTATTGAATGGTCATAAAAAAAAAAGCAGCTCTGCTCACGGCATCACACTGCTGCTATGAAAATTCAGTGAGAAAATGCTTGAATAACCCCTCCCGAGAGCCAGGCTTAGAAGCTCAGCATGCCACAAATAAAGTCCCTGACATCGGCACCTTGTTGTGTTCTTTACAAGCTGTTTTAACTATTCAGTGTGAACCTCACACCCACTCAAGGTACGTTTTATGTCCACACATGAGTGTATACTGAGGCTCAGAGAGGTTTGGCAAACTCAGTAAAGTCACACAGCGGGAAAGTGGCAGAGTCTGAACTTGATCCAGGTCCTTAGACCCTCACGTCTGGCATCACTGTAGGTGTTTGACAATGTTCATATCATTATTGGGATTTGTGGAAACTGGAAGTCTCTACACAGAGAAAACTCAAGAGGATATGAGGCTTATTTAGGAAACAGTTGAACCCATTATATTAAATGATGTAAAACTGCACATATGTGGCCATTTTGACTTAAAAGGTGTGCATTTCTAGGACTCAACCATGTTCTTTAGGTGTACATTCAACCCAGTGAGTGGCTTAGACGGTGATTACTAGATTTGTGTGAGATGGAGCAGCCCTTCCCCAGGACAAGCAAATCCCCTGAGAGCCCCGCGAGCTCGCTCCTTCAGGCTGGGGGCCCAGCCAGCTGTCCTGACTGCTGTAGCCCTTCGGCAGGGCCTTGGACACAGGAAGGAGCCATGTGGAGCCTTGTGGACACAGAAGGAGCCTTGGTGAAAAGGGCTGCTCCTGGGGCAGCCTCTAGTTCTGGCCCAGAAGCTGTGGTTTCCCTTCGAAGACCATCTATAAAATGTGTCATCCGTCAGAGCTCAGCCAGGGAGGGCAGGCAGGGTCAGTGGGGGTCAGGGGTCTGCTATACTTCCTCTCCCATGACCAAAGAATCATTGGAATGACTTTCCACAGCCACCCAAGATATCTTGGCCATATGTTGAGGGAGGACAAGAGGACATAGGGTACGTGTCTTGGGGGTTGAACCTCCTGGTCAGTTTGAACAGGTGATACAGACCAAGAGCAGAGACCATTGTCTTCCCCTGGGGAGAAAAGACCTGCTTCTAGGAAGATGCTTTTGAAGGACCTGAGGCAGAGATGGAATGACAAGGACAGAATATATATTCCCAGTCCAATCCCACTGGAAAGGACTCCTGGAAAGATCAGCCAGAGCTGTTTGCAGAAAGACCTGTGAGCAGTCGGGGCGCAAGCCTGGCCCAGGTGACAATGTGGGATGAAAAGGGGCCCTGGCCTTTGAGCTCCGCTGCTGGACACGTGGCGGCTCCCACAGGCTGGGAGCACCAGGGAGGCAGCCTTGTGGCAGGTGCCAGCCGCCCTGCAGGGTGAGAGGCTCTCACGGGGGCACAGAGGTAGAGGCTGAGCAGGAGGACTTGGGGGACCCTTGGTGGACCTCCTTGGTAGAGGCATGGGCCCTGGACTGGAATTTGAGCGTGTGATTCCCCTTGAGCAATTCGCAGACAAGACTGGAAACATGGAGCCTTTCCATAGTGATTGGGGAAGAGGCAGTAAACGGTGGCTTTCAGCCACTGTTCCCTTGGCCGAGCACAGTGCCTGGACAGGGTAAGTGTTTAATATAATACACGTTAATATAGTGGCTACATGAAAGATCGCTCGGCCTGGATCCCACACACATCCTGGAGACATACAGGGAGATTCACAGACAAGACGATGAGGGATTGGCACACGTCACACTCAAGTTTGGCCGGGCCAGTCATTCTTTATTGTCATCTAGGAAGGGGACCTGGCCTGGGAGGGGAGGGCTGAACCAGAGAGGCAGTTACTTTTGGGTAGGGTTCACCACTTTTCCTACAAAAAGGGGACCCTTGGTGTTTCTATCGTAGATGATGATGACGAAGGGCCTATTAAACTCAACTTCTGGGGGAATGGACATTGGCATGGCTTCCCCAAGTGTGGCGCCAGCAGCTTCTGTCCCTTTCTCGTCGATGGTCAGCACAGCCTTGTGCAGGGCCTGCAGGGGAGAGAGCAGAGGCCTGTTCTGAGCAGACACAGGCTCCCCCCTCCACAGGCTCCCCCGCCCTCACAGGCTCCCTGCCCCCACAGGCTCACCGGCCCCCCCCCCACAGGCTCCCCCCCCCACAACCTGGAAGCAAGGACTGAAGAGGAGAGCGGTACCCAGGGAGGGGCTCACTGGCCCTGTCCCCACCAGCCTGTCCTTCCCCAGCCGTGTCATCCCTCCCTGCAGGGGACACACGGCCCTGTATCCACCTTCTCGAGGCCTGTGCCTGACTCCAACCGCACACCCTCACTTCTCCTTCCTGACCACATTCTCCGCCTCCCCGGAAACAACCCACCACCTCAGGAGGTACAACATTTACTTGAACTTTCTGTCTTCTTTGACATATCACTTGTTTGTAGTATTAGATTTTAAGCTCCTGGGGGGCCAGGACGTTGATGGGGACCTTCACAGCCAGGCACTCAGTTTGTAGCCTGTATTGAACTGTAGTTGGTCACCTTTAATTCTTCTGAACAAATGGCATTTTTGGCCCAAATCGCTCATTAACTCAGACTCGGTGATTCATCGATAGCTCCCAATGTCACTGAACACGGGGGCCAAAAGTGCTTTGAAATCCTTGACCTTAACTTTGTCTTTGTAAATATGGGTCCATCGAGGCCCAAAGAAGGAAAGGCCCTGACCAAAGATGAGGCAGAGGGTCAGTGACACCACCTCAGAGGATGTCCCTAAAATGTCCAAAGCACATGAGGCCACCTCCTCCAGTCAGCCATCTGACCACATCCCAATCTTGGTGGATCCAGTGGCATTCCTCGGCCACCTCAGTCTGTAGGTGTGTTTGCGACCCTTGGCCCTTGCTCAGCTCACCCCTGAGCTGCAGTCTCCTTACACATTCTGACCTATGGACGCCACGGACAGACTCACCTTGGACAGCTTCAGGGGTATGTCCTCACTGATCCCGGAGAGGTCAGCCCCGTTGCTGAAGACCCTGGTGATGCCCAGGTTGCCTAAGACGGTTTGCAGATCGTAGGTTCCAGAAATGGACAGTTTAGGCAAATGTAAAGTGGCAGATCTGTCATAATAGTGGGAAAACAAAGGAATTTCACAGCATTGAAGTTTCCTTTTCTGGTCATTTCTCCCACTCAGCGCCCTGCTTCTTTGCTCAGTGGAGGTGGATGTTGGTTTATTCTAAGCTTGGGTCCTCTATGCCTGTGTCGGAGAGTGTTAGAACGATAGGGATCTCCTTGTGCTGCAATACCTCTCAAATGCCACCTCCTCTGAGAAGCTGTCCAGGCAGACCCCGGGTGTCCTGTGGAGGCACTTTGCACCCTGCCCTGGCGGGTTTGGTCACCCTCAGACGGGGACTTCTCTGTGGGTGGAATCCCAGGGGAACGTGGGGCGTGGGGTCAGGTGCTGAGTGACATTTGCTCAGTGAGTGATGAGTGACTGCCTGGGGCTGATGGCTCAGCTCTTGTTTTCCATGGGGACAAAGTGTGGCCCCGAGAAGGGCCTGACATGATCCTAGCCATGGACTTCCTATCTGTTCACTCCACACTCCATCTCTGCCAGGAAGCCCATCGCTCCCTTCTTGGGTTTCTCATGGCGTGTATTGGTGTTACTCTCCCTGCACCTGGTGTGGGTACCAGGAAGAGGCAGTGTCCATGCTGTGGAGGAAGTCCCCAAGGTCAGGACCTTTTCCTCCTCAGCTGTGGACACCATCCATCTCACGGAGCCTGGCTGGTGCTACCTGAATGGACGTTGGCCTCTGTGTCTGCAAGCACAAGGCCACACACAGTTGCTTGACCCACGGAAGGTGAGTCCACTCTCCCCCGCCCCGTGGCCAGGCCTGGTGTGACAGGCCAGCCTATGGTTTGGGCAGTCACCTCAGGTGTCTCTTCACCAGGAACTTGGTGAGGGCCTCCTTGGTGAGCTTGTTCTCCATATGCTCCAGTTTCCCCTCGTCCGGCAGGATGAAGAAGGCGGTGGCATTGCCCACGTAGTCCATGAGCAGCACCTGGCTGGACAGCGTGTCACAGTGGTGCAGGTCAAACATGCCCAGGCGCACCATCATGGGCACCTTGACCGTGGTGCCCGCGTCCACGTGGAAGTCCTCCTCGGTGGTCTGGTCAACCTCGAAGGGCTTCTCCCATTTGCCTGGAGAGAGGGGAGGGTGCAAGTCAGCCGGTGGCGGGGGTGGGTAGGGGGGTTAGGAACAAGTGGGAGAGTAAAGCAGCCCTGAGCCTCCTCGATGAGATGCTTCTCTCTGAGCCTCTGCTTCCCCATCTGTAAAATGGAGCGAAAACGCACATCTGTCCACTGAAGGGACTTTTGTGAGGATGACACCAGCCTAGACGAGGGTCCAGATTTTCTGTGTTGTAGAGGCTAAGGGATGCCAGCCTGGCTGGGCAGCGTGCGCTTTGAACTTGCATTTCATGCTTATTTAATTGAGGGCTGCTTAGAAGCTTCTAAATGAAAATTATTGGTGTCAGTCATACGTGGCACCTCCTCGTCCGAGTCTCCCTGCCCCTTGCTAATTGGCGGTTCTTGGCATTCAGGGAAATCACTCTTGTTCTTACTCTAATGACCTTTTCCTGGACCAACATGTGACATGCAGGGGCCTGGCCATCTCCCTCCCTGCTGTCCCCACTGACTGTCACCATCCTGTAAAGTCAGAGGAGATGGGAACCTCGGGGTCCCCTGAGTTCAAGTTTCTCATTGGGTGGGAGGGGGAGACTGAGGCTGCAGAGGGAACAAGACCTGCGGAAAGTCCCACAGCACACCTGGGACCCATGATGGGCTGACTCCAGCCTCGCTGCTCTCAGATCCGCCTCAGATCACGGAGCCCACAGTGTGAAGGAAGCAGCCCCTGACATTGACTGTCACCGCCCCTCCCCAGGCTATTTCCATAGACTGTTTAAACGGCCTCAGAATGCCCTCTGGGCCCCACGGGTTCCTCTTTCCACTACACTAGAGTTGTTCTAGGTTGTTCCATGAAACGCTATTCCCTCACACACTCTGCTAAAGTTTGCTTTTCTGGCTCTCTGTTGGAGGACACACTTGCATGTTTTCCCTCCCTCCCTGGTAGGGACGTGCAATGCACATGAGAACGTTCATACCGTAAAAGGCTCTGAAGTTCTGCCAGGAACATGGCGCTTTCACTGTTTCACCCATCGCTCCCTAACCTACTTCATCATGGAAAGTTTTTTAGTGGTTGTGTGAGGACACTTGAATAACACATGCAGAGGTGCACAGCCATATCACATCGTGCACTGCCAAGGAAAGTTTAAAAACTGACTGTTTGAGAATATTTGGGGATGTTTCTTTCCATGGGAACAAGCTCAGGCTAGTTGTGCAACCTACCTTTAAAGAAGATGTAATTCACCAGAGCAAAAACTGTGCTTTTGTCAAGCTCTGTGACCAGATCCACAATTTTCCCTTGGGTTCCCTTCTCTACATAATCGTTGATCCGTTTCTTGGCTTCCTCGGAATCCTGGAAGTTGATGGAGAAGGCTTCTGAGTGGTACAGTTTCTTGACGTCCTCCAAAAACTTATCCACTAGCTTCGCCTTCTCGCTGATGAACAAGCCATTACCGGTGGTCAGCTGCAGCTGGTTGTCTGGCTGGTTGAGGGTGTGGAGGAGACTCCGGAAGCCTTCGTGGATATCGGCCTCTGCTCTCTCGGTGAGGTTGAAGCCTACACCCTCCAGGATCTGGGTATGAGTTTCACCCTTGGTCCCCAGGGAGAGCATCGCGAAGGCTGTGGCGATGCTCACTGGGGAGAAGAAGATGTTGCTGGAGTTGGACTGATGGGCCACCTGGCGGTAGAAGCTGAAAGCGAAGTCTGCCAGGTTTGGGGCAATCCTGTGGCTGGCCGGCTGGTCACCGTGCTTGGATGCATCTGTCTCCTGGACACCGTCGCTCTGGAGACCCGCAGCCAGGGAGCCAGGGACCAGGCAGCACAGGCCTGCTAGCAGGAGGAGGCCCCATGTGATGGAGGATGGCATTGTCCTGCAAGAGGAGAAGGGGACCCATACCCAAGTCAGGCACGTGGTGAGTCCCCCTGGCCACTGATTAACACCATGAAAAGCATCCAGAGTTTATTAAACATCTACTATGTGCCAGCCCTGTGCCAAGCACTTGCCTATGTCATCATCATTGGAAGACTCACACCGGAATCACACCCGGATAGTCTGGGTCTGGAATTCACACTCTCAGTGTCCCCACTGACATTTGCAATGGCCCTGAGGTGCAAGTGCCAAAGCTCCTGTTCTACAAAAGGGGTAACTGAAGAACAGGAAGCATAAGGTACATGCACATGATACTCAGGAAGTGGCCAGATTAGACGTGAGAATGATTGGATCCGGAACAGCCCTAGGAGCACTGCCATCGAACCCCGTTATTTGGTGGACAGAGAGGCTACTGCCCAGAGGGGAGGATCTTACACAAGGACGTACAACCAGAACACAGCAGAGCTTTGAGGAAACTCAGGGTGGGGGTGGGGGCTGTGTCCCCTGAACAGTCACGTGAGCCTCAGCCCTTACGGCCAGAGGGCTGCCCTCGCAATGAGTCTGTGGTCTCGGCCATACAAATGTGGTGTCGTCCCTGCAGTCAGCGTAGCTGCTTATCCCAGTCACCACTTGTGTGTGTCCCAGCTCTGGGCTCAGCAAGGACTGGGTGTTCGAGACACGGGCCTTTCTTGTGTAGTGGGGGCTTCTGTGTATTTGGAGAGGGGCAGTTATTGAAATAGCATCGTTTTTCTCTTCACGCAGACCTGGTTTCTCGGTACAAATCATTTAGTCACTCTGGCCCTCACTTAGCCTCATATAGAGAGTGAGGTTGTTAGGAGAACTTAGTGAAATAAGTATAGACATCAAGTCTTACACTGAGGGGCTCTGAGAGAGCAGCTGGATGAGAGAGAGGCTAGTCGGGGGTTCAAACTGGAAGCCTTCAGAGGATAGGCAGGGAGGGAAATGTGATCCATGGCTGGGGGTGAGGGTGGGGACAGACAGGAGGGAGTGGCAAGGCCTGTGGCTGACCCAGCAGGAGCAGATTCTATGTAGGGACGGTCACTGTCACAGCAGCGACACGGAGCCCTGCTCGCCCCACAGAGCTCCCTCCACCCCAGATATTCCCAGCGCCTGTCTGCAGCCCCCAGGCACAGCCTGCTCTGCTCATGGATGTCGAGGTGCAAGCAGAGGAAGACGTGCCTGTGGCCGCAAATGACGTGTGACCAAACAATATGGTGAATGTTGAAATAAAAAAAAATGTATTACTTTTGGGGAGTAGAATCAATAGTGTTGTAAAGATTCTGTAGGGTATTCGATGGACACTTGTCTTATTAGGGAGACCACTTCATGGATGATGTAGATGCCTGACCACTGCACTGTACACCTGAAGCTGAAGCTGAATAATACTGAATGTCAACTACAATTTAATATATATATATATATATATATATATATATATATATATATATATAGTCACGGGACATGGAGTACAGCATAAGGAATAGAGTCAGTGGAACTGTAACAGCTATATATGATGACAGAGGGGTAGTAGATTGGGGGAGGAGGGTTATCACTTTGTGAGGGGTATAAATGTCTAACTATTACATTGTGTTGCACACCTGAAACTAATTTAAAAAAATTATTACAGTAAAAGACATTACCATTAATCCTCCTCAAAATACCCCCCCCCCTCGCTTCGAAAACGCTTATCCCATCGTTCTCGCCACTTTCTGAAGCGGTTCTGGAAGTCCTCTTTTGTGAGTGTCTTTACTTGCACTGTCATGGCTGCCTCCATGTTCTGAATCAATTCAAAACGTTTCCCTTTCATGGGCATTTTGACTTTGGATAAAAGCCAGAAATCACATGGTGTCAGGTGGATGAGGACACACCGTATGTTTTTATTTGACAGAAATTTCCATACCAGAAGCGATGTGTGACATGGACCATCGTCTGATAGAGCATGAAATAAAGACACTCATGAAAGAGGACTTCCAGAACTGCTTCAGAAAGTGGCGAGAATGATGGGATAAGTGTGTTTGATGAGAAGGAGAGTATTTTGAGAGGGATTAATGGCAATGTGTCTTTTACTGTAATAAATTTTTAAAAATTTAAACATTCACCATATCTTTTGATCATACCTCGCAGCTAGCTATGCCTCACATAACTAAAACTATCATTTTATAAAATACAAAGACAAAGGAGTCCTTGAATTGGGCACATAAAAACCTGAGTGGAAAAAGTTGGAAATAAGAAAGGCTGGGTTTCATCTATTCCCTTGGGCTTTTAAAAGTTTTTTTCCCAATAAAACAACAAAAAGAAGCAGCAAACTGGTCTCTTCCCACCACCTTCTTTCTGGCATTCATGCCTCTAAATAATCCACACAAAGCAGACCATGCATTACATAATATGTGTTTATATTTTTCTTGAACTAGCCTGTGGTTTTAGAGCTGAATCTTACTAAAAGTAGTTCTGTATGTTTCCATCTGCCTCAGGTTTCTTTTGACTTCCCCACTGTGGTCCTTCAAAGTTCATGGAAATTCCCCATCTTTCCAGGCAGGACCCAGAGATCAGGAGAGATCAGAGATCTTAGGTGTGGTCCTTCAGATTTCATGGAAATTCCCCATCTTTGCAGGCAGGACCCAGAGATCAGGAGGGATTGGACCTTGGCAGGGTGGGGACATGAAATATGCCGAAAGACCTCAGGGCCAGAGGCTGTGGCTTCTAGCCCTGACAAGGCCACTACTGTCCACTTGGACTTGGGTAAAAATCTTCTTGTCCTGGGGCATTTTCTCTCCACGTGATAAATCAAGGTGGGGAAAGACCTAACTGAAGTTCCTGGGCACTAACGTTGGATTCTTAATTAGAGGGGCAGCCAGGTTTGGTGGCGCAAACTTGACTGAGACGTCCCATGGGGAAGGATGTGGTGAGGTGCCCTCTCACTTAGAAGGTGGCAAGCCTGACGTGAGGCTGAGGTGGAGAGGGGCTACAACTAGGTGAGCGCTTGTTGCCCCCAGCCCATCTTCCTGGGTGTTAGATCACCTGCTCTGGCTTCCTCCCTCTGCAGTAAGGGGTGTGAAGCCCAAAGCTGGTCAGGGCCTTGCCAAGGCCACACAGTGGTCAGTGACAAAGCTGGAACAAGCCTTGGTTTTCTCGCCACTTGAACTACAGACTGAGACAGCCATGTCCTCAGGTCTCAGATTCTACTATTGTCAGAATTGGGCCCTAAGGGACCCTGACCTTGAGCCTCCTGTTGGCTTTATTTTGCCTCCCAATCTGTTTCTTAAAACTTTGGGGGCCCAAGACTTCTGTTCTCTCCTCACCCTTCTGTCAAAGGCAGCACCCCACACCCTCCAAAGCCTAGTGCCAGGGAAGCCACCCCAAGATGAGAAAGTAGAAGTGAGGCATCCGGAGGTGTATGGACCAAAGGAATGACGGCACCGTGATGATGTTTCCAGAGTCTGTGGCAGGTAGGGTAGAGGGAAGGGAACCATCCCTTTTGGCTAATCTCATACCATGTCCACCCAGGAGCACAAAATGAGTGCCTGACGGTGACCTAATGGGTTTCAGGGCAACAACTGTGCAAGGTCACAACCTGCTGAAACCTGGCATTGAATAAGCCCAGGTGTGACCCAGCTCTGCCACTTACAGGCAAGTGCCTTGGGCAAGCGACTTCACTTTTTTGAGCCTCAGCTTCCTGTCTGTAAAGTGGAGAAAAGAATCTCTTACAGGGCAGTTGTGAGAAATAAACAAGGTGATGGGTGAGCGGGCACCTACCAGGTGTGGCAGCTTCCCTGTACCTGCATATAGGCAGGGGCCACGCTGGAGAACTGGCAGATTTCTTCCTGGCCAGTCAGCACATTGCCCAGGACCAGAGAAGGAGCCCCTGCTCAGCAATGAACCACCTTTGAGTTTGGAAAATTTTAAATTCAATCCTCTAAATATTTATTTATTGCCTATGAGCTGCCAAACCCTATGCCCAGCAAACATCACAGCACTGTCGTCATCATCACAATTCGTAAATATCTGGTACTTGATATGCACTGTTCCATCTAATCTTCCTTCAAAGCTTACCCTTTTGGGTGGGAATTATTATTAGCCCCATTTTCTAGAAGGAGAAATTGAGGCCTACAGAGGTTAAGTAACTTACTGAAAACCACAGAGCTAGTTGCTTACGGAGCTGGGATTGAACCCTAGGCATTTCAATTTCAGAACCTGGCATTCAACCTTTCTCTATGTATCAAGCTGAAGCCAGAAGCCTTGAAACAGAAAACTGCAGAGGTGGCCCGCTAAGTGAAGAGGGGCAGCATCGCTTTGTGGCTAAGTTCAGAGGCTACGAGGCCAGAATGCTTGTGTTCCATGTGCTATCAGCTGTGTGACATTGGATAAGTTACTTAACCTCTCTGAACCTCAGTTTTCTTGAAATGATAAGGGTGTACTTCCTCATAGAGTTATTGTGCAATTTAAATATGTGCAACGTGCCAAGAAATGCCTGGCACACAGTCAGCTCTCAGGAAGCATCAGTTGATACTGATTTCATTGTGGGTCTTTCAGAGCACTAGATGAGAGTCTAATTGCCTTGGCCTTGGTCATCTTTGTAGCCCCATCTCCAAAATCCAATGACAGAAATAATCATATCCTTCAACACTCCAGAGGTCAAGGCCAGTGGGGTTGGGGTGAGAAGAAAGAAGGTAAAGGTTATCTACATTTTGCCCAAGAGGAGAGAGAAGTTGAGACTGCCCAGCGTTCGTGGAGCTTCCCACGTCCCAGTGGCGCCCAAGGCCCCAGAGAATTAATGTTCGCAGTAAGAAGTGGGTCAGGAGTATGGGTGCTGGAACTAAGTGGCCCGAGTTTGAATCCTGGATGGTCTGTAATTTGGGGCAAGTTATACACTTCTCCATCCTCATCTATAAAATGGGAGTAACCACGGTAACCACCTCAGAAGGTTGTTGTGGGGCTTAAATGTGGGACTGCTTACAAGAAGCCTAGAAGCCACCTGGTCAGAGGGAGGGCTCAGGAACACAGGTCGGCGCCCCCATGATGGTGCCCCTCCCAGTGTTTCCCATCCTGCTCTGCGCGTAAGGACACCCAGAGGCCAGCGCACAGGGAGGCCCGTTTTGATTCCTCCAGGCTGAAGCCTGGCACAGCTCTGTTCTGAGCATTTCTGCAGAGGGTGGAGGCCCGATGAGCAGCTGGGACTCTGGGCTTCTAGTCTGGACTGGCCTCCCTGCCACGTCCCCTCATTAGCCTGGGCTTCCCACTGTCCCTCTCTGGGCCTTAATTTCTTCATCTGTAGCACAGGAAAAGATACCCAGCCAAGCAGTAGGAGAGGTGAGGCCAGTGGAGACTACTGGCAGGAAGGGTGCAGCTCTGCCCACAGAAACGTGCTCCTTCCGTGGTCGCAGGACACCACAGCCAGACACCCACTTCCACTTCTGCTTATCGAGGGCCAGTTTATTCACCAGTAGGTACTGGAGAGGCCCTGGGCAGGCTCTGGGAGCAGGAGAGGATCTTCCAGGATGCTATTGCTATGACGACAGGAGGCCTCACCCCACCCCACTCCACTTTCCATGCATCTCTGGCAGGGGTGAGGGTGGGGTGCTGCCTGGGCATGCAGGAACCCGGAAGCCCCCTCCAGAGACTCTCCCCAGCGGAAGGCATACGTACTTACGATTCACTGTCCTGGGCCGCGGCTGGTGACCAAGGCTGAGGAGACAGAGCCCTGTCCTCGTCTGTATTTAAGCAGTGGACCCAGAGGGGCGATGGGGGAGGCTGCTGGTGAACATTAACCAAGGTCAACCCAGTTATCGGAGGAGCAAACAGGGCCTAAGTCCGTCCTCCTGACAATGAGCAGCCCGCCCACGCTGCCTGTATGTGCTCGGCCTGGACAGCGCACAGCCCGCTCTCCACAGACCAAAGGGAATCATTGTCCCGCTCGTAAATCGCAGCATCCTGCATCCAAGGTGGGGGTGGTGTGACTCAGGCACTTTGGCACAATATTACTTTCCTGGCCCTACATTTCCACTGGGGAGTTCTCCATGGCTGCCTTATCGGTAGCGAGAGCTGCCATTTACTGAGCAGCCTTGAAATACCTGCTGCTGAAGATGCACTGCTGCCATGAGCAGTGGGTATGTGTGTGGGGGCGGGGGGGGCTGAGGGGTGGAGGCTGCAATAGGTGATGTGCCCACTTGTCAGACAGGGAAACTGAGGCCCATAATAGACAGGCTGCTCATTCAAAGTCAGATACAAAACCTCGCTCAACTTCCTTGAGTAGAAACGGGGGTCTGACTGATGGGGACATAACCATTTTAGGCTGGGTGGCCATGGGCACAGGTCAGGAGTCAGAGAGTAAATTTAGAAAGAAGAGCTGTGCTGCTTTAGGCACACTGCTTTACCTCTCTGAACCAGAGGGTGTTTTCACCTGCACCATCGGGGTTTGGAAGTCCCACTTCCTATGGTACCATGGTTGTCAGGGATATACAAAATGACTTACGTAAAGTGCCGCAGTAGGCTCTTTATTTTGGTCTACACAACCCTCTGGAAGCCCTGCTCTCCATGCTTCTCTGGGCAAAAGGAGACTCAATTCTCCATCAGGCTCAGACCTGTCTATTTCCACTGGATATGGCTTCTGGCAGACCAGTGCGAACCACATACTGCTGGAATCTTCCTCAGATTGAATGTGACCCCATTCCAACTCTATTGCAGGCCCTTAGGGGCCATGGTGGAGGTTAGGGGTTATGGTGCAGGGTTGAGGCCAGTAGGCCCCCACTTGACTGCGACCCCTTTAAAAACCTAAGGCAGACCACCTCACACTCCGTACACCCTCCCCGCACCCACGCCTGCTTGATACATAGTGTGTACTCCACAGGTATTTGTTGAATGAGTACATAGGTGAGGACATTTTTGTCTCCCTTCTCAGTTGTGGAACTCTGCCAGGTGAATGACCTTCAGGTTTGTCTAGCACACAGGTTCAGACCAGGGAACTGGCTCCCCACTCATGGGCCATGAGATCTCAGGTAAGCCGTTTAACCTCCTTGTGCCTCAGTTTCCCCATCTGTACATTGGCTTTTCTCCAAGCTCGGCTGCCCCGCCCACCTCTCGCACTGGATGGACAACAGCAAGCACCCCACCTTCCAGGCTATGGCCAAGCTCGGCCCCCTCAGCCCGGTGGCCTGGGGACTGATAGGGGGCTGTCCTCCCTCTACCTCTGATTCCGAGTGCTGCGGTGGCCTCGCCTCCTGTCGCCCCAACCTCCTGCTCTTCCTCCTCTTCCTCTGGAGCTTCAGGGTGCTGAGGACTGCAGCATGCAGGCCACACGTGCTCCAAGCACAGTGTCCAGTCTCTGCCCGCCTAGGAGGAAGGAGTGGCCGGTGGAGGCAGCAGGTCTGGGAGGGGCGGGGAACTGGGGCAGGAAGTTGCTTTGCACAAAGCTGCCAATAGCTAGGAGGACATCAGGTGGCCCTTCCCAGCCCAGGCAGTCCTGTGTGTCACCTGCTGTTCCTGCTCTGTTTGGCCTATGTGACCCAGGACAAGTCACGTAGTTCCTCTGCAAGAGGGATGGTGGCACCCAGTTCAGAGGATTAATGGGGATGACAGGCATCCCCCTCCTGCCCAGGGCCTGGCACCAGCATCTTGGCAGGTTTCCAGGGCCAGCTGTAGAGAGAAGAGGATCAGCCACCTCTGAAATGCCCAGTGGGAGCCCCATGGAGGCTGCGAGGGGTCTGTGTGTGTCCCAGACCCTGGCTGGGTACAGAAGGGATGCAAGACATCATAGGGAGTCCGGAACATTGGAGGAGGAATGAAGAAAGATGAGGGGGCAGGAGGAGTTGGAGAAAGTGAGGGGCTCAGGGGTGTCCCTTTTGAGTCAAGGGCTCTATGCTCAGCCCTTCCTTACCCGCATCCTCACACTCCCTCACTCCCCATTCCTCTGCAGGGAGGTCTCCTGGACATGTCCTGGGAAGAAGGGGGTGAGAGGATCTGGGAAACGAGAAAGCACAAAATTCCTGGGGTGGGGGAACCCAGTGGCCATTCTTGAAGGCACTGTGTCCCTTGAACCACAACGCATGGTAGGGAACGTCTTGTCCCCTTGGTTACTTCTGGAATCATCGATTGCAATGTCTGGACTAATTCCCTAGGAGTGAATGCATCAGAGGAAGATCCTGTAGTCTGGTTGTAAATAATGGGAACCTGGGGACACCCTTCCCCTCCATAGGCCCTGCCTAGAGATGGGAGTAGGAGGGAGGGAAACCTGATAGCTGAGGCGTGAGGTCTGCAACAGGAAGAGAGGGGAGAAATGTGCGAGGGGCCCTGGACTAAGCACATCAAGGACCAGAGACCTGGACTGGTCAGGAGAGCGATGGTGACCTTTAGGGGTGCTTTACCCATTGGCAGACTTCCCTGGGGAGTGTGGGAGCCAAGCTGTCCCATGCACACACACAGGTATGCCACATGTACCCCCACTCTTGGATCCCCCATGCTCATTATGGGATTGCCCCTCTAGGCACTGGCTCTCTTCTTCAAAGGGCAGTAAGGGTCAGGTATGGGCTTGGTTGCTAGCATCTGAGTTCAATCCTTAACTCCACCCGTCTCTTTTTGTGAGGTCTTAGCCATGTTAGCTCTCTGGGCCTCAGTTTTCTCATCTGTGAGAAGAATGGTCACTTCTCCCAGGTTTGCAAAGAGTCAATGAGATGATGACATGTGAGAATTAGGGCGGCCTCAGGCACAGATGGGCCCTAAGGCAATGCCAACCACTGTATGCTTTTTGGGGATGTGTCCTGGGCCTGGGAAACCTTTCAAACGGGTCCCAGGGGACCGAGCAGGAGGAAGATTTGGGGAGCAGCACTCTTTGTCCCGGGACCAAGAGCTCATTTTGCTTCCTAAGGGCACAGGCCCAGGTGCAGTTAGCATCTTTCTGAGCATGTGTGAGGTTCAGAGGGCCGAATTGGGCATGGGGTGGATGGAGCTGGGCCAACTCGGATTCAGGGGAGGACTTCATTTCATCTCTCTGAGCCTCAGCTTTCTCATCTGTAAAATGGGGATAATATGAGTCTTTCTCTTAGAGTTCTTATGAGGGGATGCTTGTGAAGTGTTTAACACCAGGCCTGCTCTTTTCACATAACCGGCACTGTCTGTCTTCTCATAACTCGTTAGTCAAATGTTCTAGGTTTTAACTTCCAGGTGATGAATTGAAGTTGCACCCCTGGTTCATCTTCTCATGACTTGTTGCAAATCTTGCAACTTGCAACACCCTAGTGGGCCCTGTTTCCTTCCTCTTTCTTCTGGAGCCACTTCCTGTGTGTGGTTCGATTCTTGCTTTTTCTGAACTATTTGGCTAATTCACAGTGTGTTGTCTTCACACCCCATCCTTGCTCAGAGAATAAGAAGAAAAATCTATGCACTGGAAGTGACATTATAGTTAATAGAAGGAATAAAACACGTCTCTAGCTTCATCCTCTACTTGTTAAAATTGAAAAAAACAAAAAACACTAATGTTTTTATTATAAAGCTAACCTTTTCTACACTTTAATTTTACCCTTTTGAATTTATGGGCCATTGCGGCCATTATGGACTTTCAATTTTGAGGAGACTGACCTTGTCCTATTTAACTAGTTTTGATATTTCCTTTTAGAAGCTCAAGTTGTCACATTTTGATGAACAGGAGATCCTTTAAGTTATCTCTTTCAGCTTTCAGCAATCTTTGCTGACATTTCAGAAAGCACACGCTTGTTTTCTAGCAATGACATGTGTCCCAGGCCCATCTTCATTTTCTCCTGTCCCAAGACATGGCACCAGTGACCCTCTGCGGACTGTGGGAGACCCCCAAGGACCTTGGGACTTGTTTTTCAGAAATAGAAGCCCTACGTGGGTGGATCAGATAATAGAGAGCAATAGGGCTCTTAAAACTTGCCCAACTCGGACCTTGGGTTGCAATGGTTCGATTCACCTTGTTGTCTTTCCTGTTGATTTTAAGCATTTCTGTTTGCTTGGTTTTAACGAGTCTCTCACTGCTTTCGTTTTGCAATACAAATCCCCAAACTAACTCCACTGTGCGGCCTGTCTGCATCATAGCTAATATTTCTTGAGCACATACTATCTGCCAGGCTCTGTTTTAATGGCATTCAGTGGGTGCCATTAATATCCCCTTAGTACAGATGAGGTGGAAACTGAGGCACAGAGAGTTAGCGAGATGCTGACAACGCAGGCCCATCCGACCTGCTGCCTGTTTTGTAAGGTCGGCAAGTCGAGAATGGTTTCTACGTTTTTTAAATGTTGAGACGAAAAAATCAAAAAAAGCATAATATTTTGTAACGCAAGGAAATTATATGAAATTCAGTTTTCAGTGTCCACATGTAAGGTTTTCTGGGAGCCTAGTTATGCCTGTTCATTTATTGCCCATGGCTGCTTTCGTGCTACGGTGGCAGAATTGAGTCATTGTGACAACAACACTGTGGCCTGCAACACTGAAAATATTTACTATCTGGCCTTTTCAGAACAAAGTTGCTGGTCCCTGCCTGAGGTGACAGTCACATTCACCACCTCTATTTGTCGATCACACCATTGCCTCCTTGGCTGCCAGCTTTTGTGCAGGCTTCTCTCTGTCCCAAGATGGAAGCACCTTCCCCTTTCTCTTCACATGGCGGACTCAGTGTGTCCCCACCTCCAGGCCCAGGACAAACTCATGGCCCTGTCCTGATCCCCCAGGCCACAGCCTGGCCTTGCTGGGTTAGGTCTCCCTCCTGCTGCTTCCTTGGCACTTTGTACATATCCCTTTAGGACGCTTATGGTAACAGGTGACAATGATTGAGCAGTAGTACCTGCCCCCCGCCAGACACCATTCTAAGCACTTAAGAGAGATTAACTCTTCCCATCCTCACAATACGCCTACAGGGTGGTGCTTTTGTTACTCCCATTTCGCAGAAACTGAGGCTCATAGACGTCAAGCAACTACCTCTAGGTCACGGAGCTGGTGGGTGGCGGAGGGGAGATGTGAACCAGGCTATGTGACTAGAGGGCAAGCCTAGAGCTCAGCTCTCACCCCAGAATGCACTCACCTGAGGGCAGAGCCGGGCTTTCCCCAGCTCTCTGACTGTGCTGAGCAAGAGACAGGTGCTCAGCAGATGCTTGGTGAGTTAAAAGGAATGAAACAGAGTAGAAACGGAGCATTTGACAGACGGTTCAGGTGTCTTGCGAGGGTGAAAGTGTGAAAACCTTTAGAATGCAAAAATTTGTATAAGGCATGCAACTTCCTAGAGAACAAACGGTTGTTTCGTCTGTTTGAGCTGGAAGCCGTCATATGACCTTGCCCCTCACAGCCAGGACCTGAAGCCCGGTTTTCCTGCTCACCAAGCCTGGGCTCCCACCAGCACCCAAAGCTGCTTCTGCCATCTGCCTCCTCAGTCAGCCCTGAGAAAAGGGGACCCATTCATGGGAGAACAATGGAGCGAGGACTGAGATGGAATAGTGAAATGCCACCAAGGGAAGGGGATTGCATCACACCCGCTGTCCCCTCCTTTAGGTCTCCCTGTGGCTCAGCCTTTCTCCTGGGCCCGCTGCCCAGGCGCTGACCCTGCCATCTCCCCATCCCTACAGCTGCTCACAGCATCACCCCAGCAAAAGCAACCCATTCTGTGTGGCTACAGGGCTGCCAGGCACTGTGAACACACACCCTCATCTTCCCAACAGCTCTGCAAGGAAGGTTTCATGATATCCATTTTGCAGGTGAGGCTCAAAGAGAATAAATAGGATGACCCTGTAAAACCTGTCCTGAAGCCTCTTTTCACACCACCTCTCCACCGTTACCACCTGTACGTGCCATCATCGCTTCCCTGCTTTTACTTTCTATGTATTTATTTTTATTGAGGTGTTAGTTACAAGCAGTGAAACCATAAACCCTAAGTGCACAGCTCAATCCATTTTCACATTTGTGTACATCTGTGTAACCTCCATTCAGACTGAGATGTAAAGAACAAATCCTTCAACCCAGGACATTCCTTCCCGTCAATCTCCTCATCTTCCCCGGAAGGTCACTTCTGCTCTGACTTCTGTCTCCATAGATCAGTTTCACCCCTTCTAGAAGGGCATGGAAATACACTGTGTACTTTTTTTTTTTTTTTTTGCATCTGGCTTCTTCTGTTCAGCATCATGTTGTTGTTGTTGTTGTTGTTGAAATTGATGGAAGTTGCTGCCTATATCAGCACTTTGCTCATGCTTCTTGCTGAGTACAGTTCCATTGTAAGCATGTACCACAATTAGCTCATCTGTTGATGGATGTCTAGATGCTTCCAACTTTGACCATCATGAAAAAAGCTTCTGAGCGTTCAAGTGAGAGTCTCAGTGTGAACCTGCTTTCATTTCTCCTGGGTCGGAGGCTAATTCTAGGGTAGCGTGTGCTAAACTTTATAAGGACTGTCCCTCTCTTCTCCCCCCTCCCCTTGCCCATGTCTGTGAAGGCTTCCAGGACAGCAGCGGAGAAGCAGTTCAAATCCCTGACCTGCCTTTAAATGCTGAGAACCTGGCGCCAGCTACTCCATCTGCTTTGTGGATTGGGGATGATGACCTTGATATTGTGGGGGTCCAGTGAGGATTACAGGACGCCCTGATCATGAAAGCCCTGACTCAAGAAATATCATTTCCCTTGTTTTTTTCCACCCTTGGGGCTGTGTGACTGTTGTTTTAATGACAGGCAAATGGAAATTAAATAGTTCAGTGAAATGCCTGGGAACAAAATAACAAAGTGGTCCAGGAATTTATTGAAAAAAATCAATGATTTCCATTCTACTTAAACCAGTTCTCGGGGGCTTGAATTCAAGTTTTCACCTTGTGGAGTGTTGGGCAAGCAAGGTAAACATAGCTAAGTCAACACTGCCTTTGGGAAGAAGGTCTGTGCTGAGCAAACAACAGGATGCGTGTTTTTCTGGGCCTTCCTCTGCCCTCTTCCCCTGCCTCCCCTGGGCTAAGAGGGAGGCAGGTAGGAAACGCCCCATTAAGGAACTCCACTCAGGTCCCGGAGGTAGTGGGGTAGGATTAAGAGAGAGGTACCCTTCTCCATCCCGGGGGCTGGAGTCTCCGGCTCACGGGGGAGGGGGGCATTCAGGGGCTCTGACACTGCCGGGGACGGTGTGGACCATGGGATTATGGGCCAAGCAGAGCAGCCTCGGTCCCTGTGAACAAGTTACTTAACCTCTCGTGGCTCCACTATCCATCCTTATCTGTAAATGGAGATTAGAGTTCCAAAGTCTTAGGGTGGTTGTTAGGATAAAATAAGGGAATATACGTAAAGGACCAGAGATAAAACAGACGTTGATTCCCTTCTCTTCCCCCTTCCTCTTCTGCCTTTTTGGTTTGGTTTGAACATGAAGACGTAAAAGAACAACTGTATAGGGCAAGAGCTTATATATCTAGAAACTAAAGTATATGTATAGAAGTTTCTGGAAGGAGATAAACCAGTGGTTATCCTGGAATGCACACTTACCAGTTGGAGGGACTTTTCATCTTCTGTATATTCTTGTGTGTTTATGTTTCACAACAAGAACGGGTTGCTATTATGAAAAAGCACATGTTTGACTCCTTTTAACTTTATAACCAAACCGAAGGATGCTGTATGTGACATCTGGATCTTCCAAAAAGGTGGCTTGCCTGGGATGTCTCTTTCACATCTTTGGCTTCCCTCCAACCACCCTAACCCTTGGACGTCACTCAGCCTGATGGGGCGGAAAAGCTTTCCCAGGGAAGTCAGCCAGCGCAGGGCTCAAATCCTGGTCAGATGTTTACTAGGTGGGACCTGAGGAAAATGCCTCAATCTCTCTGTGAGCCCAGCAAAAAATAGAAGTTGTATGTACTTCAGAGAAGTTTGGGGAAGGCCAAGCAGGATGGCAATATATGACCCAAGCCTGTAGAAACTTGAGCAATTGGAGGAGCAGCTTGCCTCCCCTGCAATGTGTCGGTCATGGTCCCCAAGGAGATGGCCCCTGCAGCCTCACAACAACCCTGTGCCGGGGGCACTGCCTGTTATTATCTTGCTCTGCAGGAGAGCAACAAACACTCGGAGAACTTAAGGGGCTTGTCCAGTTTTGCCGTGAAAGTCAGCAGTGTTCCTTCTTCTCTGTACATTACAACATAAACGTTGTGTAATTTATGGTTATGTCATATTTTGGCTTTGATCCTGGTGCCTGGAGAGGCTGAAGGTCTGTGTTGGTCATTCATTTGTCCTCTTGCAGTTTGCACCCTAGATGTGCCCTCTAATGGGACACGGAAGGGCTCCTGGGGATGGAAACCCCCATGGTTGGATTTCAAGATTATCCTGTTAGCCTCACTGAAAAGGAAAGACTTAGGGATACCTGATATTTCTGCATCTAAAGAACATCTTCCAGATGCAAATCAGCACCTACCAAAACCTGTTCAGAGCGTTGGTCATGTGGTCAGCTAGAGCAGGTTGGAAACGTTCTCCTCCACCGGGAGCAGCTGTGACTCACAATTACGTGTGTGACAAAGGCTTCAATCAGCCTTATGAGCTGATGCATCTCTAGTAATGAAATAGAAAAACAGTACCTCCAATTTATATTTCTTCGTTTCTTTATAATTTATATACCTGTGCAACCACCTCGATGCAGCACTGGCCTTAATAAAACAAATAAGACATTTTAGGAATGAGCTAAAACTAATAATATAATTTTACAGTGTTTTTTCCTGTGCTCCTGTGGATCCACTGCGTCTGTTGGGGTACCCCTGGATTAGTCAGGGAAAGCCATGTAAGACTGCGCGGTCTGGAGCTGTGGCATCAGAGACTCAGCGACCATCCCTGGAAGTCCACATGGGTATTAACATGAACAATGCAAAATGTAGGTACACACATACATGCACGTGAGGTTAGCACCTGAGCTAAGTGCCTGTGAAATCACATCTACTCTGCCTTTGTAACCAGGGAAAATGAGCCCGCTTCTCAGCGGCGATGAGGTTCACTTTCCCTGTGAAGGGCCTCCAAGTTCTGAGGGAACAATAGTCACAAAAGTCCAGAGATTGACATTGCTCAAAACCTTTCTGCTGTGTCTTCTGTGTTCTAACGTGTGGCTCTGCATGGAGCTGGTGACACCTCTCATCACCCCACAGAGAGAACAGAGAGTTCCTTTGTCTCTACCCACACAAACAGGAAAAGGCTGACTTGTGGAACCTGCTGATTCATCTTTGTGCATCCAGGGGCACCTGACGCGGTGTCTGGCAGGGGTATGCTCCGCTTGTTAGCAGAAGGCAAAGGTCAAGGACAGAGGGAAAAGATGGTGGTACAGGAGCGGGGGCGGGGAGAGATGTCTGGGCAGCTCCTTGAGCTGGCAAAGGAGGTGGGTCTAGTGCACAGGTACAGGCGTTGGTCATGGCTGGGAGCATGGCCACAACACCCCAAGTGCAGAAGAGAAGGAAGAGAATAAGGGCATATTTGTAGGAAAGTAGAAGAAGGCTGAGCTGGAATCTTATAGAAATTCTCTTTTCATTATTTCAATTTTCTCAGAGTAGCAAAAAAATAAAGTCATCAGCTGAGAATAAGCATGGAGAGGAGGGTTTGGCAGCGTTAGGAAAGGGGAGAATGTGTGAGGTCGTCATAGGAAAATGGGAAAGGGTGGGTTAGGGCAAGGTAGTATGGTTTCTGAGTAGCATTAAAAGTCTCTTGTGATTACAGTGATGGTGACGTTCAGGTGTGACCAGTCATTACGGCCATGTGCTTTTGTCCCATCGTCTTTGGTTATTCAGCTCTACGGTGGAGCAGATGAAGGATGGGGCTTAATTAGGGTTTGGTTTGCCAGTGTGACAAAGGGAGAACATGGCATGTTAGTTTAGTGATTATAATGACTGGCAATTACAAGATCAAGGGTGTGACCATGGGAGGGAGTGTCTTAGAGTAGAGGGAAACATCACTGGAGGGGAGGAGAACGTCTAGGGACTGGAAAGTTCTGCGTATGCAGACATGGCAATTGTGAAGAATTAAGTAAGAAGTGTTGGAGAGTGTGACAATGAACCAGCAGCTAAAATTCTTCAGGAAAGAGAAACAAATCAAGGAGAGAAATGTTATGGTAGGAAGGAAACTAATAAAGGGCTAAGACAGACAGTACAGGTGTGTATGGGAACCTGGTTTAGGTAGAGTGATCAGGGACGTCATCTATGAAGAAGTGAAGTCCAGTTGATACTACAGGATAAAGGCTGAGGGTGAAAACATGCGAGGCAAAGGAAACAATAGCAAGTGTAAAGGTCCTGAGGCAGGAAACAGTGTATGCTGGGACCTATAGGAAAAAGTCATGTGGCTGGAGCATAATAGCAAGTAGAAAAATGGCGGGAGATATTTGTTAGAGAGGGAACGCGGAGAATAACAGTACAAACTGTGAACCACAAATTCCAATGTGCATTTCTTTAAGTTCACCAAAAACGCCTAACAAGCACTGGACCTCCTTTCTCATGGTAGATGGTCCAGGATACAGCAACTTGTCTTTCACCCTAGAGAGGATATCTCGACATGGCCCAGACCACTGACTCCCCAGCAACTCCAGTGAGGTGGCAGGCCTCTGGGTGTCTCTAATATGCACATGTATTACTAGGGGAGCTAAAGTACTTGCTTTTTTCCTGCTCACTGGCCGCAATTGGCATAACATCATCCATGTTGTGGACCAGTGTGGTTATGTTTACAATCATCCAAAGTCATTCTCCAATATTCACTGACTTCTGCTCAGGCCAAACAGGTGAGGGACTCGGCCTGGCATCAGAAAGTAAGTGTCTCAGTTTAGCTGCGACACTAGTTTCATGGGTAACCTTAAGCAGGATGCTTTTCCTCACTGGACCTCAGGGTAGAGTTGGGTGTGTCTTGAATGGTTACCTTCAAACTTTGCCTAGATGGGAGAGCGACCCCTGCTGGACGGGTGAGGGAAACAAAGTGAATGTTGGAGGAATCTGGCTGGGCAAGGACAGAGGTATCTGGATTTTAATAAGACAAAAAAGTTCCTGGAAGACGGCCTGCACCCACGCTGGTCACCCTTTTCTGAATTCTGTCCTTGCTCGGGAGGCCCCTTTTTTTTCCGTTCCATCCCTTCCCTCCAAGCCCCCCGCAGACCTCCAGGATTCTCTGTCTTCTCATATCATGGGCCTGTTCTCTGGAGAAGATCGGACCATGTGATACCGAGTAGGACAGGTTGGCGAGGTTGAAAACCCTGCTGTTCCCAGTCCTATTCCCCTGGTGGTGGGATGGCAGGCCTTAGTGACAAGCTCCGGGGAAGGTTCTGAGCAGCAGGCTTCTTCCCAAGTCTTAATTCCCACCAGAAAATGGTTGACGAGCTGCTTTGCATTCACTCCTCTTAAGCATATATCACTCCTCCTATTGGTTGTCTGGTCAAGGACCCCTAAGAAAATCTATTGGACAAGATGGTTCCTCTGCCCAGAGAAATACGTGTACATAGTATACACAAGTAATCCAGGTGTCAGCTGGGGCGTTCTGTCCCTTGAGAGGTAGGGACAGTCAAAATGAATGTTCCAATTTTGTGAGGTTAGCACACACCCTCAGTGTAAAAGCCTCTTTCGTGTTTGCTTATCTCTATGGAGTCTTGGTTTCTTATCCTTCTGCCTTAGTAAGTAATTTTGCATATTATCTCTTTGATACTTCTAAGAATTTTGTTTACATTGAGATTTTCTAGTTGTTATCAGTAGTAGGGTTGATTCAAATAAAGCAGCTGGCCACTACCTAGACACAGGTATTTATTTGATTAGTTGCCTTTTAACAATGAACGTCTGTGTTTGCCCTTAGTTATCAGCTGTGAGAAAGGAGAGACTCATTCCTGTATTTCTCAGTCCCATCAAAGCACCAACGAAGGGCCCTTTTATCCAAACTGCCTCTGGTGGCTCTGCAGCAAAACCTGGCCCATAAATGTCAAACGTGTGTGTGTGTGTGTGTGTGTGTGTGTGTGTGTGTGTGTACGTGTGTATTGCTCCTGGCAGTTTTTTAATCAACCTATAATTTTTGAGTAATATTAGACTTATAGAAAAGTTACAAAGATTGAGTTCCTATATATCCAGTTTCCTCTGTGTTACCGTGTTTCCCCGAAAATAAGACCAGGTCTTATATTAATTTTTGCTCCAAAAGACGCATGAGGGCTTATGTTCAGGGGATGTCATCCTGAAAAATCATGCTAGGGTTTTATTTTCCTGTTAGGTCTTATTTTTGGGGAAACACGGTAAATTCATATATAGCCATGGTACATTTGTCTAACTAAATTAACTAAACTCTAGACTTTAGTCACATGTCTGCGCATTAAAAAATACGGTTGCCAGTATTTAAAAAATCAAGAGCTTTTTCATTTTTGCTTAGAAAATTAAAAGATCTGGCAACATTGATGTATTCCCACCTGGCGACAACTGGCTGAGGCCAAATAACAGCAATAGCAATAATAACGTAAATGTAATTAGCATTTACTGAGTGCCTATTGCTGGCCAGGCGCTCTTCTAAGTGATTTACATGTATTAAGGCATGTAATCCTCATTACAAGTCTTTAGGTGATTACTAGTATCACACGTTTTACAGAAGAGGAAACTGAGGCACTGAGAGGTTAGGTAGTATATCCAAGATCCCCCAGCTGGGAGGTGGCTCGGCAGGTGTACAATACAAGTGGTCCCGTATTCCCCACCAGCACGGGGTACTGCCTCCCCTACCCTTTAAGACTATTGTCCTCTATCTGTCTCTTTTACTCGTTTACATTTCTTTCCAGATCCTGCAGACATTTGGTTTCAAAACCTATGCTTTTTGGCAATACTCCCAGACAGCCCTTCACAGTCTAAAAACCCAGCCTTTCACAGTTTATAAAGCACACTTACATCGATGACATCCTCTGATCCCCAGCAGTGAGGCTACTCTATCCCTAATGGGTCACCTCCATGGCCAAGGGCTGAGATGGAAAGAGTAGAGACACTGGAATAATTGCTGTTATAGTTGGTGGGGGGCCCCAAATGTCCCTCTCCCTCCACCTGGGTGGGGGCTGCTGATCATTTCCCCGCTGCAGATGGCAAGCCTCTGAATGGGGAGAG
Source organism: Rhinolophus sinicus (assembly GCF_036562045.2). Classification (NCBI taxonomy): domain Eukaryota; kingdom Metazoa; phylum Chordata; class Mammalia; order Chiroptera; family Rhinolophidae; genus Rhinolophus; species Rhinolophus sinicus. Next base: position 9,042,334 of record NC_133753.1, on the reverse strand, counting down.
TATCAGTGACACCCCGGCCTCTTCCAAGACCCTCCTGAGTCACAGGTAGTAGTCAGCCCCACAAGGGGAGGCCCTGACCTGCATGCGGGCGCAGGAGGCATACTGCCAATCCCAAATGACCTCTATCTCCCAAAGTGACCTCTGCCCCCTGGATAGAGATGGGTCTGACCCTAGTGCTTCTCTCTTGTTGGAGCTACTCAAGTCACCTGGGCAATGCTGACCCCAGCTCAAGGAGAGTCACGCCAGCCCTAGTTCCCTTGTTGAGCCCCCCGCAACTTCTGCACACCGGACGTAATTTCATACCTTAGTGGCTCAGGGCTGGGCCAGGAAAAAAGAGGGTGTTCAAGGGAATCTATTTGGATTTTTCTTAATCGAACCTCAAACAGGGTGCAATGCAGAGGAAAGATACATATCAGAGAGCAAAGAAGACCCTTTGGGCTAAATATAAATTGTGTCATGTGCTATATATGAATTCCAGTTTTTCTGTCCTTGCTGTGTCCCTTTGTTAGAAAGAGAACCATGAACTGGCCATTGCTGGCGGTGTTTGTTCACGGCTTTCCTGTGAGGCAGCTAGAGGTAGCCAGTAAATAATCTAATTTTGCCAAAGAGGACACTGAGGTCCCCTCTGGATGGTCACATTTGGTTTGGCTAAAAGGGAGGTTTGGTATCGAGACCACAGACATATCCTCCCGGTACAATTGCTTGCTTCATACTGTATCTTCGAGGCCTGTTTGGCGTCTCCTTGAAAGCAGCTCTGTAGGATTATGAGTTCTTTTTGTGGTCAATCTGTCTCTTCTGTTAAGAAGGATGTGCTTGCTTACGAGTTACAAACCTGTTCCTTGCTGTCTAGGTTGTTTGGAAGAATAGGTATTAGAACTAGGAGAAGATTGAAAAGTTCTGAAGAGAAAAGTAGAAACTATGCCAGGAACTAGGAGGGTTGTGCCAGAACCACTCATACATAATTACAGGGTGTGGAGTGCACCAAGGGAGTGGTGCAAGGGTCCCCAGGGGAAACTCAGCAGTGTGGGCTCAGCCCTTCATTATCTGGCAGATGACACAACTGGATGTCTCCACTGGCTTGTGAGAGGAAGAATGAAGAAAACCACTAAATAGTGAAGTTAAACGTGAACAAAGGCAGAATAAGCCACTATCTGTACTGTGTTGATAAGTTTGGCTCTGGTGATAACTTCCTTTGAGTAGTGAGGGTTCCAGGTTTTAACTAAATGTTTTAAGGGTTTATAATTCCTCACTTGGAATGAGGGATGACCAGGAATTGTGCCTGCCGTCCTGGTCAGATTTGGCTTCTATACCTTGATGCTTTGATGTGGTGAGGTCTTTGAAAATCCACTCAGCGTTAACAACATGGGTTGCTATGGATTGTTCTAGCTCTCAGAAAGAAACAGACATGCTCATCTGCCTGCTGCCTCACGCAGAGATTAACCATGGACTGTGTACCAAGAACAATTCGGGTCTTCCAGGAGAATCCCTTCTGCCCTGGTTGCTTGGCTGGATGTCACTCAGAGCTTCCTAGATCTGTGCTTTTCAGGCTTTGTCATCAAAGTCCCCCAGGCTCCAGAGGAGACTGAATACATTTCCCTGAGGCAGGGAGCAGGGTAGGGCTTTATATTTTTGTTATCCAAAGTTTTCTCTTTTGGCCATGATTTGCATATCCCTTCTTTCAGTCAGATTGTGTCCTTGAATGTTTTCCATAGTTTCATGGTCCCAGGCTGACATGATACATAGTCAAGTGTACATCGTTCACGCCTTTCTTCCAAAACGGTATTCATAGAAGCCCAATCATGGTCTCAGAGCGTGTGCCTTAACCCAAATCCATTTTATGTTAAAGGCTCTTAGTCCAGTCTGGCTCCTATAACACAGTGCCTCTGACTGAGTGGCTTAAAAACAACAGAAACTTATTTCTCACAGTTCTGGAGGCTGGAAGCTAGAGGTCAGATGCTGGCATGGTTGGATTCTGGTGAGAGTCCTCTTTTAGGTTGTAGACTGCTGATTTCTCATGTCCTCACACAGTAATATGAGGGTGAGCGAGCTCTCTGGGGTCCCTTTTCTAAGGGCACTAATCCCATTCATGAGGGCTCCACCCTTATGACCTAATTACCTCCCAAAGGCCCCACTTCCTAACACCATCACGTTAGAGCTTAGGATATCAACACATGAATTTTGTGGGGATACAAACATTCATGCCATGGAAAAGGACCACATACCATAATAGAGTTTTGGGATCCCACAGATAATAGTAATGGGAATAATAATAGTAATAAATATCCTTCATCATCACATGTCCTATATATTTCATTCTCCTACTATACTGTAAGTTCTATCATAGAAGGGACTATATTTTGTTTACTGACTTATCCTCAGTGTTTAGAACAATGCCTAGAATATATTAGGGTATAAAAAGCAATTGCTCCTAGTAAATGACTTTTGTTCACTTACTATGTGATGAATACTCTTCTGCTGTTAAATTCATCCATTGACTTCTTAATTTAGTTTCAGTTCTAGAATCAATTTTCTTCCAAATCTGCAATGCCACTTTTCATATTGTCTAGTTCCTCGTTGAAGTTTAAAAGGATTATTTTTAGTCTTCAGAAACATGGTTGGTTTATAGTTTTTGTTTGGGAACTCCAGACTTTTTTTTCTTGTCTGTTATTTATGCTTATTTTCATTCATGTTGTCTTGTCTCTTGGTATTTCAGGTTAGTTATATTTGATTGTGTGCTAGACATTGTATTTGAAAAGGTATTTGAAGAAATAATTTCAGGTCGAAGATAATGGTATCTTCTTTCAGATAGAAGTTTTTGTTTGTTTCTTCCAGGTGTCTGGGAGTATAAGCCATCTGGACTTACCCTCATGCAACTTGGGTCTTGAAATTACAACTGGTTCACTCTAAACCCCAGGTGCAGTCATTTATGACCCCACATCAGGTTCCCTGGTGTACCATGCCTCTGCTTTTAGCACAGTCTGGACTCCGACTTGTGTCCATCTAGCTTGCTGAGGGTGTCAAAAATGCTGCTCTGCCTTTTATCAGCCTCCTATACCAGTAGTCTCTTCCAGATCAGCAAACACCTCCTCGTTAATGGTGGTCTCAGTTTACCTTTCTGGATTTTCGTCCTTTCCTAAAACTTGGCGCAAGGAGCCTCACTCGTCTATTAGCTTTTTTCATGCGTAGAGGAAGATTTCTGAAAAATATTGAATCCAGAAATTTTCATTGTTTTTAGTGGGATGGTTGGTTCATATTTATATATGATTTATGTATTATTTTTATAATTAAAAATTATAATTCAAGAAAATATGCGCAAAGGACTAACATGATGTGGGGCACATTATCATCATTCAAAATGTGATCTTTTGCTTTGTGGCTTCCTCTTTTTCTTGTCCGCCCTCTCCCCATTCCCACTAGGGTAACAGTCTGCCTGTCTTTGTCTTGCTGTCCTGGAGCAGTGACTTCTCCCTCTGTCGGAGGGACCCCTCCTGTTCTTATTCCTCACTGTGTAGGCTTAGTCTTTAGGTGTGACTCAGATCTCAACCTCACCGGGGGTGGAAGGAATCTATATGTCTCTGGAAAAACCTAGAACGACGTGGTGATATTGAGACCCACAAGGGTGCTCTCACCACCTCACTGTTGGAGAAATCCTATAGCCGTAGGGAGTCAACATCTGGACAGCCTAGTAGTCATGAAGCTGAATATATCTGGAATACATCATGCCAAAGACTCTGTTAACATAAAAATATAAAGGCATTTCAAGGTATGCGACAACAAGCATTTATTTGAGATTGAAAAAAAAAAAAGGAACAGCTATTTGGGAAACGTTGACTCAGGCAGAAGGCCAAATGTTCCAACAGTTAATAGGGGACAAAGGCAGTGGGTATTTATGAGAAAGGAAAGCGGAACAATGATATCAATAAAAGAAAGCCGTTGCTATTGGTGTACATAGCATAGCATAGTGAGGTTAATTCAAAACAGTTAAAAAAAATTCAGTCCTGTAGTCATAATAACTATTCTCTTGTTATCTTTCCTAACAGTGCTTTGGAAAACAGTGTTGCTTTAGGCCCAGTCCAAAGGTTTATTTTTCCCTGTTATTCCAAAGGTTTGCAGAGTAAGACGTGCAAGGCAGTTCCTCTGGGATGGCAGCTTGCCTTCATTTTAAGCAGCTCCTTTTATTATTTTTCACAACTCTTTGCACTGTTTTCCAGAATAGGATTCATAAAACCCCACTCTAGTTTGTATGCTTCCTGTAAAGATGACAGTGGCAAGACTTGGAATGCTCAAAAGCCTTTATTTCTGAGGGACGCATAGGAACAGACTCTCAGGCACAAGGCTTTGAGTGTCCATGGAATAAATATTGGGGATTCTTCCAGTCTTTCAGATCCAATGTACTTCCAGTGAACTTGATAGAATCTGCGTGTATTTTCCTTGGGTGCTTTGTAGCATCTGAATTTTTCTACTCGATTTTCCGTTCAGTTTCGAGTTTCATCCTATGTGATGTTTGGTTTTCATATTGAAAGTCATCTCAAACCCAGTTTGAAGACAACAGTGAAAATCTCATAAGTCACAGATAAGGGAACACAGGTGCTTTTACAACGTGTTTCTCCAAGGGAGGGGCACATTTTTGGGTTACTTTTTAGAAAAGCATCAGCCCCCAGGAATGTCCTCATTCAAGCACAGCAGGGGTGTACTTTTATTTAAATGACACTTTATGGCACTTACTCTGTGCAGGCACTTGAACTGCATTATTCCTTCACTGAGGGGAACAGTGAGACCTAGATGGATTTGAGGGAAAAGTCCAGGGCACAATTGTCTCCTCTGGCTGAAAGCAAAATGGAACAGATGAAAGATGCTTTGTGGGTCAAGGTGCTGGCTCTGGAATCGAGGCCAAGGAGAACCGGCCACGTGGCCAGTGCCTCTACTGTGGCTGCATGACACTGACCTGTGATGGGAACGGTCCTGACTTGGGTAGGGCTCGCTTGCAAGAAACACATCCAGTCAGCATGCCGGGGGTTCTGCACGGGGTCCCAGGAATGGGGCTGTTGGAGCCAAGAAGAGCATCCAGGTCCGGCTATCCAGGTCACCCTATCCGAGGTACCAAGCGCCAGGGGCTGAGCAGGAGCTGAACTCCCTGTGGGAAAAACTCCCAGTTTCAGGCTTAGACCAGCAAGACCAAAGCTATTCGGGGTACAAATGCTGGGAACACTATTTCAGAACCTCTTTTCAGCATTCTAGCACATTGTTTTTTTTATATTTTTCTGAGACTAAATGTAAGGCCTAGTATCTAGGCATAGAACAGAATATTCAAATAAAAGAAAAATAATTTATATACAGTATCAAGCTCTTGATTAATTGCAAGTAATTAATTTTATCTTGGAAGTTTTAAATCAGTATGCAACTTTCTCTTTTTCTCCTGGGTCCGATAAGTAGCAATGTATTGCCTCTCCTCTAAATTCACTCTTCTGTACATGCTCTGTATTGAAGATTTTGATAGTGGGCATGATTCCTTTGAGCGTTTTTCCTGTACAGTGAGTGAGTACTTTAAGCTTTCTCCGTAGGGGGCGCTGGAGAGGCGTTGCAGGAGGAAGCCGGCTTCCCCTGAGGCTCCCAGCAGCTGATAGTTGCCTTAGTTGGGAGGACAGTGGGAGGACTGTGCTGTGAGGACATCCTGTGATGCTCTTGTCCCAGAACACGCCAGAAATGTGCAATCCCTGGGCAGCCTTATAGCCCTGGCCCAGCATGGTGGCCGCCATAACACAGCTCTGCCCTCACTGACCCCTGGAGCTTCAGGCGTCCTGTCCGCACTGGTGCCTCACTCCCTCTGCTTGTCTGTCCCTTTGGAATTTTGTCTCCCGTGGCCCTTCTGAGGCTGTGGCCGTCCCTACACGGACACCACGTGGCCTCCTGTCTTCAGGAGAGCCCACACTCCCTCTGCATGTCTGCACAGCCGGCCTCTGACTGTGGCCTGTGTGTGCCTTCCTTGGAGGGCTGCCTCCTCTTGCCCAGTGCCGCCAGACCAGCTCTGGCAAACCAGTGAACTTCCCTGCCACCAGTGGACTGCAACGGCACCTTCCCCAATGAGGTCTGCACCCCTTGGGGAGGGGACCCCCTTTCAGCTGGTCCTTCCTTGGATATTCTCTGCTAGCCCTAGAGCATCTTCTAGAATTCTAAATTTTAATTCTTTGTTATTAAGCTATGATTAAAAAATAACTATAAGACATAAGCACTTGGCAAAGTACCTGATAGAAATTCAGCACTCAAAGGAGTTTGCTATTAAGATTATTAATAAAACAGAGACCTTATTATCCCCATTTTACACATGAGGAAACTGAGGCTCAGCAAGTTTAAGTAACTTTCCAAAGTCACATAGTAAAGAGTGGAGCTAAGAATGAAGTGTGTGTGTGTGTGTGTGTGTGTGTGTGTGTGTGTGTGTGTTCTTTTATGCTACCACTTTATGTTGCCTCTTGTTCTTTGGAGCTAATTGGTATAGTTCTGATAGGTGTTTTTATTAGAATAAAAAGGTTGTGGAGGAAGTTGGGAGGGGCAGGTAGAAGCTTGTCTTTGAGGCTTATGGAAAATGTGTGACAGTCAGCTACAAAGAGGTGCAAAGAAGACCCAGGTGTACAATAGATCTGTGATAAAGGTTTCTATGGGAATCGAACTCAAGAACAACAAGCACTGGTGTTAAAGAAAACACCCAAACCATTGTTTGGGACTGCCATCTAAAGCACAAATTGGAATGTTGAAGCAATGTACTTCCAGAAATTGTAATGGTTTTCAGAGTTATATTTAACTAGTCAAATTCTTAGAATTGGAGGGAAAGGCCAGTAAAGTTTTGTTTTTACATGATTTGTACAATTCACAGGTGGGTTTTATTCCCCCCACTCTGGGATAATGGAAACAATAATTCTCTTTGTAGAAGATTCTCCTGAGTACCTCTGCTTGAGAGGAGCATAAAATGAAAAGCCAAATGAATAAGAAGCCCTTTCTATAGAGTTGGGAACCAACAGGAAACAGCGGACAAGGAGACAATGTTTAAAGCATTGGCTATGGTGCCTGCTGTCCATATCCACCCTTCTGGGTGTCATTGTCCCCAAGGCACTGTGGGCTGAGCTTTCACCATGGGTCTGGGGCAGAGCGAGATTCAAGAGGGAATCAGGAAATGCCTCCTGGTCTTTTGTCTCTGCCTGCTGCGTCTGAGACCCCCATGGGCCACATAAAGGAAGTAAAGCTTCACATCGCCAGAGCGCATGATGGGAACACAGCTGCCCTGGAACCCACGCTAGGGACAGGAGAGGCTGGGCAATGCAGTGGAGCTCAGACGGGCGCCACCATCTGGAAGAGAAGGTGGCTCTCCCTTCCGTCTCTGGCTCTGAGTAGAATAAAGCATTTTGAGGAAACAAATAATCATTATATGACTATGTCCTACGTTATAGTGCTGGGAAAGCGAAGAGAAGAAAACTGAAAAGTTATTAGACACAATTAACATGTTCAAAATGTTCATTCAGGTGGCCAGTTAAGATGTGAGTCTGTAGTTTTGCTATATATAGTATAAAAGCCAGTCAGCAAATGGAAGGAAAGATTTATGCGTAAGGGCACAAAATGTATAATGCACCCATGAATGAAATCAATAGGAAATGTGCAGGAGCTGTAGGAAAAAAAGAAAAAGAAAACTTGGTTAGGGCCACATAAAGATGCGAGTAAGAGAAGAGATTTGTCTTGTTCTTAGATGGAAAGACTCTACATTTTATAAGATACAAATTTTCTCTAAGTTGATTTACACATTCCAGCAGAAGGTTTCTTGGGGCCTGACAAGAGGATTCTAAAATTTATCTAGAAGAATCATTTTATTAAAAAATCCTGGAAAATTTTTTTAAAGTAAGAGTCATATGGGGACTTCTGCTATATAATAAAACTATAGTATTAACACCTATGGTGCCAGGTACAAAAACATGGACAGTTCACGTTAGGTAAGAGAGAATCAAGAAATGTGTATAAGAATTTGATTTACAAACGATCACAATTCAAATAAACTATGGCTACCCAGTTGATTTGCTACAACTTTTTTTTGGAAAATAATTTGAAAACAAAACTTCAATATCCTATAATCTGTATGTACTTCGCATGAGCAATTTTAATTCCACAGATACTTTCAAAGGATGTGCATCTTGGTGTTTTTAAAATTAACAACTAAAAAGTCTGTTAAAAGAGAATTTTAGACTAAGTACTTATGTGTGGCACACCTAAAATGGACTATTATACAGCCATTAAAAGAATATGTCCAGAAAAAGTTAAAAAAACAGTAGGTATAGTAAGATCCCATTTTGGTAAGAGAGAGAGAAAAAGAGAGGAGTGTGTGTGTGTGTGTGTGTGTGTGTGTGTGTGTGTGTGTGTATATTTTAGCAATGTATGTATTTATATAAGAAAAATATATAGCAAAAAGCTAATGGGACTTACTCTGGATGGTGGGCTTTTGAGTGACTAAATTTTATTTTCCGTAGAGCTTTCATGGATTTTGTGAAGTGCTGATAGCAACCATGTATGACGCATGTAATTAAATATTAATAAAGGCAGCTTTTGTGGAAGTGATTGAAAATCCTCATTGGTAGAATAGTCCTGTCTCATTTGCTACTCCATACTATTGATGACATCACCAAGTGTCTTACTCATTTAGTCACAGGACACATCCATCCTAATGGAAGGCTATCTCGGGGAGAAATGTCTTGGCAGACAGTGAAAAATCTGAACCTTAATTTAGTTTCCTATTTGTCTTGCTTTTCTGAAACCTGAGCTTCAGATTCAAAGCCCAATTGTTCAGATTATTTTATCCAGTTCAGCTAAGTCAGATATATCTATGGCATATTCTTGACCTTTTTAGAGCTATTGCAAGCATCAGTCATTTGAACAATACTTCTGTGCCTTTTAAAATCGGAGCAGGACGGATTGTACTAATACAAAGACCAACTGAAGCTGGAATTCAAAAGGGAACAAAGCGTTTTATGCCCACAACCATTCAATGCTCTCTCTTGCCACTAAAAACTATGTAAGCTTATATGTTTTCTTTTGCTTCAAAAGCCAAGAACTTATAACTGAATTCAGTGCATGCATACAAACAATATAAATGATGGACACACGTATTTCTGCATTTTTTCATAGTCTTTAAAATGGCTTTTCTTGTATGTAAAAAAAATCTTGAGCTATATTCTTTCATATTGTGTAGTTATATAAGCAGCCTCAATCCTTCTGGATAAAAGTTAGATTCGGGACCCCTTCTCAGGGAGGCCGAAATGATGGAGAAATTGTGGCCTTCAGCAAGAGCTATAGTCGGCCTGGCTTCTAAAGATGCCAAGTGGTAGTTACAAAGCCAGTTCTGGCAGGTCCAGACTCAGCCCTGCAGGAATAGTGCGGGGGGTGCTAGTGGTGACCCTAGCAGGTGCAGCAGGGTCTGTCTGGTTTTCTCTCGCTCCAGAGGCTAAAGGAGGGAATATTCTGAGGGCTCCCAGCCCTGGAGACTCAGGCCTCAGTCCCCAGTGGGATTGAACCCAGAGATGGGGAGCATGAAGTGGGGGCATTGGAGCCAAGGATGGTGTCTCCTCCTGCACGTGGAGGGCTGCAGCACCGACATGGGGGCCCAGTGTTGGTGGCTGAGGTCCTCATGATGGAGGCCTGTGGCTGCTAGGGCTCTGATCGTTCACTAATGCCCCAAAACTTTCCCAGCCCACCTGCCAGTTCACTCAACCTGCTCTGGCTCGAGAGCCCCCCGCCCCCATAGTCCAGCTTCTGTCTTCCAGGCGCAGAGATAGTTACCGAGGAGTGTGCGCCCAGGGGTCCAGGTGCAGAGAGCAGCCTAGAACTCTGCTCTCACAGAAGAGTCTCACTTGCTCTTTGGTTTTACTTCTCTTTCAACATGGAGGGTTTATCTCTCACCTGCCTCCTGACCCCCATAGTATCTCAAACCAGTGCCTTTCACTTAATGCTCGGCAGCCATGCTACTGTGCTTGGTTTTTCCTATATGTAGCATAACTGTGTCTGACATTGCCTAATAGTCTATGCCCAGGTTTGCTCCTAAGGGACTGGGTGACCTTGGGTGGGACAACTACCTCTTCAGGCCTCAGGCGCTTCTTTACAAATGGGGGGACAAAGAAAGAAGAAATTACACTAGACAACATAATGCAGGACCAGAGTGCTGGTCCTACATGGGCAACGCAGAACACTAAATCTCTGGGATGTAGGAAGTGTTAGGAGGAAAACATATTTCTGTGATCCGATGACCTTGATAAATACTGGATTAAACAATGCAAGGCAAGCTTCTTTGCTGCAGGACTTTTCAGTGGCCTAGGATGGCCTCACTCACAGTTTTGCAAGAGGCTGGATAGCAACCACGGTGATGGGGGAAGCTGAGCCAGGCGTCCCGCATCCTTCAGCGGCTAACCCACATTCGTTCACACAGCACATACAAGGGTCCTGACTGGGCCCGTCTCACAGTGCTTTCATCTGAATTCTCTTAACCGAACTCACTGCTCTCTCTATCCTGATACTCAGACCAGCCTGCCCTTTAGCTTGACAGGTCTTTTTCTTCTGACTGCTGCGTAAGTGTTGACTATATACGCCCCTCCCTGGCTTGCCAGATTTAACAAGTAAAAATACAGTACTTCCTGTTAATCAGAATATTATATAAACGATGACAACAATACTTAGTATAAGTATGTCCCAAATATTGCATGGGCTATACTTATACTGAAAGGTTATTTGTTGCAATTCAGGTTTAATTGGGCATCTTGTATTTTATCTGGGAACCCTCCCCTCTCACAACTCCCTAGCCCAGCCTCAGGGGAGAAGGGGACCTGCTTCTACGATGCATCAATGACCCTCTGTAACCAGTAGGGGGCAGGACAAGCCTTTGGGGTGGTGGGTGTGGGATAAACATCTTTTCTTCTCAGTGCTTCTCTCTTGTCAGTGGTGGGTGATAAAATGTAGGCTTAGGGTACCCATTATCTGAGAGATTCCAATTACCTTGAGAAACATTTGCCCTTCAAACATGAAGATGATCAAAGCATCTCCGTAGACTCATGATTCAGACTTGCTCATAACTCTTACTCTGTTTGGTGCTGAAGAAAACGGACTCCGCTGCCCAGGCTATCCTGATATTACGTAAACATTCAGTAGCCTGAACATTTCACAGATACTTCCAACTGAACTTGAGACTTGGACTTGGGAACTCTGCCCAGGGGTGCAGACCCTGTGGGTTAAAGTGTCAGTCAAGGAACACACTCTCACCTCTGGTTTCCTCTCCTCGCAGGAGAAGGCTCAGTTACCTCACTCACTTTCTAACATCCCCATATACCTCCCAGAGCCCTTTAAGCAGGCTTGGTCATTCTTTTCTTTAACTTTGGCGGGAGGGCTTTCTATTTCCATGGGCAGCCAGGGTAGGATAACACCCTGTCCCACATTTAGCATGGGACATATTCCCTTTCAGTCTGCTTTCTGGGTACAACCCTCATCCCCTCACCTGCCATTGGCTTTCTGTCTTGAAACATCTTAAGAACAAGATCCCAGAGCTGGGTTTGGGCTTTGGGTGAAACAGGCCCTGTGGTTCTGAGGCCTATGTCAGTGGGTCCAGCCCAGTTGACCAGAGTTTTGTGATGATATTTGTTCAAAGCCACAGCCAACAATATAACAGATCTTGGATTTCCATTTGCCTTTAGCACCATGTTCAGACATCACTGTTGGGAAATTCATGAGTGTTTCCAGATCCTTGCTCCATTACAGTCTTAATAGCACACTGATTTCTAACACATCAGTGAACAAAAACAAAATAAAACCCTATTCCACAATATTGAGAAATCTAGAAAAGAGGTAACAGCTTTTCTTACTACCAAGGGTCACCTCACACAATGAAGTTGTCTCTGGAGATTGTAGGTGAGTGCAATGTGGCTCACTAGAGAAACAGAACCAAGAGGAGATATCTATATAGCTACAGTCATGTCTCTATCTCTATCTCTATAGCTCTCTGATTTATTGTATGGAATGGCTAAAGTAATTATGGAGGCTGACAAGTCCAAAATCTGCAGAGCTGACATCCCAGTTCAAAGTCCATCAGGCAAGAGGATTCTCCCTTATTCAAGGAAGGGGGTCAGCCTTTTGTTCTAGAGAGACCTTCAAATGATTAGACAATGCCCACCCAGCATTATGGAGGGCAATCTGTTTACGTAGTTTACAGATTTAAATATTAATCTGACCCATAACACTCTCACAGAAACACTCAGAATAATGTCTGGGCACCAAATATCTGGGCACCCCATGGCTCAGTCAGGTAGACACATAAAATTATCATGTGGCATTATCATAGCTGGCGTGGTCATCATCGCTTGGGGCTCTCTTTGCTGTATTAAGAATACACCTGGCTCCTGACTATGACAGAAATGCCAATATGAGACTAATTCTTCCTCAAGAAAAGTATAAATGCTGAATAAAATACAAAATATAGATGGTTGGAGGTACTGGAATACAATGAGGGAAGCATGAGTTAAAGATGAGAAGAAGATTCCAGAGAGAAGGCAAATGCACTGAGATGAGGCTTATGTTTGCTGCTGCCTTTTCCCTCTGGGACTTTTGCTGATTTGCAATCTGGGGCAGAGAGATGGACAGAAAACTGTAGCCTTGGGGCTATAACAGTGCCACTGGGCTGGGGGGACAAAAACTGGATTTCAGTTAGGACTTGAAAGACCGAGGTCCTAGAGGTAACCCCAAGGAGGTAAACCCAAGGGTCGGCGTGCAATTTCTCATCGAGGAATTTTCTCTCTCCTAAGTGGTGCACGTGTGGGATGAGATACTGAGTAACCATGTAGAAGTCATTGGCTAAAACAACAGATTTTAGCTGGCTCACTGGGCTCAGGAGACAAAAATTTGTTTATGGACATACGAAGGGGGAGGGGCCTGGAAGACAGCCAGGCTCTGCACTGAGACCTCCTAACGGCTACACTATGGGGTCAAGGCCAAACAAGCCAGGCCTCAACACTGAAACCCAGCCTTTACTGGACTCTATCTGCTGGAGAGAAGAAAGTCAAATCTCCTCTGGAGGGAGCAAATATCTAAAGGTACATAATTTTTAATACACACTGTCTGGCATTCAATAGAAAATGACTAGGCATATTAAATAACAGGAAAAATAATGGAAAACTAAGAGAAAAAAGGAGATGTATATATTCACAGGAATCTAGGTATTGGAGTTATCAAACACAGATTTAGAAATAGCCATCATTGTTCTATATAACAAAATCGATGAAAAGATAGAGAATTTCACAGAGAATTTGTATTCGTAAAAAGAATCCAATTCAAATCCTTGTGCTAAAAGTTAAAATAACTGAAATTAAGAACTCAATAGGTCCATTTAATAGCAGATCAAACATAGCCAAAGAGAGAATTGGGGATGAGACAAATAGAATAGAAAATATCCAGATTAAGCCCAGAGAGCAAAAAGAATAGAAAATGCAGAAGAGGACATAACAGACATATGGATATAATGGAAACATCTAACATGTGTGATTGTGGTCCCAGAAAAAAGAAGAGAGAATTGGAATAGAAGCCATGTTTGAAGAGATGGTGCCTAAGCATTTTCCAAAAGAGACATCAAATCACACATTCAAGAAGTTTACGGACCCTAAGCTGAATTAATGCAAGAAAAACTGCATCTAGAGACATCATTTTAAAATGGTTAAAGACTAAAACAAAGAGAAAATTTTCAAGCAGGCAGAGGGAAAAAAATCATTTCCTTCAAAGGATAATATTAAGAATTATAGACAACTTTTCAACCCAAATTGTGAAAGTCAAAATATAATGGAATGATATCTGTCTAACACTGAAAGTAAACATCTATCTACCTAAAATTCTAAACCAGATGAAAATACCCTGCTAGTACAGAGGAAAAAAAAAAAAAAAAAGTATTTTCAGGTGAATCAATCTGTTTTGTTGATCATGAAAACAGAGGCACTGCAAGTACTTTTTTGTAATAAAGTAGTTTTAGAAATTTAACACAGGAATTGGGGCTTACATGAGTGTGGGTGGATTGGGGGCCATATGATCTGGAAGGGCACTGCTGAAGGATCATAGAAAGAGTCACCAACTACTTTAGCCTGAACTGCTGGCGTGGGCCACATAACAAGCACTAAAAGCAAACAAAACAAGCAAATACCTCTAAAAAACAAAGCTGGAGGATTTAACTTAATATCAAGACTTATTATACAACTTCATTGATTAACACAGTGTGGTGTGGACACAAGAGAAGATAAATATTTACATTGAATAGTAAACAGAGAGTCTAGAAACAGACCCACTCTTTCACAGACAACTTTAAAGCTCTCAACTCTGCTCCTGGCTGGGGTGAAGGGAGTAGAGATTTTTATGACAGTTTTCATGGGCTCGGTGGGACACATGGAATTATGAGATGGGATGACAGACACAAATGGCTCCAGTGATCTTTTCACTATGGGGTCCTGTGAGTTCATGTAAGCTGTTCCTGGCCAGAGGCTTAGGACCAACATTCAAAGCCTAGTTACCTGCAACTGAAGACAAAATAACTGTATCTGGGCCTCAATAGCATTAAAAAGATGGCTCAAGACCCACTGGAGAGAGCATCACAAGATTTTTAAAAACATAAATTTTAGGTAGCTGTTGACTTACTGTGAAAGTGATTCGGTTCTTCCAGATGGTTAAAAGGTCCAAGTGGAGTATAAATACACCTGGAATCTCCAGTTGGAAAGAATCTTACTTAAATCACAGGTGATTGAAAGGGACAGCTTAAGAAGGGAGGGAAGAAGCAACAGCGTATTTGATCACTGACAATGATGTTTTGTGGAGAAAAGCCCCAGGGCTCTTACTCACATGAGCCTCCGCAGTTTCAGCCCTGATCCCTGGGCCAGGGACTTCCTTTTAGCGATACAATGTCATAGCAAATGTCCCTGCAGCAAGAATGGTCTTGCCTTCCAGATGAAACCTTTCATGCCCAGGCAAAGTGCCCAAAGCATTTCCATCCACACCTTTGGGCTTTGAAGAAGAGCTACCTACAGGGTTTCACTGGGAGGGGTCAGATCTGACACCTACACCAGTGGTCACTTGGGATTTGGACATTCCCCAGAGATGAGCTGTGCTCTGAGGAAATAAAGGACGCCTCGATGGCTGGGGCAGCCAGAAGGATGGAGTGGGAAGAAACACAAATGTTCATTGAGCACCTACTGGATAACGACAGCACTTTACTCTTAGGACCTCATATGATTTTCACAACAATTCTGTAAAATGGGTTTTATACTTTCCATTTTGCAGAAGAAAGTGAGTCACAGAGGGATCAAGCAATGAGTCCAAGGCCGCCCGACCAGCGGGACGGTGTAAGAATTCGCTAGAATCTAGAAGTCTTACTTCCCCAAGGAAAGAGGAAAGGAGGAAGACTGAAAAAAAAACTGCTGTCTACACAGCTTGGAGTACATTGGGGTCCCTCTCACTAAAGTGTCACACGCAATTTGTGTACCTTTATACTGTGTCCTTCACCAAGCTGTTTTCTTCCCTACCTCTGAGTCTTTACCTCGAAATTCCACCAGGTGACATCACTTTCCCCTGTAGGGGAGGAAAAATAATTTTCCACCTACCCTTCTAAGTTCTTCTGGTTGGTCTAATAATCAAACTGACATGAGACAGATTCACAGAAGAAAATAACCAAATGTATGCCATATGCACATATGGGGGTTCCATAAGAACGTGGTTCTTGAGGACAAATGAGGCAGATGAGGCATCTATGCCATCTGGACTAAAGAGAGGGAGGCACGTGCCTGGGATTTCCAAGGGGAAGCAGGCAACTCACAGGTAGCTGAGAAAGAGCAAAGATGTGGTGGACAGATTCCTGTTGGGCCACCCCAAACAATGCGACACAGAAGGGAGTTGAACAAAAAGGCTTAGTTAGATTCCTCTCTGTCTGCCACAATTAGTTTATATTACGCTAACCTTTAATCTCGTTTTTCTATCTGAATTCCTTTAGGTAGGTAAGGAGGAGGGTCAAAGTTTCTTTCTGAGTCTTTTGTTTCTTAAAAATAACCAGCTTAAAATAATCAATATCCCAAAAAGGCCTATTTTGAGGTGGCAAACTACTTCCCATCACCCCTGACAGCATTAAGTTAGTTAAGGGTTTATGCTGCTTATTTGGGGCCAGTCCGGTCTCAGGTAATGTCAGTACTTAGATGAGTGGGCGTCCCTCCCGCATTAAGTGCTACTTAAACCATCACTTTCCACCCATGCTTCTGGGGCTTCCCCTGTAATCTTCCCCAAATGCTCCTGCTCATGGAGTTTCTTCCTGCTCTTCCGCCTCCAGCCCCTGAGAGTCAGGTCCTTGCAGAGGAGCAGCCAGGAGGCTGTGGAAGAGTGGCTTTTGAGTTGTGCTCCTGAGAGGAGGTGTGGCAGAGAGGTCAAGGATAGGAGCTATGGAGCCCTCTAGCCTGGGTTCAAATCCAGGCTCTGTTATAGGCTAGCAAATCGTGCCTTTGTTTCCCCACCTGTAGATGGAGACATAGCAGAAATTACTTCTCCTGATTGCTGGGAGTGCTAAGTTTGTTGATATCTGTCAGCTGCCTATAAGTGTCCAGGACATAGTAAGTGCACAGTGTACTTTTGCAAGGAGACATGGTGCGCAGAGAGGGAGACCGAAGGGGGGTTGTTCCGTGGTTCTATGATCACCACGCCTGGGCCAGAGCAGAGAGTTAATAAATACATGTAGGCCATTGACTACCTTGAGATGACAGAAGAGATGACAGAGGGGTATCTTCCAGCTACAGTTTCCCTTCATAGGATGAAAGCGAGCACATTACAGCCTTCAGCTTCAATCCAGCTTCACCACCAAGCACTCCACTTGGTCACCATCAGAGGTTCTAGCTGCCCTTTCACATGCAACATAGGGACTCTCCTGGGTATATTGTTGTCCACAGGAAACTTGACCTCCCTGCTCTTCTATAGTGTATACTTTACTTACTTGTTTTGTTTACTGTCTGCTTTCTCCCCACTAGAATGCAATCCCCATGAGGTCAGAGTTTATTGTCTGTTTTGTTCACGTCTCCATTCCCAGGGCCTAAAACAGTACCTGGCACAGGCTGGGGGTTCAATCAATCTGGTTGAAGCGGTGAATGTGCGTGCCCCAATTTCCTACATGGAGCCCACATAATGACTGTCCACACACTCTAATATAAGTACGCGTTCGATGTCCATCTCCTCTGCAAGTCTGTGAGTCCCATGAGGATGGGTGTTTGTCAAGTTTCCCACACCACTCTCAGAATCTTCCAGAATGCCTGACCCAATGTAAGATGTTTGATTAAGGATCTTCTGTAATATTTTTGGCTTGTGTGTCCCCTGGAAAGTCAGTCACTTGTTTCTGCAGGAGCCATTTCCACTGCTGGAGAGGATTGGGGCAGACCTTTAAGTGCTTGAATATAGTTATTACTCAATTTTTAGTTCAAAGCAACAGAAGGGTATTGTGCATGGCAGGTTGCTCCGAATGTGGGCTGGGTCTTCGGTAGTTCCTTCCTTTTGGATAAGGGAAGTGGTGTCCACAGACCCAATAGGCAGGTAGGGCAGGGTGGGGAGGGGTTATAGAGGGTCCAGGGGTGCTAGCTGTGATGTGGGATCACGTGTGCTAGTGGCCTGGTGGAGGAGGGATGTGGGAAGGATGAG
The DNA here is from genome assembly GCF_036562045.2 of Rhinolophus sinicus. Classification (NCBI taxonomy): domain Eukaryota; kingdom Metazoa; phylum Chordata; class Mammalia; order Chiroptera; family Rhinolophidae; genus Rhinolophus; species Rhinolophus sinicus. Next base: position 9,024,628 of record NC_133753.1, on the reverse strand, counting down.
AATGGGGCATGTGGTTAGGATGGACCTCACCATGCAGTACCTGCCTGCCGGCCACTCACCCTGGGTTTGGTCTTACCCATGCCCGGCTCTCCGATGATTTCCCCAGTCACCACTTTATCCAGATACTCCCCATTGTCTGCAGGACAAAGTTCACAGCCTTTCCCCTGACAGCCAAAGCCTCCATCCTTTTACCTCCGAGTAGCTCTCCAGCATTACCTTCCACTGTGACCCTCCATGAACTTGCTATTGCTGCAAAACAGGTTTGCTCTTGTTTTATCGGAATCTACCCTTTTCTTTCTTTCCCTAGAGTCCTTTGCCCACAGCATGTCTCCCCCACCATCCCCCAGACTGACTTACCCTCTTTGCCTTTATTTAAGACCCACCTGATTTTCAAACTCCAACTCAGGTCTTACCAACGTGGGGTGGGTGTTGGGGGATGGTGTCGTACCAATGATGCTTTTGTGTGTGATTTCTCCCTATACTTGCACCACTTACAGCCACCCTCAAGGTCCTGGCACCAACTGCATTGTGGGGATGGGTATTGTCACCTGCATGGTACACACATGCAGCTAAGTTGGCATGCCTTTGTGTTTCGCCACTAGTTTCAGGCAGATGCCTCTTTAAGACTGGAGGGACACACTTGTGGGAGTGGGACTCCCAACCTCTGAAGGACGCTCCATTGTAATCAAATACCACCCTCAATTCATCCCACTAACCAAAAATGTGGCGACACCCATTGCCAGCTGGGCATGTTGACTCTCCCACTTCCTTTGGTCTTGGGGTTGCCCGTGGGTATGTGATCTCCCAAGTTGGATTGGCCCATCCTCGCACCACCTTCTCTTCAGGAAGTTGGCATGGTGTGGGGCCTACGCCCTGCCCCTTGCCCTGGCACCCATCTCCACTGAAGGTGATTAGCCAATGACATTTCAGGATGACCTCGCTTTGCTGTGCAGCCAACATCGGCCACTGTGAACGGAGAGACGCTTATTCCTCCCGATGTCCTTTGTGCCTTTTTCGGGATGCTTCCCCAGTGGACACTTGGGAAAGACCCACAGTGGTGACAGTGGTGGCGGGGATCTCCCAGAAAGCCTTAACATGAGGCTGTTCTCATTTTCAACTTTCTAACCATAGTTGACCCCAGATTCAAGGAGATTGTAGAGCAAATGGCTACAATGGAGTGGACCCTCCTCGTAAGCATTGCTGTTCAGTGTTCACAAAACCCAAGGTCAACTTTATTAGGCTCTTTGCACACTGAGGAACTCGTCCTCACCGCAGCCCATGATGCCGGCTGCTGCTGGCTTCCTGTTTGCTTAGCGGGGGAGAGACAAGCCCAACCCCCAGCCCCCGGCCTCCCACCAGTCACCCTGCAGCTGGGTTGACGACTTTTCCCAGGAAGAGCAAGCTCTGGGTGGTCACCTCCCAGAGCAGCACCAGGAAGGGCCTGTTGAAATGGGCATGTGGGGCCGCTGTCGTGTTCAGAGACTGGGGCTGGGAGAGGACGCCTGAGGCAGCCCCTGCCTCAGTTCCCCGCTCACTCATGTCCATGGCCACCTTGTGTGACACCTAGAAGGAGAGAGGAGGGGCACAGACAGCATCAGCTCAGGGCCCTTCAAGGGCACAGATTCCACCTCGTGCAGCATTAAGGTGGAGGCAGAGGCACCCCATTCAGGCCTCACAGGCCCACCTCCCAAGAAAGAAACTCCAGCCTGTATTTTACTTCCCCCCTCTCCCCACTTCTCCCCCTCTGCCATATCTGGGAGGCTCACCCTGAGGGTGCGTTTGCTCCCTGATGGGGAGACAAATGGGCTTGAGCAGGGCTGAGGGCCGTGAGCATGAGCCAGGCTGCAAACACCCTCTTAGGTCACCGGGGTGCACGTGGCCCAGGCCCCAGTGCCCTTTGCTGCTGCAAGCTGCACTGCCCCTCGCTAAGCCGCAGTTTTCTCATTTTTTGAATGGCTTGCTCAGCCTAATTCAGTGGTTTTCAGATGAATTCAGTGGGACCACGCTGCCTGATGTGTCGAGCCCTCTACCGACCTCTGTGAGAAGAATTCCTTTTTAAGCAAAACTCATTGTTACACAGCTTCTTAAGAAGAAAGGATTCTGAGGGTTTAAAAAAGTTGAAAAACTTTGGCCTTGACAATCCCTTTCATTTCTAAAGAGCCCCATGAAGAGATAAATCTGGCATTTAAGGTCACTGTGGAAGAGAAATTCTTTAAAAGGTGAAATAATTTCTTTCCCTTCTTGTTCACCCTCTCCACCGTGAGTGTGCATGTATGCACACACACACACACATGCACGCGTGTGCACACACACAATATCATATCCTGACTGTCTTGGTTTCACATCCCAAATGTCAGCTGGTCTTTCCCAAATAAAAGACAGAATACTGTCATTATGAAATTCCTAGCCAGCACTCAAATGACAATCACTGACTCTATTCTAGAACAAAAAGGATAACTGAAGAGAAGGGAAGGGATTTTGCTGCCTTCCCTCCTGTGGAAAATTGCATTACTCTTCCCCAATAGTAACTCTCCCTTCCTATAAGGGACTATCGATCCTCACTCATGCCCTGTGACTAGCGATGCCTCCTGCAGGAGAGGAACACAGACCCACCCACCCCACTGACGTCTGTCTTGATGGTGGGACTGGTTTTAGCCAGTGGCACGTGAGTGGCTTTGACATAGGCTGTCCGTGATGGGAAGTGTTAAGAGCCATTGCACATTTTCTCTTGCTTTTTCCCACTGTTGTGGGAATGGCGTGTCCCAAATAGGGTCCTCTCCTTTAACCAACGTCCTGAAAGGAAGAAGCCATGTGATGCAGATCTATAGCCAGATGGTGGTGACACACCTCTGACCTGTAGACGAACAGGAAATAAGCCTCTGTTCTGATAAGGCTGTGAGATTCTGGGGTTGTTACTACAGCAAGGCTCGTGGCTGCACCTCCTGTTCACGCCCTCGTTAGTGTCTCTGGCTCTAACAAAGGCAGATAGTTTCACTGCCTGCCCTAGGAGGAAGCATAAGAGGTGAAAACAAAACAGTCCCACACCTGGGGAAATTCTGACTCTGTGGGTGACCCCGAATATGGGCCTACTTGATTCAGGGCTCTGTGTACCTGCTCTGAAGATTATAGAGGGAGGTGGAAAGGGAGCTGCCCATAAAAAGAAGCCTTAAAGTTTGTGTTATTAAAAAGCCAGGCTAGGAGAAAGAAGGGGGAACTTGACTTTCAAACAAACACTTTCTGTCAAAGGAGAAAAGACACCCCCACCCCCCCCACCACCACCACACACATATAATATCCACGTTCACCACCTTACCCTGGAGATGGTTTTGTTGAGCTGCTCAGCGATTCCTGATAAGTCAGCTTCCAAGTTGAATATGTCAGTGAGACCCATGTGGGGAAGTATTTCTTCCAGGTTGTATGTTCCAGAAATGGAAAACTTTGGCAAATGTAAGTCCAACAGGCTGGAGAGAGAATCAGACAGCGGAGGGGCGCTACTTCCTTACCTGTACTTCTCCTGCCCTGAGCGCTGGGAAGGAGGGTGTTTCCCACAGTGCAGGGAACCAGTCTTCCCACGACACTACCTGCTAGGCCGGAACATTCCATGACCCAGAACCCCCTTCTCTTCAGACCTTACAGACCTCTTGTGACCGCTTCACAGACCTCTTCAGACCTCTCGTGTCTGGATCTGAGAAGACCCTGTGTTCTCAGCCATCTAGCTTCATTTCTGGCTCACTGATGGGGGGCTTTCTAGATGTCTGGTCTTGGGTTAGAGTTTCTACAAAGTTTGACTGATCAGATCCACGTAATAACCATGTAAGATAAATACGGTTCACATTTCACTCCCTCTACATCTGATTCATCAGCAAGTTCTGTTGGCCAAACTTCTGAACTACATACTAAATCCATCTATTGGCAACCACCGTGACACATGCCACTGTCATTTCCCACCTGTCTGAGCTTCAGGGATCCGATGAGAGATGGTGTATGTAAAGTGTGGGCACGAAATCAGTAGAATAACTCTCCCCCCTGCTACTGGCATGCCTTTCCCATCAGATCACCACATTCGCTGGGTTAAGTTCGCAAGTTTCTTTTGGCACAGAGTAAAGCTGTCCTTTTCTTCTTGGGATTACTCTTCTTAATTTTTGTTTGCCAGTTACTGGGCACCTGCCCAGTACTGGTTAATGAATAGCCAGTTTGGAAACTTCTGCCTCCAAAGAATTCAAATTGGAGACCCTAATTCAGGTACAGGAATCATTGCCAGTTTAACTCCTGGGAGCAGTATAAGGGTCCAGATGCCTAAATAAAGTGGGAGGCAGTTGGAAGTTGAGGGTTAAACTGAAGAGGAGGAAATGGAGGTGGAGAACAGGCAGCACTTAGAGCGTAGGCCCTACCATTGAGGGGGTTTGAGTAGAAGCTAGCAGAAAGGTACTGGTGGACAACCCAACACAGAGTAGGTGTTCAACCAGCGTAAATGCAGAATGAGCAGTTCCCAGGAAGTGTGATTTCCCTAGGCAACCTAACCTTCCTCACAGCCCAATGGAGGGAGAGCTGGCAGTCTGAAATTGTCATGCCTGAAAACCCATTAAAATGCTGCTGTAATATTATAATGCTGGCACAAGAAACGGTAATGGGAAGCATCTGAGATTTAGAAAAGTAAGTTGGGTTGGTCTTGCTTCTTGAAGGTCAAAGTGAGAGGTCAAAACAGACCCTTCCTAAAGGAAAATCTGTTGGTCTAGAATCCTACGGTGCTTCCTCCTGAGAGGGGAAGGGGCCCGCTCACCCCGAGGGAGCCTGAGACTACAGGACTGGAATCCGAAACTGACGAGAGCTATGGAGCTTTCTAGACAACAGGGATACTTCCGTACTTCCTGGCCTCTGTCCTTGACCTGTATCTTTTCTGTGGTATTTGAATCTCTGCCCAAACATGAAACACCCTTTCTGTCTCTGCTACTTCAGGGATGTTGGGGTGCTGAGGGAAGGCTCCTGTGGGCATGAGGGGGACTGGCGCCTATTAGGTGGTAGTAGATTAAAGATGGCCGTCAAGGGTCCTGGAAAAACACACTGTTCCCCAATATTCCCCAATTAAAAAAAAAAAAAAGATGGGTCTATACCTTGCCCCTCGAATCTGGGTGGGTTCTTTGACTGCTCTGATCAAAAGGATATGGCAGAAGCGATACTTCCAAGCCCAACCTTAAGAGAGCAGGTGTTTTCACTTCCTGTCTTTTGGGACACTCCTTCTTGGAGCCCTGAGCTCCCATATAACAATATCAACTAGGCTGAGATGCTGCACAGAAGACCCAGCTTGCTTCATGGAGATGCTGCATGGAGATAGAGATGCCTGCTCAGTCTTAGCTGTGCCAACCCCCTAGCCCAGGCACCAGACACCTGAGTGGAGGAGCCTCAATGTTCCAGCCCTGGCTGCCATCTGACCCCAACACAGAAGAGACCCCAGGTTAGAACTGCCCAGCTAGTCTGGGCCACCCACAGACTCGAGAGAGATAATAGATGTTCTTTTTCAAGTCGTTCCATTTTGGGGTGGTCTGTTATGCAGCACTAGGTAATTACAACTCAAGGTCAGATTTATCCCAGAGCACCTCATAAAGGAAGATACACCCAAGAAAGGGTTGGCATGTGAAGGAGATCAAGGCAAACCAGAGAAGACTGAAATTACTGTGAGAAAACTACAAACCAGAAAGCAAGTGAGACAGAAGTGGGTAGGACTGAGGTCCCATAAAACTGGCATTTCGGTTTTACAGTGCTCTTCTTGGCATTTAATTTCTTCAAGGAATGTTTTAATTAAGAAGGATGGACTTTTAAGAAATACACACTGTTCTGCACGTGTCATAATTATTTTTAATAATTGTCCTTGCTCTGATTTTTATGTCTTCACTTAACTACCTTCTAATAGTAAATTATTATTTGGGGGAAGGGAGAAGGAAAAGGAAAGGAGAGTGGCAGAAATATGGCCAGGAAGGATAATAATGATTAATGCCCCATGAATACTTCTCATATACCAGGTAGAACTCCCAGTGTTCTCTATGTATTAACTCCATGAATCCTCCAAGCGACCCAATGTGGTGGTTCTCATGGCCTCATTTTATAGTGGAGGAAATCTGTGGCCCAAAAGGTGAAAAAATTACCCAGGAATACATAGTTGGTGAAGAGCCCAGGGGTTGGACTCTTGCAACTGGAGGTGACAAGAACTGCTCGGGTTCTGGGACAAGGTCTGCAGGAGTTGTGCCCCTCTGACACTTACCTGGGCAGGAGCAGTTGGCCCCATTTCCTCAGGGTCTCAGGCTGCAGGGTGGCCTCCACCTGCTCCATTTTCCCCGGGTCAGGAAGGATGAGCAGGGCTAGGGCATTCCCGCTGTATTCTATCTGGAGGACGGTGCAAGCCATGTCCTGGTCATAGAAGAACCTATGCATTTCCTTTTGGTGCATCATGGGGACGCGGAGGGAGGTCCTCTCATCCACAAAGAAGCTCGCTTGCTTCTGGGTCTGGTAGTGATGGAAAGGGTGCTTCCACTTGGCTTAGGACACAAAACGCATAGAACCATGAGCGCACAGGCCAAGGGAGCAGCTCTGACACACATAGGCTAAGCCACACTCGTTTGGTGACTTCCTCTTGGGTATATAAGTATGAGGCAAAGAAGTGGCATGGATACAGAATCAGGAGGCCAGAACGGAGGTCTGGTTCAGCCACCAGAGCAAGTCCCTGAGTGTGAGCTCTAATAGCCCAGGATTTTGTTCCATTTCAGAGCAACTTAACTTTCAAGAGGCAAAAAAGGTAGTATTTCAATCTACTGAGCACCTTCCATGTGTGAGGCACGATCTCTTTATATCGCCATCAAAATTACTATTAAACAGATATGATCTCCATGTTAGAGACTAGAAATTGCATCTCTGTGAATTTGTGGAAACATTCCAAATTTGCAGAGCCATGAAGTGGCAGAGCGGAGATGGGCCTGACTCTCGCTCCATAGCTCAGGTTCTTTGCAAACAGAGTCGACCTCTAGACAAAGATGCCTTTAGACAACAACCACCGTCTACAGAGAAGCTGGAGAGCCACCCTCTACCTCCCAACTCCCTAGCAGTCAAACTGGAAAAAAGAAAGAATTCAGTTAATGAGATGTAATATATAATGCAAAAGCCCATTAAGTCATAGTTAGAAATGCAGAGTTTGGTGGTCACCATCTTATCCGTGTGTATGGTATCTTTCCTTTCTACTTATGTCTCTGCCTACAACCACCTCCTGACTTGGCCTCTTAAACGCAGTGGTCTTGGTGGTAGAAGCAAGGAGCTGGCTCATCTTGTCTCCTGCATCCATACCCAATCAGTGACCACGTATTTCTGATTCTATCTCCAGAGCCACACCTTCATTCAAGGCCACCGTCTTACTTACTTTGGACCACTTTGAGAACATCTTACCTGTCTCTACTCGGCCACCCTTTCTCCCCTCCAAACATTTTCCAAATCGTAGCCAGACTGATCTTTCTAAAAGAGATGTGGTCATGTCACTTCACTGCTTCAAATTTTCTGGTAATCCTGGGGTCCTACGGGTAAAGTCTAGGATTCTCAACATAGTTCCTGCTTGTCTTTTCATTGCAACTCTCAGCTCCCCCTACCCCAGGCATTTCCCTGTTGGTTCTGTGTTTCAGTCAAACTAAATTTGTTTCATGTCGCTGAAAATGCAATGATATCTCTTCTGCTCGGACTTCTGCACATTCTGTTGCTTCAATCTGACTAAGCGTCTCTCCACCTCTCCTGCAGCTTCTTTGCCTGAGTAAATCCAACTCGTTCTTCATGTCTCAGTCCAGATTCCTTCTCTTCCAGGAAGGCTTCCCTCACTCCCCCAGTCTGGATAAGTGTCTCTTTTAAGAGCTCCAGGCACCCAAACCCACTCAAGCAGAGCTTCACTTTCCCACTGAGATGTAATTGCCTTTTTACAACTCATGGGACTGTGAGCTACACTGAGAAAACTATCTTGTTCATAAATGTCCCCTAGAGGCTCGCACAGTTCCTGTGATGTAGTCAGTATTTAATATATGATCTTGAATGAATGAATGAATGAATGAATGAATGAATGAATGAATGAATAGCATTCCTGGAGGCCTCAAATAGGAGACCTAAGTTAACTTGAAATAGTTTATTCAGCAAACTTTTCAGGTATACTTAGTCCTGTGTCAGACTCTGAAAAATCAAAGACAATTAAGACTCAGGCCTTTGAGACCTCTGGTCAGGATCATAGATTGAATGGAGGCAGGAAAACCTGTGTGTGTTTTTCTGCTTAAACACTTACACATTCTGGATAAAATAATGGAAAAATAAACAAATAGTTCTCAGCTCAAAAACAAAAAGCAGAGCTTCCAGAAACAAACCAAAAATGCATAGTTCTGATCTGGAGCTAGTATCGTCTGGCTCAAGAGTTATCAGAATCCATATGCCGCTCTTAGGGGTGGTGGTTAATGTCTTCTCAGGGGTAACTCAGCCTGATAAAACTCAGGCTCACACTTGGAACTGAGCTCTATACAAATAGTCAGGAGTTATGAAAGGCAATCCCTTCCTTATCTGGGAAGCCTGGATTGAAAAACTGCCCAGCAGCCCAGAGATAAGATAGGATAGGTCACCACATTTCCAAGGCCAGAGGGGAAAGAGTCACCTACTCTATTTTCTTTGTTTGCATTACTCACTCAGCACAGGAACTCTGCAACCTAGAAATTACTATAGAACTAGTGAAACCAATAGGACTAGACCAGAAGAAAATGTGAATTTGTCCACTAGAGACATTTCCACAATAGGCCATAAGAAACTCTCTCTCTCTCTCTCTCACACACACACACACACACACAAACACAAACACACACACACACAATTTCAAAGTTGAAAATTTCAATCCTCTCTTAGAATCAGCAGGGCTAATAAAACCAAAAATTCACAATAATTGATGTAGATTCTTCTCCCTCAGGGACCTGGAGCACAACACTCTCCTCCATGCATGTGTATAATACATAGTGACTTCCTTCAAAGGACGGAAAGGCAGGTAAAGGATAACTTTCCAGTGGAGAAATCTGACAATTATTACCTCAGCCAAGGGATCAAGGTCAACATCAACATTAATAAGTCATGCTGATAATATGTGTCCTTGACATGATGGGATCAGAATGGCACCTTACCTCTGTGGTTTTCCTCACCAAGTCTCATAACCCCAGTCTCAATCGTGGGAAAAACATCACACACATCCCAACTGAGGTATATTCTGCAAAATGCCTGGTCAGTACTCTTCACAATTGTCAAGGTCAGTAAAAGCAAGGAAAGTCTGAGCAACTGTCACACAGCCTCTGGGGAGGCATGGAAGGAGGGAAATAGGACAAGCAAAGCATTAAAAAGAAATTGAACTGTATCTGCAATGTCATACTTAAAAAAAATAAAACTCTGGAGCAAATGGTAAAATGTTAATATGTGTTCATTCTTCACGGGGGGCATGTATGGTGGTTTTCATGTTATTCTCTGTGTATTTCTGTATGTTTGAAATAGATGATAATATACAAAAATAGAATTTTTCTAAACAATGAATTACTGATAGAAAAGTGAGATTGAGTGCATAACAAAGAAATCAGAATCAAAATGGAATAGAAAAACACAGGGCAAGAGAAACCAACTATTGATAAATCAAGTAGTGGTATAAGCACATTATTTCAATATATTGAGGTAGTTACAAAGACAGGTGCTTTTTGGGGTGGGGTTTAGGTGGTGGAGGTGGCAATAATTCTGCCTGAGCCAGGGCTCACCTTTGAAGAAGATGTAATTCAACAGGACCATCAGCGTGTCTTCGGGGAGCTCCTGGAGGCAGTCCACCACTTGCCCGTATGTTTGCTTTCTCACATAGTCGTTCATGTGCCTCCCAGTTGTAGCAGAATCTGAGAAGTTAGCAGAAAAAGCAAAAGCTCCATACAGCTCCCTGATGTTATCCAGAAAGTGTTGCCGAGGCTTGAGCTGCTTGTCCAGGAACAGAGAGTTGCCCACTTTCAGCTCAAGTTTGGGGCTGGGCAGGTCAAGTGTGTGGATGAGGCTCTGAAAGCCCTGGTGGATGCTGGCTCGTGGGGTCTCCGTGAGGTTGAAGCCAAGTCCCTCTAGGATCTGAGTCGAGGTGTCAGCTTGGGCCCCAAGAGAGAGGAGCGCCAGGGTGGTAGAGATGCTCACCGGAGAGAAGAGGACGTTTCCTGGGGTTGCTTCTGCCAGCTGCTTGTACAAACGCAGAGCAAAGTTGGTAATGGCGGGTGTGATGGTGTGGTAGGCGGGGGCTGGCTCTGAGAGCTGACCACTGGGCGCTTGAGGCACCCCCACGCTCTTGTCTCCATGGGCAGGAAAGGGCTGGCAGTGGACGGAGACCAGGATCCCTGCTCCCAGCAGCCACAGCCGTGCTGGCCCCATCCTCTGAAAACAAGACGCCCAACACATCACTCTGCTGCGTAAATCATGTCATGGCTTCTTGTTGCTTACACAAGAAATCTCACATCCAGACTATATCCCACAGAAGGGGCATGGGGATAAGGTGGGGGTGAGCAAGCAGGGCTCCAGACACTCTCCCCCAAGCCTTCGGTCCCAGCAGCCGCCCTTTACCTGCTTTGTGTATTGATACGTCTATAAGATTTTATTGAGAAAAGGACTCCGGGCTATAAAAAAAAAAAGCTTGCATAGTCTTTTCTCCCTGCCTCCCTCCCTGGACCCTCCCTCCTTCTTCCCTGTCTTCTTTCCTCCCTCCTTCCTCCCTTCCTCTCTTCCTTTTGGTTTTCTTTCTTCTTTCTAGTTCTTTCGATCATCCATTAACATTCAGTGACTGTGGTGGCACTCAATACTCTGGAGCAATTGTTCAGGACCCTGTGACAACGAATGATGCTTGGCTGCCCTTGCACTTAGGTGTGGCCATTAACTACAATCTTGCCAACTGGAGGGAGAGGATGATGTATGCAACTGCTGGGACAGGCCCTCAGTGAGACGAGAGCCCTGCAATCTTTGGCCTTCCATTCACGGGAGTGTGGCTGTGGTGATCGGCCACGGGGACCTTGAGTATGAGGGCAGCCCGTGAAGGGTGGCAAAGCCAGAGGATGGATGGAGCCTGGGAAGATGAGAGAGAGAGAGATCAACGCTGCCTCCATCAAACCTCTTATATTGAAGACCTCTTGTCACCTGCAGTGGCTGAAACCTATATCTTAATTGGTGCAGAGATTTGGGAAAGATATGTCATGGGTTGAATTGTGTTCCCTCCAAATTCATATGCTAAAGTCCTAACCCCTAGTATCTCAGAGTGTGATCTGGTTTGGAAATAGGGTCGTTGAGATGTAATTAGTTAAGATGAAATCATGAGATGGGCCCTAACCCAACATGGCCCGTGTCCTTATATAAAGGGGAAATCTGGACACAGACACACACTCTGGGAGAACGCCATGTGAGAGGATGGCAGAGGAGCACTGAAGGCTGACAGCTGCACCAGGAGCTGGGGGAGAGGCCTGGAGCAGGGCTTCCCCCAGCCGCAGAAGGAACCTGTCCTCCCTATTCCTTGATCTTGGACTTCCAGCCTTCAGAGCTGTGAGACATAAATTTCTGTTGTTTAAGCTGCCCCATCTGTGGTACTTTGTTATGACAACCCTGGGAAACCAATACATTATGTATTGTGCTTTAAGTTATAAAAGGAGCCAGAAAAGCCTCTGATTCACCTCTAGGGGGTCCAGGTGATGCGGGGGCAGGAGACCCCTTGCTTCCGGGCCAGGAATGAGCTCCAGCTTGAGGTGGAACTGCACTGTGGAGAAGGCTCGTCTCTGCTCTCTCTGTGTCTGTCTAGGACCCACTTTCCCTTAAACACATCCTCACGTGAGCACAGAGCACACACCGCCACATTGCCACTCAGAGCCCACCTTGATGTCCCCCGTAAGGAGAGTATCGTCCCTCTGCTCCCTTCAGCACTGACCTTTCCTTCCCCTGGCCCGTTCCACAGCAGCTGTTCCCCTGATGACCATCCCATCCTTGTTTGTCCTGATAATGTTTGTGTCTTAATTAGCACCTTGAATACCTGTTGCCCAAACCAGTGGCTTCTGGAGCGAGTACACACGCTGTGGTCGTGTGGGAGAGATCATATTTTTGCAGACCGTTCATGGTACCTGGTGCCCTAAATACCCTGCCAAACCCCAAAGGCCAGTTGTCAGGAGGGATGAATGTAACCTCATTATCAGTTATGTTGTAACTCGTTTGCTGGTCAAAGTTCTCCAGGCCATGTCCCAAGGCCAGTGCCTCCACCCACCACAGCTTGCAGTGGGCTCGCTTAGTACAGTTTCCACTCACGCTGAAAATTCTTTTGAGGGGAGGTTTGGAAGAAGTAGAACAATTTAAAAAGTGATCTGCTCCTGGGGAAAATAAGAAATACAACTATGACAAAACTATTTCTAGTTTATTCTTTTTATCCATTTTCTACCATGCTGCACCCCAAGAATTCCCAGACTTGCAGAAGGGCCTATTTCCCAAAGAGGACTGGATTGTAAGCAGGGGGCCTGGGTTTGAAGTAAGGCTCTGCAGTAACTCACTGTCATGCTGTGCAAAGGAACCCCCCTGAACCGCGGGGGTGTCCCCACTTGTAAAATGCAAATCACAATGCCTGCCTTCTTGGGATGGGGTCACTTAAGGATTACAGGACACACAATGTATAAAGCACCTGGTACAGGGAAAGTATTCAGTGTTAATTTTCACCCCTTTCTACTGACGCTCGTGTCATTATACCTAATTTCTGTCTTTCTTCCTTTTCCAGAAAGATCCCAGAGAAACTTAAGAACTCCCTTAATTAATTATAATATTCCCATTTATTGTTTATGTTGTGGTAAGGATATTAGATATATTGTATCACTGGTTTCCAACCAGAGAGGTTCTAAAATGCGAAGGGAGGAATGAATGTGAAGAGGGGGGTGGTACTTTGGATCGTCTCAAAGATTGGAGAAGGGGGTGCTACTGGAGTTTAGTGGGAGAGAGAAAGCTCTGGAAATGCCAGAACAGTCACATGTGATGAAGACTGGTCCTGCCCAAATGCCAGCAGTGCCCTTGTGGAGAGATACTGGCTTCATGTCATTTAACTGAATCCTTATTGGAACATTGAGACACAGGTATTATTATCCCTGTTGTACATATGGGGAAACTGAGACTCAGGGTCAAGACGAACACTGGTTAAGAGGCAGGAGCACGATTCAAAGTCCAGACCATGGCTCTGAAGCATGACCCTTTTCGTATAACAGAGTTTCTAGTAAATTTGCTATAACAATGTTGTCATTTTGCTTCGGGTTTTATTGTTCTTTTTTCTTGCCTAACTGCCAGGCATACTGGGAGTTTCCCTCTCAAAGTTTTTTGAAGACCACGTTTTCATGAAGTTCCCAGTTCCAGCCTTAGAAGCAATAAATACATCATCACATTTTTCCTTTCAGGGGGCTTAGTTCTCCCATCCCCACCGTCAAAGCAAGGAGGAGAGAGAGAGAGAGAGAGAGACAGAGAGAGAGACAGAGACAGAGATAGAGAGAGACAGACAGACAGACAGACACAGAGAGGCAGCCGCCACCTCTGCCTTGTTTCTGGTACTTACAGCAAGGTGCCTGGGCTGGCGCCCTGGGTCTTCAGCACTGCACCACCTCCTACCCACAGGAAAATCCTGTTTGAAGATCACAGCAGCCTGGTCAATATTTGTCAGGTCAATTCCTGGAACCGGTGTGAAGACGACGCGCAGCAAACAGGAAGGGACCTTTTTTCCAAAGTATCTGTCCTACAAATGGTGAATTGTGATTCTGGACCCAGCTGGGTTTGAGGAGGGTCTGATATCAGTGATGAGGGCAGGGGGTTGTGATGCGGTTGCTGCTGACCCATCAGGGGTGTTTTGTGTGTTTCAGGCACTGGTCTTTGAGGAAGACCCTCACAATAAGAATGCAAGATGTTAACTAAACCTCTTGTGGTCACCATTGCAAAATATGTGTAACTGAAATGCTCATGCTGTGCACCTTAAACTTATACAGTGATGCACGTCAATTACTGATCAATAAAAAGGAAAAAAAAAGAATGTGACAGAGGCACAATCATCCCTGCTTTAGAGATGGGAAACTGAGGCTCCGTGACATTAAATAACTTGCTTGTTACATTAGTCAGGTGGGGCCACACTCAGAACATACGTCTGCCTCCCCAGCCAAACCCCCACCACCACACCATACCATTCAGTACTTTACTGATTCTTTAAATAAATATAGTCCATGTACAGAAAAAAGACTGGAAGGAAATTCAGAAAATAGAGCAAAATCTTCTTTCCTGTTATACTGAAAGCCCCATATATTGACTCTTGTTCACCTATGTATCCCCCAAGATCTAGAATGTAGCCCAGAACTAAATGAATATTTTTTATGAACGAACCTTTAGGTGATGGAATTGAGGTGACTTTCATATTCTTCTTTGTAGATTTCTGTATTTTCCTAATTTCTCACAAAAAGCATGTATCTTATTTATAATAAAAACCAATAAAACAATCTTAAAAAGTAAAATTATTTAATCATACATGTCAAGCAAAATGAAAGCTTGTTCTGGTTGGCACAGTGGTTCCAATCAAGAGGCATTTTCAAAACATAAAGGCTTTTGGGAGACTGAAGCTGATTCTCCAAGGGATGGGGCTGGAGGCGCCTGTGGCTCTGGCCTGTCTCATGTGAGGCACAAGAAAACCCCAGGTGGAGAGGCCTGAGGGCTCGTGGTGAGACTCAGTCAGCGTGTGCTGGAAAGGTGAAGGCCAAGGGCATTTGGGCCAGGCACTGATGGGCTCTGCTGCACCCAGCAATGGAAACCCTACCCCTGGGCCCAGAACAGTGCTGAGAACCTTCTGGGTGTTTTATAAGAACACATTTGCAGTGCAAGTAATCGAGAGAACACGCTGTCCCTGTTTTTGTCTGTTGGTTTGTTTAGATGCTCTTTGGAGGTTTTATCACCTGGCTCTGACTACGAAGTTAGCTGCATCTGCCTTTAGAATATAGTCACTTCTGCCCTGAGTGACGCTGCACGCAATTCTATAATAATCATTCCCAATATTATGTGATTGATGATGTGGCATCTTGAAATCATGGGTCAAACTAACAGCCAAAGTTGTTTACATCTACACCATTTCTGTGTTTTCACAGGCACATGAAAATCATAGTAGAAACCCTCCAACCACAAGCCTCAACCTCTGTGAGTCGCTTCCTGCCCCATCGGGGATTTGCCCAGGGAACTACTTGCCCCCACAATGGTAAGAAAGGCTCGCGCCCTCACTTTGCCCTCACTCTTCCTACTTCTTGGTGCTTCCTCGTGTGTCCCTGCATGGTTTGCCATGCTCTCCTCCCAGGAGCTGTTAAGTAATGTAGTTCTTTCCAAGGCAGTTGTCTCTGTGCCTGCCATCTTACCAGACCCGATTAAAACACATCCTGGGCACATTCCAAAACCAGTGCAAAAAAGAGACATCGGAACGCAGGAGAGAAGCGATCTCTCCAAGTTGACAGAATATGTTTTATGACAATCTTGTGCCTGCTTGCTAATGCAAGTCTGAATGGGGGCTGGAAGGCTGGCTCTCATTGTAATGTGCCCCTAGGGAGTGAGGCTGTGGGGGAGAAAGCTGACAGCCGTCATCACCCAACCCTAACTAATGGGGCCTCCCAATAGCTACCAGAAGAAACAAGTAGTCGTGAATGACAAAAGTAGCTTTAGCGAATTCTTCGTGCACGCCATTTCCTTTGTGTTATCTTCGAATCATTTTCCTTTGTGGTACACTCTCTGTGCACGGAGCCAGTCTTACCCAGGGTGCTCCTTAGAGGACAGGATGACTGGTGTCTGCTCTGTAATTTTTTTCCAGTAATATATACATACATACATACATACATATATACATACATTTATTTTAAAATTATAGTTGGCATACAATAATTTCAGGTATACAACATAACGATTAAGCATTTATATACCTTACAAAATGATCACCACAATAAGTGTAGTACCCATCTGGCACCATACTTAGTTATTACAATATTACTGACTGTGTTCCCTCTGCTGTACATTATATCCTTGTGATTAATAATTTAATAACTGCCAATTTGTACGTCTCAATCACCTTCACCTTTTTTTCCCACCCTTCACCCTCTCTCATCTGGCAATAGTGAAGGATAAAAATTATATGATCATATCAATAAAGACACTGATTTTTTTTCTGTTAATTTTTTACTTTTCAATTACAGTTGACATACAATAGTACATAAGTTTCAGGTGTATCAATAGTGATGAGATATTTATATAACTTACGAAGCGATGACCCTGATAAACTTAATACCCATCTGACACCAGCCAACTTATTACAATATTATTGACTATATTCTGTATGATGTACTTTACAATCCCATGACTACTTTGTAACAACCAATTTGTACTTCTTAATCCCTTCCCCTTTTCCACCCACACCCCAGCCCCCTCCCATCTGGCAACTATCAAAATGTTCTCTGTATCTATGAGTTTGGTTCTGTTTTGTTTGTTTGTTTTATGCTTTAGGTTCCACATATAAGTGAAATCATATGGCATTTGTCTTTCTCTGTCTGACTTACTCCATTCAGCACAGAACCCTGTAGATCTATCCATGGTGTCGCAGATGACAAGATTTCATTTATTTTTATGGCTGAGTAATACTCCATTGTCTGTACGTACGTACCACCTCTTCTTTATCGAGTCATCCATTGAGAGACACCCAGGTTGCCTCCATGTATTGGCCATTATAAACAATGCTACAATGAACATATGGATGCTTGTGTGTCCCTTCAAAGTAGCATTTTGGATTTCTCTGGATAAATACCCAGAGATGGGATTACTGGGCTCTTCTTTGTCTCTTGTTATAGACTTTGTTTTAAAGTCTATTTTGTCTGGTATAAGTATTACTATCCCAGCTTTTTTTTCATTTCCATTTTCATGAAATATCTTTGTCCATCCCTTCACTTTCAGTCTGTATGTCTTTCAATCTGAAGTGAGTCTCTTCATTTCATATGTAAGGGTCTTGTTTTTTATCCATTCAGCCACCCAATATCTTTGATTGAACTATTTAACACATTTATATTGAAAATGTTGATGTGTAGTTATTGCTATTTTATTATTCATATTTTTTATCTTTCTTTTTCTTTTTCTTCTTAAAGAAGCCCCTTTACCATTCATTGTAATATGGCTTGGAGGTGATGAACTCCTTTAGCTTTTTCTTGTCTGGGAAGCCTTTTCTCTGTCCTTTGATTCTAAATGATAGCTTTGTTGGGTAGAGTAGTCTTGGTTGTAGGTCCTTACTTTTCATCACTTTGAATGTTTCCTGCCAATCCCTTCTGGCCTGAGAAGTGTATGTTGAGAAATCAACTGACAGTCTTATGGGAGCTCCCGAGACACTGTGACCTGTATGGCATGCCCGAGGGCAGATCATCGTGCATAAAATGGAGTTTGGTACAGGTGGCACAATCAAAGATTCAGCGTTGGAGCCCCAACATCTGAGCTTTGGTCCTGGTTTTCATTCTGCCGAGGGCATCACTGCGGCCTGGGGTAACTGTTGTCAACCTTTGAGTCTCTGTTCTCCTATTCAGAAATAAGGTGGCAGTGTGGGAATTCCCTTGAAGCTTCTATAACTCTCTAGCAGCACTCCCTTCTCTTTTCTTTCTTTCTCTGCAAAAGAGCTTCAAAAAGCCAATGTAAGGTCCCCAGCACATCTGAGGGGGTGTGGGGTACGAGCCCCGCCCCAGAAAAGGAGTATCTGGATCTGATGGGAGTGGGAGCTCCACTCCACCAGAGGCCACAGAAGACACCTTGATAATGAAAGGTGAAGTGGGAGGAGCCAGAACAGCCCATTTGGCAGAGGGTGGGGGAAGGATGGCAGAGTAGCCTTGCCTGGTACCCTTGTGGCCCACTGCACCATGTGTGACTCTGAGTAAGAGAGCCAGGCCATTGTCACTCCAAACCAGTAGGGAGGAGGCTGACCACCCAGAGGGTTGTGTGTGTGTATGTGACAGTGCCAGAGCCAGGAAAGCAGCCAGCCTTGACAAAGTCTGGGTGGAAAACCAACGCATGTACTCAGAAAGGTCTTTACCACCTGTACACTAATGTTTCACCTTTCTGTTTGAGAAACTCAGCTGGTTTAATGGCACCTCCCACCAAACCCAGACTCCTTTCCTTGGCCAACAGCATCCTACATGATCTGACCTTATATCTCTCTGAACTTGGTTCTACCATTGCAGACACAAGGGCCTCTTTCTGTCTCTCCAATGTGACTGCTTGTTCCAATCACCTAGTCAATGCCTTCACAGCCTTTACCATAACCTGTAATAATCACGTTTATTTATAGGTTTGGTTTTGTTGTTATGGTGGTGGTCTCTTACCCCCATGTTGGTCCAATAAGCCAGGAACATTATCTGTCTGATTTATTCCTCGCATATATTAGGTCCTCAATATGCTTTTGTTGAATGCATGGATGAATTCATGCAGTCACTGAAATGTCACATAGTGACAACCTGGTCACTGTGAGTCAGCCAATAAACTATTTTCAAATTATGATGCTGGATGCATGTGGGAGCACTGTTACTGGCCAAATCCACATTTTAGGTGTATTGAATTTAATCCTGTAATTCTTCAATAAAGGTGACTGGCCCATATGTTACCATTCCCAAAGGCTTTAAGGAATGGAAATATGTCAACCCAGAAACACTCCATGAAGCTGGGAGATTTGTGGAAAAGGGCATTGACTGGGGTTCATGGGCTTTGGTTTGTAACCCACATCTCTGCTGACTTTTGATGATTGAGACTCAACAGTGGTATCTGGATGGAGACTACAGCTCTTCTGGGGTCAGGGGGACCCTCAGAACAGGAGGGCACACGTCCTAATGTCACAACAGGAGCATCAGGCAATGTGGTTTGTTATTCCCTGTGCATTGTCAAGATGTCATCAGTCAACAGGCCTTTTCACAACTAGAATTTAGTGGGATTTTCAACTTTCCCTAGGAAGAACACGGTCTGTGTGGCTTTGTTGAAAATTAGCATCAAGAAGGACCTATTAAAGCAGATGGTGGAGTGAGGGAAGACATCCTTTGACCGGATCGTGAGCTTGGTAGCGGTAGCGGCTGCAGCCTCGGTCCCCTCTTCACTGACATCCAGCACAGCCTTGTGGGCAACCTGCCAGGGGGGGAACAAATGTCAGAGCCCCACAGAGACACTTTTAAAAAACTGGTGTTTTTAAAAGTTGGTGTTTTGCCTGGGAATGGGGACGCACCCCTCAAGAGGCTTCAAAATTATAGTATATGCCAACTGTTTGGCATGAGATTTGCTTAATCAATGGCAGCTGTTGTTGCTACGGGTCAATTGGTCCTTAAGCATGGAGTTGAATAATTGCAAACACAGACCAGAAAGACCTAGGTTTGAGTCCCAGTTCTGCCACGTTATTTAGATGCCGTGTGCTTCACTTTCCAAGTCTACAAAAGGGTGATGATAACTGCATGTGTGCCACAAGATTATTTGGTGAATTGAAAGAAATCATACGAAGTAGGTATGCCATAGGAATTGCTGCAATGGTTACACGGGAAACACAGGTGATGTATTGCTAAATATTGGATCCCTTCTTGTTCTTCTAGAGAAGAGATTCTTCCCTGCCCCCCCTTTCTTCTGCCTCCCCCACCCTCCCACTCTGGTTCAAGCTGTTGTTTCTCAGTCTACTTGTGTAGGACACAGCTCCCTTCCCCATGCTGGTATTATGAGCCTTGTGCTCCCTCTGGCAGTTGGTCACTAGTCATAGGTCGGCCTCTCACAGCAGCTCTTACTGGCTGCCAGCCACTCATGATGGCCGCCAGCCACTCACGTTGGCTGCTAGCCACTCATGGCAGCACACAGTGGCCCACGGCAGCACACAGCAGCCCACGCCAACCTCTGTCTGCTCATGGCAGCCCAGATCCAGGGAGAGCCGTTGTTCACAATATTAGCTGTAGAGGGTGCAGCTCACTGGCCCATGTGGGAATTGAACCTGCGACCTCTGCGGTAGGAGCCTGGTGCTCCAATCACTTGAGCCACCGGGCCAGCCTGAGAAGAGAGTCTTAACCTGGGGTTCGTGTACTGCTAAGCTTCAGGGGGCCTGTGAACAATTATAGCCATTATTTTATATGTGAACATAAGCACATAGTGGGGAAAGGTCCATTGTGCTCATCATATTTCTGTGGGATCTCTGCACTCCTTCCCTGGACACCAATGACAAAGGTAGGTGCCCTTCAGTGGCTCAGGACCACTTCTGACCCTTATAATCTGTTATAATCAAAATAAATTTTGGGTCAGGGATCAGAAACCCATATGCAGATGGGGGCAAGACATGTAACCCAATGAGCTGAGAAGACCTCTCGTAAGAGAATGGGGCCAATGGGGAACCTGGAGGGCAGCGTACAGCTCAGCTCCAGCCAATGGCTACAGTGTAGAGGTTTAGACTCACTGTTGCCATGTAGGAGTTGGACTTGATGATTTGTTTCAAGAGAATCAGGAGGCTAGATTTTTAGGTCCAATATCCTACATTCTAGAAGTCAGCTCTCTCTTTTCCTTTCTTTCTTTTCCTTTTCTTTTCTTTTCTTTTTTTTTAAACACTGAAGGCCAAGCTCAACACATCTGCAGGGTATGAATGACCCATGGGCAGCCACATTATGACGTCAGTGTGAGGACGTAGGCTCCAGGGAGGTGAGGGTGAAGGCCAGGGGGACACCAGCCCGTCTGCAGTAGGTGCTGCCTGCCAAGGAGATGTCTGATTCTCAAAGAACTGTAGTTGGACCTTAGGGACATTTGTTTGAAGAGGGATAAAGGGTGGCCGTGTAGCAGAGGGATGGTGGCCATAAAGCCGGGAGATTTCACCCTACTGTGGCCACAGACAAGTCACTGTGCCTCCCAAGGCTCTGTTTCCTTGTCACTGAGATGAGAGCGCTCGATGGGTCAGCCTCTAGAGGCTCTTCCAATGCAGGTTTTCATGCAAATACTCTCATTGACCAACTCACTTTGGAAACCTGCAGGAAGCCTTTCTTTGTGATTCCAGAAAAATCAGCATTTTGGTCAAAGGCATCCTGGATGCCCATCTTCGGGAGGATGGTTTCCAGGTCATAGGAGGTGGAAATGGAAATTTTTGGAATGAATACCTCTATCCACCTGTGGAGAAGGGGAAAGGAAGAGGTGAAAGTCAGGCCCTGGGTCCCCATCTCTGCTTCTAGGTGGCACTTCAGAAGACTCTTCTTCCGCCAGGGAGTGCTGGTTGCTGCCAAAGGGGTCAACACATCCCAGACAACCAACCCAGGTTGCTCGGGAAATAAGTCCGCTGGATGAGCAAGTCCAGCCCTGAAGACATATGAGAGGAAAAATGGGCCCCCTCATGAAGTAGGGGACAGAGCAGAGAAGGGGGCCCAGCAAGGGAGCCTATGGCAGAGACCAATAGGAGACACCGGGCGATAACGGAAGTGCGTCTACTACCCTTGGACCACAGTGCCCCCCACTAACCCTTTCAGAACCAAACCCTGCTAATCCCTAAGACCAGCAACGTCCAATAAAATTTTCTGCAAAGTTGGAATTATTCTATATCTGTGCTGTTCAACATGGTAGCCTCTAGCCACATGTGATTGTTGAGCAGCTTATACGTGGTTGGTGCCGATGTGGAACTAAATTTTTAATTTTATGTAATTTCAACGAATTTAAATTTAAATAACCACATGTAGCCAGTGGCTACAGTGTTGGACAGCATAGCCCTAGAGCTTGGTACAATGTTTTCTTCCTCTGCAACGGTCTCCCTGAGCCAAGAGTGAACAGCCTGCATTTATCAAGCATTTACTATGTGCAAGGCATTGTCTCAGGTACATTCATGAACATTATCTCTATTTCAAATGATGGTAAATCTTAATTTGAGTGCTTTCCCCCAGGTCCCATGCTTAGTAAATCACAGAAATGAAAGCACAAAAGTATGGGATGGACACTTCAATCCTCATTGATGCACTTCTTGTGACCTCTAGCACACGGACAGCTCTCTTCCCTGTTGCCTTCCCTGCGCTGGCTTGGCCATCTCCGTGTTCTCTCTGCTCTGCCTCTTTACGGACACCCCACCACCAGCCTCCGTGCTGGCTCCTCTCCTGCTATCCAGCCCTGGTTGTTGTCTGAGAAGAAAAAGAAACCTCTGCGACATCCTCCAGTGTCCTTCGATCCCCAACTTTGCGTCTTCCCTTGTGCCGTTTCCTTTACCCCAAATGCCCTTCCCAAGCCTCCATGTCCTATCCACACCTTCATGTTCTAGTCCTACTTTGGCTCAAATGTGCCACCTCCTTGAAGCCTTTCCTCAATCCCTGCTGAAAGTGATCTCTTTGCTTCGACGCTGCTCAGCCCTCTCTGCCCGCCCTCTCCTGGGCACTGATCTCTGTCTTTCTTGAGTTAAGTTACCCCTGATCTTGTCTTTTTGCTCCTGTTAAACGATGAGCACCTAAGACTGATGCTCACAATGCCAAGAAAATATCGCTGAGAGACTATACGTAAGACTTGGACACTTCTTTCTGTCGTGCGGTTAACTTCCTTTTAATACTGTTCATAATCACGTAATTACAGAACTAATAATAATATTAGTTATAGCTAACATTTAGTGAACACTTACTTCTCCCTGGCAATCTTCTAAGCACTTCATAAATAGTAACTTATTTTATCTTTTCAGCAACCTGTGAGTTCAGTAATATTATTATCCGGTCCACATTTTGTAGGTGAGCACCAATGTTTTTCTGTTGCTGTTCTTGTTTAATGTTATGGAATCATGCCATGGAATGAAGTATTGGATTGGCTGATAGAGTGAGCTCTGCTAGCACCGAATAGCTACAGTGACATAATGGGGACAGATTAGCTCCATGGCCTTTATCTGTGAATGGGAGTGGTAATGAACATTCCTCAGCAGTCAGGTGACTGTGAAGTGCAAGTGAGAACCCAGCTCACTGTTCCACTTTCAGCAGTGATGATGCAACAGCTGCTATCACGGTCTTCCCCCCACGCTTAGATGTACACTGTCACCTGCCTCAGGCCCCTGTAAATTGACACGGATGCCCACCTCTTCTTGAGTGAGTGGCTCCACTTCCTCAGTGTCCTGGATGACAAGGCCTGTTCCAGCTGCCTCATCTTGCCCTTGTCAGGGAGGACAAAGAAGGCCACGGTGTCTCCGCTGTAGTTCATCTGCAGCACAGAGCAATTCAGCTTCGAATCCACCCCAAAAGCAAATTGCTCTATCTGGTGCATCATGGGAACCTTCACAGTGGTCCTCTTGTCCACCAGGAATGGGTATTGTTTACTCGTATACAGAGGGTTAAAGGGCTTCTCCCACTTGGCTGACACAAAAAGAGAAGAGAGGTCTTTATGCCACAATGTGATTAGTGAGGTGAAACAGCAAAAATGGTGAAGTAAGGGCCTCTGACAACGCTCTCTTCCATAAAAGCAATGAGAAAAAGCCAACAGAGGTTAATGGAAATGAACAATGGTTAGTGGAAATTAACCAGATGCTTTCAGCAACTGGGAAACAATTTGTTAAAGAAAAACAGGTAAATCTTGGTAAGAACAGTGAACTTTGTGGTATTTTAACATGCTTTAGTTTCATTCCTCATCCCCAGCTCCTCAGTAGCCTTGAAAAATAATAGCATGAATTTGCAGTAAATTCTGGTAACCTGACAGCCACTAAAGAAAATAAATGAGGCTGGAACCCTTTCAAAGACTCATTCCCAAAGAACTGTCATTATTTGAGCTGTCTTGTGCTTCCCTGAAAGACTTAACTTGCAAAGTTATCTCTATTTGATCTGACTTGGAGCTCAACCAATACAAAAAGCTATTTCCTCTGGGAAAATTAGTCAAAAATAGTTACAGGCAGTGATAAATTTTGCAGCTGCCTCAGACAGTGGGTAATAATTAGGGAAAACAATTGACTAATCAAAAAGCTTAACAGGACAGGTTGGTGGTGAAGGTGGGGGTGCATCAGCAAAAATGACAGCGTAAGGGCCTCTGTAAATTTACCCTTTCATAAAGGCAACAAAATAAACTGGCAAAAATAGTCAGCTTTTTTTGAACTCTGGAAATTAACTTAAGGCTTGCAGCAAACTGGGAAGTTTATTTTTTTAAAATGGCTCAATCTTGATGAGAACAGTCAATGTTGTGACATTTTAACCTGCACTAGTTTCATCCTTCACTCTCTAGCTCAGCAGTAGCCTTGAAAAACAGCAGACTGTATTTCCAATACAGAGGGAGGTGAACAGAGCTGGAGAAATTTCAAAGCCTCATTCCCAAAGAATTATAATTGCATGACCTGTCTGATAGTTTCCTGAAAGACCACACTTACAACGTTGATTGGAGCTCACTCAGTGCTAAAAGCCTCCTCCTCCCCAGGTCAGGGAGTATTTGTTAGAAACAATTACAGGTGAGTGTTTTAGCTTCATGGTTACCTGGATGAGGATAACAGATGGCACAAACAATAGACTAACCAAAACGTTTAAAAAGAAAGCTGAGGAAAAAGATTTCCATAGAGCCTTTGGAAAGTACACCCTGGGCATTTAGAGACTGTATGCATGTGTAAAGCTGTATGCATATTTGAAAAAAAAAATGAAAAGGCTGTAAGTTCTTACCTCTGGCTGACCTTGAGGGTTTGCACAAACAGAAAGTGGAAGCTGAATCAGAGTTAAATCTGCCTTGCTGCGTGTTGATGGTGTGCCCCAAAATGCACACAAAAACCCTCTGCCAAGACTGGGATATTTATTTATTCCAGACATTTAAGAAATCTCTGCCCAATCATAGCTGATTATTTAACTAACCAAGAGGAGATTTCAGTGGCCACACATGGCAAAGTACAGACTTTTAAAAATTAGTTAAAAAAAAATCATTAAACAAACAACTACTGCAACAAGCAACAACAATCACCCTTGGCGGGGGAGGGGAAGAATCTGACTTTCAGAGTTGCCACATTACATTACTTTAAAAATCCAGCTTTTACACACACAAAAATGTGACATATGAAAAGTAACAAAGTATGGCCAATACACAGAGGAAAAAACAATCTACTAATATCAGAAATGAAAGAAGTAACACTACTACAGATCCTAAACATTAAATGGAAAATAAAGGAATACTATGAGAACTCTATGCCCACAAACTTGATAACCTAGATGAAATGGTTCAATTCCTTGAAATATACAATTTGCTAAAACTCACGTAAGAAGTAATAGACAATGTAAATAGACCTATACCTATTAAAGAGAATGGCAATAATTAATAACTTTCCAAAACACAAAGCCCCAGGTCCAGATGGATTCACTGGTGAGTTCTACCAAATATTTAAGGGAGGAATGATACCAATTTTCCACAATCTCTTTTAGAGGAAAGAAGCAGAGAGAATACTGCCTAACTCAATCAGTGAAACCTGCATTACCCTAACACCAAAATTAGACAAAGAAATTATAAGAAAAGAAAACTACAGACCAATATCTCTCATTGATGCAAAATCCTCAACAAAATCTTAGGAAATCAAATCTGACAAGGTATAGAAACCTGTTAATTCTTCCCAACTTGATTTATAGATTTAATGGAGCCCTGATAGAAATCCTAGCAAGTTATATTGTACATATCAACAAACTGATTCTAAAGTTTATATCAAGATGCAAAAAAAACCCAGAACAGGCCGCACACTATTAAAGGAGAAGAACAAAGTTGAAGGACTGACTCTAACCAACTTCAAGATTTACTATAAACCTGCAATAATCAAGGCAGTGTGGTACTGGTGAAAGAATAGACAAATGGATCAATAGAACAGAACAGAGTCTAGAAATAGACCCACATGAACACAGTCAACTGAACTTTGACAAAGGAGCAAAAGACAATACAATGGAGCAAAGAAAGTCTTTTCAAAAATGGTGCTGGAATAAATGACACCATATGAAAAATAATGAATCTACACATAAGCCTTACACCCTTTGCAAAAATTAACTAAAAAGGGATCACAGCCTAAATGTAAAACACAAAACTATAAAATACCTAGAAGATAAAATAGGAGAAAACCTAGATGACCTAGGGTATGCCAATAACTTTTTAGCTATAACGCCAAAGGCACAATGCATAAAAGAAATCATTGATAAGTTGGACTTCATGAAAATTCAAAACTTCTGCTCTGGAAAGACAATGTCAAGAGACTGAGAATACAAGCCACAGACAGGAAGAAAATATTTTCAAAAACATATATCTGATAAAGAACTGTTACCCAAAATATACAAAGAACTCTTAAAACTTAACAACATAAAATAAACAACTGGATTAAAAAATGAGCCAAAGACCTTGAGAGAAGATATTGAGATAGCAAATAAACATACGAAAAGGTTTCCTACATCGTATGTCATCACGGAAATGCAAATTAAACCAACAATGAGCTATCACTATACATGTATTCAAATGGCCAATATCTGGAGCAGTGACAATATCAAATGCTGACAAGGATATGAAGCAACAGGAACTCTCACACGTTGCTGGTGGGAATGCAGAATGGTACAGACACTTTGGAAGACAGTTGGTGGTTTCTTTAAAAACCAAACATACTCTTGCTACACAATCCTGCAATCATGCTCCTTGGTATATGGAATTCAAAAACTATGTTCACAGAAACACCTGCACATATTATATGAAATGTCCAGAAGAGGCAAATCTATAGAGACAGAAAATAGGTTATTCGTTGCTGGGAAAAGAGCAGGAAAGAGGAGTGACTTCTAATGGATGGGAGGTTTCTTTTTGAGATGATAAAAATGGTGTGGAATTACACAGTAGAAGTATTTGCACAACCTCTTGGATACACTAAAAACCAGACCCCATTGGATCATATACTTTAAAATGGTGAATTTTATGGTTTGTGAATTATATTTCAATAAAAAATAAAATTAAGTCAAATGGAACAACATATACTAAGTGCAGGAAACTTAGTAGTGGCTCAAAGCATATTAGTTATTTTCCCTTCTCCTCCCACCTTGCATAATAGATGGATACATGGGTGGAAGGATGGGTGAGTAGGTGGATGCAGGTGGATACAGATAAATGGGTGGATGGATGCATGAAAGGAGGGAGAAAGGAAGGGAAGGAGAGAGAGGAAAGGGAGGGAGGGAATGATGCAGTAGCGTCCATGATAACTCTGCCTGGAGAGTCCAGGCACTTCAGCCACAAACACAACCTTAGGAAGCTATCTTTCCCATCCATCCATCCATCCATCCATCCATCCATCCATCCATCCATCCATCCATCCATCCATCCAGTTAGCAGAAAGCCTGGCTTATGCATCAGGCACTTAATATATGACGTCTTTTAAAGCAGCACCTCATGGAGTAAGCAAGGGAGAGAGGTGGCGTTCAATCCCAGGGCTGTCCAGCTTTAAGGCTGAAGCTCGTTCTACTGAAAATGTCTTTGTAAACTGTGAAGCTCTAGAAGGATGTACAGGGGATGTGACTGACAGTTATACTGGCCTGTCCGGGCTTCCACACCTATGAAGGTGTTCTCACCTTTGAAATTGCTTTTTTTTTTTATCTCTTGCCAAAATGTACAAATTTATTGGATTTAATATTTTTAAAAATTAGTTTCAGGTATATATAGTCACAGGATGTGGCGTACAGCATAAGGAATAGAGTCAGTGGAACTGTAACAGCTACATACAATGTTGGGGGGTAGTAGATTGGGGCAGGAGGGCTATCGCTTTGTGAGGGGTGTAAATGAAACTGCTTCTTACACTGGGGTGTCAGGGAGCTCTGCGTTCCTCCTCGAAACTTTCAGGGGGCATTGGGGCAGCTACTGGTGGCAAGAGATAACGTCCTTTCTCCCAAGCTAATTTCCAGAAGACTTTTCCTATGAGCTGCCCACTGAGCCCAACATTAGCCCCTCAGGACACAAAATCAGGCTATACAAAGACAGAACTGAAGGAGCCCCCATTGTAATTGACAAACTGAAGCTAAGAGAAGGGACATGAGATAGCCAAGGTCACGCAGCCAGCTAGTGACACAGCTAGTTAGAATGTAGGCCTTCCCGCTGCTCTTCCCTGCTGTCTAGGGTTTGTCTAGCGTCCTTATTTGACTGGGGGCAAAAAAGGAATAGAACTTTGCCATCAATATCAACCCCTCAGAGCCTTACCTTTAAAGAAAACGTGGTTCACCAGGACCATGGCTGTCAGAGGTTCAAGGTCTTGGATTAAGTCTACAATCTTCCCTTTGGTCTCCTTCTCCACATAGCTGTTGATCCTCTGCCGGGCAGTGGGGGTGTTGGAGAAATCTGTAGAAAAGACTCTCGAGTCATACAGCTTGTTGACATTGTCCAAGAAATTTCTCTGCAGCTGTAGCTCCTTCTTGATAAAGAGGGCACTCCCCATCTTCAAGTCCAGGTGTTTGCTGGGCACACTGAGTGAGCGGACCAGATGCTGGAAGGCCTGGTGAATGGCGGACTCTGGCGTGTGTGTGAGGTTGAACCCCATGCTCTGGAAGATCTGGGTCTTGGTGGCTGAGCGAGCCCCAAGGGAGAGCATGGCCAGGGAAGTGGAGACACTCACGGGGGAGAAGAAGATGTTCTGACTCGGGGTCTGCAAAGCCAGCCTCCGGTAGAGGCGGAAGGCAAAGTCGGTGTTGCTGGAAGACACCCGGGAGATGGGGATGCTCTTTGTGGAGGGAGGTCGGGGGGATCTTCTGCTGGGGGGACAGGATGGGGACACACCATAGATTGGTACACAGAGGCTAACAACTAAGAAAACTCGATAAAACGAAGATGCCATTTTGGAACGATGTAAGTCTGCAAGAGAGAAAAGAACCATTCAGGAGAGGTACGCTGAGGGTCCAGCCCATGAATCAGAGACCTTGCAACACTCCACACCCTTAGCAATTGAATGGGGACAAGCGGGACAGTTAACAGAGCCGGTTCTCTCATATAACCTCATTTGATTCTCACAGTAACCCCTCATGTAGATAGTGTTGCCCTTGTTTTACAAATGAGGAAACAGGCCTCAGAGAGATCATGTAATTTATCTCAGGTCATACAGCTAGTCCGTTGTGCGTGAAATTCAAGGTCAGGTTTCAAAACCCAAATCTCAGATCCTGTGTTGTTTGCTCTTTCTGCTTCGTAGGTTTGCTTTTATTTTTTTATTTTTATAGATTTTAGTGGGGAAGAGGAACAGGACTTTATTGGGGAATAGTGTGTACTTCCAGGACTTTTTTCCAAATCAAGTTGTTGTCCTTTCAATCTTAGTTGTGGAGGGCGCCGTTCAGCTTCAAGTTGTTGTCCTTTCAGTCTTAGTTGTGGAGGGCGCAGCTCAGCTCCAGGTCCAGTTGCCATTGCTAGTTGCAGGGGGCGCAGCCCACCATCCCTTGAGGGAGTCGAACCAGCAACCTTGTGGTTGAGAGGACGTGCTCCAACCAACTGAGCCATCTGGGAGCTCAGCGGCAGCTCAGCTGTGTTCAATCTTAGTTGTAGGGGGCACTGCCCACCATCCCTTGCAGGAGTCGAGGAATCGAACTGGCAACCTTGTTGTTGAGAGCCCGCGCTCCAAACAACTGAGCCATCTGGGAGGCAGCTCAGCTCAAGGTGCCACATTCAATCTTAGTTGCAGGGGGTGGAGCCCACCATCCCTTGCGGGACTCGAGGAGTTGAACTGGCAACCTTGTGGTTGAGAGCCCACTGGCCCATGTGGGAATCAAACCCGCAGCCTTCAGAATTAGGAGCCCAGAGCTCCAACCATCTGAGCCACCGGGCCGGCCCAGGTTTATTTTTGAAGAAGTGAGATAGTGAAACCAGATTGCAAAGTGCCAGAAAATGGTATCTTACCCCTCAGAGATCCCTCCAAACATTCTTTGTCCCTTTTGTGTATATCTGATCATTTTCTTACCGTGATCAAACCTACACAACATACTAGTAAATGCCTGCAGCACACATCCTTAGCCACAGGCGTTTACTGACTTGATGTCCCTCAAAAGGGGGAAACCGGAGCAGGAGTCTGCGCTAGAACTGTGGTCCTCAAAGGGCCCTGAGTGCGGGTTGCTGACAAGCTCATGGCTATAGCCCCACCTGCCTGCTCCCCCCTCCAAGGTCTCATTCAACGAGATTTTGGCACCAGGAGATTTTAGACTAAATGACCAAATGGCAGTTGGAAACTAGTCGTTTTGAAGCAGGAGAGGAGTGGGCTTGTCCCCAGCTCTGACGTTCACAATGGGTGAGTTTTAACGTCTCTGAACTTCAGTTTTCTTCTTCTGCTCTGTAATATAGGATGAGTATCTGTACCTCCTAGAGGACCGAGTGTGATGAGGTCACTTGCCTATGTCACGCCCGTTCTAATGTGATGGCCACATTCCCAACAACCTGTTTGGCGAAACCAAATTCATGTCAAAAGAATAGCAATGTACAATACCAGGTTCTGATTAAAATGAGAAGATACTATATGAGGAATATTTTTGCCAAATGGGGGACATTATGACTGTCTCTCCATTTCCATTTATTGGACTGGCTATTTTTGTTTCATAGATTTGTATCTGTCTGTCTGACTGAAGTTGAGTTTTCTCCCTAAGCTACCCTCATGTATATCACCTATATCCACCCACCTACTGGACTCTTTATCCACGTGTCCTAAACTGACCTCCTAAGCTATCTCCCACACAGAGGCTGCTCCCTCTTTTCTCTTCTCCAAGGCGGTCACATTACACACGCTGTTACCCAAATCAGAAGACGAACCATCACACTGCATTCTTGAGTCACCCTCCTTCCCCACATCCAGGACGGGGCCAACCATTTTCCTCCTTGAGACATGTCAAGCCCGCCTTCTCTCCACCGCCTTGCCCTTCCCGTGGTCCAGATCCTCTGCAGCTCTCCCCTGGACAGTTCTGAAGGCTCGGGACTCATCTCCTTCCCTCCAGCCACGTTCCCTCAAATCAATTTTTCTCCAGGTTGCTGAAGTGAAATCCACCAGTCTGTCTCTGCACAAAGACTATCTCCTGGGGGACAGAGGCCAAACGCTCTGTGTGGCACATGCCTTCCGAGAGTTGGCCCCTTCCCCTCTCTTCAGCCCCACTGCCCAGCAGTACACCCGTCCACAGCCCTTCTGCACTCCACAGCAATGACCAACTGCTCAATCCACCTCCCTCCACCCGTCTTCCCCTCCCCAACCCCGCTCTGACACAACACTCCCTGCTCCTAACACCGCTATGCCTTGGAACAAGCTGGTTCCGCTCCTGAGATGCCCCTCCCATCGCTCATGGAAAAGCCCTTCTTTCTCACTCTTGAAAACTCGACGTAGCCATTTACCTCCTTGAGAGACCCCCGACCTCCTTCCCTGTCGTGACTCCATCACTCTCTCTCCTCCTACTTATTAAACTTGATTCTCCTTCTGTTACCGCATGGATTGTTGTGGAGCACACATATGTCTGCCTAATAATTAGTAAGTTATCTGAGGAATAGGGACCATTTCATTATAATTCATGCATTCAATACATTGAGTGGGATGTGTGAACATACGTGGGCTTTCTATGAGGTGTTGGGGCTCCAATGGAGGACTATAACCGGGGTCCTTGCCCTTCAAGAGCTTATTGGGATGATGGACAATTAGCAAGTATCAACTGGTATGAGAAGTGTACGTGATGGGTAAGTAGAGACACTGGGTACACCTATCTCACGGTAAAGATGGCTTCTACCAGAAGTGAGCTTGTTAAGACTTGGGAAGCGTTAATAAGGTGAAGGGGACAAGCGGAGAAGAGAGGGTTAGGCTGAGAGAACTGCCTGGACACGGCAGGTCTGGAGAACAGAAAAGTATCCATGAAACAGAGCCTGATCCCTAGAAAGGCTGGAGGAAAAGGGGGTGGTGAGAGACAGGCTGCAGAGATCAGAGGCCTTGTGCAGACATACAGAGGGGGCCAACAAAATGTACACACATTTTAAGAAAGGAAAAAACTGTATTAAAGTTGTAATTTTCAATATATACCCATAACAAAAGATGAACACAAGTCACGTTTGACTTCTGCAATTACAAGAGGTGCTCAAAGTGGTTACCATCAGTGTAATTTTCATACAGTTTTTTTTCCTTTCTTAAAATGTGTATACTTGTTTTGGCACCCTCTGTATACAGGGCTGTGGGACCCACAGAAGGATGGAGACAGAGGACTGCCTGAATCCCAGTGGAATTGGCAACAATCGTTCTGGGAGTTACATTGTCATTCATTGCTCTACCTACCGCCAGCCCCTTACAATGCACAGTCTCGGGGCTCAATGGACACCTGGTGCCCTAGACTGAGTCGGGGAGTGTTTACACCCGCGTCAGAACCAGGGTGGAAGGAAATGAAGGAGGGAGAAATGTGGGGCTAAAACCTTGAGTTTTTCCTATTTGATGAGGCTGGGGTCTTCGGGAAGCTGTGTGAGAATGTGGGGTCTGCAGCCGTGGGGTCTGCAGCGTACCTGTGAAGGGCTGGGGGCTGCAGGACACCCTGTGATGCACTGGGGGTCCGCTGTGCTAACTCGGGTAGCAATGACTGAGTAGCAGCACTTGATTTTGACAACCAACCAAAAGTCAGAGACTAAGGAAGACCATTTGTTTCCTCACAACCTCAGAGCAATAAGTTATGCTTAAAGAATGCAGCCTTGTGCAATTACCTTTACATTGTATCACCAACCAGAGTCTCACTTTCCCCATCTGGGGAAGAGGGTGGCTCTGAGGGAAAAGTGAGACAGTTTGTGTGACAGCCAGCATGGTCTCTGGCCCACAGCAGGCATGAGATCAAAGCTACTTTTCCTGCGTGCCTCTTGTGGTATTTCATTCTTCACTGGGAAGCAGGGTGAAGGGACAGGCACATCCCTGGATATTTATGACTGTGAAAAGGGACGAATTTGAAGGAAGAGAATGCCAGCCAAGCCCTAGGGGAGAGGAGACACTCCAGGCACAGCGATGGGGCTGCCACAGAGCACCAGGGAGGTGTGGGTGTGGGTAGGGGCTCCCAAGGGTACCTGCTGACACCAGCTCTGCCTCCCAGAGGACCCACCTCCCCACCAGCAGACATGGCTTTGCTAGAAGACATCTGACTCCATATACCGAGCCCTGCTGAGGAGAGGCCTGGGCAGAGCAGGGGAAACCTGCCTGAACCAGCCATCCATCAAGGAGTCACTAAGGATTCATGTGGCCTTAGGCAAGTTGCTGATTCTCTCTGGGCCATGGGGAGGTGGCCTTAAAGGGCTCCTTCCTTGGTAGTCTGGGCTCTGTGGCCATGGGCCTCCAGGAGTACATCCTTACACTCTTGAGGAAAAGCTCTGGCAAAAGCTCATTCAGTCGGCTCTCAAAATCCAACCACCTTGCATGCTTGGCCTCTGTCCATTTCCAACTCCTGTCCTCACATGGTGCCCCTTCTGCCTCCCACCACTTCTCTCTCCCAGTCCTAAGAAGGTCCTCTCTCTGCTGTGACGTGACTGTGGCCTGAGGGTGTGTAAGAGTGTCCTGCCAGTAGGCTCTGCCAATCAGGGTGGCAGGGACATTTCATCCTCCTTAGGCCTGACCCTGGCTGGGCCCTTCTCTCTCAGCTGCTACTGCCTCCATCCCACCTTCCATCGTCTCTCACCTGTTCAGTTCTTCACTTGTCTCCCAGCTCCAGTTAACCATCCACCCTGCAGACAAGGTGAGCTTTCTAAATGCAACTCACGTATCCCTCACCTACTCAGATTCCTCAGTGGCTCCCCACTGACCGTGGGAGACACACCCAAGTGCCTGGTATATCAGGTTCTTCTCCATTGGGCCTCAACTTATGCTCCCAGCTTCATCCTCAACACTTCATTGTTCCAGTTTCCTGGAAAGGTTGAATCTCCCTCCATCCACTCACACTCTCCTGCCTTCGTTTGCCTTCTTATCCAGCTTGAGTATCAAAGGACCTCACTTTATTCCCAACCCCCGCACTCCCTGGGGCCTGTGCCTTTGTGACACACATTTGCAGCAAGATCTCAGACTTAAAATAATCCACCTAGCTGTTCCTTCTTTGACAAGTGCTGGGGGGCAGGTGGCTCAGCGAGGCAGGTTGGTCCACTGTGGATTCCCAATCACCCATCTTTGTTTGTCTGGCAACATGGCATTGATCAACTCACTCCCCCAATGACTGCAGGGAATATCTCAACCTTTTCCATTTCCTTAAGATGGACTCATCACTCTGCCATATATGCACGTGTGTGCGTACACACACACACACACACACACACACACACACACCAGATGAGCCTGCCTCTTACCTCCCATCAAAGAAAGCCCCTCCGAAAAGAACTGCCTTAACCTCCCTACTTTCCCCAGCACTCCGCCTCCTCCCACATCCTCCACTCCACCCTTCCTTCTAAGAGCAATCCTCCTCCCCAAACTTTAGAAAGCATCCTTTATCTCCATCTCAGGACCCTTCCAACTCTTTCTTCTATGTTTAGATGCTCCCTCCCAGTTGGATCCTTGCCACTGGCTTTTAGACACATTCAAGTCTTGCCCATGAAAACAAACAAACCACCACCAGCACAATAAAAGTCCTCCTTTCACCCTCTCCTTCCCTTCTAGCTACTGCCCTATCTCCATTCCCCAGGTCACAGCCCAAATCTTCAATAGCTGGGGACCCATGGCCTCCGTGGCCTCAGCTCCCACTCACTCTCTGTTCCACTGCAGTCTGGCTTCTGAGTCCACAGAAATGGGACCAGCTTGTGAACGAGTCTAGGTTCTCGTCTTACCTGACTTTTCAGCATCTGGCACGAGAGACCACACTCGGCTTCTTCTCCCGCCCCGCCCTTTGGCTCCGTGACACCATGTCGTCCTGGATTTCTCCTATCTGTCTGCTTCTCCTCCTTGGTCGCCTTTTCGGCTTTCCCTTCTCCTGCCCTGCCCTGTGTGTCCGTGAGCTGCAGCACTCCGGACTCGCCTGTAGTGCTTTCCTCACTTCAATTCTCCTCTCTCATCAGCTGATCTCATCGTAACACATCCGTTGCTTCATCGCTGAGAAACGCAAATCACTCGTTTTAATCTCTAGCCCAGGCCTTTCCTCTGAACTCCATCTATCTAACTACCTACTTGATATCTGCTCCTGATGTTGCAAATAAATCTTTAGCTCAATAAAACCCAAACTGAACTCGGACTCTTACCCAAACACCATCTCCCAACAAAAGTTACAACTGAGGACCCAGTCATCCTACTTCTGGGTCTTTATGCAAAGAAACCCAAAACACTACTTCGAAGAGACATGTGCATTCAGGTAATCACTGCAAGATTATTTGCAATAGCCGAGATGTGGAGGTAAACCTGGGTGTCATCAATGAATGAATGGATAAAGAAGTGGTACATATGAGGTCTGACAATTAAGTTTGTGAACTCATCCTAGAAAAAGTGCCACATACCTCATTGCTGAATATCACTACAGTCACCTTCGAAGAACTCCCCTTGGGACGCTGTGTACTGATGCCAGCTCCTAGTCTACCCTTCAAAGCATCAGAGCTGTCATTGTATTACCCTTGATGTCCTGAATGTCATCAAAATGTCTTCCTTTCAACATTTCCTTTATCTTTGGGTAAAGAAAGAAGTCATTGGGGGCCAGAACTGGTGAGTAGGGAGGGCGTTCCAATACACTTATTTGTTTACCTGCTAAAAACTCCCTCACAGACAGTGCCGTGTGAGCTGGTGCATTGTCGTGATGCAAGAGCTCCTTTGGGACCATTTTTGCACACACCTTTCTCATGCCAAGATTTTCAATTAAGATTTTCCTGTTTCTCTTTCGATGTTCACTTGGTCTGTTATGCTTCTCACAGTCAGACGGTGATTTTGACACACAATTCGACAAATTTTTGCAATGTTTGCGTCAGTTCTGCTCGTTACTGGCTGCCCTGACCTCTCTTCATCAGTGATGGGTTCTCTCGCCTCAGAAAAATGTTTACTCTATTTGTACACTGCCATTTTCTTCATGGCATTTTCCCCATAAACTTGGACTAACATGTCCCTGATTTCACTTTCACTCTTGCCAAGTTTAATAAGAAATTTAATGTTTGTTCATTGATCTAACTCAAGCTCAGACATTCTTGTGACGGCACACAAAAACACACAACAACGATAATGAACGCCACTCAGCAGGTCACCCCCACACATCGACACGAACACAGCTGTGAGACACCGATGTACCAAGGTTATGAAATCTTCCCGAGCTGTTTGTACAGTGCTGCCAATGTAAGTGCATGGTGGCAAATTCGCGAACTTAATTATCAGACCTTCATATATAAAATGGAATATTGCTCCGCCATAAAAAAGAATGACATCTTGCCATCTGCAACAATATAGATGGATCTATAGGGTACTGTGCTGAGTGGAGTAAGTTATACAGAGAAAGACAAATAATTTCATTTATATGTGGAACCTAAAGCACAAAATAAACAAACAAACAAAACAGAAACAAATTCATAGACATAGAGAACATTTTGATGGTTGCCAGATGGGAGGGGGTGGGAGGATGGGTGAAAAAAGGGAAGGAATTAAGAGGTACAAAATTGGTAGTTACAAAATAGTCATGAGAATGTAAAGTACAGCATAGGGAATATAGTCAATAATATTGTAATAACTATGTATGGTGTCAGACGGGTACTAGGTTTATCAGGGCAATCACTTCATAAATTATATAAAGACCTAATTAGTATGTGGCACACCTGAAACTAATATAATATTGTATGTCAACTGTAAGTGAAAAATAAAACAATTATTTAAAAAAGTTACAACCAAAACCTCTTTCAATATTTCTGTTCGTGGCACCGCCACTCACCTAGTTATTCAAACCTAGAACTCATCCATGAACTTTTTTCTTGCCCATTCCCCATGTCAATACTTACCTATTTTAAAGTGTTCCAGTAGCCTCTTGTTTCCTAGAGTGGGCAGTGAAATATTTAATCAAACCTGTGTTGCCTGGATTCTGTTGGCCCCTCTAACTTCATCACACAACTCAAAAAGCCTCTTGCTTTGGACTGCTATGTTCAGCCATTCTGCCCATTTTTATGATTGTCACAAGTGATATTTGCTGTTCCCTGCTCATGAAGTGTTCTCTGCACTCCCCTTACCAAACTTTTCCCCCTAACTAATTTCTATCTATTGTTCAGGTTCTAGCTTATGTTATTTCTTCAAGGAAGCTCTCTTTGGCCACCTAGAAAATGAAACTTGCTCCTATTAAATGTTTTTATAGTACCATGAACCTTTTCGTGAAAGACTTATCTCTGTCATAATTTCACATGTATTTGTGGGACTGAAAATTTAACGAATCAGAGAAGTTGCCAATCTTTTTCTCCCTGTAAATCACTATTCAGCCAATACCAAGAGCTCAGTACGTGTTTGATGAATGAATAAATGAGTGAGTAAACGAATGAATGGAAATATAAATGAGCAATTTACCTCTGAGGGTTGATACTGACTGGAAATGAGCAAGAGAAATCTTTCAGGGTCTTTTAGGGTTAATAAAGGTGATAGTTACACAGGTATGTGCATACATAAAATTTGAGTTGACATATACTTCTGGTCAAAACAAAATAACTGACATTGGACTTGTAAACAGTTAGAAAAATACATAAAACAATCGAGACACTGAAAAAACATATGAAAAAACTCAGACATTAGACAATAGGCAGAGGAGGAAAACAAATGAGGAAAACCCTACGATTTTCCATATTTTCTGCCTAAAAGCACTTTCTAGACACAGGGAAGGAAACCCAAGGAGAGAATAGCAAGCTTGCTGAGCTTAGGAGACAGAAATCAGAGTTTGGGAAAGCTAAGGAGGCCACAATTATGCAGCAAAAGTGTGCATTAGCTTAAATCCAAAGCTAAGTTCTAAACCCTGCATGCATAAAGTGAAATTCTATGAGGCTGGTCCAAGGGGGAATAAAAAAGCACAAATGTCCAAAAACCAAAACAGAAAAACTGCTATGATGATGTAAGCAGAACAATTTCCGGAGTTCACATCGTGTGGAGAGATATTTAGGTCACGACCAGCCGGAGTGAAGAGACCTCCTTGATCAGTAGGGGCATTCGGTAGAGACCCTAGAAGTGTTGCATCCTGACAGTAGGGTTTAAACCAGGGGTGTCCAAACTTTTTTCAACGTTTTTTACCAAGGGCCATATGCGGTAAAATACACAAACAGCCGGGCCACTCACTCGAGGTGAAGTACGTATTGCCTCACTTGGTTTACTTAAGTAAACTAAATATATTTTTGGAATTTGCTGCGGGCCAATTAACAATGGATCATGGGCCGCCGTTGGCCCGCGGGCCGCAGTTTGAACACCCCTGGTTTAAACTAACTTTGATTTAAAGCTACTCCAGACACCCTAACAAGGCTTGACAACATGCCTGGATGGTTTAAGCAGTTCTGCCAGTAATTTAGTTGGCTGTTAAAACAGATATAAAGGAAGGCAATAAAATCCAGGGGAAAAAACTGTAATGTCACAATGTCCAGCATCCCATGAAAAATTGCTAGATGTTCTAAGAAATAGGAACTTGTGAGCCATGATGGGAAGGAAGACTCAGTCAATAGAAGCAGAGCCGGACATAACTGAGGTTATGGAATTAACAGACAAGGACTTTAAAACAGCTACTTAAAATATGCTTAAATAAGAAAAACATTAATATAATGTGAGAAAGATCGAAACTATAAAAAAGTATCAAATTGAACTGTCAGGGATAAAAAATTCAATATCCAAAATGAAAACTTCACTGGCTAGGCTTAAGAGAAAATTTAAATGATAGAAGAAAAGATTAGCAAGCTTGAAGACATAGCAGTAGGAATAATTCAAACCGAAGAGAGAAAACTGGGGGGAAAACATAACAGCCCCAGTGACCTTTGAGTCAAAATCAAGTAATCTAACAGACCGGGGGTGCCAAAAAATGCATACAAGTAGACACTTTGGTCAACATTACTCAAGCCATAGTTCGCCATAATCAGAAGTGTCTGGACGCTGATGGGAACCACTTTGAGCCCCTCTTGTCAAACGAGACTTGTAGTCATCTTTTGTTATCGGTATATATTGAGTATTACAATTTTAATACAGTTTTCTTTTTTTAAAATGTGTATACATTTTTTGGGCACCCCCAGTATGTGCACTTAGAGTTCTAGGCAAAAAGAGGGTCAGGGAGA
Organism: Rhinolophus sinicus; assembly: GCF_036562045.2. NCBI lineage: Eukaryota > Metazoa > Chordata > Mammalia > Chiroptera > Rhinolophidae > Rhinolophus > Rhinolophus sinicus. Next base: position 8,985,427 of record NC_133753.1, on the reverse strand, counting down.
ACAGAAAAACTTTTGAAGAAACAACGGCCAGAAATATTTGTTAATTTACTCTGTAAACTATACCTAAAGAAAAAATACTAAACACAATAAAATTAAGTGAATGCAGCCCTGTCATTTCTTTCCCTGTGCTGTTTGACAACACATAATGTTCAGTCTGCCTAGACCGCCCTTCCCACTCTCCCCACCTGAAAAATCCCTTTTCATCCTGCCAGCTCCAGTTCTAAATTATACATTCTAGAGTCTTCCTAGATCCCACAGAAAACTTACCCTTCCCTGGAGCAGACCATGCCTGGAGAAACCACTGCAGTTTACCTTCTGATGTGTCTGTCTTCCTGATTGGATAGTCTGGACCTTGTCCGGCTTCCTCTAGAACAGTGATTAGCAAGTGACGGGACAGAGAGAGAAGAATAAAGGAGAATATAAAACGGAGGTGGAAGGGCAGTGGGAAGAACTGTTGAAACCCAAGGGCCAGGTTTTGTTGACTCACCCACCCCCAGAAACTTTTGTACAGGCCAACTAATGAAGCAGGTTGGCAGTCTGAAGGAGTATGGGGTTTCCCAAGCTGGTTTAATTATCAGGAGAATTGTCTCATTAAAATGCAGGCTCCCAGACCCCGCCAAGGACGATTGAGTCAGACTTCACAGAGAATGCTGAGGAGACTTGGGAGTGAGGGGCGCTGGGTCTTCCTCCCCTCACAACCTCTGCCATTGCCCCAGAGAGAAGCTCTCCAAGATTAACTCCAGGTCTGAGCTGCTCAGTTCCTGGGACCTTAGGGCGTCCTAGAAAACGAGGGGCTGTTTCTCTTCAAATTCATAGACCAATCCTGCTGGAGCAGCGGCAAAGCAAGAGCAGAGCCCATTTAAGATCCCATCAACAGGAAGCCTTATGTCAAGTCCATGGTCCTCCATGGAGACTCTCCTGTCACGTCCAGCCCTCTCTAGATTCTTCCTTTCTTGACTATAGAATCGCTTGCCTACATCACATATCTTTATGGTTTTGTCCCATTTCTGGTTTATGGAGATCTTTATATCACTTTTAAAAAATCCAGCTAATCTTTATACTTTTCTCTTTTAATTTACTTACAAATTTAACCTATATTTGCTGTGAACTGTGCAGCAGATTGGGTAACTGAAGGCTGGACTTGCAATGTCACCTTAACCAGAAGCTCCCCTTCAGAAGCCTCCCAGGAGGGACCCAACAATACCTCTTGTGGACATGTGCACCTGTCTCATGAAAGAAGTGATCCCAGACCTCCCTGAGATGTCTTTTGCTGCATCATTGTTCATTTCTTAGCCTACCTGGAGTGGTCACGTGACTTTTAGGAATGTGAGCCAAGTTGAGAGTGGAGATAGGGACGGGGGTAGAGACCCTGAGGAGTTTTGTCTGACTATACATGTGTTTCTAGCTGGTTTGGGGCAAGGGACCACTATTTCAACATTGTAGGACACCTGGGCTTCCTGCACCAAATGAGACCTTCATCCTGAGGATTTCTTTCCTCAGCCTAGTCCAGGAACCTCTGATTCTTTTGTTCACATCACACTGAGAGAAACAAGGATGAAAGGTTACCTGTGCTGGGAGTGATGAGACAAGCAAAGAGTTAACAACAGGATCGGGCTTGTGAGCTGGCAGGGTGGGTGGGACAGGCAAAGAGTTAACAGGAATGAACTAAACATTAACGGCTTGGCTCTGACTCCCCTGGCTAGCACTGCACCTGCAAGCTGACAAGGACCTTACATCCATCAGAGGTAGGGACTGAACAGTTGCCAATCGCAACAGCAAACCCCTGCAAGCTGACATCTATCATAGATGGGAACAGGACAGTTCCCAGGAAGAGAAAATTGTATTGGCAGCCCCCCTGCAAGCTGACAGGCACCCCACATCCTGCATGGAAACATATAAAACCCCAGCACTCCTTCTCATCGGCGCAGCTGTCCCCCACTGGACTCTACCCTGGCTAAACTCCGTTTGCCAGTATCCCTGTCTTACCCTCTGTCTCCGCAGCTGTCTCTATTGAGCGCTGTCCTGGCAAAACTTCCCTTTGACAGAACTGTCTCTCTTTGGCTTTCAAGAAATCTTTTCTTACTCTTGTAGAGTCTCGTAAATGCTTTTACATTCTGCAAATGACCAGGGGTTAATTCTAGGCCAAGACAGGGAGGACAAGCAGCTTTCACAGCAGCACACGGAGTAGACGTCCCTCCCCCACCCTGAGAGCCTTTAACAGGCATTACTATGGATGAGTGCCTACCTGGGGCAAAGTAGGTTCACATGTATGGTATCACTTAATTCCCCCAATATTCCGGGAGATGGATATGATGACCCCCACTTTACGGAGAGTCCAAACTAAGAATTGGGTATGATTAAGTGCCTTGCCTAATGTCACAAACCGAACACAAGGCAGAGGTGGGATTTGGACTCCAGGGCCTCCCACCAGCCTCTAGACTCTGGAAGTCCTCGCCAAACGAAAGGCCACCAAGTGCAACACGGCATCTTGGATTTGGGCCTGGAACAGACAAAAGGACATTAGTGAGAACAACTGTTGAAATCCAAATAGCATCATTAATATTTGTAGTCGTGTACCAACATTTGTTCCTTAGTTGTGACTAATGTCTCATGGTTATGTAAGATGCTAACATCTGAGAAACGAGGCAAAGGGCATGTAGAAACTCTTTACTGTCTTCACAACTTTTCTGTACATCTAAAATTATGCCCAGATTTCGACACTTATTGAAAAAAGAAGAAGAAAGAAAGGCCAAGCACCAGGCACGTACATCATGTACACATTCCAACCGTGGCCTAAGACCGCGGGGCATCGGGCCGGGACTTCCATGAGCTCACAGGCTAACCCATCTCAGGTGCTTTCTGCCCATGATGTGGAACCATAGAGTGGCACACCTGCCTCCCCAGTTCTTTCCTGATTTCCTCAAGGAGAACACCTGGGCTTGGCACCAGCAGTCTTTACAGCCATTGTACGCCTGCTAACTTTCCTTTTGAACAAAGTAGATGAGGCCACAGGCTCGGGGCTGCAGCACGCAACGACAGCCTTGGTAGAATTTAATCACTGGGTTGGTTTTGTGTTGAGCATTTTTAGTTAATTTCTCTTTGTGGTAAGTTTTCTAGGTTTCTATATATGATTATGATATTAATTTTTCTGTGTAAACAAATCTGTTTTTTTAATTTAATTAAAGATCAATCTTGAGTAAATAATTATACAAAAGAGATGAGGAGTCAGCCACCATCATCAAAGTAGTTCAGGAATGAATGAAATGTTGGAAATTGAGCAGGAATGGAAAGCTTTTTTTCCAAAGTCAAAGGATGCCGGGGCCTTGCACTCCTATTGTCACACCTGAGCAGTGACATGGTGACTCAGGAGGGTGGGAAATGCTCTCCTGGCTGGGTCTGGATGGAAGGAAGCTGCCCAGGTTGCCCCTGAGTTCTCACCTAGCTTTTCCACACTTGGCACACTGCCTGGCACATAGTAGATGCTCAATAAATATCTGTTGACTAAATGAATGCATGGAAGAATGAATATGTAGATGAAACTTTGGAGCCAGTTCCATCATTTCCAATATGAGCGTCAAAGTGTCCTCTGAGATAGAATAGTAGCCACCTCTTTGCGCAAACGGGAAACTGAAGACCAGGAAGGAGAAGGTATCTGCCCAAGCCACTTAGTCAACATCTGGAAAGCAGGGCTGGGAACTGAGACTTCCTATGTGTGATTCACCTGCCAGCACACCAGCCTGTCACTTCTGGTGTGTGCCCATGTGAACGGCCTCAGCCTGGACAAACAGGAAACCAGCCTCCTGGCACCGTGGGTGTGCTCGAAAAACCATCTGCTTGGAAACTGCACAAAGGCTTTCTGCATCTCATAAAAAGTCAGGCTGGATCACGTCAAAGGGGCCTTTGAACCTTGTGTTTCTGACGTTGGGAACTTTCATTCTTTGGTGGGGCTAGCCCCCCTCCTAACATCAAGTACACCCATGCGTGGGCATCTCCTGGGTCAGAAGGTTCCAGAGGCTGATTATGCAACAGAGACCATGGAGAGTAGAATCACAAAATCTGTTGTCTCAGCGGTGAGTGTCATTTACCCAATGAGGCCGACCTGACCACCACAAGCATCACCAATACCCCGATCACATTTACCTGCTCTACTTAATGTTCTTATTTATTTATTACCCCTATTGTTTATTGTCTGTCTGGAATGTCCATAAGAGCAAGGAGCTTTGTGTATTTTGTTTACTGATGTGACTCAAGCCACTAGAATAGCTTCTGGCACAAAGCAGACACCCAGCAAATATTAGCTGGATGGATGGATGGATGGATGGATGGATGGATGGATGGATGTCCCAAACAGTCCCAGCTCTGTGGCTTCCTAGCTGTAGGACCATGGGCAAATTATGTGGTCTTCCTGAGCCTGTTTTTTCTCATCAATCAAATGGAATGGTCACACTAACTGGGAGGATTTGTGGGTCAGGGGCTTTGTGAAGGCACCTCTGCAGTGCTGGGGTCTGCGAGCCATTTAGTGAGTGCTGGTTACATCAAAGTCAAAATCCATCCATCCATTCATTCATTTATTCATTTGTTCATCCAGTCAGTCAGGCCACAAGCATGTCGCTCAGGGAGGCTTTTAGGAGAAGAAGGATAATTAACACCTGAGAGGAACTGGTGGGCGTGGGAGAGAATGGGGAACAAGGAGGGCATCCGGGCAGCGTGAGATGGCATGAGCAGACTCAGGGAGGTGGCAGTGCAGAGGGTGTGAGTGTCAGACTCACATGGAGAAGCGGGCATGTAGCCTCCCTTCCAGAGAAGAGCAGAGCTCTGGAGGGAGCCGGCTGGGTCTGGAACATGGGCAGACGCTATGGCAGTCCTCCTTTCCAGCAAGCACACACTGACTGCGCATGTTCTCCATGACACACACTGGCCTGGCTACTGCCAAAGGGACACTTACAACACACGAGTTTGCCTGAATCACCCTCCAACTAAACACCCACACAGCTCATTATAGTTCTTCAGTTAAAGAGCAGCTTCTCCTTGTGGCCCACAAGCCCCTAACCTACCTCTCCAGCCCACCTCCTCTGCCCCTATTTTCTTGCTCCGACAATATTAATCTCATTTCAGCTCCTTGTCCATGCCACCTTCCCACCCCAGGGCCTTTGCACATGCTGTTCCTGCTGCTCGGTAGTCTCCCTGTGTCCACCCCAGCTTCTTCCCCTTATTTTTTCTCTCCCAGGTAGAATTTATTTCTGGAGTGAAGCAGGAAAATAGGGCTGTGAAGTAGGAAATCAATAGAAAAATATTTAAGATGCGTAACAGTTATTTTTAGAATAGTCAGTTTAAAAGGAAGATGAATAAAGCATTAGAGCTTATGCTCAATTTCTATTTGAAAGGCCAGCCAGTACTTTATATGTTAGTAACTATACTGGGAAAAACACAGGTATATGCAGTTTTAATTAATAGCTATATTTCAAAAACCGATAAGCTCTCAGCATTCAGAGCTCTCCCCAGTTGTTACATCCTGAAGCCTTTCCTGAGCCCCCAGACTGGTCAGACCCTCATGCTACAATTCTCAAAGTGCACGACAATCGTCCTTCACTGTTCTCACTGGGGCTCATGATCATACTTTGATGTGTGTGGTTACTCTATTCATGGCTGCTTCTCCCACCGGACATTAACTCCGTGAAAGCAGGGGCCAGGTCTGTTTGTATCAGCAGCTAGTCCAGGGGTCGCTGCCCCATAAGTCATTGTGTAATGCTGGATTCAGTGCAGCCTACATGGGGGTGGAAAGAAAATTCAGACCCAGGAACCATCACAATGCATGGAAACCAGTGCCTCATGGAAGGGCTGCTTGGAAGATGCCAGAAAGGTAGAGAAAATTTCATAGAGGTCACCATGGACTGGATGCTAAGGGACGAGCAGGAGCTCATTAGGCAGCAGGCAGCATCCTGATAATGGCAAAGGCACATACCTAGGGCACAGCTGTTAGAAAACAGCTGGTCGTCTCAGGGTGGTGGATCCGACAGCGGCTCTGCTGAATGCCTGCTCCGTGCCAGGCATGGCTATGTGCCGTCTCGTGTAACCCTCAGAGCTCCTCAGCCCCGGGAGGTAGGTATTATTACCCCCTTTCCATAAATGAGGGAGGGACTGAGCCCCAGGAGGGTTACATGACATGCTCAAGTCACGCAGCCTCAAAGTGGCTCACTTGACTGTCCCATATCCCCAGTGGCGTATGTTGCAGACCTGAAACAATTACTGTGTTTGTCTGGTGTCTTCCCACCCCTACCCCTCAGGCTGATGCAGGGGACATGGTGACGATGGTCAGCAAAGCACTGCGTGGGGACTCCCAGCTTTTTGTCCCACATGTGTGTCCCTCGTGCAGGCTCTCAACCTCCTCCCCCTCCCCACCTTCTCAAAGAGGAGCTGCTTACTCTGGTGCTTCCTGAGCTTAGTACTCACCACCAAAACTAGCCCAGTCTCTCTCCAGGCTGCATTCTCCGCCAGCCTGTGCGTGGGTGGGGTCTCCAGGGCCCTGTGGACGTCCAGGGAGGAGGAAGGAGGCGCTTGCTGAACGCACGTGTGCCAAAGCGAGCTGGGCAGCAATCTGCCTTAGAGAAGAGCTGAGGAATGACTAGCCGGCCCCCAGGTCCATGTGGAACCCCTCTCCTCCTGCCCCAAACCGCCAGGCCACGGGGAAGTCACTGCACCTCTCTGAGCCTCAGTTTCCACATCTGTGCTGGAAATGACAGTGCCCCTTGCTCATCCTCTAAATATCCCCGTGAGCATTGGTGCCCACTAGTGACCATAGGCAGAGCCTGCAGGGCCGTGTTTTCTGGGGCAGGTGCATGGATCCCATTCACTCTTCAGCTGAGACTCCTAACAGGTTCAAACGCCAGGCTCTGCTTTTTGTGCTCTGGAACCAGACAAAACTGGCATTGAATCCTAGCTGTAGCCTCTCCAGGTTGTATCCTTCTAATGCTGGACCAGCCCCACCACTGTTTTGCCATCCGCCTGGATGCCCAGCTGAGCCCAGAGCTCCTATGTGGACCCTCTGGGAGAGACAGCTTCGTAGCTCACATGCCAAAGACCCAAGGCCAAGGCTCACGCAGGTGAACTAACTTCTCTAAAGCAGCGGAGCGCCCCAAAAGGGAGGATCACTGTCTGTATCTCAGAAATCCTGACATAGATGCTCAGGGAGGGTGTGTGGCTTTCCCAAAGACCCCTTGTTACTAACATCTGGAACCAGGTCCCTCTCACTTTGCAGACCAGATGCTCGCCTTGGCTCACAGCTGCCTCAAATGATGCACCAACAGTCGGCAGACCTGCGAGGATGTTTATTAAATCATAAAACTCCTCTGCCTGCCAAGTGGATGTGGGTGGGGTGTCTAAGCCCAGCCTGTGCATGAGCAGGGAAGGGGCTAAGCATGAGGCCCTGAGAGCCAGCAGTGCTGCCTCTTTGGACGGTCTTGGGAGCGCACGGTGATGTGGGATTAGATCAGGATGTCCCTGTGGTCTCAGTCCCAGGGAGAGGAAGCGTTTTCAGCCCCAGGCCATGGTTGGGCTTGGCAGCAAACTGGAATTCCTCCTTATGTCCCAGCAGGATTAACAATCTTTCCCATGAAGAGCACGCTCGGCATGATGTCCTCTGTAATCACCAGCAGAAAGGAGCTGTTCAGCTTGAAGGTGAACGGCATCTCCATGGGCAGCGTCTGCATTCCAGAGGCCCCGGCTGCCTCCGTGCCCTTCTCATCCATCTTCAGCTTAGCCTTGTGCACCGCCTGTGGGAACCAGAAAAAAGGGCAGTGCCAAGCCACTCAGAGACCAGGCGTGAGCCGAGGACAGTGAGAGGCTCAGCAAGGGAGACGCCTCCACCGAAGTTGCCCAGCACAGCAGTAGCTTAGCTGGTGCCAACCTCCCTGGGGCTTCTGCTGTCATACGTCATCACTAAGGATACTGAACAAGCAGCTGCAGCATCAAGAAACAAAATGATGCAGGGGGACCATGACTATGGGGGGTGGAGTGGGGAGGCTGGCGGACGGAGTGGCGTTTGCTATCTTTCCTAGGAATTACAGGGAAGCATCAATGGTTCAAATGGCAGAAAGTGTTTGTTGAGCTTTAGTGAGATGGAAGGGAGGAGGTGGCATCCTGTGCAGAGGCCTCCCGCCCCCTCCCCACGCCTTTCATCTGCCAGGTGGGTGGTTGGTAGATGATTAAGAGGGAGCCAGATTCCAGAATAGCTGTTGGAGGCAACTTGGATCCCAGATCCATCCCAAAACCATCAACATCTGTGACTAGGTGATCGACCTGGGAAATGGATGGGCTTCTGCAAAACAGTGACACATTTCATTCCAGTGTACCAAATTCTAACAGTGTTCTAGCAGGCCAATAGCCGTGGGTGTCATGGAGAATCACAGCTATCAACACACCTAATTGCAGAAGGAAACGAGCCATTGAACTCAATAAAGGCCTACAGGAAAGGGGTAGCTGGCACGGAATATTTATAGGCAGTCTGTGGCAGGAAAACTTAAAAGTGAGACAACTCTACTAAGAAAGCCTATCTTGCTTCCTCTTTTAAGCTGGAATGAATCTGATTCAGTCCTGACAGCTCATTTTGGCACCTTGGATCCGTCCCAGGTCAGCGTGACCTACACACAAAGTACCAGACAATCCCTACTACCCACGACTTGGTTTCCTACCTCCCAGCTGCTCCCCCTACTGGAAGATTCTCCCCTCACCCATCTCTGCTTGTGGAAATCTTTCCTACCACCATGCCCTATTAACCTAAAAGTAGGGTTCCAGATAAAATACAGGCCGTGCAGCGAAATTTTAATTTCATATAAATAATGAATATTTTTAGTGTAAGTATATCCCATGAAGTATTTGAGACAGTCTTATACTAAAAAAAAAAGTCATCACTTATCTGAAATTTAAATTTAACTGGATGCCCTGTATTCTATCCGCTAAATCTGGGAACCCTACTCATCTCTTCCTCTCTGCTTGCCCCAACAGGCAGCTGCCCAGCCTTGCTGGAGACCACAGGTCCTTTGCTTGCTCGTCACTTCATCACGTAGACCATGTTTAGGATTTGCTCCTAACAGGCCCGTGAAGCCTTTGAGAAAGGGTCCAGGTCAGACCTAGACCCATTCCAGACCTGATAAATGGTCTGGACCTTGACCAATTGCTTGTAGCCCCAGGAGATTGGTCCCAATCTTAAAGACTGAAGTCGTGAGGCTTGGGCAGGTTCATGATTCGCCCAGGATCTCATGGCTGGTGAGGGCAGAGCTGGATTCGAGCTCAGCCTCCCTGGTGGGTGGAATCCTGGCTTGTACAGCTGCTGTGACAGCGGCTCTGGCCCAGGGCTGGGTGAAGGCTCCCTGGGCCAGTGCCCGGGACAGGCAGGCTTACCTCGCCCACTTTCAGGCTTCGATTAGGGACAATCCTGGAGAGATCGCCGTGCTCCTCAAAGATTCTGGTGATACCCAGGTGGGAAAGAGTCTTCTTCAGGTTGTAGGTGCCAGTAATGGAGAACCTGGGCAAGGACACGTCTACCACCCTGGGAAGTGGGAAGTGACAAAGGTGAGCAACAAGGTTCTGCCTTTTTCCAGGGCAGGCCCCAGGATAGATAGTGACTGAGACATTTGTCCTCCCAGCCCCCGAGGTCTCAGACTTTCTCTGTGTTCACAGAATGAGGAGGGGCTCCTTAATCTCAGGATCCTGATTTAGAAACACCTGTGCTCTCTGAACTACGCCCCTGTCTCCTATCCAACCTGTTCCAGAGCCCTCATCGCAGAAATATTCTCAAGTCCCCGCTGCCTCAGGGTCCCTTCAGCTGCAGCCACCAAGGTCTCCCCACTGCAGTCTCAGCCATGCCCAGGCTCTGAGCCATCCTGACCCCAGCAGGCCTAATGCTAGAGGCGGCAGTGCCCGAGAGCTGAAGCCAGGCAGAGCTGAGGTCACATCCGCTCTGTGTCTCATGAGCTCTGTGACATGGAGCAAAGGATCTGACCTCTCTAAGCCACTTGTGCAAAAGTGATGGTGAAAATCATAGCAGCCAGGGAGAATAAGAGTCGCACAGGAAAGGCACGTAAGGTGCTCAGCAGAGTCAGCAATCAGCAAGGGTTCATCCTCTTGCTCTGGAGTTAGCAGCAGCTTCCCATCCTCTGTGAGTGGCACCTGGCTTGGCCTCTCTGCCCAGGACCTGTGCACATGTGTCCATGAGGTGCCTGCGAGCTCTGGATTCCTGTCCACCTGGCTCTGAACCCCATTTCTTCTTGCCTCTCCAAGAGCTTCATTCCCGCCTATGTTTCCTTTTTCTCCCACGCCATCTATCAATGGTGTCTACCTGCTCAGTCTCAGAAGCAGAACATCTGCTATAATAGCCCCTATCCTGAAAGAACAAAACCAAACACATCTCCATTGGCCTTGAGTCACCTCTAGCTTCCAGCCCACATCGTTTCTTTCATTCTTAGTGGAAGCTGTACCTACCAGCACTCTCTGCTTCCTCCCATTACGGCCTCAACCCACTCCAATCAGGCCTTCGTCCTCCACATTCTACCAAAGCAGCTCCTTCCGGAGTCACCGCCGACTTCAGCTTGCTGGATCCAATGGCCAGCTGTCAGGGGCCAGCACTAGAAAGTTGATGCATTTTTCCATCTCGATGCATGCCCACCCAAGTCTGTGCCCTCCTGCTTTTCCTCTCCTCACCAGCCACTCCTTCTCTCACCCTTTGTTGCTTCCGCCTCATGGCTCATCTCATCGCTGTGATGCTCCAAGCCTCAGACTTTGGTCCTCTTCTCTTTGCTATCTTTTCTCCCTCCCAAGGGACTCCATTCAATGTCACCACTTTAAACACCAGCGATAGGCCCAGTGACTCCTCAACTTACCTTTCTATTCATCCATTCATTCAACAAATGCATTTATTAAGTGCCTACTCTGTGCCAGGCACTGTTCTAGATGCTTAGATGCATCTGCGAACAAAATAGGCTGCAGTCCATGCCCGTGAGCTTGTACTTTAGCAGGACAGTCAGGCAGTAAAACCAACACAACAAAAATCAGAGCGTAGCATAGATACACAGACCGGCAGTCTGCGTATAAGAAGGCAGTATGTGCTGTGGGAAAAAATACAGATTCCCTGAAAGGAATCAGGAATGCTGGAGTAAAGGGAAGATTTGACAACTGTGAAGGAGGCAAAGGAGTTGGGCAAGTTACTTTTTTTCCCCTTTTTTCTGAGCGAAATGGGTAATCACAGTAGTGTTTCGAACAGAGCAGTGACATGGTCTTCTTAGGGTTTAAAAGGATCGTTTTGTCTGCTCTATGAAGAATATACTCTTGGTGGGGTGGGGCCGGGGGGGTTGGGGGGGACAAGAGTTGATCCTGGGAGACCATTTGGAGACCAGGTGTTGGGAGTCATAGAGCTCACCAGAAGGGATCAGACTCCAGATATTTTTTAAAGTGGGGCCAATGGGATCCCCTAACAGATTGAATGAGAGGCTGGGGAGAAGAGAGTGATTGAGTAGGGCCCCACGGTTTTCAGCTTGGGCAACTATAGTAGAAGGTGGAGTCACTGGAAGGAGATCAGAAGCTTGAGGAGATTCCATAGGATGTCCGTTCCCAACACACTGAGACCGAGATCTTACCGGGCATCATCCAGGGGAGATCCTGGCTCAGCAGACAGATCTGTGACCCTGGAGTCTGAGAGGGAGAACTGAGGCTAAGGACAGAATCACGGGGAAGCTGGGGTCACACAAGTGGTATTGAAATCTCTGAGCCTGATGCGGGCACTAAGGCAGTGAATATCAATGGGAAAGAGGCCCGAGGAGTGAGTCCCATGCCACTCAGCTCTGAGACCTGCAGGACAGGGGAGAGGTGAGAGGAGCCAAGAGACTGTGGGGGCCTGGAAGCCAAGTGAAAAATACCTCTTAAGAAGGAAGGGTGAGCCATTGGGTCAGATGTTGCTGGCAGGTTGAGAAAGGTCTGAAACAAGCCACATGGGTGCCCTTGGTGATGGAAGTCTCCATGGTGGTGAGTGCAAAAGGCTGACTGGAGTGGGCTTAAGAGGATGGGAGGAGAGGAGCTGTGGACAGTGAATAGAGGCAAACTGCTTCAAGGTATTTACCTGCAAAACGGAGCAAAAAAAAAAAAAAAAAACAGCAATAGGGGAGTAGTGGGGTCAGGAGAAGATTGTTTTATGATGGGAGAAATAACATCATCTTCATATCTGACAGAGATGATTAGTAGAGAGCAAACACATTTGCTGATGTAGGAAAGAAAAGAGTTTCTCGAGTGACATTCCTGAGTAGTGAGAGGAGGTAGGATCTGGTGCGTAGATGGGGAGAGTGGCTTTAGTTCATGTCGAAGTGGGAAAGCAGAAAAAGTGGGGCCGATGCTGGAAGGTGGCTTCATGTCACAGGAAATATGTAAAGGTGTGATGGGGTACTCCGGCCAGGAGTGGACCTGGAAAGTTTGAACAGGCGATTGATGTTTCAGTCACCAGCAATGTGTGCCTCCTACAGGTGGAGATTTTGATTTGCTTTTTGGGAAAGCTGAGCCTTTCCTCTGGGGAATCACCATAGCTGGCTTCTAATTACACACATACAAAGCAGGAGTCTTCAGTGCAGAGCCCAGGCTGCAGCCATCCATAGCCTAAATTCCCAAGTGTGCTGGGCCCACGTCTTTTAGGTGTGTGCCTGCTGGCTTGGTCACTTGCCCTGGGGAAGGGTGACTTTTCTCCTCAGTCTGTCCTAGGCCTTATGGTCTGGAGGGGACCACACAAAGAGCACACAGGAAGGGCCCGTCTGCCTGCCCTTCCCCATTAAGGACCAGTGGAGCGGTCTAGATTTGACAAGTTGTCTCCCAGACCATGTGAGCTCAGAAGGTAGGACTGTTGGCCTGTCATGTTCTGATGAAATGCAGTTCCCCCCTGGGAACCATGGACGACCATGGAAAGAGGATGCCAAGTTTCCCCTGAGCGGGTAGACATTACTGCTCTCCGTCATCCTGGGGCCAGAAGTGACTGCAGAGTCAGGACCTCATCTGCAGTGGGAGGAACAATCCTTTCCATGGTCCTCCTGGCAGGGAGGCCTGGCCTAAGGAACAAGAAGCTGCAAGAAGTCCTAGCATGTTTCCGGGGACAGACCAGGAGTTAGCTAGGAGGGCACTCTGAAGAAGACCCTAAGAGAAGCTGGCACCAGGACTCCATGAGAAGCCACTTCTATGTACTGTAAGTATCCCTGGGTCCTTGTGGGGAACTTTGGTTCTGTTATCCCCAAACCTCCAGTAAGGCCTGTGCTGGCCTGAGGAAATCTCACAGGGCCTATTCCACACTTGGGTGGAGGAACAAAGGGAGGAATATGGACAATCTCTTGAAACCAGAGAGCAGATGACAGCCCCCCAGGGATATCTGCGTGCGGTTGGTAGTGCCCTTGTAGTGGTCTCAGCTCCGGGGTTGCAGAGGGGCTTGGCGAGGGGAGCACGAAGCACCCTTGCTGGCCGGCACAGAGCTGCAGCTCCATGGGAAATTGTCAGAAATAACTTGGAGACGGGAATGGGATAAGAGCTCAGTAAATTGGGGATAGAAAAAGTAAAGAGAGTGGGAGGAAGGGAGGAAGAAGGAAGAAGCTGCATACAGCAGGCTCCCTCTTTACCTTCGCATGACTAATTTTTTCCATCTGTCAAAAGTGTCCAGCCTCAAGGCCTCCTCCACTTGCTCCATTTTGCCCTTGTCGGGAAGAATGAAGGTCGCTGTGATGTTGTTCTTGTAGGGCATTTCCAGGATAGTGCAGGAGAGCTGATTGTCATGGCCAACTTTATACATGCCCCCACGAAACATCATGGGCACCTTCACTGTCTTGTTTCCATCCAGAATGAAATCTTCCTCTTTAGTTGCCTTTGGATCAAACTCATGTTGCCATGTGGCTTAAGATTAAAGAAGGACAAAGTGGCATTAGAGTCCTGAGGGAGAATAGGTGACTAGATCTAGTTCACCACTGGTCTCTGTCCACATGGATTCAAGGAAAGGGGTTTGAATACTCTGAGACATCAGGACAGAACCCCAGGCATCCCTGTCCTCGTGCCATGCCCCTAAAGACTTTTGGTGAGGTGGACTGGGGCTTCATTATCAGTTCCCAAAGAAGCCAGGACCAGGGCTACTGAGCTAAGAAGAGAGCTGTAGATTGTCCTAAGCCCACGTACTCCTGAGGGTGAGCAAGCCTGTGGACTGTGTCCCAGCAGAAGGGACTAGATTATACTTAGCAGAGACTATTTGGATCTGATATGAGTGAAAATTCTCAGCTCTCTTGTAAGTCAGCCCTGAAGGTGCCACTCTCACGTGGGACTAAGAAAAATGATGGACTAGGCTGAAGAGCAGTGGACTGGCAAACCTGGGTGTTTGGACCCCTCCTTTTCTATCCTGTAGACTCTTCGATGCCATTAGGCATAAACTCAGGCCTAGGTCTTTTCCAACTCACTACCCTCAGAGCCCTCAGGATAGGCTTCTGAGGGCCAAGTCCCTGAGTTCCAATTCTAGCGTTACTGTTTTAGAAGGATAACCTTGAGTCTTAACCTCCCTGGGCTCCAGTGTCCTTATCTGCAGAATAGGGATATTGATGGGCACCTAATAGGATTGCTGTGAGTCTGGGAAAAGGCAGCACAGCTTAATAACTGTGTATAGTGAGTGTCGAATGGATGCTAGTCATCATTGGCATTATTGTCACCATTGTTCTTGTAATCTAGGGGCTGTAGCGACTTTGGGAAATTCCGGATTCTCCTTTCTCCCTCTGCTTTGGGAGGACTGAGATTTCAGTCTACCGTTGTCACTCTTTTTCTTTTTCTTCTATTGCCATCATCCTCCTGTGGATTTTGGGATAGCGGAATTTCCATATTCAGAACCATGTTGCTGATAACCCAGCAGTAATCTTGCCTGGCCTGATGGCTTCTGGCCTCTGATTCTTGCCTATGTTGGCCAACCTTTGTGTGCGCCTATCGTGTGTGAGTGGGTGTGTATGGTCAGGGGGATGGTGCTTGGATTTGGGAATACTCTTCCACTTTCTTTTCAGTCTCTCACCTTCAGACTTGGGAATCTACAGGTTCAGATAAGAGGCCAAGGGCCCCACCAAAGTGATCACCATCACCATCGTCATTAATACCATCACCATTCTGGGCCTCTGCTTGGAGTGATGGAAAGTGCATAGCCCTCGGGCCAAAAAAAGTGGATTTCAGTTCTTTCATTGACTGTCTTTGTAACCGAGTAAGTCAATTACTCTGTCTCTCTGAATTTCATTTTCCTCATCTAAGAAATGAGGCAAAGAATGTTTCTGCAAACTCTACAACCAGTTTTGTGTTGGTATAATCAGTAATAATGAAAAGGCATACATGGAGACTAATTTAGACTTCACAAAGTGCATTTCACATACATTTTCGCTTTCAACCCCAATAACGGCCCTATGAGTGACGTGTCAAGGTACTCATTTTGCAGATAGGAAAAGTGAGGCTCTGAGCAATTACTTATGAATTCAAGGTCACCGAGCACGCAAGTGACCAACTCAGTCTTAAATCCAAGCCTACCAGCCATCCTACATTTTCCATCTCAGCATGTCTTTTTCCAGGCCTTACCTTGAAGGAAAACATAATTTCCAAGGATCATCACAGTGCCCGGATCTATATACTCAATCAGTTTATCGATTTTCCCCTGGGTTTTCTGACTGACATAGTCATTGATCTGCTTCTGAGTATTTTTCAAGTTCTGGAAGTTGGTAGGGATGATGTCTGCATTGTACAGGTTCTTGCTGTCTGTCAGAAACTTCTCTTCCGGCCGCAGCCTCTGATCAATGAACAAGGTGTTCCCAAAGCCCAGCTTGAGGTTCTGGTTCCACTGGTTCAGCCTGCAGATAAGGTAATGGAAGCCCTCATGAAGGTCTTTCTCCGGTATATCCTTGAAGTTGAAGGCATTTTTAATCTCGGCCAGCGTGGAATCCTGGGCACCCAGACACAGCATGGAGAAGGCCGTAGAGATGCTCACGGGGGAGAAGAAGATGTTCTTGCTGTGGCCCGTGGAGGCTATCTTCCTGTACAGCTTAAAGCCGAAGGCCATGTTCCGCCTTGAGAGGTCCCGGGCTTCCATCCTGCCCTTCCTCTTTTGGGTCTGGCTCATAGCTCCATGATTCTTCGGAGAGAAGTTGGGCTTCAGAAGACCTTCCGCAGTGAGGAGGCCAGCCAGAAGCAGGCCCAGGCCCAGCATGGGGTTCATTTTCCTCGGAGATGGTCCTGTTGAGTGGTAGATCTGAGGTTAGTAGAAAAAAGAACAAAAGAACCCCATTGCCCCTCTTACCCACGAGGAAGCCCTGTGCGGGTGTTCCTTTACCCTCCCATTCAGCCAACCTGAAAAAGCTTCCTCCATGCCAGGCACTGGATTTCGCTTCAGTGCACCCTGTTGGTGCCAGGCCCAGTTCCCCTAGGCGGGTGGTGCTGTGAGGGTTGGCTGCTGACAGCTCACCGCTGCCCTCCCCACTCCAGAAAACTGTCGTTGGCTGATAGGAGTTAACTGACCCAGGAAGTTATACCCCAGACCACAGCCATTGCCTGACTGATGCCCTCCGGAAGCCAGTCCTCTTGCCGCATTGTCTCAATGCTGCCACGCGCTTCATGCTCCAGGCCCTCTCCCTGGGAGTCAGGCCAAGGCTAGATGTTACCTGGAAACACAGCCTTTCTCAGCTCCTTCCTCCCCGGCTTTCCCAATGCCTCAGAGTGAAGATGCTTAAACACTTCCACCACGGAGCTCAGAGAACATTCTCAGCCATAGGTCTATCAGCCAGGTGAGATGCAAAGCCATTGAGCAACCTGCAGGCCAGAACCTGGAGCAGGGGGCCAAACGACTAGAAGCTTCATTCCAGAAACATTTTCTGGCACAGACAGCACACACACACACACACACACACACACACACACACACGAGTTTTACAGTGATGCCCAGTCAGTGACTCCTGTAAGTTTTTTCTACCCCATCAAGTTTTGGGAACAAGAACTGATTACGAAATCAGAAGTCTGGATATTGGTGTTCTCTTGCTTATGTGTTAGGTGGCACAGAACAAGCCTCTTGACCCTCAATATTGTCATCTATGAAATGGGGGCGGGTAATACTTTGGCCTCCTCTGCACTGGATGCTGCTCATCAGCTCACAGTTCGCACCCCTTGGGACACAGTCTGCACCCTGCCAGGTCTCAGCTGCCCCCCACCTTTATATGCCTGTGTCGCAGTGGTCCCCACAGCCTCCTGCCTAGTCCCACTGAGTGCCGACAGCCAGGCCTTTCTCCCTCCCAAAATAGCCCACACTAGCTCTATTCCTGGGCCTTTCCATCTGTCATCACAGACCCTAAACTGACCCAAACTTGTCAGACGGGTACCAGTCCCACATGCCGGAGTAGGCTAATTTTTGTCTATTTAAACTGAGTGATTGGTTATTTCCCAGTAAGTTGATAGATTGCCCAAGTTGAGCAATTCTTTTTTGGTTTTTATTTTAGAGAGAGAGAGAGAGAGAGAGAGAGAGAGAGAGAGAGAGAGAGAGAGAGACTGGTTTTCACTCTAGATAAAGTAAGTAAACAAAATGAAGAAAAAGAACAAGATAGAATCTGAGCCCTGTGGGATACACGGGGGGCAGAGAAAGCTGGAATCTCTACTTCAATTCTTCTCTGACTGTCCTGCCCCCACGCTCCCCATTAATGTGGGAAAATAATTTCCTTCTCTTATGAACAGGTAAAATAGCATGGCACTGACGCAGAAGTCATTCACCCAAACCAGGTATATACTAGGTATAAACCAGGAGCCCTCTGGACAAGAGCGCAGGTGCCTAAGGCCTGCCCACGGAGGAGGTGACCCTTGGGAGGGCTCCCACGCAGGGCAGCCGGCCCGCTTTCACCTCCCACACCATCCTGATAAGCTTAGTAATTGGGATCAGCCAATCAAAATAACTGGGGGGTGGGGATAGAGAGATGCAATGACACATTTAACAACAATAATATTTGTAATTTTGTGAAGTACTTTCACACTTGTTATCACCAGTAGATAGGAGAAACAACACACCAACAAAAGGAGCACATACCGGATACAAAAGAAACAATGCCTTGTTGTTTGGAACCATTTACTTTAGAGGGCAGAGCACTCCCCGGCTTACCTCTCTTGTGACAGTTTGCTGGGCTGTCTCTCATCCCCGTGGCTGGAGTCCTAACGAGCCAACGACAGCCAACCAGAATGTCCCCACTCACAAAGGGGCCTCTTCCTGCCCCAGCTGGACACAGGCGTCCTGCCCTGAGCACCCCCAGGTCTCTGAGACCGCAGCTCTCCTCCGGTCCTTTCCAGAGTTCCCCACAGAATGCACAGTACTTGGAGAGACTCAGTGCCCTCCTTGGGATGTGAGGGGTCCCGATGATGCCCTCTGGCCTCCCAAAAGGCCAGCACCAAAGCCCTGGACTTGAGGACAGTTCCCAGGCGTGCTCTGTGGTCCACATATTCTAATGGATCAGTAGTGTTTTAAGAGGAGATCTCTGTAGACATCTTAGACGTTATTATCTTTTAAAGCAAATTACAACTAAGTGATGGTAAAACACACCTTCCTTTCCCTGGTGGAAGGGAGAGTAGATCCATACAAGAAATCTAATGACCATTGCAGTACACTTGATCCTCCTTCCTGGGAAACAAACAACATGGAACACAAGTCCATCACCCCACCTCTAAATTTGCTCTGGGGATGTCTGACTTCGTTTCTTGAAGAAATATTTTGAGGAGTGGCCAGATGGCTCAATTGGTTAGAGCGTGAGCTCTGAACAACAGGGTTGCTGGTTCGATTCCCACATGGGCCAGTGAGCTGCGCCCTCCACAACTAGATTGAAGACAATGAGCTGCAGCTGAGCTGCCGGAGGGGCAGCTGGATGGCTCAATTGGTTAGAGCGCGAGCTCTCAACAACAAGGTTGCCGGTTCAATTCCCGCATGGGATGGTGGGCTGCACCCCCTGCTACTAAGTTAAAAACAGCAACTGGACTGGGAGATGAGCTGCGCCCTCCACAAGTAGATTGAAGGACAATAACTTGGAGCTGATAGGCCTTGGAGAAACACACTGTTCCCCAATATTTCTCAATAAAAAATTTAAAACAAAAAAATATTTTAGGCCTTCCCTCCCTGCCAGGCACTGGGGCTCTGAGCCATGCCAAGGAGTGGTCTGGGCTGCTGCTGAGTGACCCACAGCCTCCTTCGGAACCCAGACACGAAGCTGTGTCTGAGAGGCGGTGCCCGCAACCGGCCCCACAGGCTTCTCCACGTCCTCAAGCACTTTGCAGCTCTTTGCCTGGCCTGTTCCTCCTGCCTTCAGGACTTCGTGCTGGGATGAGGAACCATGTGGGTTGGAAAGTTTGGAAAACCATCAGCTTCAGGGCCACTTGTACTTGTAAAGGGGAAACCGAGGCCCAGAGTGGATAAAGGAGCTACCTGAGGTCACAGCATGCATTTTGATGATTCAGAATTGGAATCCAATACACTAAGGTGATTCTGCAAAAAGTAGGTGAAAAGAGGGTGCCTGGCCTCACTTTCTCCATGAAATAGTAAATTGATGGATACAGCCTCTGCCCTCAGGGAGAGCTAAGATACACAGACATTCACAGACAAGGCTGACCCTGGCCAGAACCGAAAGGCAGGGGCAGACCTCAGTTGGAAGGACCCCCCTACCTCCCAAGACAACCCCATCCCCGCACCCGCCAAGAATTCTTCTCTAGAAAAGCACCGGAGGTCATTAGACATCCATGAAAATGAATCAGGGCCTCCCTCTTCCGAAAAAGGCTTTCCCAGATTGAAATCCTCTAGGATTTTCTTCAAGAACCCACCCTGGGACTGGTCTGTTTACCTTTCGCATCTGAAGCAAATTTCACCGTGGAATAGAAAAGAAGCACTTGACCTTTACAGAGGAAAGATACCATACTCACAGTACATTCAGGAGAAATCCACGGAGCCAGCCAAGTGGATCTGCTGTTCTTGTTTTATTAGTTATACTTCCATGGCCGCTTGGAAAAATAGACTGAGGCCAATAAAATTAGCTGGCTCAAGTGGGCAGGTGATGAAAGTTCGAGAGCAATGGCCACACCACCTCCCCGGAGACTTCTCCTCGCTACCCAGGCAGCAGGGTGATATTTAGATCATAGCCGCTGGGTGGTGGCTTCTCTGAGGAAGTCCTTTTGTATCTTTTGCAACTACTGTGTTTGCCAATCATTGTGGAACCTGGGGTTTTATGCAGGTAGTTCAGCCCGTACTCCTGACATTAAATATTCAACACAAACATCACCACTGCCATCTACGGAAAAGGTCGATAGCTGGCTTTCTTGGGGTCCTTCCCTTTATACTTCATTTCTTTCTTTTGCTATTTTTCAAATACTCTACAGTTATCAGTTCAATTACCTTAGCTCACATGGAGTCCTTTTGGGGAATAGAACCAAAAAGAGATGAATAGACAGTTAAATACATAGTTTCTGTTCGGGGGAACAGGGATAAAAAGTTCACATCCAAGCTTGCGATCACTCAAGAAAATTACAAATTGTTTTCTGATTGCATATTTGTTGTGTGAAGTAATGAGACCATGATTGATTTTCCCCCCTTTACTTTTCTGTGTTTTCAGAGTTTCCTTTAAGGAACAGGTATGAGTTGAGAATTAATTTTTAAAACACTAAAAATAAAATGAAATTCTTATCTTCAGGTTGCTCAGAGAGAGGAGCGGTGATGGTCAAACCCCCTGGTCCTGGGATGGGAGAGCAATGGGTCCAGTGGACCTGCTTTCACTTCGGCTTCCTCTGAAGACCTCTACCGAGCAGAAACATCATTAAATTGTCCTTCCTGTGTACTGACATGTCACAGCAGGTGTTGTGTGACCACAGCACGAAGACTTGTGGACCGCGTGTCTCCTTCCTGTGGGGTGTTGCTTTTAGCAGTCATGACTCTCATCCCCAAAGCTATATAAAGCAGACGCCCCAGTGAAACCTTCCAGAACAGAGGTGAAATTGGTTCTTTTCCAGGCGTGGTTCAGCCACGTCCTGACTCACTCACAGACCAGACCAGCCAGGCCTTGGGGATGTGGGGCCCCAGAGCTGCCAGAACCAGGAAGTGCACTGAAGGAGCCTGGGTGGCTACTTTCCCTCACCCAGGGAGGCAGGCCTCTCTGTTGGAATGTGTCAGGTCGGATACCATCATGTGACCAGATGAGGCAGAGGCCACCCTGTCTGGCTCTGTTCACTGATGGGTGCAGATGGGAACACAACCCTGACACAAGGACAGCCTGAGGGGAGGGCAGCAGTCCCATCATGCTGGAAGCCGAGAGCCAGCCAGCAGACACTGACCCAGAATCCAGGCCTGTGCCCTGGTTTAGGAGGGGAAAACACTGCCTGCTAATGACAGGGTGAGGCCTGTGGGAGTCTGTGGGCCACACCCACTGGCCTGTCCCAGACAGACTCTGCTGCAGGGCAACTCCCATGGGAGGTGCATGGGGGGAGGCCCAGGAGGGATGACCACTGAGTGACAGACAGGAGGCTGTCCCTGGGACGTCTGTGCTCCCACAGAGACTGGGAAGCCACAGCGGAGGGTAACCACAGGTGGTCTGGAGGCCAGGCCTGGCCAGGCACGAAATTTCAGTAAGGAGTTGCCCGTTCCTGTCAGGGAGAAGAGTCCTTACAGACTTGCGTCAACCGAGGTGGCTTTGCAAGGGACGGTGTGAGTGGACAGAAGCAAGGAGACAGCTACAGGAAGGCCAGTCCCCAACCAGCACTCATCAAGGGCCACAGCCTACACTTGAGGTTGCTCTGACTACCTGCAGAGGGGAAGACTCGAGGCCCACGGATTTGGGCCTGGTGTCCATCAAAGGCTAGGAAGGGAAAGATGATTGTCCAGTCTGGGGACACCACAGTGAGCTGATCGACCAGAGAGAGTGGCCTGAGCCTGGCGAGTGGCCTGAGTATGTTTGTAAAGCATGGCCATGTGTAGGAGTGAGAGAAAACAAGGAATTTCCAGTCTCACCGCTGCTCTTTGGCTCTCCCCGATACTGGGCTTGTGAGAGATCTAGGAACACATTAATAACCATGCTACACCCTGGTCCCGAGAGCCCAGGTCTGGTGGAAACACAGGAGAACACAAAGATACAGCTAAGCTCAGTAAAGGCTGAAGTCGAGATAGCTCCGGGAGGTAAGCGGAACCTTATCCCACCTGAAGTGTTTGGGACAGTTTCCTAGAAGGGACATTCTTCAGCTGGGCTCTGAGGGATGAGTAGGAGTTCTCCAGTTTGAAAAGTGACAACAAGAGTAACACAGCAAAGATCCCACAGCCTAAAGAAAGTGAGTGAACTATCCGATGCCTATAGAAAATGTGACTTTGAGTTTTTGTGTCCTTTTGGAATAACCTACTTCTAAAGCAGTCATCTCAACCTGGGAGCGCATTAGAATCATCTGGGAGCTTTAAAAATATCCATTTCTCGAATATCCCTCAAGAGATTCTGACTTAGTTGGTCTAGGACAACGCCTGGGTGAGGGTGCTGTTTCCTCAGAAGAACCTCTCCTGAGGATTATAATGAGAATCCATGGTTGAGATTCTCTGTTCTAAAGCGAATAATTCCCATCTGATACTATGGGAAAGACCTGAGACATCTCTGAAAACACTGAGCTTCCTTACCTCACAGATATCTAGAATTTCTACAAACCTATAGCAATCAAGGCAGTGAGGTGTTGGCACAGAGACAGATAAATTGACTAATGGAACAAACTAGAGAATCCAGGACGGTCCCACCCAAGATGAGCCATCTGATATGTGACAAATTCCTCAGGGAAAGGATGGTCCTCTCAACTTATGGTCCTGGAAACACTGGATATCCATATGGGGGGGAAAATGAACCTTAACCCCATGTCACTCCATATACAAAACAATTTAAGAAATCACAGACCTAAATGTGAAAGGTATTAGGATGGACCATATGAAACTGAACCATATTCAATGATTTTTTTTTTTTTCTTTTACCTCAAAACCCACCATTATCGAAACCACAAAGCTCCTGGAAGAAAATAGAATAGAGTATCTTCATGACCTTGAGACTGACAAAGGCTTGTTAAACAGCACACACAAAGCACTAACATAAAAAAGAGATAAATTGAACTTCATTAACATTAAGAACTTCTGTTCATCAAAAGTCACCTAAGAGAGTCCAAACGCAAGCCACAGACTGAGAGATGGTACTTGTAAGACATATGTCTGATAAAGGACTAATGACTGATCTTTTACGTTTCTATGTAGCAACAAGGAACAGACAACAACTTACAAATAAGCAAAGACTTGAACAAATGCTTCACGACAGGACCTCCAAATGGCCAAGAAGCACCTCAAAAGGTGACATAATCAGTCATCAGGAATACACAAAGCGAAACCACAACGTACCTCTACACACCCACCAGAATAGCTAACCTTATTCATTGATTTTTAAAATTTATTTTTAATTATAGTTGGCATGCAATGTTGTATTGGTTTCAGCTGTACCACAGAATGATTCAATGTTTACATACCTTATGAAGTGATGGCCATAATAAGTCTAGTAATCGTCTGTCATCGTACATTGTTATGATATTGTGGACTATTTCTCTAATGCTGAGTTATTTTATGACTGGAAATTTGTACTTCTTGATCCTCTTCCTCTTTTCCGTTCGTCTCCCCACCCCCTTCTTCCGGCAAACCTCAGTGTGTTCTCTGTATCTATGAGTTTGTTTCTGTTTTGTTTTGTTTGCTCATTTGTTTTGTTTTTTAGATTCCAGACATAAGTGAAATCATATGGTATTTGTCTTTCTCTGTCTGACTTATTTCACTTAAAATAATATTATCTAGCTCCATGCATATTGTCACAAATGACAAGATTTCATTCTTTTTATGGCTGAGTAATATTCCATTGTGTGTGTGTGTGTGTGTGTGTGTGTGTGTGTGTGTGTGTGTATCATGTTTTCTTTATCCATTTATCTATTGATGGGGACTGAGGTAGCTCCGTATCTTGGCCATTATAAACAATGTTGCAATGAACGTGGGGTGCATATGTCTTTTAGAATTAGTGTTTTGGATTTCTTTGGATAAATACCTAGAAGTGGAATTGCTGGGTCACAGATAGTTCTATTTTTAACATTTTGTAGTACCTCCATACTGTTTTCCATAGTGGCTGTACCAATTTACAATCCCAGGATGGTTCCCTTTTCTCCACAACCTCGCCAACACTTGTTGTTTGTTGATTTATTGATAATAGCCATTGTGACAGGTGCGAGGTGGTATCCCATTGTGGTTTTGATGTGCATTACCCTGATGACAGAATAGCTAAAATTAAAAAGACTGAGAACTCCAGGGCGTGGAACAAGTGGAACTCTCTTACACGGCTGGTATAAGCTGGCACATGCACTGTGGAAAATTGCTTAGCAGGATCCATTAAAGCTAAATTCATGTTTACTCTTTGACCTATTAATTGTATCCCAGGGTTTAGATCCAGAAATGAGTGACTATGGGTTCATAAAAGACAGGTCCTGGGATGTCCACGGCAACTTTATGCAAATAGCCCCAAAGTAGAAACAACTCAAATGTCCATTAACAGTCTAATGAAAAATAAGATAAATTCCAGCCACCACCCCAGATTATAATTTCCATTTCCATGGGTGACCCCACAATTCTGTCTTTCACAGGGTCCCTAATTGGTGCTTATCACAGGCAGCCATGGGAGACAATGACCAAGAGTGTGAAACACTATGGAACCCAAATCACATTAGAACAAATTAAACAGGACCTCCAAGCAATAAGATAAATATTGAGTTAATGACAATGTAACTTTATTCATTAAATTAAGCTCCAATTAGAGCATCAGAAATGATTTTAAAAGAAAAGTAAGATTTTTAAAGCACAAGATCCTAGGTTACCCGAGAGAGGTTTCAGTACAAAATGGTGAAAGTCTTTCCATACAAAAATCTAAGTCAGAAAAAAAAAAGTAAATATACGTCATAAAGAATTGAAGAAGCATTCTGTAAATAACAATAATCATTGCATTGAAGATAGCATGTCGAAACAGTGGTAAAAAGGTGAACAATTCCATAAATGCTATTGGAAAACCAAAAGCATCATTTTAAAAATAAAATTTTTAATATTTAAATATTTAAAAATTAAAATAAAAAATATTGAAGGAGTATCTTTTTATAATAGTAGAGTAGGCGAGAACTTCCTAAGCATAACACATACAAAAGCCAGAGACCATGAAAGAAACGATGATATATTGTGGTGTAACGTATTAAAAGTCAACACTATGCTCAGAATGAGGACCAATTACAAACCGGAACACATATGTGCGTGATAGAGGGCTAAGGTTCTTTAAAATGACAGTTCTTACACATCAGTAATAACCACATATGTTCCTTGATAGACAAGTGAAAAAATGGGAAAATATGTACGGAAATATGAGTGGGGTCTGGCTTTGTGTTTCCTCTTTATTTTCTTCTTCATCCTTACCTCTGCAGAGCAAAACACTTTCATACACATTATTATTACGAGATACATTTACTGATACGTATTACGTATTTTTCACCTGAACTTTGTAAGTTAGGTGTTGTTTGACCCATTTTACATACGAGATAACTGAATCACATAATTAGCAGACCAAGGAATCAAAAAGCAGGCCTTCTGGTTTCTAATCCCTTGTTCTATTGACAGCTGTGGATGACCAGAAATGACATTGGTGACCTCAGTGTTCAGACAGCCAGCTCTGACCTCGGGAGCCCCTGCCCACACTGGTGCTGCAATCCCTAGCCAGGCATGGAGAAGGAGGCAGACGTCTACTTGAATGGTCACCTTGGTCCTTGGCTCTCTCCCCTAAGACACATGCACACACACAAATATACCATGCACGCACACACACCACATTCACACACAAACACCACACACACACACACACACATCACACCACACACGCACACACAAACACACCACACACAAATACCATAAACTCGCAAACACACCACACATACACACACAAACACACCACACGCACACATGCACGCAAACATACTACACACACCATACACACACACACACACACACACACACACACACTCTTTGGATTGGTCTCCCTGTCCCCTCTTTTCCCCTTGGTCTTTGGCTTTCCCCAGGTCTTGCTGCTCTCAGCCTCCTGGCCCTCTCTCTGTCCTAGTCCTGTGGCCTCCAGTTTTCAAGTGTGGTCCCCTAGACTCCCCAGCCCCACCAGCCTCATCTGCAAACTGGGTGGGCTGCTGCCCAGGACATGCTCAGTTTGCCTCCTCCACCTCCGCCCCTTCCCCTGGGTCAGCATAGCCAGTCGGCCCTGCTAGGGTCAACACCCAGATGGCAACATGTCTGGGAGTCCCCTTTCTCAGCCCCTGGAAAAGCTCAGGCCTGCTTTTCCCCTCCCACCCCATGCACCGTGCATGGTGCTAGCACATGGTGGGAACTCTGTAGATCCATCTGCCTGGTTTGCTAGGACCCAAATGTTTGGCTCCCAGTGAAGCTCAGAGAGAAAGGTGAAGGCACACTGCCCAGAAATCAGGGTGCCACTCCATTCCAGTCCCTGGCTTGACAGCCGTGATATCTGTAATGTCTTTGAGTAGAATCATCCACCCAGATTCCTTCTCTGGGCAGGAGAGGAGTGGGTGTGTGTGCCCTGGCAATGCTACAGAATACCAGCCACACAGCAGAGATGTCTGCATGGCCCCTGCCCCACTTCCCAGGGGCTGGCTGGGAGCAGGTGCCTCGCCCTGCCCTCCCCCAAGCTCTGGGAGGTCTGGAACACACTGGCCTGCGCCTGTGTTCTGGGCGCCAGACATAGGTGACCCATAATGTACCAGGTGACTGGGGAAGCCCTTCCTCACTCTGATTCTCAATTTACCCACTGGTTCAATGGAGGACAGGGGGATGCATTGGACCGGTGTTTGCCTGAGGGGCCAATCTCTTAGAAATCATGCTGCGACTCAATTCCACTTAAAATAATACAGATTCAAGACTGTGCTTAGTGATGTGGCCAGGACTAGAGGCTGGTATAGCAGCAGAGCAACAGAAGGTATAGGAGCAGAATGTTCCAGAAAAATCTTTATGGGAGAACAATTGCAAATTGCAAATTGCAAAAAAAAAAAAAAAAAAAAGTCCCTAATATAATGTTTACTACACTGTGGGATAAGCCCACTTGATTTCATCCAAGTGAGCACCTACACACATATGTGTGCTCACACACACACACAAATAAATTTAATTCTTACAAGTCTATGAAGGAAGGACTATTGTAATTCCCTCTATAAATTAGGAAATTGAGGTGCAAGATAGTGAATAACGGGTGGCTGGTTGGTTCAATGGTTAGAGCGCGGTGCTCATAACACCAAGGTCGCCAGTTCGATTCCCACTTGGGCCAGTGAGCTACGCCCTCCACAACTAGATTGAAAAGAACGACTTGACTTGGAGCTGATGGATCCTGGAAAAACACACTGTTCCCCAATATTCCCCAATTAAAAAACATTTTTTTTAAAGTCGATAGTGAATAACATGCTGAATATCACCTGATTATTAAGGTCATGTACATCTTCTTAAGAATATCTTAATACAAAAGAAGAAAAATATTAAATGTAGATACTCTTAGTAGAGAAAGTGGGAGAAATTGAGGAAAACTGGGGCTGCCTGTGTAACCCCACACGAAGCCCTTGCTGTTAAATAGTTGGCAGCACGCTTCCAGATGGTGTCTTGTTCCTCTGGTTTATCTGGTTCCCCGTGGCCCAGCGGGGAGCAGGAGCCTGGTGCCACCTTCAATTTCTGAGCCATTCATGGAGTTTCATCTGTCTCACCTTCTCCTTGTCCTCTTTCCTGCTTCCTTTCAAAGCGGTCTCCTCCCTGCCACTGACTGGCAGTTTGGGTTCAAACACCGATGGAGTGTCTCACGTGGCAGGCAGTGCGCCCGATGCCGAGCAGGGAGGAAGCATCCGGTCCTCCTCCGTGAGCTCACAGACCGGGAGAGGGATGGACACGGGAGGAGATCTGGGACAGATGCCTGACTAAACCTTGGGGAATTCCCAGTGGAGAGATGCTTCTCAGCCACTCAGGAGAGCAAGGAAGACTTCCTGGAGTAGGTGATGTCTAAAGTGAAGTCCGAGGCTTTTCTGCTTCGTTCCAGCAGCCTCAGCACATTTGCAGCTGGAGGAAGTGTGGCCATAACAAAGCCACAGGAAGCTATAGGACGTGCATAGGTGATGTTTGGCCTTGGGAAGTCCATCTTCTCCAAGGTGCCACAGAGCAAGCCTGGTGAACTTTTAGCACATGTACCCCAGGCACATGGCTGATGTCTATCTACTTCTCACTGAGCCTCAGTGGGGTCCTCTGCACAACACCTGCCTGGAAACTGGGGCCAGGAGCGAGATGGACCCTTCCAAGTGTCAGACGTTCAGTTACTGGGGAGGTGAGAAAGACGGAGAAGCAGAGTAATTCCACCTGACCTAACTATATCACTGCCGCATTCCTGTCAACCTCTCCTATCACAGTGGGCTTGCGGGTGGGGTGGGGTGGGAGGTGAGCAGGCCAGGAGAAGGGAAGGAGGGCAGACAAGACAGGCCAAGACTCTGGGGTGGCGTGAGTTCGCTGTCACCTGGGCCCCTCAGAGGTGCACGATGAGTCAAGTCAAAGCCTCCAAAACGGCAACACGTCGCTCCCCCACCCCGTACCAGTTCCCATTCTCAGAATTTGATGCTGAGGTGGAGCTCAGGTCCCAAAGTCACAGGTCCTGGGTTCCAGTCCCGTACCAATCACACGTCAGCTGGGTCACCTCACCTCTCTATGCTTCGCCTTTTCCATCTGTTCGGTGGGACCCCAGAAGGACCCACAGCGCCCACTTCACCAAATTGTTCGTAATGCTATCGATGCAACAGTGTGAAGTTGGTGAATGGGTACTACCTGGTAATGGCAACAATAATAATAGTGACAGTGACAGAGAGGAGAAGCTGATTCTGCTCGTCCCACTCCCTCACTGCTCCTCATCTTCATCCTCCGCCACCTAGAGCACTGGGTGCTTAAGACTGCTGGAGGCCCAGGCGCAGGGCAGTTCTTTCCCCTCAAATGGAATATGTGCTATAAATAATGGATCGAATAGCAAGTATCAAAGTTTAAGGTCTGTAAATAATTTAGTTAGCACAGGAAAAGATATCCCTATTTGGGTAGCTACTGGATGCTTTCTGTGCGACAGTGCAGGCATGGATGGGAAATGCTCGCTTCTGAGTTTTCAGATGCAGGAAAACAGAATGACTGTCTGCCGAAGACCAAGGAAAGGGCCACGGTACAGGCTGGGGAAGCTGAGCCATGTGGGTGAAGAAGTGGTGAGGAAATACTGAAGACTCTGCAGCCATTCTCCAGGAAACGTCCAGGCCATCCCACCTGGGGCCCAGGTCCAGCTGCAGGAATGGGGTGTAGGAATGGGCTGACGAGGGTCTGTATGCAGTCATCACGGGGCTCACCCCGTGAGGCGCACCAGGAATGTGGACGGGAAGCTTCCCTTCATTCACCCACGTTTCCAGCGCTCCTTCCAGGATGAGAGAAAGAAGGCTGGTAAACACCACGTGTGGGCTGGGAAGCAGGTTCCCTTTATTTGCAAGGCTTATTCTGAGCCGGCACCACCTGTTTCTGATTCCAGACAGACCTTTTATAGAGAACTGTCTCTGCAATCCGAGGCAAAATTAAGGACAATTGCTTTTGGAGAGAGAGTACATATATTGACTGAAACTTACTCACACTGAGATATAAATGACTGATATCAGCTACCTTTAATGGGGGCAAGCAAAGGAACAGTAGGGCGCCAGGAATCCGAAGCGGAAAGCAAAGACCTTAGAGTGGAGAAAGATTGCAGTGGGGACCAGAGGATGCAGTCTGGACTTAGAACATCTGGGGCCAGGCTTTAGATCTGCTACTTCCCAGCTGCACAGCCCTCCTCATCTCTCAGGATCTCAATTTCTTCACCCATAAAATTGGGAAATGCTTGGGGAATCATTGGGAGGATCCATTAAACGAGTGATTGGAAGAGGTGCGGTGGGAACCATGACGGCCTGAGCAGAGGCTGTTCCATGACTTTGGGATTTTGCAGGGGCCCCTGAGGGCCAGACCAGTCGCTGTCACATTCTTCCCTTTGGGGATGAATTTAATAATAATTAAAAACAAAATGCATGATGAGCTCCAAATGTGTGTGGTGTAAAGACTGAAACCTAAACACCACACAACAGCCAGCATCCTCTAGTCAGGTTTCTGAACACCAGAGTTTAACGAGACCCGCAGGAACTTCGTCAGCCCTTCTGTTTTGCTTCAAAAGACTAGAAATGATTTCCCTTCTCAGATGACTGCCAGGTTTTTCTGGTGGCTCTTTGGGGGACTCACAGGCTGAGAAGGGGTGTGGATCTGAGAAGCACCAGAGTCCTGTCTGGTGGCCTCTCAAATCTCATTGCGTCTGTGCACCTCAGCTTGTTCACCTGTAAAGTGAGCACAAACATTCCTACCTCCCCACTGTTGAAACCTAAGAGCGAGAAGGCATGCAAAGCCTTTGCACCCTGCCTGGCACATAGAGGCACTCTATGGGAGCTGCTCTGATTGTTCTATTGTTGTCATTATCATTATTATATGTCACTTTAATTATTATTTTATGGGGACACTGGTAATATAAATGGAGCCACAGAAGGCAGCGCATTTCCACAGGTATCTCCACATCGTCTCACCACACCCACTCCACCTCTCAATCATAGTTGTCTCCCACCTGGCACACTCTGGTGGACTTGGGCATGCCAGGCTGGGCATATCGGCAGAGCTGGGCACCAGAGCCGCCAGACAGGCACTCTTAGTCAGCCACTGGTGGCTGTGACTCAACTCTCAGTTACACCTGGCCTAGGGGCAGTGGGAGAACAATGCTCAGAACTCAGTGCAAGGTGGGCGTGAGGGTGGGGGAGATGGGGCAGAGCTGGGGCTGGGCAGGGACCTGTGTGGGTCCTTGGAGGTGGCTCTGAAGCCTTGATTTGGGCATGATTGCTAACCTTGGGGCTGGGGCTGGGGTGAGATGCATCTGGATCCAGGTGGGTGTCCAGAGAGGGGGCATGCAGAGGGGCCCAGATGTTCTCTGGGCGAGTGGGTCTGACCCCAGGGACTCAATTTGGGCTGATGTAGGGATCTAGGGGGCCCGTGGGAAGGGAAGTGCACAACTGAGGTGCCTCTGAGATGACGGCAGTGTCTAGAGACAGGCAGGTGGTGGAGCTTTGAGTCCACGGTCATTTGAGCCAGGGCTTCAGAGGCCACAGGGCATGGAGACCAGTTCATGGGGGTGGGGCTGAGCAGGTGGACAAGAGTTAGGCTGGGAGTCAAGACAGGGAGAAGGAGCAATGATCAGGATCTCGGGGACTGCTCTGACTCCCTGGCACGTCACCAGGGTCTGATCCCCTAGCATGCTCCCATGCACATTGCCTAACACGCTCCCCATAGCTCTTCCCCTGCCACAGAGACTGTTGCTCTTTCATGTTCTCACTCCATTTGGGGGCTTCTGTCTTTGCTGTTCTCTCTGCCCTGTAGGTCTCTGCTCCATCATCACCTCAAGGTGCCCTCTTAACTCAGTTGACACACCTGGATGGAACTATCACTCCCAACATCTTCCAAGGTTTATATCTTATCTTCTGTCACCAAGACGTACTGCCTGAGCTCTCCCTGATCCAAGTCTTTAATCCCAGGGCCGAGACCATCCTTGCCTGGTTCAGATGTCCTGCCTTGGGCCCAACACCTCTGCACAAGGAGTCAGGGCAGGACAGGTGATAAAATGGCGGCCTCTATAGGCAGCTGGAAGGGAGTGGTTTCCTTAAGGATAGGAAGGATGAAGCCATATGTGTCACCTCAGTCATTACACACACACACAGACATTGAATTCATACCATAGGACAATGAGAGGTGGGGGGAACAGTGTTAAGAGGAGGGCAGCCAGTCTGCTGACCATAAATGTCAATTAAGCTGTTTTTTGGGGGCCATAACACATGATTCTGTAGGTCCCATAACCAAGGATCTGATGAGGAAGGAATCTTTATGGTTTCCACTGTTCCCAGTATAAATGTGTGTGTGTGTGTGTGTGTGTGTGTGTGTACGTGTGCACGCGTGTGTGAGGTTCACTCTCTTACTCTGCCATGGATGTCAGAGCATGAGACAATGTCTAATACAACGCAGCACCCCAGGCAGGACCCGTCATGATAGGAAGCACAACAGAGAATTTCCAGGTGTATTTGGGGGGCTCATGTCTCATTACTCACCTTCTGTCTCCTCAAAGCCAACAGTAAAGCTTTCACTGGCTTCTTTCCTGCAGGAAAACATCACCCAGCTTTCTGGTTAAATCTCTGTCAAACATGCATGTGGCACCAACTGTATACTGGGTACTGAGACACAGCAGAGGGCATGGCTGACATACATGAGCAACTGACACTCGAGTCACTGGGAACCACCTTGTAAAACCCCAACCCCCAAATTCAAGCACCAGTAAGTTTCAAAAGAAGAAGAAGAAGAAGAGGAAGAAGAAGAAGAGGAAGAAGAAGAAGAGGAAGAAGAAGAAGAGGAAGAAGAAGAAGAGGGCGAGGGAGAGGGAGAGGGAGAAGGTGGAGAAGGAGAAGAAGGAGAAGGAGAAGGGAAGAAGAAGAAGGCGGAGGCGGAGGCGGAGGAGGAGGAGAAGAAGAAGAAGAAGAGGAAGAGGAAGAGGAAGAGGAAGAAGAAGAAGAAGAAGAAGAAGAAGAAGAAGAAGAAGAAGAAGAAGAAGAAGGGATTGTTTCTACAAAGGCAGAGACAAAGGGAGAGACCAGGAATATAAAATGGCCAGATTTGGGACACTCAGCTCTCGCTGGATGATGTTATGGATGGGTTGAAACCTTTCTTCCTTCTTTCTTTCCTTCCTTCTTTACTTCCTTCCTCTTTTCCTCCTCCCCTCTCTTCCTTCATTCTTTCCTTCCTCATTTGCTCATTTCCATTCAACAAGCATGATACAAGCATTTACTCCATATCTGACATTAAGAATTCAAGGGCACGAGAATCTTGCCCTTGACATAGTTTGTGCTGTGGTGGTGGTGGTGGTGGTGGTCGTGGTGATGGTTGTAGTGATGGTGGTGGTGGTGGTGGTGGTGGTGATGGTAGTAGTGATGGTGGTGGTGGTAGTGATGGTGGTGGTGATGGTGGTGATGGTGGTGGCGGTGGTAGTGATGGTGGTGGTGGTGGTGATGGTGGTGGTGGTGATGGTGGTAGTGTTGGTGGTGGTGGTGGTGATGGTGGTAGTGATGGTGGTAGTGATGGTGGTGACGGTGGTGATGGTGGTGGTGGTGGTGGTGGTGGTGGTGGTGATGGTGGTGATGGTGGTGGCGGTGGTAGTGATGGTGGTAGTGATGGTGGTGATGGTGGTGGTGGTAGTGGTGGTGGTGATGGTGGTGATGGTGGTGGTGGTGGTGATGGTGGTGGTGGTGATGGTGGTGATGGTGGTGGCGGTGGTAGTGATGGTGGTGGTAGTGATGGTGGTGACGGTGGTGGTGGTGGTAGTGATGGTGGTGGTGGTGGTGATTGTGGTGGTGGTGGTGATGGTGGTGATGGTGGTGGTGATGGTGGTGATGGTGGTGGCGGTGGTAGTGATGGTGGTGGTGGTGGTAGTGATAGTGGTGATGGTGGTGGTGGTGGTAGTGATGGTGGTGGTGGTATCAGTGCAGACATTAAGTAAATCCTTATCTTAATAAATATTTAAATACAATTGTGATGTGGCTGACAGAAAGGTGCTCTTATATCCCCTTTTCTCCTCTTAACATTAAAATCCTTTTCAACCTTCAGTGTCCTTAGCTTTGAACTGCCTTGGTCATCTATCCCTGAATGGGAATTAAAGCTCTGAAGGTAGCCAGGTAGACTTTGACAAGACAGGTGGGAGGAATAAAAAATGGAATTCCCTCTCTTGGCCTGTCTTCCACTCCCATTCATTCATTCCTATTTCTCTGTGCCTGGCACTGTGGTAGGCTCGTGGGACACGATGCTAAAAGAATCCCCTCAGGCTGTCACAAATGCAGGTGTCCCGAAGGGAAAGCACAATGGTCCCACCTCCTTGTATCTGGAATCCAGTAAGAGAAATGTCTATAATTAGAATTCATCTCTAGTTCTGCTATCCCAAACAGTCTGCTGATCTAGATAAAGTCCCCAAGCCCAGAAATTTAATAAAAGGGAAAAAATACAGACACATAATTCCTCAGCTGAACTCTTTGCTCCAGTCGGCAAAGGGATTAAGGTGACAATCCAGGGTCTTGGGAATCTTGTGCTTCAGGCTTGGGACTGGGAGGAGGGGAGAGGGCGGGGAGAAGCAGGCAGGCATGGCCAGGGGTTCTGGGTGGGCGGAAGCCCCTTTGGGACCTGGAATGCCACCTGCATGAGCCCACTGCCAGCACAGGCAGGCCCAGTGGGAATAGGAGGCCTTAGCTCGGCCGCTTGATCTCCAGGTTGGTGTGTCTCCCCTCCCCACGGCCATTCCTGCCATTCTGTCTCTAATCTAAGGGATAAAATGCATTAGTGTCTCTCATCTCCCGCCTTGGAGGATGACAGTGACAGTCAAAGGGATTTCTTTGGAAGATGAAAGCTCCCCTATGCCTCTGGGGGACTGTGGTAGAAAACACATTTTTCTGTCATCCTTCGGGTCACTTGTGATCCCTGTTTTTCCCCTTTATCTGTCCTTCACAGCAGTTTTTTAAAAGATGCCCTATTGCCAGCATTCCTTGAATTTCTCTTTTCTTTCAAGGGAACTTTCATTCTGAAGCAATTGCATAACACAACTTTCTCCAGGGGCCCAGCCTCCCATCTGCACACCTGCCTGGCTGACCTGCTCTGTTTCCTAAGCAGCTCCCACATGAGTCTGATTTCCTGCTGAGGTGCTGGCTCTTAAAAGAGAAAGCAAAGGCATCTTCTGTTGCTAAGTAAGTGCTTTTCTTCTTTGCACTCCATCCCCCACCATGTGCTGGCCTCCGCCCACCTTTCTAGAAGCATCCCTACTATCTCTTCACAAATCTACCTGCAGCTAAACTTTGCCCATTCCTTCTCACCAACTTCCAGAAGCTCCCAGTCCACAGCTGCCCTTCATCTCGGAAACTCCCTCCGCTCCAGCTCCTTCTAGCTGCACACAAATAAACCCACCAGTCGGATTTCATCACCTCCGAGAGCCTCCCTGATTCCCCCCAGTTAGAAGAGACCACACTCTTCTCTTCCCCACTGTGCCTGAACAATATGTTTTCTATGGCACAGACCACTGGCTGTCTGGTGTTCATCATTTGCTCACCGCCCTGATGTCAACACCACCACTAGCTGCCATGACACTCTGTACCTGTGTGTGCTGCCCAGGTCGGTGCCTTCAGCCGTGGGGAATTGGGCAGCAGACAGTTCCTCCAGGGTCTGCCCTCCTCTGGGCAGGCTGCGTGCAGTAACTGAGCCAGTTGGGAATTGAAAGGCCCCACCATTTCAGCCCAAGAGGGGACAACTCTAGCGAGCAATGTCCCTTCTCGAGCACAGGAGTTGTCCGGAGTTTCGTCAGGCTGGCATTGCCCAGCCTGGTTCCCATCTGCCCAGTCCTGCTTCCTCCCACTGCCGCTCATAGGTGTTGATCCCCACCAAGCATCTTGTACCCCAAACTCCATCGCAGCATTCGCTCCCAGAGAACCCAGCCAGCAGCACCGGGCCTTCTCCTGAGCTGCTTCATTTGTTCTTTCTTTCATTTAGCAAATCTTGATTAAGCCCTGACCACGTGCAGACACGGTTCTGGGCAATTGACACCTGCCAGCCAAAGTGAGACTTACAGACGAGTGGGAAGACACATTAAAAATGAATAAATGAACAAAATGGTGTAAATGCTGTGAGAATGCAGGGTAATGGGTCAGAGAGGAACTTGGAGATGACTATTCTAGACAGACAGCAGGTGGTATGGAAAGGCTTCTCTGAGGAGGAGATGTTTGATCTGAGTGCTGAAGGGTGAGAGGGAGCCGGCCGTGCAAAGTGCTGTTCTATCTGGTTATTGTTGTCGAACTGCCTCCTGGGAAACTCCTCAAATGTTCCCTGGCCCCGTGGGGCCCCACCTGGTCTCTCTTGTCCCCAGTCCTTACTGCACTGTTCTATTTATGATCTCAGGAGATGCCACCTTGTTCATCAGCCACTCAGCCCAGATGCCTGCAGTCGCCTGCCCCCACCCCCACCCTTCCCTCCTCACCAGGTCCTGAGGCCACCAATCTTCTGAGGCGACCACACCCTGCAAGCTACCTACAGACCGTGGGCCCTGTCATTCAATCAGCTGCTGCAATAGCTGCCAAACAGGTCACCCTTCTCCATCTGTCAGCATTCTCCTCACTGACAGAGGGAGGTCCAGATTCACTGTACCCTCCTATGTAGGTCCTCTGCCCGACCCCCCGACCCCACCCTCACCTGCTCCACACAATGAAGCACGCCCACCTCTGGGATCACACCTCATCTGGTGTTTCAGTTTGGAGGCCACCAAGAACCACAGACTGGGAGGATTAAACAGCAGAAGTGTGTTCTCTCATCGTTCTGGAGGCCGGAAGGCCGAGATCAAGGTGTCAGGAGGACCCCGGTCTCGGAGACTCTGGGGAGAACCCTCCCTGCTCCTCCCAGGTTCTGGTGGTGGCTGAAGGCCCTGGCTTGCAGTTGCATCCCTCCCGTCTCTGCCTCCTGTGTTTCCACATTGCCCTCCCTCTGCGCATATCTGTCTCCATGTTCAGACTTCCCTTTCTTGGAATTGCATTGGATTAGGGCCCACTCTAATGACATCATTTTAACTTGAACTTCATCTCCATAAAGACCCTAGTTCCAAATAAGATGACATTCTGATGCACTGGGGTAAAGACTTCCACACGTTCTTTTCAACCCACGACACCTGCCATGCCTCCACCCTAGTCTAACTCACATCTGTCATAATATCCTTTCAGCGGGGCCATGCCCCTCCTCTCCTCCCCTCCCCGTTACCAATGGTTTTCAACCTTCTTTGATTTTGCAGCACAATTATTTTTAAAATATTATTTCACATGCTATTCTGATATGACAAACACAAAGTGGAGGTGGTTTCCGATTAAATGAGAGGGTGGCAAGGATGGAGGTGATGCCCCCTGCCATGGCACCTTCTCCGGCTGGCTGCTGAGGAAGTCTGGGGTGCTATGGACCACAGTGAAGACACATTGGCTGGACAGTGAGCCCCTTGGGATGAGCCTTGCTTGGCCAATTGGAACTGTGTGCTCACTTCCTGAGGCATCTCCAGGATTCTCTTATATGACCTCTACAAGCATCTCTAGCTAGTGCAGATAGAGTTCTTTTCAGGCTAATGTATCGTCCTCATACAGAACTTCATTGTTCAAAATAAACTATTTGAGAAAGATCGCAAACTATGAGAATGTATAAGGAATCGAATATAAGGCAACTATTATCTTCCCTAGTTACAGGGAAGAGGGGTCTCATCTTTACTGAGCTTTCCCCACATGCCAGTTCCAGTGTTCACGTTACTTTATTTAATTGTCACCCCCCACCATAACGTGGGTAATTTTACCCATTTTATAGAGAGGGACATTGAGGCTCAGAGGTTAAGTGACTTGCACAAGGTCATGGGGCTGATAAAACACAAAACGAGGACCCAAATTCAGGCTTCTGAGACTTTACCACCTCTGATTTCCCCTGTGCCTTTCTATAGAGCTGCTTTGTTTGCACACCTGGTTTTTAAAGGAGGTCATTGCTGCATTTGGAGATTAGATTGTCTCCTATGTTAAAGTGACAACTAACTTCAGGCAAGAATTTTAAACCACAGGGATCCTCTCCTCACCCTGTGACCCAGTCCCTGAAGGGCACTGGAAACAGTAAAGCCATTGAACTCAGAAGCCCCATGAAAACAGTCTTAGCAGCCAGCTAGGAACAGGCTGTGCTGTTTATCACCCGAGGGAGCTGCATGCACTCCCACCAGCAGGTAACAATTCCACCTCCAGAAAACAGAGGAAACTGGGGGCTTTGTGGGGGAGCAGCAGGAATGGAGAGGTACATGTACCAAGTTCAACGATGTCAGTTAGCTAAATAGAAACTCAGGGGAAACATTTGTTCGCCTCATTTATTTTGTTCCCAACCTCCTATCCCGCTCTTGATCCTCTTTTCAGCGGCAACAAAACAGACCATTGTCAATAAAAGAGATATCCAGGGTGCTGTCAAGAGTCTTAGGAGGTGGTACAGTGATGACATTCACGTGACAAGTCACGAAGCCCTTGGATCACATTATCGGATTCAATTTCCTCAGCAATGCTATGGGATGGATAGTCACCCAGCTGACAGATGGCGAGCATCAGACAGGGGAGGCCATGCCTGTGGGAACACATAGCCACCATCGTAACTATTAATGCCAGCCACTAACCCTAGCCCCTGACCTTCATATCCACACCCCCCTCCTTCAATACCTCCTAACATAAATGTTCAGCAAATACCAATGAAAATAAACTGAGTTCTGAAGGATGAGGTCAGCTGATCCAAGATGGAGTAAAGCTGTGTACATGATCACCCAGTCACCAAACATTTAGTTCTGTAACTACCTGTGACATCCCTGGTTACGCTCTGGGCTGCAAAGATGAATGCGACACCTCAAGGATCAACCAGGCTAGAAGGAGAGACAGAGAGAACAGCTGTCAGTAACAAGACCAGGAAGTCCAGATGCTGGGAGACTAGAGAAAGGCTCCTAGCCCGGCCTGACATAGAGGAATACAGAGAAAAACTGTCCCAGAGGAGGTGACACTTAAGGTGGGTCTTCCAGGAGTCATTGGACTTAGAGGGGGATGACAGAAAGAAAAGGGGTAAAGGAAGGCAGGGTACTCCAGGTAGAAGAACCAGCATGTACAAAAGTAAGGAGGAAGGAGAGAAGTTGACACCTTTAAGTCAAGAAGCTATAAGGTGTTTAGGTGAATGATTAGCAGAGTGAAGATGGAAAAGGTAGAGAGAGGGAAAAGGTCTGAGGTGGTGCAGTCTTTGTGGACCTTGGAAATCAGGCTAGGGAGTTTGGACTCATGTAAATGCAGTCAGTGCCTGGGCTTGAAGAGAGAAGAAAGAGGATTGGCTTTGGAAAGTTCTCTTTGGCTCCTTGGGGCAAGGGCAAGAACAGCAGGGAGCAACGGGAAGGAACATCATGGCCAGACGTAGTGAGTGCTGGTGCTACGTGCTGGTGATCCCGCTGCGGCTCGGGAGGCAGTCGGGCGAAGCAGAAGATCAGAAAATCCCCAACCAGATTTTATATCTCCATGAAGATATGATGCAAACAAAAGAGTATTTGGGGGGAAAAAATTAAGCAAAACTCTTATTTTGCCCAGAGCACATTTGAAATGTCAACAGCTCAGAAAAAATGATACCAACCAGAGGCATGTCTGCTGTTTTAGAGCAGGTGGGGTGGAGGGGAAAGAGAGAAGGGGAAAAGAGCGTCCTGACAGCAGAGGAATTCATCACTGCCAGTCACCTGGGGATTTGCCCCCCAAGGCAGAACCCATCAGTGGACAACATGTTAGAACCAAAACAGCACCAAATTAAAGAGATGTGATTTCCACTCTCAGCTCAATCCCTGACTACATTAGGCGATTGCTGTGACACTTGTATCAGTTTTCTATTGCCATAGTAATGCTGTGTAACAAAGAGCCCATACAACTTTAGTGGTGTATAACAAGCATTTGTGATACATGCATATGGAGTCAGCCAGGTGACTGGGTGACACTGTTCATTTTTTCTGGACTCACATATCTGGAAGTTGGCTGACTGCCACCTAATCTAAGTTGGCTTCCTCCAGGATGCGCACGTGACTCAGCTCACCTCCACATGTCTCTCATTGTTCAGTAGGCTAGCCCGGGTATCTTCTTTTCCTGGTGATGACAGGGGCGAAAGAACTCAAGTGGAAGCACGCAAGGCCTGGGCTGAGAACTAGCACACCGTAATTTCCACCTCCGTCTGTTAGCGTTAAGTCTCGGGGCCAAACCCGGAACCAGCGCGAGAGGGCGCTACAGATTTATGTGCAAAAGGGCCTCCGTTCATAGAGGGATGAGGAATGAGGCTGCGTTTGCAATCTACACCACAGGTGCTTAACTGAGATCATGAACATGTATAAAAACGAGGATCTTAACGGTGCTCAATAAATGTTAGCTAGCGTTATAATTCTTATCACGCACGTGAACTACTTCACAGAGTATAGGACTCGGTCAAGCGGGTCACAACTACTATTTTTACTGCTATTGATAAACTGTTGGAGAAACTTGCAGTTCCAAGCCCTCCCCTCGACCCACCACTACACACCCGCTTCAGACGCGCACTGCGTTGATGGGGGCAACGCGCCAATCATCTTTCTGAGCCTGGTCTTCCCAGACTCACAACACTTCCCAGATTCTCAGGGCCTCCAGACACAATCTACTCCCCAGTCTGATTCACAGCCCTTTTCTATATGGTCCGAACCTGCTCTTCTAGTCTCATCTCTCAGTTTTATGCCATTTCTTCCCTGTGGTTCCGTCAAACCCATCCTTACCCATTCCTTGCTTCGTGGCCAGGCTCCTCACTACATGTCAGTAACAGGCTGACTGCTGACTAGCTCCACGTCTTCTTCCCTCCAGGACCCAAACTCCTTCCCAAGCACTGCTGGTCACCGCCATGACAGGGGGAAAAGAGTATGGTGAGCTGCCGTGGTTCCTAAAGTCTGTTCCCAGAAGGGACACGCATCACTTCAGGACATATGTGATTGTCCAGGGTCAACACCGCATCTTCTCCCAGGGAGGGGCAGCAGACATAACGGTCTACCCAAGTTCAAAATCCCTGAAACTCTTTGTTTGGAAACATTTTAAAACAGATTTTAAAATTCTGTCACCAGTTTTCAAGTTTACCGAATTGTTATAGGTAACACATTTTCATGGCTTTCAACAACGTTATATAACAACAGAAGTGTTTCCATACATCTGTTTTCAAAACATTTTCAAAGTGTGAGGCTGGTTTTTGTTTGTCTTTTGAAAACTGTTATTGTCTGACTCATAATTAAAACTTCTTTCATATCAAAGAGGCAGATTCAGTGGGGGAAATAAATACACTAGGAAATGAGATCTACTTATTGCACACAAAAAAATCAATAAATTTGAAACACCTGTCCTATGTAAATATATACATATATATGTGTGTGTGTGTGCAATTCATCTTTAAGAATCACACTTTCAAGTACTTTTCACAAGCAGAAAATTTCTGTGATGTCAAAACTTCCAACACAATTCCTCATCTTGCAAAGATTCTCTTTGTGATATTCTTTTTATAAAAGTCATTATACCGATAATTTCTTTCAAGTCAAGACTTTCAGAATGATTCTCCATCTTCTTGTAGAGAATTGTAAAATTTTAAAATAAAATTAAACACATTGATAATATCTTTTAGTTTGCTTACAAATGACATAAGGAAGTGTTTCCTGTGTGCTTGTATGTCTATAAACATACCCCAGTTCCTTTGTATATTCTAGTCTGAACAAATATTGCATCTGTGCCTACACTCTTTTCCCATAAAAATACTGTTTTGACTTAAGAAATAACAGACTGTTGCAAAAAGTATGGTGAGTACTTTTCCTTTAGGGTTTCACCAAAAAAATAATAGATTTTTTAGGTGTAATTCATTGCCGAAACAGAATCGAAGGATCTAGCAAACATCCCAATTTGAGACGTAGTAGACTCAGTGCTGTCATCCAGCCATAG
Source organism: Rhinolophus sinicus (assembly GCF_036562045.2). Taxonomy (NCBI): domain Eukaryota; kingdom Metazoa; phylum Chordata; class Mammalia; order Chiroptera; family Rhinolophidae; genus Rhinolophus; species Rhinolophus sinicus. Next base: position 8,943,619 of record NC_133753.1, on the reverse strand, counting down.
AGCAAAGTCCCCACGTGAGGAATTTGTTCTGCTCAAACCCTGCTTTTGTCTTCTCTGCTTCGTTAAACAATATTTGCTGACAAACGGGTTCACTTTAGTTTGTTGCCATATTATTTTCCATGCACAATTTCAGTCATTTTTATTGTGATCAGCAGTATGTGGCTTTTTGTTTTCACCATTAAGAAAAAAACTCAAAAAATAAAATAAAATAAAAAAGAAGCAGAAAGAAATCTCAAAAGAGACTTCTCCTGGCAAGCTGGTCACATCTTTTTTGACCTGGTTCTTGGCTATTTGGATGTGTGAATAATTAATAAGCTGTACACTTATGATATGTGCTTGTTTCTGTATGTGTATTATACTTGAATGCAATACATTTAAAGAGAGTTCATGTATTATTTAAATTAGTACCGATTTGTAATGTACTGGATCGAATAATACATGATTTTAGACATTGCTGAGGAAATTTACAGAGGTTGCTTTTAGTTCTTAAACAGCTGGTGGATTGTGATGGTTCCACATTCCACATTCAAGGAACAACATGGGCTGAGGAAGAGTGAATCTGCTAGAATTGTGTTCTGCAGCAAGTAACACAAAACCTGACCAAAAAATAGCTTCTACAAGTTAGAGGATTGCTTTCTTTCATAGAACAGAAAGATGGCAGTTCATGGCATTGTTTCAGCAGCTCAGAGGTGTCAGGAGAAGTTTTACCACTGCTTTGCCCTTTCTGTCAAGGTCACAATACAGCTACCACATCTCTAGCCATCCGCACTCCAGAAAGGAATAAGGAGGAAGACCTAAGGAAGAGGGGACTATCTTAGAAAAAGAAAGTTCTCCAAAAATCCTTGGAAGAGGTTCCATTATGTCTCGTGAGCCAGATTTCTGCCCAGTCATTATCCTTAGTATAGGAGACTGGGAAATATACCTCTTTTACTGGGCACATGGCTATCCCTGTAAAACCAAGGTTCTGCTGACAAGAAAGGGGAGGTTGGCTGTTGGAGAGGCAACGAGCAGGGTCTCCAAAGCAAGGCTGGAGGAGTCACAATTAGGGGTGCAAATCCATATTTCAAACAGACTTGGAGGCCTCTTGAGTACTTGATTCCTTGTGAGATGTGGTTTGATCATCAGAGCCCCTTGTGACAGGGCTGATGAGGAGCCAGTACTAGGAATAAGAGTGGGACACAGGGAGCCCACTGCAGCCTTTGTGTACACAGGGAAAAGGTGTTCTGTCCAGGTGGACACAGCTCTGCATGTGGTCAGGGGGCCGTAGACAGCATTTCAACCCCCACTGACTCCCTGCCTGAGTGCCCTTGTGCAGCTCACAACCTGCACAGCTGTATGTCTCTGCCTTCGAGTTCGAGACACGTCCGTTCTGCCACTTTCTATTATCCAGTTCTCTTTGCACAATTACTTTTATTACCCACAACCACAGCTTCTTTGTAGGACTCTGTTTAAATGGGCTATACATTTTATAAGGGTTAGTTTAATTAACCCCTGAGTAATATATTCTGTATATCCTGTAAATGCACTTAGCCAGGCACCCAAGAATCACACTGCAAACCAATAGTCAGAAGTTGAACCAAGGGCTGAGGACACACTGGCCCCATACCCCCCCCCCCCATTAACAGACCTCAGATTCTGCACATATCGCATGCCTGAGAGACATGTGACTAAGTGTGGGTGCCAGTGTCAACCCATTTATTACGTACCAGTAGAGCTTAGTTTCTTTCTTTTTTATTAAAACGATGAAAGCTAGACAAAGTTCTAACGTTTCTCTTGTGCCTTCCCAGTGGATCGTCTTGCGCACAGTGCTATAGAGACGCTGAGACCCCTGTATAGGCCGGTGTCTGCTCTCATGAATGTTACATTCTAGTGGGACAAGACAGACAGCAAACAGATAAATGGCACAACAATTTCAGGTAGCGATCATTGTTTGAAGGGACTAAACGGGACAATGTGATTTGGAGTGACTGTGAGTAGAGGGTGGGCAAAGCTTTTTCCATGGGGTGTCACCGAAGCCCTCTCTAAGGAGGTCGCATTGGAACAGAAAGACCTGCATGACAAGGGGATCCACTTTGGAAGTGTTCTCCCAGCAGGGGAATAGGACGTGCAAAGGCCCTGAGGTATGACAAAGCTTAGCATGTTGGAGGAACAGAGAGAAGGGTAGGGAGTGTGGAGTGATATAAATAAAGGGGAGGGTGGTAGGAGGTGAAACAGAAAGTAGGTAGAGGCCTGGCCGTTTGATGCCCTTGGGGTTCTCGTACGGACTCCGGATTTCACCTTAAGTGAAACAAGAGGCTATGGGACATTGGAGTGCCAGAGCCTCCTCCTTCGCAAACATTGCAAAGTCTGCAAAGTCTGCAAGCTCCTTCAGAGCGAGGACTGTGCCTGGCGTTGCTCCCAGAGCCCTGCATTGTTGCTGTCACAGACGTACTTAGTGAGTCTTGGGTGAAGCATGGCTGACTGGCCTTCAGGCATCACATGATGCTCCTCAGTTCATGCCTATATGACCTCTTGTCCAGTGCAAATGCCAGCTTCTCCTTAGTCAAGACACAGTGTCAAGAGCCCTCATCATCACTGTCTGTGTTCTCCAACCATGCTCCCATTGTCTATGCCCGCAAGAGGGGCACCCTCGATGGGACCCTTTGCTCCACACAAGGTCAGAAACAGGCAGAGGTCGAGGGACTTGCATCTCCTTTATTCTAGATTCTACCGTGCTTTTAATGCAACTTATAGGTATGACACAAGGAGAGCAACATTAATTGAGCACCTACTATGTGCCAGCCTGTTATCTACATTATTTAATTTATTCCTAACAACGCTCTATGGGGTGGGTGTCCCCACGTATACATGAGGACTCTGAGGCTTAGAGAGCCAAGTGACTTGAACTGTCTCCAGCTATTTGGAATCAGAGCTGACATTCAGATCTTGCCGAGCCATTTCTCCAAAGAGTTGGAATCAGTCAGCTCTTCTCCATCTTGGGCTTAGTGATCCCTCGGAGAGTGTGGTGAGAACTAAGGGTCTTTTCTCCAGATCAAAGCGCAATTGAAGGAGCCCCAGCTGGGCCCATGGGGAGCCGATGTGGGAACCTCTGCTCACTGACTGAGCCAGACCCAGAGATGCTCTGGGCGGTGAGGCAAGGGCACAGGTCAGGCTAATGAATAAAGATGGAAAACCCTAAAAATCCATGTTGACTGTTGTTGCAATAGGGTTGCCTGGGAAAGTTAACCAGGCCAAGGCCATCTTTATCATGTAAAACAAACTGAGACAATAAAACAAGGGCAGCATGGGGGCGAGGCTACAGTTCCAAAGGTTTTCAGCCTCAGGGCCTCCAGGGATGAGGAAACAAAGACAAACAAACAGCAGAACGCTTGTAATTATGTTCTTCAGAGGGAGAACATGATGGCGTTGCCTGATTTGCTGTCTGGTTCATCACTGAATCCTCACAGGTGTTCAGCTCTTCCAAATTCAGGGAAACATCCCCATCCTTTACCTGCCCAACAGGGCTGCGAGGGGAGTATTGTGACCCCCATTTCAAGAAAAACAACCTGAAGGTAGGATGGGTGATGGGACTTGGCAGAGGCAGAGACTGAAGTCAGAATATATGGGAGTCTGGCTTTGAATATGCCACAGATGGAGAGGTGAGCCAGGAGGTAGCACCCACGGAGACAGTGCACCTGCAAAAACCAACCCAGGCAAGAGTCCAGGGACAATTGCCCAGCACGTCCTCAAAGGCAGCTCTCTGGCAGAGTCATGCTGGTGAGCAAACTGTTCTCCACGTTGGAACCATGTAATAAGCCGCACGAGAAGAGGAAACCACAAAGCTCTTTTTTTATCATTCCCATTGCTGCCTGTGAGTCTCTACATACATTTTGGTGTTTATCTGTTTTATAGTGAATCGATTCAGAGGACCTGTGATTTGTAAGAGAAATCCTCTCTCATGGAATCTTTTCCTTCTGGTATTCTGGTTATCTATTGTAAGGTCAGCAAAAAGACTAAATTTCCAATCGTCTAGTTCTGCGCCCATAACAGACATTACTAGTCGATCCTAGGACTTACCTACTGAGCGCAGTACTTCTCGACCCAGTGCTCCAGGCAGCCATTAACAGCCGGTCAGGAGGCAGTGCCAAAATGCACCTCTCGCTGTCATCCATCTTCAGAGGTGTAAGGGCTGATTCAATCCAGTTCAGCCAGCTTCTCCTGAGCACTCCTGCTGGACGTGGGGGAGAGAGACAAAGAAATCAGACCCTCTGCCCTCCGGCATGGGAACTTGCAAATCTTCATCACAAAGTTTTCATGCCATCTTGTCACCACAGCATATATCCATGGCAGGACGCCACCAACAGATAAGCTACTCCCGTTTACTCATCTCTAAACCAGGGTTTCTCAACCCGGCATCACTGACATTCCAGGCCTGACCATTCTTTGTGGGGGTGGGGGGTGGGGGGGGAGGCTCTGTCCTGTGCACTGTAGGGTATTCAGCAGATACCAGATACCAGAGCACCCACTCCCCCAATGTGACAGCCCAAAATGCCTCCAGACATTGCCAAATGTCCTCTGGGAGGCAAAATCACCCCCGTTTGAGAACCAGGGCACCAAAGCCCCTCTCGACCCCAGTATTACCCAGTTCTCAGAGTAAATCAAGACACATGGAAAAGAAACCTGTGTCCTCAGAGGCCTCCAAAGCATTTCTGTGCCATCTACTGGCAACCTGAAGCCTTGTCCTCTCAGAACCTGGCCACCTGCCCTGCGTTGGCCGGGGCAACTACACCGGAAGATGGGTGACCAGTCTTGGCCTGGGGAACCAGATGGAAGAGCAAATCAAGAATGTAAGACTCGCGGGTGTGCTTTGTAGACGATTCACAACTCAGGGCAGAAACCAGGGTCCATAGGGTCCTGGGTGAAGAGCTGCAGGTTTCTCTCCACCAGTGTTTCCCCAAAGGGGATAATTTTGCTTCCCAGGGGACATTTGGCGATGTCTGTAGAGATTCTGGATTGTCACAACTGAGTGGGCGGTGAGGGGGGACTACTGGCACCTAGTGGGTAGAAACTTGGGATGCTGCTACACACCCCACAATGCACAGGACAGCACCGCCCACCCCAGCAAAGAATGATTCAGCCCCAAATGCCAATAGCTTCAAGTTGAGAAACTTGGCTCTAAACCAAGCCCTGGGCTCCTTTTCCTATATGGAGAGCTCCTGGGCCTTGTGCACACAAACACATATATATATATAAAACGGCACACACACCCGAGGAGCCTGGGGAGATGCCCCAGACCCTCAGAAATGAGTTTGTAATAATTTTTAATAGCAGGATCAGGTGAGGTGGAGCGAAGGGAAGGTCTGCTTACAACCCAGCCAGAGGGTCAGTTTCCCCCTTGTGAAGGAAGCAGTCCACAGCGGTGTACATTTACATGGGTTTCTGAAGCCCCAGCCCTGTGCTGAGTGCACAAGCCAGTTGATCACTGGGGCCGACCAGAGCTGCAAGCCCTGAATTTAGAATCAGAAAGACCTCGCTTGAACACTGGCTCTACAACTTTCTTACTGGGTGACCTTGAGAAAGTCAGTTGACCTCTAGAAACCCCAGTTTCCTCATCTGCGAAATGGGTGTCATAACAATAGTACTAAGTTTATAGGGTAGTTGGGTTGATTCAACAGAAGAATTTTGTGATTGCTACGTAAGTGCCCAATAAATAGCAGCTGCTGTTGTTGCCTGTACGGGTGTTTGCCTTTACGGAAGTCTTCCTCAGTTATCCTCTTTGCATCCTCACTACGTCACTCTAAGGCAGGGCCTCTGCGACTGGCATTCTGTGACTCTGATAGTGTGTGACTGGTGAAGAACAAAGACGTGGATGCTTCACAGAAGGAGGTTTATGGTAAGGGGACCCCAGGAAGCAACGGGGAGGGAGGAGGCTCAGCGGCCGCTCCATCAGCTCACAGGCAGAACTGGAGCTGGGAGGACTCAGCCCAGCTGTCATGCTCCCAGGAGGAAGCCACTGTCACCACCCTGAAAGTGACTCTGCTCCCCCTACCTGTGCTGCCTCTGTTCTTGCCTCTACCTCCCCAATTCCCCTTCAGCCTGGTGGTCCCTGGGCATCACTGCTCTCTGCTAACTCTGTGCCTCCCTGAGAGAGGGACCCAATTGATCAGTGGGTCACTGGCCAAGATAGGGGGCTTCCTGTGTTCCCCATGGACCTCCAGCCCCCAATGGGTGGGGGACAGGCTGTGAGTGGGACGCCCATCCCTACAGTCATGGGAGAAAACTCAAGGGCACATAATAGGGTCACCCTCAGGAGGTTGAGGGCATAGCAGGTGCAGGTAGGAGAGGCAGTATGTATAGAAATATGTGGCCAAGTATGTACCCCCAGGACCTGGTGATGTGGTCAGTGAAAAGAGATGCTGGTGAAGGGCAGAGCAGCGGCTTCTGGAAGAGAAGGAAGGTACACTGGCAGCGTGGCCTTTGGCTTACAAGTGTCTGAGAAGCATCCATGTGCCAGATGTTTGGCCAGAACTTGTAGATTCACAAAGCTCTTTCAGGTTTCCTCTTCCAGCTAATCCTTAGAACAATGCTGTGTGGTAGAAAGGACATCCTCATTTTCCAGATGGAGAAACTGAGGCCCACTAGGCAAATCTCTTGCCCCTGGGTGTGCAAACAGCAAGTGCCAAGGTCAGGCCCAATGGCAGTTCTGTCCAACTGTAAATTTTGCACAGCATGGCTACCTGGAGCCAGGAGAATGCTTGGGAATGGAGATGGAGGTGTCCCCTCCATGGCCTGGAACTTCTTCACTGCTCCAAGCCCCGAGTCACTAGTACATGGACAGCATGTGCTGTGACTCGACCTAAACAGCATGCTGAAGAGTCACCCTCCTCTGGTGGCCTCGACCTCAATGGAGGGCCCTCCCCTAGAGCTTTCAGAGAGAGCATGACCCTGCCGACACCTTTATTTTGGACTTTCTTGCCTCCAAAACTCTGAGAGAATCTATTTCTGTTGTTTTGAGCCACCCAGTGTGTGGCACTTTGTTATGGCAGCCCCAGGAACCTGGGACAGCATCAAAGCCCAGAATCCCCACCCTAGCACCCTGTCCTAAGGGAGAAATCAGGAGTAGGCATGCACTCAGGTCTAAGGATGCCCACCTAGCAGTGTCTCCCGAGGCTGAAAAAGAATTCATAAGCAACTGTCTAAATAAATGATGGCAGATCCTGGAAGAGGGATTGTTATGCATGTCTTAGCGTAGGGGGTGACTCACAGTCTCATGCTGAGTGGGACGAGCAGGGCACAATGCTCTCTGTGTTAAACTGCACCATACATATTGCTGATACTGATGGATTTTGACCTACAACACCCAGGGTTATGGGAAGGAGCATCTGTCTCCTGGCATCGGGGCCTGGGGGCAGCCAGGATGATCCAGAAAGCCATGACTCCTGATCACAGGAACAGGAGACGACACCCAGGCAGAAGGAACAGCAGGAATGAAGGCGAGGAAGCAACAAGTGGCTCTCTGGCCCCGCCTCTCGGGCTGACGCTTACCTAGACACACAGGGCAGGACATGGAGCAATTGGAATACTCCCCTTCTATAATTCTCCTCCAGCCTAGACCTGAGAAAGCTGCCCTGAGCACCCTCACTGGTCCAACTGCCTCAACTTATAGATGGGGAAACTGAGGCCCAGAGAGGGAGAGTGATTTGCTGAAGGCCACCCAGTAATCATTGATGGAGTGGAGGTACCCAGGCCCCCCTGACTCCCATTCGCAGCTACCTGGCCCCTCCCAGCTGCGTGAAGCCAGTTCCTTTCTCACCTCTCTGCTTAAGTTCATGTTATGAGCACACTGTCAGCAGCTCCAGAAACCTCCCTGCCCAGGCTCACAGGCGTCTGACTAATCAGAACCCACGAAGCCTACATTTCAGTAACACTGCAGCCTCTTCTGGTGATTTTGTGTTTTTTAACTTACTATGATCAAACTATCACCAGCAACATCCAACCCAGCCATCCCTGTTCCGAAACCAGTCATGTCAACTGACGCATAGTGACTTGTCAGCTAACGGCCTTGACACCTACCATCGTCCACCCACACCCTTGTTGGAGGTTGGCAACCTCACTGCTTCTCCTCCCCCTGCCCTGTCTTCCTCTCCTGGTTCCTATGGTGAGTGAGGAAGAGGGATACCAATTTTTTTTGGAGAAGGTTTCCATGGCAATGGAAGCTGTAGATTCAGTGTCTCCCTAGTGTCACTCAGATGACCCTACCACCTGCCCCCACTGCCGATGTCCTGTGTGACTTGAGCAACTCATGCTCTTCCCTCAGCCTGGAACGCTTGGTCACACTTATTCACATGGCTTGTCCCTTCCCTCCACGCAGGTCTGGGCTCAAAGGCCACCTCCTCAGAGTGGACTTCCTGAGCCCCCACCCCCAATCAGTCTTTATCTCTTCTTCCCCCTCAGTATTCTTTCTGGTGCTAATCACAAACTAAAATTGTTTTGTTCATTTGTTTACCATCCATCACTGTCGTGCAGGAGACCCTGCTCGCTGCGCCATGTGTCGTGCAGGGAGGCCTGCGGGGTCTCTGCTCCCGCTCCCCACACAAGAACGCAGGATATGGTGAGGCCAAAAAGGAACACCCACGGAGCCATAGGTAGGGGAGTCATACCACTATATTCTCTCTGGCGGCACCATACTCTCACTGGAGGCTGGATTCACACTGTCCGCAAACCGCCATCCACACTTGCCAGCCCAGCCACCATCTTCTTGCTAGCCCCCATTCTTCCTCTCTCCTCTCTCTCTGCTAGCATAGCCACAGCAGTTATATTAGTGGCCAATGGCTCACTGGTTACAGCTGACGGCCAACTAGCCACAGCTGATGGCCATGCAATCACAGTTGGCCATTTACTACCTGAGCCAGCACCTTTCCACGTGAGGCCGAGAGCCTGGAAACTACTTTCTGGGGCTCTGCCCCCACAATCACCCTGACATGAACGTAAGTTTCATGAGGGCGGGGACTTTGTCCTGTTCAACGCTCCATCCCTCAAGCCTTGCACAGTGCCTGCCACATAGCAGGGGCTCCATAAGTGACTGACAACAACTCTACATGTGGACCTTTGCCTTCTCTCCCGATCTCAGGGTCCTCATCATCTGTCTGGTGCGGTGTTGGATTCCTCAGGTCTGTCAGGTAACTGTGCTTCGGAATTCTTCAAAACTCGAAGGAACAGACGTTAGAAAAGCCTTGGGTCATGCAGGGTCTTTAGTCCCGCTCCCCACACAAGAAGGCAGGATATGGTGAAGCCAAAAAGGAACACCCACGGAGCCATAGATAGGGGAGTTATACCACTATATTCTCGCTGGCGGCTGGGTTGGAGACACAGGAAGCAGGAACCACATGATCCGCAAGCTGCCCTACGCTTCTCTGCCAACCAACCAACCAACCAACCAACCAACCAACCAACCAACCAACCAACCAACCAACCAACATAGCCACGGCAGTTATATCAGTGGCCAAAGGCTAACTGGTTACAGCTGATGGCCAACTAGTCACAGCTGATGGCCATCTACTACCCGAGCCAGCACCTTTCCACGTGAGGCCGAGAGCCTGGAAACTGCTCTCCGGGACTCTGTCCCCACATCTTGCAATATTTGTTGCTAACGTAACAAACACCCCCAAACTTCAATGGCTGAAAACAATGACTTAAAACAATCTGCTTGGGATTCTGTGCGTGGAGAACTAAGGTGAGATTGGCCAGGCGGTTCTTCCGATCTATGTGGTGTTGGCCAGGGTCACTCGCTCAGACTGTGGCTGGGCTGGGCTGGGCTGGAGGGCCTCAAAAGCGTCACTCCCATGTCTGGTGCCTTGGTGCTTCTCCACGTGACCTCTCTCTGTTTGGTTAGCTTGGATTTCCTCACAGCACGGCCATCCAAGGGAGTCAGACTTCTTACATGGCAGCAGGCTTCCAAAAGGGAACATTCCAGCCTGTGAAAACAGAAGCTGTCCATCTCACAGCTCAGCCTCAAGCGTTTACACAGCGTCGCTTCTGCCCCATATTATTAAGACAAGTCACAAAGGAAGCCCTGACTCAAAGGGAGGGGGTGGGAAATAGATGCCACCTCCTGATGGGAAGAGCAGCCAGGACGTGCCAGCCAGATGTGACCATCCCTTCCCAGGCCCTGCTTAAAGGACCTGGATAAAGGAATGTCTATTCCAGGGACACAGGGTAGGGTCTCACCCAGTGCCACTTACATAAGAATTATCATTATTCACATGAAGACTACGCCAAACGATGGGCTCAGCAATAAAGGATGGGCTTACTGACCCGACTCACACTAAGGGCAAAATTGAAGGAGAATATCAGAGAACAGCTTAAGAGAATATCATCTCATTATTTGTAAAATACATTAAGAGCTGTGCTAGTTACTCTCCTTTGGATTGCAAAGAGACTTAGGACATTTTGGATTGCTTAAACAAACAAAAGAAAGAGAGAGAATCTATCGGGAGGACTGGGAGTCTGCCAGAGAACATCATGGAGTCGGAGGGAAGGTGGGGTGACTGGACCACAAGAGGGGTCACCCCAGGCCTCAGCCACAGGGATCCATGACTACCTTATAGGCTCTGCCACAACTGCGACCCAGCTCTGAAGATTCCCTGTCCCTGTTTCTCCGCTTCTAAGAGAGAGGCTCAGTGACCCATCATTCAGTTTTGCCACCAGCTCCAGACTGGGGGACAGAGTCTCAGGCCTGAGCATGGCTGTGGAGACTGTCCAGTATGTCGGACAGACCCCAGAGACGGGAGGTTGTTGAGAAGAAAGGCGGGATGGATTCTGTCTTAGTCAACTTGGGGGGCCATAACCAGAGACCACAGACTAGGTGGCTTAAACAACAGACATTGATTGTCTCATGGTTCTGGAGGCTGGAAGACCAAGATCAAGGTGTTGGCAGGGTTGATTCTTTTTGGGGGCTGGGAGGCATGGATTGGCTCCAGGTCTCTCTCCTTGGCTTGTAGGTGGCCACCTTCTCCCTGTGTCTTCACATGTCTTCCCTCTGTCCGTGTCTGTTTCTAATCTCTTCTGATAAGGACACCAGTCATATTGGATTAGGGCCCACCCAAATGACCTCATATTAACTTAATCATCTAATCTAAGACCCCACCTCCAAATATGGTCACATTCTCAGGTATTGGGGCTAAGATTTTAACATATAATTTGGGGGCACACAATTCAGCCCATAACAGAGCCGCACCTAAAATTCGGTTTGAGTGTCAACACTGATGACACCACATGTGCACCCAGAGGACATAGAAAGGTTTATTGCTCACACAACGAGGCTTTCTGGGGAGAGCAGGGCGGGCTCCTAAGATGGTCCAAAAATGGCTGGAGAAAACAAGGACTGTAGGTGGCTTGGGGGTTTTATGTTGGTTGAGGGTGGTGCTGGTGTGAGGACTCAGGTGCATGAGGGTAGGAAACAAGAGAGGGAGGGATAAGGCTAAAAAGCTGTCAATAGTGAAATATCAAAAAATGGAGTCAGACTCTTTTCCAAGGGCCTGCTGTCCACCCCTTATATCTGCACATGTTTAAAACCCATTTCTCCTTGTTATCCCATAATCTTCAGCAACTCGGACGTGTTGAGATCCAGGTGACTCTGAGCTGAGGGATGCAGAGGGTCATACGCAGGGAGCTCCATCCTAGACTGTGTGTTCGGCCTGCCTCTGGTTGGAGCTATACAGAACCGGCAGTGCACACAAAAGAGCCAGGGGTGGGCTGAAGCCACAGTAGGGAGAGACACAGAGCTTGGAGGACCGTACTGGTCTTTAAAGAACAGAAATCCTCATCCCCTCCTTTTCCTCTGAGGTCAGAATGATTTTTACCTTCTGGAATAATCTGCTTAGGATCAAAAAGAAAATCCACATGGCTAAGAGGATACTTGCTTTGCATAGTCAGGCAGAGGAGCCTAATACCCTTGAATCAAACCAAGCTGGGGATCAACCAAAAGTCACCTCCTCCATGAAGCCCACCCTGTCTTCCCCTCCCAACCCCTTGTTCTATGATGTATGGCCTTCCTGGGGCTGCCTCATGTTGATGCTGCCTGTGTTCAAACCTTATCGCCTGCCCCCCTAAGGTCAAGGTTATGTCTGGTGTCCCAATGCCCAGCTCTCCCCATCCTCTCCCAGCACCCTGCCCTTCACAGCTCGACTCCCCACGCACACTGTCATCTTTGTCCCCATCATCATTCCAGGATTCATTCTTCTGCAGGACATCGTACAGGGTGTTCCCCTATGTGAAACGGTTCCCTGCTCTAACTCCTCTCCTTTAACTTGCCTCATCCTGCTCAGCTTAAGAGTCCCTTCCTCAGTAAACCCTTCCTAACTCCCCACCCGTACCCCTGGTCAAGGCGAGTCCCTATTCCGTTGACCCTGACTCCTGAACTTGCCTTTCAGAACCACATACTACAGTGTGTGGCTACAGGTGAGTGTGCGCTTCCTGCCGCCGTCCCCCACCAATGAGAATGTGTTCATGTTGCTCACAGTAGCAGGAACTGATTGAATCGCTGGGGATGATTGAATGAATGAATGAATGAATGAATGAATGAATGAATGAATGCAGAGGCCAGCCAGAGTCTTCTGCTCCCTAGCCACTGGGTGTTTTCTATTTCCCCTCCAACCTATAGTCAAGTCTGAGCTCAGAGGAAAAGAGGACTGTCAGAGTGGACAGAACTGTGCCATCTTTCTGAGCTCAGGTCTGCCACGAACTGTCCTTGGCAAGTTTTGTCCCTCTTTGTAAGAGGACACGTTTGGCTAGATGAGCTGTCTTTAACTCTCTCAGAATCGCAGAGGGGGAGGTGTGCTTCCTCAAACACAAAAGCCACCCTTTTCACTCCAAGCCCCAGGAAAAAGGTTTTAGGAATTCCTGACCGTGGCAGAGATGCCGGGGCCGATAAGAAGTGGTGGCCCTCCCTCTGCTGGTGAAACGGTAAACTGCAGCGACCGAGTCCCGCAAAGCGTTTGCTGTGAGGCGGGGTGTGTGTGACTAGTAAGACCCTTTTGGGGAGCTGATTAAAGCCCAGGTTCCCAGACCCAACCTACGGCACTTCCACGACTCGGAGTCAAGAAACTTGGGGAAAGACTTTGAATTTTTGCTTTTAACAAGTACCCGTTTATGAAACACCCCAGGATCACATTTTGAGAAAAGGCAGCAGAATTCTTCGGTTTCCCAGCCGCCTCTGCCGTCTTTTTTTTTTTTTTTTTTTCTGCCGTCTTATGGGCCAGTCATTCAAGTCCTGCGACCCTAAGTGTAGCCTTAGGAATAGCCAAGTGAGAGTCACACATAGCCCCTGCCTCAGGGTCTCTCAGTCTTCCATCATAAACCAGTCTAAAAAGCCCAATCCCCTTTGAGGGGAAAGTGGTTGTCGTGGAGGCCACTGGCTGGTTGGCCAACAGGCTGAGGTTAAATCCCCCCCTTTGTAATATTAATAGTCAAGAGTGAAGGTTAGGACCTTAGGCTTTGGAACCAAAGACTCCCAGGTTCAAATCCCAGCTCTCCCATTTACTAGCTGTGTGATTTCAAGCAAGATATTTAATTTCTCTTTAATGCGGATAAAGCATACATACCTCTTAGGCCTCCTAGGATGAGATAATGTGGTCAAGTCACCAAGTACAAGACCCGGCACGGGGTGAAAACGCAGCAACGGGAGCTGATATTGTTGTAGCTATTATTTTGTTTTAATAGACCCTTACTCAGGGCTTGTTCTGTACGAAGCAATGAAAGTTAGAGGGAGAGGGGAAAACAGAGCGAGAAAAATGAATGAACTGCCGTTCCTGCTTTCAGAGAGCCCAGTGTCTAGTGGGGACATCAGATGCGGCGGTTTGAAGCTTGTCTGTCTTCAGGATGATGGTGGTCCCAGCCACTGTCCCGCTGAACCGCAGGAGAGACCCTGAGTGAGTACCACGGTGACAACTAAGCCCAGTCACGCCCAGAACTGTGAGAGATAATAATACGAAATGACTTCTGTCTTATGCCATGGAATTCGGGGGACGGGGGGGTTGCCCAGCAGTAGGTAATTGGGACACAGGTATATCCCAAAGCCAGATAAAAAGTGATGTATTAAAGAGAGGGACACGAAAATTGACTCAAGGGGTTCCCAGGAAGTCTAACCAGCCCACCTCTGCTTTTTAGATTTTCCAGACACACATCAGGCCCAGTCCACTGTCCCCTCTAAATATAGGGGTTCACATTGTGCTATATGAGTGCCCCTGTTGAATGCCCTTGCTATGGTCTGAATTTTTGTGTCCCCCTCAAATTCATATGTTGAAACCCTGGTCCTCAAAGATGGTGGCACTAGGAGGTGTGGTCTTTGAGGGATATTTAAGTCATGAGGGTGGGGGCCTCATAAGTGGGATTGGTGTCCTGAAAAATGGGTTCCAGAGAGCTCCTTTGCCCATTCCCCATGTGTGGACATGGTGAGAAGGTACCAGCTATGAGACAGGAAGAGGGCCTTCCCCAGAATGCAACCACGCTGGTACCCTGAGCTCACACTTCTGGCCTCCAGGACTGCACTTCAAGCCTCCAATATGTTTCTGTTGTTTATAAGCCATCCAGTCTGTGGTATCTCGTTATTGCAGCCCAAAAATCATGTGCTCTCTTGGTAGTGCATATTCCACTCAAGCTAAGGCCCCAAGTATCTGAAGACACATTTAGAAAAGCATACTAGAGGAAGCTTGAGTGTCAAGGGCATCTTATTGACATCCTGATGTGACACTGAGGGCAACATCACTTCCTGGGGTCCTTCCCCAAATGCCTTGAGAAACAGCGAGACGTCACCCACCCATCCAGCTGCCCCAGAATTGTCCGAGGAAGCTGAGGTTCATTGTTTATTGGAGAGGGCGCAGCTTCAAGATCCACAGTTAAAGAGGAAATGTGCAGTCGGAGTCTTGGCCCAAGGAGGGGTCTGGTCCACCCCACACCACTGTTGCCCCTGGGATGCACTGTCCTTGAAGGCCGACACATGACCTGTCAGCGAGTTCCATCACAGAGCCGTGCAACTTTACAGCTGGAAGGCTCCTCAGAAATCACATAGTCCAGAATTGTAAACTGGAGGCACTGGGCAGGATCCAGGCCCCAGATGGGGCTCCTCTGGCTGCAGCGAGCTAAGCCTTTCCAGTTCCATGTGCCTACTCACTATGAGCCACCGTGGCACCCTGGAAGCGGCCTTCCTAGGTTTGTGAAGTCTCTGCAGTTTGCTGTCCCTGGTCTGGTCCAACTTTTCATTTTGCAGGGAGGCAGGTAAAAATTGGGAGGAAAGGGGAGATGAAAACCGAGAGAGGGGACCAGACCCACTAAGGGATTCCCCCTGAGCCTCAGGGAGAAGCAAGTACCAGGCAAACCTCAATGCATAATAGAAACAAGAAGGGGTGAACCCTCTTGGGGTCTCCTGGGAGGGAAGAAGGCTTTCCTTTGGGAGGAGGAAAGCCAACTTCCGGTGAGGCTATTCTCTTTGTAGGGATTCCGTGCTGCACCTACTGGTCTTTTCATTAATAATTACCTAAATATGGAGGCAGTAGGTGGTGCCGAGAGGGTTCTCCAACTTTCCAGGCTTAATAAACCCAAGCCACATTCCTGGGCTACTTCTACAGCTCAGGCAGCTGCACGGGGCGCCACTCCAGGGTTGACTGTGCCGTGAGTAACCCCCTGAGGGAGACCCTAAAAGGAGGACTGGGGGTTCTGGGACATAAGACTTTCAGTGCAAAGTCAGTGTAAGGACATCCAAACCTATAGAAAAATTTTATAAGAGTTTATTAGAGTTTGTTTGAGCCAAACAGACCTATGGAAGCAAAATCTTAACAGACTGAGAAAAGTGCTTCTGAAAATGACTGCAGTTTCCTATATGCATTTGGAATTAAGAGAGAACTAAGGAAGATAAAGTGGATGTGAGAGGAAGCAAGGTGAAGATTGCGTTACAAGATAGTTAACAAAGATTATGTGCTCCCTTGAGGGGGGTAAAGCTTTAGAAAGAGGGGTCAAAAAGGGGCATTTCAAAGATCTGTTAACCTAGATACACAGAAACAATGGACAGGGCTAGTTTAAGGCAACAAGATAAACGTTTTCCTGAAGAAGTTACATGCGAGGGGCATGACTACCCATCATGACCTGCACAGCTAGGAATTTATGGTCAAATTACTCCGTGAGGTTACTTTCTGTCATTGGATTTGTCAGTTTTATTATAGAACCCTTCTTCATCCACAGCTAAAACGAGGAAAGTCCTGGGAAAACTGGGACAATTGGTCCCCCTTCCTAGGGGTGACAAATCCTAAGGCTGAAAAGGCTCCACACATGATTGCACCAACCTCCTCACTGCACCGGTGGGGGAACTAGTGCCCAGGCCCAAAAACAGCGTCTTCCAAGGCTGTCCACAGCCTGGAACCAGGTCTTCTAGGTCCGAATTCAGATGCTTCAGGAGAGCTCCCGCCAGGGGAATGCTGGGTAATCTCACTGTAAAGCTACAGACAAGTATATGAGAGTTGGGGGCAGGGGAGAAGTTATTACGGGTTGCTTGGAAGCCATGTTGGGGGGAGCAGTGTTGAGCTGGTGAACGAAGTGGTTCAATGTGTGTTTTTAAATGACCCTCCAACAGCTGTGCGGAAGACAGAGAGAAGAAAGAGCAGTTAGGAAGCTACTACAGAGGTCTAGGTCAGGGGGTCCAAAAGCTACAGCCCGTGGATCAAATCTGGCCTACTGCCTTTTCTTGTATTGCCCATGACCTAAGAATGAAAGATATAAATATAAAAGTTTTAAATGGTTGGGGAAAAAATCAAAGAAGGACAGCATTTTGTGACATATCGAAAGTGTATAAAATTCAAATTTCAGGGTCCATAAATAAAACTCTACTGGAACACAGCCACGACTGTCCACACATGCCTTGTCTGTGGCCACTTTCCAGCTTGCACAGCAGAGCTGAGTAGATGCAACACTGACTACATGGTCCACAAAACGCAAGCTGTTTACTACCTGGCCCTTTACAGGAAAAGTTTTCTGATCCTTGCTCTGGGTGAAAGACGCTGGAGACTTGAACGAGGGTCACAGCAGTGGAGGGGCTGAGAGGTTGAAGGACCCTGTGGGATGTGCTGATAGATAGAAGCAGGGGATTTAGGGGTGTGGATGGAAGGCCAGACAGATGTTAGAGATGACAACTGGGTTTGGAGAACGAGATAATGGTAGGGCCACGGGAGGGGACAGAGCAGATTTGGTGGAGAAAACTGGAAATCCTGTTTTGGGCAGGTTGTTTTCATTAGGAAAAGGGACCAATCCTATCCCTGTGACTTTGGGCAAATCATTTATCCAACTTCCGTGGTCTCATCTGTACATGGTGATAAGAATACCAGTTCTACTGACCTCTTACCTCGGTAAGGGGGTCAAACAATTGGCATAAAATTAACTTTGTAAACTGTAAATCACACCATGGAGGTGTGTGGAATAGATGCTAAAATAACCTTTGGTGATTTAGCACTTGGTAAGGAAAAGGTCGCTGGGCTAAGGAAAAAACTCACCTTGTGGAAGGCTCCCAGGCTGAGAGTTGGGAGATCTGTGTTCCAGCTCAGATACTTACCAGTTAGATGTCTTGGTGAATCAGTTGGAGAGCCTCTGTTCCCCCATCTCTGTGATGAGAATGGAGTCCAGTGCCATGCAGAGCTCATGAAGATGGTGAATAAAATAAGATGGTAGACACAAGGCACGTGCCAGAGAATATCACTGTCACCAGGCACGTGGAGGGTGCTAGGTGTTTGCTAGTCTGTCATAAGCCCATCTGCAGGAGATGAGGGTGTTACCACCTTGGCGCCCTGCCCCTTGCCCAACTTCTTTGTAGAGTTGGGTGTTCTGCTGTGGGAATTTCCTGGTACTCTCTTTCTTCCTGTAGACCTGAGAGCTCAGAAG
This sequence comes from Rhinolophus sinicus, assembly GCF_036562045.2. Taxonomy (NCBI): domain Eukaryota; kingdom Metazoa; phylum Chordata; class Mammalia; order Chiroptera; family Rhinolophidae; genus Rhinolophus; species Rhinolophus sinicus. Next base: position 8,925,721 of record NC_133753.1, on the reverse strand, counting down.
ATGCATCTTCCCGACCACCTGCTCTTCCTCCTGCTTGGACTATTGGCCCTTTCTCACGATGGCCAAGGTCAGACCCACAGCCACCATCAGGAGGCTCCAGGCACAGGTGAGGGCTCTCCCAGCCTAAAGATCGCCCCAAGCAACACCGCCTTTGCCTTCAGCTTCTACCACTTGATGGCTGCCCAAAACCCTGGGAGCAACATCTTCTTTTCCCCGCTGAGCATCTCCACCGCCTATGCCATGCTGTCCTTGGGGGCCCGCTCCCACACCTGGACCCAGATCCTTGAGGCTCTGGGCTTCAACCTCACAGAGATATCCGAGTCCGACATTCACCTGGGCTTCCAGCATCTCCTGCACACTCTCAACCTCCCAGATGACAAGCTAGAGACGCGTGTGGGCAGTTCCCTTTTCCTGAGCCAGGACGTACAGCCCCTTCCAAGCTTCCTTAATGACACCGTGACCTTCTACGAGTCCAAACTCTTCCACACCAACTTCCTCGACTCTGACGGCACAACCCAGCTTATCAACAACCATATCAAGGAGGAAACTCGAGGAAAGATTCAGAACTTGGTCAGTGGGCTCAGCACAGATACAGTGATGGTGCTGGTGAATTATATTTACTTCAAAGGTAAGAGTCAACTCGTTGATAGATCCTATATCTTCCCTCCTCCCCCACTTCCAATTTATTGATGAATTAAAGATTTTTTTAAAAAGTGGATGCATTGGGCGTAATAGGGTCAAACAGCCCTCAGTAGATTTAATACTAGAGTGTCAGATACTTAAGATTGCGTAGTATTGAGGTTTCCAGCTCTTCATATCTTTAGACATATTTTCTTAATAACAGTAATTTATAAAATACATTGCACCCAATTATCAAGAGTTGAACTGCTGGATTCATATGGAAGCTCTGCCACTTACCGGCAGTGTAAACAGGGCAGGTTGTTTGCTTGAAGTAAGGATAATAAGAGTCCCTGCTTCAAGGTTTTGTTTTGAGGCTCAAATGATGTCACATGTATGTGTACACCTTAGAAGACGGCCTAAGGGAATGGGCAAACTACAGCCCCCAGCCAAATCTGCTGGGCCACCTGTTTTTGTAAATAAAGTTTTATTGGCCACTCATTGATTTAGAGCCTCTGGCTGCTTTCACACACACAGAGAGACAAGCAGTTGCTATAGAGACAGAATAACCTGCAAACTCTAAAATATTAACTTTCTGGCCCTTTGCAAAAGAAGTTTGCCCAACCCCATTATACATAATAAATAATTACAGTAACTATAATTACTCTAATGATAATGCTGCTCATTTTGAAAACCTTTAAAAATATATAAATGCACAAAAGAGAAAACAGAAATTGCCCATAATCTTACCACCCTGAGGCAACCAATGGTTACATTTTAGCATAATTCTTTTCAGTCTTTTGTTTATACGCATATGTTAACACAGTTGAAATCACAGTGTGGGGACAATTTTGTACTGTGTGTATCAGTCAGGGTTCCATCCGTGCAACAAAGCCACCAGGAATGTTAAGGAAAAAGGGATTGTTATAGGAATCAGACCTTGCATGATGGTGGGAGAGGCTGGGAAGTGAAGGTCTGGAGGAAGAGGGAGGTAGAGGGATGGAGAAAAAGTTACTGGCGCAGGTGGACAAGTTAGAGCTTATCAGGAATCCATATACCAGACTCATCCAGCCACCCAAGGGGTCCCATGTAGGGGGAACTTGTAGACAGGCCCATACTGGGCACCTCGTGCTGGTTTGGGGGTCACTGTTTGTCAGCAGCACTAGAATTGGGACAACAAACTTGGAGGATGGCATGGAATAGGTGGAGCACGCAGGGCTCCTCTGGGTCAGGCCAGTGTCCTGTCTCCCTGTGAAGACCTTCAGCGAGCAGTGGCTGCTTCACATCTACCTCGCGACCTCACACTTGTAATCAGCTTGAATCCCACAGCTAAGATTGAAAGGACAATAACTTGACTTGGGGGAAAAAAAAGTCCTGGAAGTACACACTGTTCCCCAATAAAGTCCCGTTCCCCTTCCCCAATAAAAATTTTTTAAAAATTAATAAAAAAAAAATCTATAGGGAACAGATTCTAGGAAACAGTCCCAGATTGACAATCCAGCCAAACGGGTCATCACCTGCCTTTTACATGAGGAATTTTCAAGCACTGTTGAAAATCTTTTTTTTAAAACCTTTTTAATTGTGCAATAACTATAAGTTCTTAGGAAGTTGCAAAAGTAGTACAGTGTGGTCACATGTACCTTTCACCCAGGTTTCCTAGATAAAATCTTACATAACTGTCGCACAACAGCAAAACCAGGAAATTGACCTTGGTGTAATCTACAGATTTTATTCAGATTTTACCAGTTTTTGCACGCACTCGTGTGTGTGTGTGTGTGTGTGTGTGTGTGTGTGTGTGTGTGATTTTATGCTATGGGAAATTATATTTAGATCTCACTTTAGTGGCTGCACAATATTCTTCTGACTCCATTCCTTTTAAAATAGAATTTAAATGTATAGTATATACCATCACCTCACCCAAAGCTCTGGCCAGAAATAATGAAGATTTATGGTTCTTCCTGAAAGAGACCTAGTTCCAGCTGGGTTAGTGTTCTTGGCAGAAGGAAGAGAGGTTCTCCAGAAACAGAAGGGAGCTAGAGATGTCCTGCCCTCTGACACACCTACCCAGCACTTGGGCTATAAATGTAGCCCTCAGCCCTCAGTGTAGGTCCCATGATAAGAGCAGTGGAATACTTGTGCCTTGTATTTAGAACTGAAAAGTACCTAAGAGAATACAAACAAAAGATGTGCAGGATCTCTGAGGATAAGATTATATTGAGAGATATTAAAGTAGACTTAAGTGAAAACATAAACCATGTTCATGAAGAGGATGGTAACAATATCTGTTCTCCCTCCCAATTAATCTAAATATTTAATGTAATCCCAATCAAAATTCTGACAGGATTTTTTTTCTTTTTGGTGGCAGTTACCAAGCTGATTCTAAAATGCATATGAGTGCAAAGGGCCAAGAATAGCTAAGGTGAGACAACTTGCCTGCCAGAGAGCAATATGAGGTGTGATCAAACCATATGGTGAATGTTTAAATAAAAAAAAGTTACTACAATAAAAGACACATTGCCATTAGTTGTCCTCAAAATACTCCTCGCTTTGAACACACTTATCCCATTGTTCTTGCCACTTATCTGAAGCTGTTCTGGAAGTCCTCTTTCGTGAGTGTCTTTAGTTGTGCTGTCGTGGCTGCCTCCACGTCTTGAATCAATTCAAAACGTTTTCCTTTCCTGGTCATTTTGACTTTGGGGAAGATCCAGAAGTCGCACAGTGTCAGATCTGGTGAATAAGGTAGAAGAGGAAACACCATAATGTTTTTATTTGCCATATACCAGAAGTGATGTGTGACACGGAGCCTTCCTGTTGTGACCAAAAACTGTGGTGAATGCCACTGCCAAGTGCCACCCAATGGAAAGGCAGGGCTCTTCAATATGGGAAGTGATGCACTGAACCTTAGTAACAGTGTGTGACAAGCTTCAACTTGTTTGATGCAGTCGGTCGGGGGTGAGCTATGGCTGAAAGAAGGTGTGTTTTAAAGTGTGCTGTAAATCGTCCTCCATCATGACAACACTCCGTGTCACACATCACTTCTGGTATAAGGCAACTTCTGTCAAATAAAAACATATCTATGTAACTTTACTAACAATTGTCACCCCAATAAACTTTAGTTGAAAAAAAACAGAAAAACATTACGGTGTTTCCTTATCTACCTTATTCACTGGCTCTGGCACTGTGCGATTTCTGGCTCTTCCCCAAAGTCAAAATGACCAGGAAAAGTAAATGTTTTGAATTGATTTGGGAAACCAAGCAGCCACGACAGCGCAACTAAAGACACTCATGAAAGAGGATTTCCAGAACTGCTTCAGAAAGTGGCAAGAACAATGGGATAAGTGTGTTCAAAGCGATGGGGAGTATTTTGAGGGGGGTTAATGGCAATGTGTCTTTTACTGTAATTTTTTTAAATTTAAACTTTCACCATATTGTTTGATCACACCTCGTACTTATTATAACTTTATGTTCACTTAGACAATATGGTACAAATAAACCAATGGGACAAATAGAGAGAGGCCAGAAATGGTCCTGTGAATAAATGAACATTTGATATTGGTCAAAGCTGGCATGACAGAGCATTGGAGAAAGGGTGGATTAAAAAAAAAATTGGTATTGGAACAACTAGGTACCCATATGGGGGAAAAGTAGTTTTGATTCCTCCTTCCCACCAATCATAAGAATTTACTCCAGGTCAAGTCCAAAATGCAAAAGGTAAGACTAAACTTCTACAAGATAATGTAGGAGGCTATCTTCACGAACTGGAAGTAGGGAAAATTTTTCTAACCAGGACATGGAAGACCTAACCATAAAGGAAAAGACAGCTATGGTCAAGGATTTCAATCACTAGAAGACACCATGATGTGAGAAAAAAGACCAGTCAGCGAGGGAGAAGGTATTTGCAACACACATCACTGATATATAGCTAGTATTCAGAAAGAACCCTTAAATCACTAAGAAATAGCCCTACAGAAATACAAATAGGAAAAAAAAAAGAAAAGAACTGGCACTGAACTAAAACAGACGACATCTGGTTGGTCAATAAACATACAAAAGGTTACTTGACCTCATTTTTAACCAAGAAAGTACACTTCAAAATCACAATGAGCTTCCACCACACAAACCAAAAAAATGTAAGTGCAATAATTTTAAGGAATTAGAGGAGACATAAGACAACCTTACTGAGATCCTCTGGGATCTCTCAATGTCGAATCTCAATGAGCCCTGGAGATCCACTCCCCAGGCACATGAGGTTGTGAGTGATCTAAATAGACACACTGATGACATGGGAAGATGGCATCTGGGTGACAGTGGGGGAGGCATTCCCTGGCTGGAGGTCCACGGACACCATCGCTCCTTCTTCCCCTCAGGTCGGTGGGAGACACCATTTAACCCCTCGAAGAATAAGCTCGAAGACTTTCATGTGGATGAGAATACCTCAGTCAAGGTACCTATGATGTTTCAAGACAAGCACCACCACTGGTACCTTCATGACAAATACTTGCCCTGCTCGGTGCTGAGGATGGATTACAAAGGAAACGCAAAGGCCTTTTTCATCCTTCCTGACCAAGGGAAAATGAAGCAGGTGGAAGGGTTTTTGACTCCAGAGATGCTGGCGAGGTGGAACAACTTGCTCCAGAACAGGTAATCAGTGGGCCACATGGTAGTCGGCACTGCCCTTCACATGGACCCTTCTAATGAAAACCAGTGCCCAAAACAGGGAGTGAAGGCCAAATTATGGAAGAATTCTTATTTGCTCTAAGACAGTCCATGTCTTATTTATTTTTTTATGTATTCATTATTTATTTCCTTAAATAAGGAACTCTCCTATTGCATCTCAAATATGACTTCACCCTCATCAGTGAAAGGAGAACCAGGAATCCTAGTTCTAGATGTAGCCCTTGTACGCGCAAGCCTTGGGTGAAGTGACATTGGCCCTCTGAGGGTCTCCTCCTGTACAATGGAGGGGTAGACCTCCAGTCCAGATGGATGACTAAACTGGCATGGAGGGGCTTAAGAAAACTTCATAACTCACCCCAGGAAGTAGCAGGGACGTTTCCCACCACCCTGGGGCTCCCGCATAAGGATAGAAAATTCACACAATTCCTGTGGCACGGGAATTTGAGCCAAAGATGTCATCTGGTCCCAAACAATTGAAAACCTCAGGTCTGCAACAGAGACTTGCATCTCTCTGGGCACCTGGTACGCACACAGAAAACACCCGTGCTGAACAGGAGCACCCAAGGGAGGGAGGTCCCGCAGACAACAGGCCCCGGGACAAAGCAGCCTGGCCTTAAGCCACCAGGCACACTCATGGGAAGGATGGCATGAGCAAATGGGTACCTGTGGGGATAGAACCCTGGCGGAATGAGAGTGCAGACAAGGAGAGCACAGCCTGGCAGCGATCCCTAGTTTGTTCTGGAGTCCAGTGTTTTAACCCAATGCCTCTTTCAGGTCATTTTACAGGAAGCTCAAGTTGCATTTCCCAAAGTTCTCCATTTCCGGCTCCTATAACTTAGATCAGATTCTGCCCATGCTGGGCATCAGGGACCTGTTTTCGCGGCAGGCTAACTTGTCCGGCATCACCACAGAGCGAAACCTGCTGGTGTCCAGGGTAAGTCACCAGTGGCCATCAACACCTAGACGCTTCAGTGGGAACTTCTGCCCCTCGGGAGTTGCTGGGTGTTGGGTGCTTTCCCTGCCACCATGTGAGGTCTCAGAGGCTGAGTCTGTTCAATGAATCATCCACAGACATGGACATCCACGAACTAAGCACCACGCGCTGAGGGTGGCATTGGTGCTGGGGATGCTATGCCCACCCAGTCCCTATCTTCAGAGAGTACTCCCAGTCACATCAGGGAGACAGTGCCTCCATAGGTTGTGGCCACCGAGAGTGACAAATGCAACGCCAGAAACAGAGGAAGGACACAGATGCAGCTGGCTTGGGTGCATGTGTATCAGAGAGATTTCTTAGACGAGAGAAGGGGACCTATGACTTCAGCTAAGTAAGACAAAAGTATACTAGAAGGCAGAGCCTTGGGATTGACAGTTTGAATTCCAATTCCACCTCTCACGGCATTAGAGGGTTACCTAGTCTCTGAATGCGTTTTCCTTGTCTAGAAAATAGACATAGTATGTTGACCTCATAGAGTGGTTTTGAAGAGTAGAAAGAGCCCTGGGGACATAGTAAGTGTTCAATTCACGGTAGCTATCACTGTTGTATAAACATGAGGTCATTAGCTCAACAACCCACCCAGCATAGAAATTCCTGCTGTGAGATCCCCAACAAGGGTCTTTGCATGCAATGAACCTCAGTATTAATCTCCAGCGATCTCCGATTCCCCTAATCTTCCCTAAGCCCCTACTCATGTTCTCGCAGAAGTAACACTTGTGATTTCCCTCCCAGAGTTTCCACAAGGCAGTCCTGGATGTGGACGAGGCTGGCACCGAGGCTGCAGCGGGCACCAGCGTCTCTGTCACCTTTCTGTCCGCCTCATTCAATCCCCAAGTCCTTTGGTTCAACCGGCCTTTCCTTGTGGTGATCTTTTCCACCGATACCCACTCCATCCTCTTTCTGGGCAAGGTTGTCAATCCCACGAAATCCTAGCCCTCCCAGAGCTGCAGGTCTGCAGCAAGACGTGGCCTGGAGGGCTGGCCATGCTTTGGAGTGGGGGGTGTAGAAGATGCCAAGTGTCCAGGCAGAAGCTGTTGGTGAGGGCGAGTGAAGTGGGTGGCACCGGATGGGTGTGGACTGGACACTCAGCTCTCTAGGTCTGTGTGACCTCGGGCAGATCATGTAATCTCTGAATAAGTGTCTGCCCCAGAAAGTGTGAGAAGTAAACAAACTGATGACCGTGAGGAAGTGGCGTGGTGCCTTGTACATAGCAAATGCTCAATAGATGCGTTCCTTTCCCATCCCTCTGAGGTTAGCCCCGCACGCCCCTGGCATACCTGGTCCACATGCCAGGTGCTCCAAGTTCTTATGGGCTGGCAAGGTGTCTGCGGGAGGAGGAAGCACTGTGGGCAACCAGCAGCCTCCCGGGCAGGGTGGCTGCCTTGTTCCCGTGGGGGCGCTCGGAAGGCCTTGGCAAGGAGAACACTAACCAAAGAGCTGCCACAGAGACCTGGTGAGGAGGCTCAGTGAGGCGGGCAGCCGCCCGGGTCACATAGACAATGCCCCCACCTGTGGCCATGGAGACGTGGCCAGTATCTCTCCCGGAGTGGATGGCCATGGTCATGGGATACACTGCAGGGTCAAGAGTCTCACACAAGCCAGAAAGAAGGCATGGGCCTAAGGTTACTGTGGCAGTGGCACTGCCAGGGTGATGTGTGGAAGTGAGGCCCTAGTACGATGAAGGGGAAAAAAGGGGGGAACAGTCACCCTCAGTTCAGCCTTGAGAGTGATGCCTCCGTATTCTGACTAAGCTCATCTCTCTCCTGCTCAAAAGCCCTCAATGGCTTCCTATTGCGTACAAGTGAAGTTCAAACCCCTCTATGTGCAGGGACTCCCAATCTGGTCCCTGCCTGCGTCTCCTGCCTCAGTCCCTCTTCTTGCTCTCATGTATCCAGTGACATCAGTCATGGATAGTCTTGCTGTCCTCGCAGGATGCCCGTAGCTTCTTACCCCTGGGCCTTTCCTCCTGCAGGTTCCTATGACCCAGAATGCTCCCTTCCCCATCTCTGAGAATCTCAGCCAGGCTCTCCCTTTAATGCCTCATCACTTCCCTGAGGCAAACTGTCACCCTACCATCAGACATGGTTGGCTGATATTAATGTCTGCCCCCCGAACCCAAGCCCCAATTAGACAGAACATCTGGAAGACAGGGCCTTGTTTACCCCAGTACCTGGCACCAGTGCTGATTGTAGGGTCTGATGTGTGGCTAAGGCCCAGTGAATATTTGGTGAATGAATGAGTGAATGAATGAATAAAAAAGACGGTGTCCTGAGCAAGGTCCCTGAGCTATTTGCTTTGCATCACCACGCCTGACAGGTCCGTGGGATTGATCGGGTAAATATTTAGTCCCGCTCCTCAGATTCCAAAATGCCCTTTTGGAACATTAAAAAGATAAATAAATGAAAAGACTTCATGCAGGACACCTTGTCCCCTGAGAGTGAGACCTGGGCCTCCTTCTCTTCCTGTTTGCTGCTCTCCCACGGAGTCTATTATTTGTGGGGCCCTTGTGAGGGCTCTTGGGAGGCACACTTCTTTGGGACCAGTGTTTAGCACTCAGAGCAACTGCAGTAGTGGAGAGGGGAGGATGGACGTGGGGTCCCCTGGAGGTACAGACCTGGGAGGCCCTGGCTCTGACTGAATGTGGTGGGTCCATTCCATCCCTAGCTGCCTAGGAAGTTGGAGGTCCCTTCTCTAAGAAGGGGTATGTCTAAGATGAATAATAATAGCTCCTGTGCTCTGAGCGCCTATGGTGAGCACAGCATGGTGACAAGTACTTCCAGAGACATTAAGAGGCCTCAGAGAACTGAGTATAGAATTTGGGTGTTAGAGCCAGAATGCCCGAGTTTGAATCTGAACACCACCAGTTACTGAGTGTGTTAGTTTCTTAGGGCTGTCATAACAATAACAAACAGAAATTTATGTCTCACAGCTCTGGAGGCTGGAAGTCCAAGATCAAGGCGTCGGCAGGGCAGGTTCCTTCTGAGACTGGGAGGGAGCCCCTGCCCCAGGCCTCTCCCCCAGCTCCGGGGGCGGCTGGCAATCTTCAGTGCTCCTTGGCTTGTAGGTCTCTGCCTTCCTCTCACATGGCGTTCTCCCAGAGTGTGTCTGTGTCCAGATTTCCCCTTTTTATAAGGATACCGGGCATACTGGAGTAGGGCCCACCCTTCTCTAGAATGGCCTCATCTTAACTAATTACATCTGCGGTGACCCCATTTCCAAATAAAATCACCTTCTGAGGCACTGAGGGTTCGAACTTCACTATAATGCCATGGGCTACCTCTCTGTGCCTCAGTTCCCTCAGCTATAAAATAGAGATAATACCACCTAAGGTATTACTATGGGGATGGTGCGCTTTGTTTTTCTTCATATCAGTGGAAAAATAAATCTATTATGACCTATCTGGTCCATTTAATACTCTGACCCCTGGCCCATCCCATGTTCTCATCTCCATTGTGATGGACTGAATTGTGTCCCCCCCAAATTCATATATTGAAGCCCAAACCCCAATGAGACATTTGGATACAGGGACTTTAGGGAAATAATAAAAGTTAAATGAGGTTATAAGGGTGGGGCCCTAATCCCATAGGACTGGTGTCCTTAGAAGAGGATGAGACCCCAGAGGTCTCTCTCTCTCCCCCCTCCCCCCTCCCCTACCTCTTCCCATGTGCACAAAAGGTCATATGAGGACACAGCAAGAAGATTCCATCTATTGCCCAGGAAGACAGATCTCACCAGAAACCAACCTTGACATCCTTAATCTTGGACTTCTAGCCTCTAGAACTATGAGAAATAAATTCCTCTGGCTAAACCTGAAGAAAAGACTGAAGAAAGTGAGACATTATTGTCAAGCTGCCAAATTACCAAAATCAGGTTGATTGAGCTATGAGGAACTGATTCTATTCTTTTTTTTTTTTTTTAAGATTTTTTTTTTTTTTTTTTTATTGGGGAAGCGGAACAGGACTTTACTGGGGAACAGTGTGTACTTCCAGGACATTTTTCCAAGTCAAGTTGTTGTCCTTTCAATCTTATTTGTGGAGGGTGCCGTTCAGCTTCAAGTTGTTGTCCTTTCAGTCTTAGTTGTGGAGGGCGCAGCTCAGCTCCAGGTCCAGTTGCCATTTTCTAGTTGCAGGGGGCACAGCCCACCATCCCTTGTGGGAGTCGAGGAATCGAACTGGCAACCTTGTTGCTGAAAGGATGCGCTCCAACCAACTGAGCCATCCGGGACCTCAGCGGCAGCTCAGCTCAAGGTGCTGTGTTCAATCTTAATTGCAGGGGGCAGAGCCCACCATCCCTTGTGGGAGTCGAGGAATTGAGCCGACAACCTTGTGGTTGAGAGCCCACTGGCCCATGTGGGAATCGAACTGGCAGCCTTCGGAATTAGGAGCATGGAGCTCCAACCGCCTGAGCCACCGGGCCAGCCCCTATTCTTTTTTTTTTTAACTAGCCTGGGAACTTAAAAACATCTGAACTTTCCAGTTCTGCATTCATGCCTGGACATATATCTGACCTCCAGATAACCCTCAGATGACTCTCTAAAGGGCTAAGGAAAGACTGCTCAGTTATCAAGACCATCTGACATCCAGTACCCAGACCACCTGACATCCAGTATTCAGTCTGACTGACATCCAGTACCCAGATCACCTGACATCTAGTACCCAGACCACCTGACACCCAGCACCCAGACCACTGGTCCTCTGGAGGATGACCATCTGGGACCAATCCAGAGGCTCATTGTGGAGGACAGATTCATCTCAAGAACATAATTTTTTCTATAAGAGCTCTTAGCTTTTCTTTCTTCTTCAGACACTCTGGATATTGCCTAGTTGTGTTTGTTTGTAGTTTGCAAATCCTAAAACCCTTGAAAAATTATTTATCATTTATTTCTAGCCAAAGCCTCCAGACTCTTTGTGAGTTTGTTCAACAAGCCACCCAGTCTGTGGTAGTTGGTTATGGCAGCTCTAGCAGACTAAAGCATGAGGGTATCATGTTCTAAGAAGCCCTCAAACCTCTCCCTTCAAAATGTACCCATCCTCCACCCCCATTCCTTCAGAACCCTTTCTGAGTAACAATGTGGAGTCAGGAGTTGCTACAGACATCCCCCCAAATTTGAGATATTCCTTAAAATGCAAGCTTGGAGACATGAATAGCACACACAGACTGGAGAAGCCTTTTAGTATCTTGGTTACACCTATCTTCCCCAAGTAGTTTCACCTGGGACATATTCTGGGCTATTGTTCTGGTTTCCGGTTGCTGCTGTAGCAAATTATGACAAAGTTAGTGGCTTAAAACAACACAGATTTATTTTCTTACAGTTCTGGAGGCCACAAGTCAAAATAGGTCTCACAGGGCCACCATCAAGAAGGTGACAGGGCTTTCTTCAGGCATTCCTTGGCCCATGGCTTCACATCACATTGTCTGTTCTCCTGTTTCCATGACCCCATTGCTTCCTTCTGGCTCTGACCTCCCACCTCTCTCTTATAAGAACCCTTGTGATCACATGTAGGACCCACCTGAGTAATCTGTGATAATCCCCCAAGATCCTTAACTTAGTTACATCTGCAAAGTGCCTTTTGTCGTATAAAGTAGCATTCACAGGTTTCGGATATCAGGACATGGCTATCTTGGGGGTGGGGGCTCTTCTCCATCCTACGACAGGTGTGTAATAATGATTTCCATCCTATAGAACAGGGGTATCAAAACTGCGCCCCGCGGGCCAACTGTGGTCCACAATCCATTGTTAATTGACCCACAGCAAATTCCAAAAATATATTTAGTTAAATATACCAGGTGAGGCAATACGTACTTCACCTCGAGTGAGTGGCCCGGCTGTTTGTGTATTTTACTGCATACAGCCCTTGGTAAAAAACGTTGAAAAAAGTTTGGACACCCCTGCTATAGAACATAGTTTAGGAATCTCTACGTTATGAGATAAAGGATTCTTGCTTATGTCACATGGCACAATAGAAACAAAGCAAAACCTAGGCCGAAGGGACCCAGCTACCCCCTTGTTAGTGCCTTTCCTCATTAGCTGTGTGCTGATTACCTAGAGTGGTTGGGCTGATTACCTAACCACTCTTAGCTTCCATCTTCTCATTGGCTTGATGTGGATGCTAGTACCCACCTTCCAGGGCCTTGTGAACACAAAGCAGGTACTCAATACCTGGTAGGGACTGTGTTTGTTTCTAGACTGAGGGGGTGCTGAGGATCGCCTTTGTATCATTGTTGTAAGCATTCAAAGAGAAAATGGGCCATAAACAGACTGCAAAATCATGAAGAAGAAAGGGAACTGTCTCAGAGGTTGTAGAGAGACCTGTTTGCTGAGCATCAAGAGCATTTCCCCTAGGAAATGCCTGGTCATCTGTCTCCTCTGCCAACTCCACACCCCACTTGCACCCCCACAACCTTCTGGATCATGGTTACACACAGTGCACCCCAGTATTCGGAAGCCCCAGGTGTGGTCACTTGGGATTGAAGGGTTGAGCCAGCATCAGCATCTTGGAAATACTCTTGAAAGTGTGGGGCTGAGTTCAGGAGCTCCACTTTCAAGGTAGAAAAGGACAGTCAAGCTGAACCCACAGAAATCTTAGCCCTTTTTTAAGCAGAGCACTGGCCTTGAAGTCGGAAGCTTGGACACTCAGCCCCACTCTATCCCCGCTATGATGCAGGACTCTGAAAAATCCCTTCATCCTTCTGAGCCTCAGTTCAGTTGCTGGAGCAATAACGGGGGGTTGTTACAATGATCCCTTCATTTCAGTCATCATGAGACTCTCTGGACCCCTCTAATTTCCACGAGAATCTGGCTGGGGGGTCTATGAACACAGTAAGCACGTAGGCCTGTGGGGAGCTTGAATTCATACCCCACTCCCCAGATCTACAGCAAATTGGCTGCAGGAAACAAAGGTATCAGCCTGGCGAAGGGGCGGTCGGCCAGAAGGTATCCCTTTCCCTGTGTCTGGAATGCTGGCAGCTGGTTGCCTGTCTAGCCTCTTCTCCCAGGAGTTCCTGTGCCACTGCAGGCAAATGGTGTCTGAAGCCACCACCTTAAATACCACCTTCTGCTAAAGACAAAACAAAATGTTGGGGTTGGGAGGGGGAGTCAGTTATGGGACGGTGACCAAGAAAAGCACAGCAAACAAGGGTCAGGTCGTTGTGCAGGTTTCAGTCCAGGCCTTCTCCATCAGGCCTGGTACGTTCCAAATATAAATGTCCTTTCACAAAGGGGAACTTCTAAGTGAGTTTCAAAGCTTCTCCCCAGACTGCTGTGTCTTAAAATTAACCAGCCTAGACTAATCAATATCCCCCAAAGAGGTATATGTTAGGGTGGCCAACTCTGCTCCCCTTCAGGGGCTTGCAGGGCAGTGGGTGGGTGGCCCTGGTCAGAGCTCAGGTGGCTTTGCCCACAGCCTAATTGTTGGCAGGAAGCCGGCTACAACAGGACAGGGCAGGGCTGGCTGGGGCGGGGCCAGGGAGGGGTGGAGTCAGGTCCCTGCTGTGGTCAGTGGCAAAGGCTGGCTCCACTCTAGCCAGCCGGCTGCTCTTTCCAGAGCCCCACAGACCGTTGTGCCTCCACTGTGTGCATACTGGGCCACGGGACAGAGTAAGTACAGGTACTGCTGACAGAGAACCTGTGGGCATGAGTGCGTGTGAGGAGGGCCGAGAAATGGACTCTGGAGTTATGGGGTTTGGAGGGCTTAAAAGCTTTGGAGGTGTCCCAGAGTAAGCCGGAAAAACTCCCCGCAGTTCTGAGGAGTCAGCCTCTGAGACAGCAGAAGTGACCTTGGGCACAGCATGAAACCTAGCTAAGCCTCAGTTTCCTTATAGGTAAGATGCAACGTACTGAACCTCTGCAAGGTGTGACTGAAGATTAAGTAAGGTGATGGTTCTCACCCAGGCATGATTTTATCCCCACGGCACATCTGGCCGAGGCTGGAAAGATTTTTAGTTGTCACAACTGGAGGGAAGGGTGTTTTGGCGTCCGGTGAGTAGAGACCAGAGAGGCTGCTAAACATCCTACAATGAGCAGGACAGGCCGCTGCCACCCCCACGACAGGGAAGGATGCAACTCCAAATGCCAACAGTGCCGAGGCTGAGGAAACGTGAGGCAGTGAGGACAAATATCTGGTACACAGGGTGCCCCGTAAACCATGCTTGGGTTGTCCTGTGCCTGGAATCTCTAACCTTTAGAAATCAGGAGAAACCATCAACGATAATCTGTTTCCCTCAGATAAGGCCTCCCTGTCTGGGGGCTGCCCCCCAGTGTGCTCCACGGCAGCTGCTCCAGCTCCAGAAGCTTTTTGGCCATTTGTTAAGTAAATAAAACAGAAATATAAAATGAGTGGAATTTTTAGTTTTTCTAAGGATGAGGCTCTTGGCAAGAAATGCAACAGTAAAGGGAAACTGCTCCCCTGGCCAATATCCTCCTCACAGTCAAGACTAGGCAGCACGGTGGAAGCTTTGGCAGGTGATGGATGGGTTTATGGTGGCGATGGTTTCACAGGTGTATACTTATCTCCAAACTCATCAGGCTGTATACATTAAATCCTAGTTTAATGAAGTGGTATTCAAAAAGAAAAAGAAAGGAAACTGAAAAAGAGCAGCAGGGGGAGTTATTCAAGGTCCCCTGTCGAGTTAGCCCCAGGGCCGCCTGAGCTCAGCTCTGGAAGCCCAGCCTGGCTGTGTTTCTAACCACTCGGTGTCCAGGATGTGGTCTGATACCTCTGAATTACAGAGGATGAGACGGGTTTGTTCATTCATTCATTCATTCATTCATTCCACAAAGGTAGCCGAGAGCACCACCCCTTGACTGCAGGGAGGACAGATGAGGGGCCTTTCTATTGTGAACAGGTATCCTAGTGGGTGAGAGAAGTTGGAACAAAGGAGGCCAACAACAAATGCATATGTAATTGTACTTATATAATTGACTGAAAGATAAAAGAAACCATGAAGGGGCCAGTGGAGAGGGAGGGCCAAGCATGAAGAGGGTGTCGAGGGGAAAACTTTTCAGCATAAGCCTGAGGCCTGCAGAGACGCTAGTCCTGGTGAGAAAGGTGGAGAGAGGGTTCCAGCAGAATGTGCAAAGGCCCAGGGCTGGGATGGGGCTTGCTGTGTTTGAGGCAATGAAAAAAGAAGTGTGCCCAG
Source organism: Rhinolophus sinicus (assembly GCF_036562045.2). Classification (NCBI taxonomy): domain Eukaryota; kingdom Metazoa; phylum Chordata; class Mammalia; order Chiroptera; family Rhinolophidae; genus Rhinolophus; species Rhinolophus sinicus. The sequence goes on along the minus strand of NC_133753.1, from coordinate 8,910,294 downwards.
AGGACACACACGACTGAGGGCAGAGCAGGTCAAGTTGAGGCTGGTGAGAGCTGGGCAGAGCCAGACTGCATGGGACTTCATGAGTTGTTGCACAAATCAGAGTTAGCTTTTACCCTAAAATGAATGGGCAGCAACAGTATTCTTAGGCAGGGGAGCATTGTGACTTTGTGAATGAAGGAGATTCTTTCAGATGCTTTGTAGAATGGCTCATGGGGACAGAAGTGGGGTGATCCAGGTAAAAGATGGAAGGAGCTTCCATTAAGATAGTGGCTGGAAAACTGGGGAGAAGCAGGCAGATTTAAGACACATTCTGGAGCTAGAAACTGACAAGACTCGCTGATGGTCTGAAGATGGGGAGGTTAGGAAAGTGCCCTAGGCCACAGCTCGCAGGAAGCTCTGCCCCTGGGTCTTTAGGTCCCAAGGGAAGTTGGGTTTTTGTCTCTCTGCCTGGGCTCCATCTTAAATGTATTTTTGTAATTAGCAGATTGTGGACACACCCACCTCAGCCACACAACTCCGGCAGCTGAGTCCAAAATTGACCTGGATGGGAGTTTGTTGCCTAGCATTTAAAATGAATGACAGCAGATTTGGGGTCCATGGATGTTAGGGGAGCAGTGGGAGGACTTCCCAGGGCCTGCCCACCCCTGGCTGACTCAAGTCACTTTGACCAGGTGAGAAAGGCGGAGAGAGGGTTCCAGCAGAGAGCAGAATGTGCAAGGGCCCTGGGGCTCAGCCGGGGCTTGCTGTGCTTGAGGCAATGAAAACAGAAGTGTGCCCAAAGGATGCACACAACTGAGGGCACAGCTTGAGTGCTCCGCTCCCTTCCCTTTGACATGTGAGGGCATTACTGCAGAAACACGACTTTAGGGAGCCAGGAGAGAGTCAGCCAAGTCAGGCTTTGCTTGAAATGGGAGGCCAACTGCATGCTGCCTGCGCCGCTCAGCCAATAGACTGACACAGGAGTTGGGCTATAGAATGAGTGTTTATTATCAGAGCACCCGTGGTCTGAAGAGGCAGTGGATTAACACCTCCAAAAACTGCCTTAACATCCTCAGACTGGCTTGGGCATTCAAGGGAAAATCTGGACGTTAAGCTACGTGATGGGAGTTGGGGCAGGGGGGTGGGGGTGGGGTTCTGCTTGGAGCCTTCCCTCTAGCAACGTGATTCTCTGGTGGAGTCAGCAACCCAGGAACAATGATGGGAGTAGCCTGGAAAGATTGCTAGACCGTAGAGATTGTGGTAGAGATTGTGGTCAATACTGGTAGAAATTGTGGTCAATACGGCTAAGGGTATTAATGATACATTTCAGAATAATTCTCTAAAACAGGGAACTGGGTGGGACAGGGGACATTCTGAGCTCTACCCTTAGGGGGATGATCTGTTGTTAAGCTATAGGTAGGTCTAGGAAAGGTGAGGCCAGGGACACCGGAAAGGCATCTACTATGGGGGTGCCAACCGGGCCTTGTTTCAAGTCTCCCCTGTATTTTATTCATTTTTATAAAATGAGTCTGGTTGTAAGGGTAAGGGATGAAGACGATTCTTGGCTGCTTCCTGCTGAGTATGGGCGATGTCCCTGGCTATGGGCACTAGAATTTCTTGCTAATCTATCATAGCTGGGAGGGGGCTGTTTACAGCACATCCAACAATCAGAGAGGTTATTGAACTATTATATCAGAAAAATTTTGCAAAGATTTTGGTTTCTTAGTCTCTTTAGAGGAGCCTGGGAAAGAGGAGAGCCAAAAGGTGTTTAGTGGGTACCCCAGGTGGGGCACAAATAGGAGGCAAAAATGAGCAGCTCCAGCAGGTCTGCTTGAAGAGGAGCTTCAGGTGTTCAGGTGGCTCCCAGGAACAGGAGTGACAGTCTTCCTTCTGGGGGAGCCCTGTGGAGACTTAAATGAAATCAGTTTGAATCGAGCGAAGTGGACCCACCTGCTGACTCTCTGAAGCCCGATAACAGTTGGGGTGCTCAGAAAAGTTGCAAAGGGTCCCTTCCATTTAGGAGCTAACTGGTCTATTAGAGACCTCTCCCCCTCTAGGCTTCTAATAGTACTTGGTCCCCTGGCTTTCTGGGGCTACAATGTGTAGAGGGCTCGGCTTGGGGAAGGTGCCGGTTCCCCCTATTTCCTAAGTGCCTGCTGAACCTCTCCCAAGTTAACAACATAGGAAATAACAACATTGAGGTTTGAATCTCAGCAATTAGAGCCAGGGCTTACAGGTCTCCTGACAAAATTTTCCCAGAGACCTTTTTAAAGTCGGATTTGCTCGTTTTACCTTTCCTCTAAGGTATAGACCAATGGTAAGGAACAGGATGGTCCCCAGAAATGAGCAGGTTTCAGAGGAAATAGGTCCAGAGTGAGCTGTCAAGACAGAAAAAATGACTTCCATATCAATCAGGAAATGAACAGGCTTATCTGCCATGTCAAGGGTCACCCGCAGTTCCTCCCCTGTGATGAAAATGGCCTGTTTCCTCTGGGTCGCTGCTGGGAACCCCAGGCCCATCAGTCAACCACAGCCATTTGTGGGGAGGGAGTTGATCCCTGCTCCTTTCAGAGCAGGGGACAATCCCTCCAAGAGTGCACTTTTAGTTTGCACAGGTGGCAAGGCTTCTTTGCAGGATTAGGACACTCCTGCTTCCACTGGTCTGGGCTTACACATCCAAAGTAGTCTCCTTTACTTGGTGTTCCTCTTCTGGGGTTTCTGGGGTACCCTGAGGTGGCTTCAGGCTTGGTTTGTTTATAACTATGGCCAAAAATCTGACCTGTTTCTGGTATCATTTCCAGACTCACTGTTCCTTTCTTTCCTCATTTTCCCTGTCTCAGTTGTTAAAGATATTTAAACAAATTCCCTGGCCTTCTTTTAGGATCTGAGCTTCTTTATCAGGGGTGTAACAGTGGGCCAGAACCATTATATTATAATACTGTTACGTTAGGGAAAACATCAAGCCAAGCTTCCTTATTTTGCCCCATATCTAACACCAAGGAGGGCACATGACCTCTAGCAGTCCTAGAATACAGAACCTTATATAATTATTAGCAAAACTTAGTTCTTAGATTTCGTTTTCTTGAGTAACCAAAGACCTAATTAAGACAATATAAAACATAGAAATTATTCTGATGACACATATAATCATTGCTTTTTAGGCAGAAAACTTTTTCATAATATCAGTAGTAGACCAATAGTCGAATCAACTTTGTCTTATTTAGCAGAGAGAAAATTTAACTCTAATTCTGTCCCAGCTTACTTTTGATATTTAGTTATTTAATTAATCACATTTAGCATAACCTATATATAAAATTCTCAAGATTTTTCTTCACAAACCTACTATAACTTTCCCAGTTCCTCTTAGCTTATCTTCTCTCATTCATTCAGAAATAACCATCCTTACAACAAACTACTTCCTTTCAATTCCTTCAAAAATATATTTCCGTACCTTATACCTCCCTTGAAAACACATCTTTTCCCTTCATATTAATTAGAATCCATAACTTTCAGAACCTTAATTTTTACTGACAACGAAAAGCAAGCAATTAGCATTTCCAGTGGCAAATCCAGGAACATATTTTGCAACCTTCAAAAGTATAGGCTTTTGTAATAAAATACAAAATATATTTATTAACAGATCTTAGTCTATCTTTTAGCTTTCCTGTGACAAGAAGCCAAAAATAGATGAACTCAGACCTATCAATTAATATTTCAGCATATCATTATTTTGAAATACCTAGACATTCATTAATTTTTATCATTTAACACAACTGAAATCTTAAATTACCAACAGATGATGAGGAACCGTGTCCAAGCATCCACATCATATAATTACTGAAAAACTTCATCTAAAACCTTATTTCAGTTAACATTTTATTATTTCCTAACTCTATGAGATTTCAAAGATAATTATCACCCAAGCTATTTTCTTGACAAATTTTGTAGCAGAGATAACATGAATTTATTTTTGTAATCCCAGGTAAAACAAAAGATACCATATTTAAGGGTGATAGTCTTAAAAGACTTACCTATTTAACCAAAAGTTAAACCAGCCTTAGTACCAAATATTTTCTTAGATCACACAATCCTGAAAAGTACTTGGGTTAGCTTATTTATTATTTAAGTTTTATATAAGTGCTTAATCTTTTTTTCTTTAAGGTAATCAAATATAATCTGGTAGTACCATCCGGAGGCAAAAAACATTATATATAAAGCAGACAAACACAGATATCAGAGATCATACCCACATAAACAGAACAATTAACAATTGCAGAGAGGCCCTAAGATCTTACAATCGCCTGTACAATTTCAAAGAGGATGGAACAAAGGGTGGGGGATCTGGCTTGTGAGATTAGCTGCTTGTTTTTTAAAAATGCCTTTTTTCTTCAGTTACCTCAGCCTCAGGCATTCCCAGCTATAAGTGGACAAGGAGATGGTAGATTCCCCTTTTCTCTGAACTATCAGTTTATTTCCCTTCTTTTTGGAGTCTACCATAAAGGCTTATTATACATAAGAAATTTCATCCTGTTTCCCAGACCTCTAACACAACAATTCCAGTCACAAAATAGTATAATAATTCAATGAGCTATTGAGCAACCAGCACTCTCTAGAATATAACATATGCATTGGCCAAGCAGTACTGTAATAGAACATTAATTTCCTTCTGATCAATGGCTCATAGCCATAGTTTTGCCAATGGCCTAATATTTTTCCCAACGGGATCCTGGTCAGGATCAAAACCTTAGTTCCCATTATTGAGCTGGAGCAAATACAGCCACATTTAACACAGACTTAAGCAGACAGACAGACCCAAGTACTCCCTGGATCGGACAGACAGACAAAAACCAGAAAAACCAGATTCGGATCCGAACACCAAATACAGAAACCAGACCTAGCTAGGTGCCAGATTTGGATGCCATGGCATCTTACTCCATATACATGGTCCGTCGAACCATCAGACAATCGGCCAGTGGGCTAAAACCAGAAACCAGATGTGGCCTTAAGACCACCAGACATCCCAAGGCTGAAACCAGATGTGGTGGCTTTCATGGTGTGGCAGATGGGCCCCGCTTCCCAGGGAACAATGTTGTCAAGCATAGGGTGCTTCCAAAACCAAAGCAAGCTTGCAACCAGAGCCCCTTACTGGGGAGGGTATTATGCCTTGCTGGACACTGCAGCCTCACCTATTGGCGCCAATGGGTCAGTATGACCCCCAAATGGCCCTCAAGGATGAGCCCCAGAGGGTGAGTGCAAAATCCTCCAGCTGCATATGCGGGAGCTACCCCGCTTTCTGAACCAGTAATTAGAGGCAGGAAAACAGAGCAAATGCTTATTCTATCCAACTGAGCAGAAAAGGCGTCTGTGACAGGCAGACCTTGGCACAAACCCCACCTTGGCAAGCAAAATCACTTGGCAGCTGTTCCCAGAGGTCAGTCCTGTGTCAAGGAATCTGCCCAGTCCCAGGCAGCCCCCAAGACCCTCTGCAAGCCAAAACTCACCAGAGGAACCCCGAGGCTGTCCCGGTGGAGACACCAGAAACTGAAACTGGAGGCCAATGGAGTCCGGGGCTCGTGCTACCTGCGCTGCTCAGCCAATAGACCGACACAGGAGTTGGGCTGTAGAATAAGCATTTGTTGTCAGAGCAGCAGTGGTCTGAGAAGGCAGCAGGTTAACACCTCCAAAAACTGCCTTCACATTCTCAGATTGGCTTCGGGTCTTTAAAGGAAAATCTAGGCGTTCCTCCAGAAGCTGCATGATGGTCCTGGGGGTCTGCATGGAGCCTTCCCTCTGGCCAAGTGATTCTCTGGTGGGGTCAGCAACCCAGGAACGATGATGGGAGTAGCCTGGAAAGATTGCTAGACCATAGAGATTGTGATCAATAAGCCTAAGGGTATTAACGATAAGTTTCAGGGTGATTTTCTAAAACGGAACTGGGTGGGACAGGGGACATTCCAAGCTCAACCCTCAGGGACACGATCTATTGTCAAGGTATAGGTAGGTCAAGGAAAGGTGAGGCTGGGCACACTGGGAGGCCTCTACTATGAGGGCGCCAACCAGGCCCTGCCTCATGCTGGCACCCTGTGGGTGATCTCCTGAGTACCAGGCTACCAGGGCCTGGAGCAGACTCACCCTTGACTCAAAATTGGCACAAAACTCTGTCAAAGCCTGTGTTTCCTCCAGAGGCCCAGAAGTGTAATGGTAAAGCCTAGGCTTTGAAACTAGGAAACCTGAAATGAGTACCCCGGGGCCTCCACATTCTCTGAAGTGACCTCTCTGACCCTCTGCTTCCTCTTCTGTGCAATTATGATGATGACGCCAACTGTGTGTTGCTGCGCAGGACTGTAAATGAGCTAACACAGGTGAGCAGCTTCCGAGACACCCCGGGGATATGCACCAGGGGATATGCACCAGGAGTTGCCAGGGAGGAAGAATGAGGTATCATTCCCCAGGGCCATAAAGGGAGCCAAGAAGCAGCCTGTGCACCAACCAGAGGAATCTGGATTTTAATCCAGTGCCGTCACTCGCTGGCTGGGACAAGCAATTCCATTTTGCTGAGCCTCAGTTTATTCATATGTAAAATGAGGTTAATCGTGCTTCCTTTTGGTGAAGATTAAATGTAGTAATATTTATATTGACTTAATATTAATGTCCTTAACAAATAGAGGCTTTAATAAAAGAGAGAGAATGGGCCCAAATGGAGCAAGATTTCTGGGTCCCAAACCTGCAGCCCGGGGGAGCCTGCGTGAAGCCGGGGCCCTCTCCAAGGAGACGTGCTCTTCAGGGAGACCCTGTGGGGACAGTGGTGAGGAGGAAGGTTACTGGCTACCACATGTGACAGACCTCCAGTTTATGAATAAACTGAGGTCCACAGACGGGGAGGGCTTGGCCTTGAGTCACCAGGTTGGGAGGGTGCGAAGGTGGGAGGCCAGAACTCACGCCTGCTCCCTAGTCAGCTGCCTCTGGGCTCCATCTAAGGAGGAAACTGCGTCTGCATCTCTAGCTTTTCTTTGAAAGCCTTTCTTTGAGGGTCATTTTCCGCTCAGTGTCGGTCAACAGGGGTGGGAGGTATTGAGCTGAATTGTTTCTTCAGCAGCATCCTGCTGCCTTGATGGTTCTAACTCTTGGCAAGAGGGACGTTCTGTGCTGTGCAACAGAGGAGTTTAAAGGACACAGATTAAACCACCCACCCTGCCCCGTAGAGGCCTCCTTGAAGGCCATTCGTGGGAACAGAAAGGGAGTGTCAGCATGGGAAGGCCAGACCATGTTTCCCAATTATCTGCAGATTAGGCACCTGGACCATGAAATGCGGAGGCTGTGCCACGGAAATGGAGGACCAGGGCTCTGGGGAAGGCAAATAGTGCAACGGTTTAGAATGTGGGCTTTGAAAGTCAGAACTGGGTCTCTGCCACTATTAGCAAGTGACTCAACCCATCTGTAAAACGGAGCTCGTAGTGGGATCTGCCCCCATTGGTGGGTGTGTGGCTGAAGGAGTTGACACGTGAGGAGTACGTGGCACTGAGCAGTGGCGTGGGCCCCGTGCCTGGGCCTCCCACGGGCACAGTGATTGCTGAGGCTGCTAGGTTTGGTTCTGGGCAGCTGGAGGGTGTGCAGACAGCACATTCTAAATGTGCCTCCTCTGTGAGCTCAGGTGCAATTTGGAGGTCGGGGCGGAGAGTGTGACTTGTTCGAGTCACTCATTTTCACTCAAAGATGGAACCGCAGCCCAGTTCTGCCTGACTCCCAAGCTCATTGGTCTCTCTCTGCCCTCCAACCCCCTCTCCCACAGAAGGCCACTCTGCAAGCACCATCCAATGCCACTGTTTGGAGCCCCTTGGAGGTTGGTTTTGTATGGGTCACATGCTCTGTGGCAGTACCTGCCCCGGGGCTGGGGGGCCTGACAACATGGGGGCTGTCAAGGGAGATAGCCAGCTGGAGGGAATCCATGTGAGCAAGAGTTTCCATTAGCAGTCAGTCAGGTCGTCAGCGACACGGGAATCGGTTGCTTGATGGCTGCCGGGCTCACATGAGAGTGTGTGTGTGAAAGCATGTACCCCACAGCATAGCTGAGGAAATGAGGGTCCCCGGTAGGGTCTTGGCCAGACGCTGCCACCCCAACAGCTCACACGTCTCCAGCACCAGATCTGTGCCAGGCGCTGTTACAAGTGCTTCACATATGTTGAGTCATCAAAGCCCCCAGTCACCCCCCAGGGTGGGGATGCTATCATTACCTCCGTTGGTGGGGGACGGTGGCGCGGGGTGTAACTGACTTGCCCAACATCACACTTGGAGGAAGTAGCAGAGCTGAGATTTGGACCCAAGTGATCGGGCTGCAAACTCGGGGCTATTCACAGGGAGTGGAAGGAGGGTTTGGGGAGACCCAGGCACGGGAAGGGTTTCTGTTGGGAGAGAATGGGTCTGGGGAGATGGACAGGAGGGAGGAAGGGGACAAAGGGCTGAAGGCCGAGGATGAGGCCTGAACGATCAAGGACCCCTCAGGGCCCACCTGGGAGGCCATAGAGAGACAAAAGTTAAGGGCCTCCTCTCTGGGGTTGGAAAGGAGAGATGTCTTGGTCAGCTCGGGCTGCTGTAACAGAGTATCACAGACATTTATACCTTACGTTTCTGGCACCTAGAAGTCCAAGATCACGGTGTCTGCAGGGCTGGGTCCTCTGAAGCCTCTCTTCTTGGCTTGCAGATGGCCATCTCCTCCCTGCGTCCCCTTGTGGTCGTCACTCTGTGTGTGTCTGTCCTAATCGCTTCTTGTGAAGACACCAGTCAGATGGGATTAGGGGCCACCCATATGACCTCATTTTAACTTAACCACCTCTCTGAAGATCTTAACTCTAAATACAGTCACATTCTGAGGTATTGGTGGTTAGGACTTCAACATTTAAATTGGGGGGACACAATTCAGCCCATCACAGAGCAGCCCAGAAGCCGGGTGCTCACATTAAGAGGGCAGAATTTCCTTAAGAGGCGAAGGTGGCTCTGATGAGGCACATAGGTGTCCTTGCAGGGTCCTGGAGCAGCCCCTGGGAGCAGGAGAAGGAGGAGACTCATTGGCATCCATGTGTACACTGGTGACTTTCAGAAGCTTGGCACCCTGCTGCCACACGGTGTTATAGATGCTCAGTGTATATTTGCTGAATGAACAAGGACAAAGCCAGAGGTGCTGCAGGCCCCATGATGACATTTGGTCTAAGTTCATAGAAGGACCTCAAGGCCTTGCAGATACTGCACCCAGGGCCAAAGTAAGGGTGGAGGTGACGTATGCAAGCAGGCTGCTGGTTCCCCAGGAACCTCAGAAATGCTGACCAGGCAGAACACGGGAGAACTCTCCGCCCCCACATCCCACACCCCTGTAATGTGTATCTTGATGTGAAATCCAGGGGAGGATTCTTGTCCTGGTGGCCAGTACCCACCTCGGCTCCACACCCCTCTGCCTACTTCCTCTCCCTGCCATTAGATGTCTCTGTCCTCAAGCCCCTACTTTCCTCCTCAAACCTGCACTCTCAGCCTCACAGGTCCATCCTTTCTCTTGGATGCTGCACCTTCTCTTTGCTGGGGACAGCTCTCTGGGATGTCAGTCTTGCACGCTTCTACCCTATCTTCCCTCTGAGAAGCCTCGCTCCCGCTGGCTGCACACTCTCCTGAGGACGTCTTCCCATTCTCCCTTCCAGAACCAGGGGCAGTCACCATGCAGCTCTGTGTCCTCTTGTGCCTGGTGCTCCTCAGCCCACAGGTGGTCAGCCGCCGCCGCCAGCATTCCCAGGTGACAAAAAAGAGAGTCAGGGAGCTGCCCGTCGTCGCCACGGTGGCCCCTGGTCACAGGGACTTTACCTTCAACCTCTTCAGGGCCTTAGTGGCAGCTGGCCCTGACCAGAACATTTTCTTCTCCCCTCTGAGCATCGCCATGACCTTGGGCATGATTTCCCTGGGGGCTCGTTCCAACACAAAGGCACAGATCCTGGAGGGCCTGCGCTTCGACTTTCAATGTGACCCTGAGGAGTTGCTCCACAAAACCTTCCAACGGCTGCTGCAGGAGCTCAACCGGCCCAAAGAGGACCTTCAGCTGAGCCTCGGCAACGCCCTGTTCACCAAGTCCAATGTGGACATCCAGGATACCTTCCTGAGTGCCATGAGGACGCTGTACCTGTCCGACACTTTCCCCACCAACTTTGGGGACCCTGAAGGGGCCAAGAAGCAGATCAACGATTACGTAGCAAAGCAAACTAAAGGCAGGATCGTGGACTTGGTGAAGCACCTCGACGGCACCGAAGTCATGATGTTGGTGAATTACATCTTCTTTAAAGGTAAGACCCTTGGGCTTAAACCTGAACTTTCTGTTTCTTTTCAGCTGCTTTTGTTAAAAGAATACTCAATGCCCGCACACATAAAGGAGTGGGAGTAGATTGTCTTTTCTGGTGCTTGTCGATAGAGTGAAGCCAATAAGCAGCCATGAGTAAGATGGGGCCTTCTTACTGTGTAAGGTGATGGTAATAACCCCGGATGCAGTTTCTTCCACTGGGGAAGAGCTGCTTCCTGTCTTTAGGCCCCTGGGGACACCTGAAATCACAGCTTCCACACAGGTTCTGAAGTATAAATTTGTCGCGGCCACAGTACCTCAGAAACTGACGCCATGGTTACTCAGGGCAGGACTGTGGGCCTTTGAAGGACCTTAGAGAGCATTTCCCGGCCATTCCCTTGATTCCCCAGAGCCCCACCATCATAGGGACTATTTCTTTACCCAACAAATCCTGGGTCAAGAGCTGGTTCCTCTGAAAAGTCTTCTCTCCCGTCCCTAAGAGCTGATCTTGCCATCCTCAGTTCCCTGACATTTTTTATAAATATCCCTGCTCATCTCAGCTCACACTTCTGTTTCTCCTTCTGGAGGCTGAGCCCCTCGATGCCCTGTATGGGGCCTGGCTGAGGATGAGAGGAGTGGATGAAGAGGGGAGAGGAAGAGAGGGAAGGAAAGGGGGTGAGGGGAGGGCACAGAGAGGAGGGAAGGGAAGGGAGAGAAAGAGTAGAAAAACCGTTCAGTGTTAACCACCAAATCCCCTTCCTATGGTCACAGATGGTGAGTATCAAGCTTGGATTCTAGGATTTCTTGTCCCCTAGTCCAGGGCTCTCCCCATTACACCAGGGTGCAGAGTACAACTGTCAAATAAGCTAAGTGGGGTATTGGGGTGGGGGTCTGCATTTGATAACTATTAAGAAGATGGATAATTATTTGTATTACTTTGATCAAAAAGTCCCATAGAAAGCATAATTGAAGACTTCCCAGTAGGAAAAAATCATGTATTTCCAGGAACCTTACAAACCTCTCTCTCAAGCTTAGGTCAAAATTTAATAGTTGGAAAAGAGTGAAAAACAGAATAACTCACCCAGCTATCGTGTAGCTTTATCAGCCACCCGTATTTTTCACCAGTCCACTTGGATATTTGACCTTGAATAACATCAGAGAATCACACAAACAACATTAGGGGCTAAGGGCCTCAGAAGACAGGAAAACCAACCTCTTTGTTTTGCAAATGTTACAAAAGCCCCACAGCAAATTCAACCATGTCCCCAACGTTGTAAAGAGCTTCAAGGGGTTCAGCAGTCACTGCTACCAAGGAGACTGCGCTAAGGAGGGTTTTTGCTGTGTGATAAGTTTACTGTCCCTGTACTTTTCACGAGCAGCTGAGAATTTCTCATTTCTGGTCCATGTTCCTCTTTAGCTAAGTGGGAGACAAACTTCGACGTCAAAAGCACCAAAAAGCAGGACTTCCACCTGACCTCAAAGAGGGTGATACAGGTGCCCATGATGAAACGCGAGGATCAGTATTTGTACCTCATGGACAGAAACCTCTTCTGCCAGGTGGTGGGGGTCCCCTACCAAGGGAATGCCACCGCCTTCTTCATTCTCCCCAATGAGGGCAGGATGCGGCAGCTGGAGGCTGGCCTGAACAAGGTGACGCTGCAGAAGTGGCTCAGGATGCTCACAAAGAGGTATTCTTCAGCTTCCACCAGGGCCAGCCTAACCCGACACACTCCCAGGGAGACACACGTCCCCAAGGGCCACTCTGGTGGGAAGGACTCACAGCCCAAGAGCTATCTCCAAGCCCAGAGGTATCAGGTGAAGTCCCAGCCCCCAAGGCCTGGTCCAGACACAGGGAGCAAAGCTGGATACCTGCTTTCCTGGTGGTGCCATTAGAGTGGACAGTGACCTCTGGGGCAGCCCAAGTCTAAGCTCAGAGTGGAATGGGCTCTACTCTAGGCAAGGGGCTGAAGGATCATTATAAAGCTGAGGGGAGCTGGTAGGAATATGCTCCCAGTGAGCCAAGGCTCTAGAAGCATCTACAAAAGGTCCTTGTCTCTTTCTAGGACTCTCCAGCTTTACCTGCCCAAGTTCTCCATTGAGGGTGCCTATCAGCTGAATAATGTCCTCCCCAAGCTGGGAATCAGAGACATCTTTACCTCCAACGCTGACCTGAGCGGACTCACCAGCCAAACCAAAATGCAGGTGTCTGAGGTAAGCCCAGAAGGTCCTGAGCATCAACTTTCAGAGATTTCTGTTCTGTTCTCACATTTCATATTCATTCTCTCTCTCTCTCTCTCTCTCTCTCTCTCCCCCCCCCTTCTCCTCAAGAAGCAACGGTTTCACTTTGTATCCTGTATCCTTTGTGCAATGGAAAACCATATCCATCATTGTCTTGGGAAGGAGCCGTGTCAATCAAAACTGAAAATCAGGTGGCATCTCCTTCATTCACTAGTTACATGACCTCTAACAATTACTTGATCTCCCTGAGCCTCCTTCCCATCTACAAAATCGGAGAATCACACTCTCACTGAAATGCCATTAGCTTTCAATGAAAGACACATGCACATGTCCTTTCCTGCCTGCTTTGGGGTTCTGTTTGCACAGAAACTGACAGTGATGCCCCCGGCAGACGCTTTGCCATTTCCTGTGCTGGCATCTCCCAGCCCCTGGTGACTTGGTGGTGTCTGGTGTCTCCCTTGCAGATGGTACACAAAGCCGTGATAGAGGTGGATGAGTCGGGGACCAAAGCGGCTGCAGCCACGGACATGACCTTCACGTTTAGGTCGATCTATGTGGGCTCTCCATCGATAATGTTCAACAGGCCCTTTCTGACGGTCATTGTGGAGAACGGCGAGAACATCCTGTTTCTTGCCAAAGTGACGCACCCCTGAGGTGGGGATTTCTCCCGAAAGGCCACAGACCTCCACAGCATGGCGACCATCTATCTCCTGAGAGCTAGTGATCTGTACAGGGTTAATCGACTAATGAGACTTTCACAAATAATCATAGTAATAGTGTTATACTGACGATTGCTTCCTTTCACACAATTGTAAGACAGGTGCCTTGAAGAACCTTGGAGGACATTCAATCTCGCCCTCACCTTTCATCAGTGGAGATGAGCACCGAGGCCCAGAGAGTTTGGTTGACTTGCTCAAGGTCACACAGCATGTTAGTGGCAGAGAGAAACCCAGGATCCAGGCCCCTGATTCCCACACCAGCGCCACAAAGCTCTACAAGAAGGTTGTTCTGTAGACATTTCTACCAGGAAGTGCATTTCCAAGCCTAGTCCCCCACTTGTCCACAATACCAACTATCAATTCATCATGGTTTGGAAAGAACAGTGGAATGGGAGTCTGGAATGGGGCTTCTGTCCCAGCTAACCAGCTGTGTGACATCGCGGTGATACTGTCCTTCTCTGGACTGCCCCATGTATACATTAAAGGGTCAGGTTAAGGACTGAAGGAGCCTTAAAATCATATAAAAAGGCTGGGGTGTTACCTGCCAATCACAGTTGATTTTAATATATTCAGGTGCCACTCATCCTTTAAGAAAAGCAAGTGGACAGCAGGGTGGACATGGCCCATCACAGGATTGTACCGTCCTGTAGATGAAGTTAGTTTCATGAGCTTGGCTGTAAGTGGGAGGATGGAGGCCTGTAGAGTAGCAATTGAAGACACTGACGACTTCCTGTGGATTTTAGTGTCAGCCCTAACAATAAAGCGTTTTGCAAACACTGGTGTCATTGTCCTTATGGAAGTAGCTCTGGGAACGGTGACATTAGCAGCTTATGCTCCAGGCTCGGTGCTAGGCACTTCACCTGAATTGTTGCATTACCCCTCACAATACCCCTAGGAAGCAGGCACGATTAGCCCCGTTTTACAGATGAAGAAGGTGAGGCCTGTGGAGAGTGGGCAGCTTACCAAGACACAACTCCTAAGGGGTGGAGGCAGGATTTGACCCGGGATTGGGGCCCAGGCCCACGTTGCTGGCCCTGTGCTCTGATGCAGAAGAGACATGACCAGGAAACAGAAGCCCTGGTCGGGTGCATCTCCGCCATAAGCTGCCCTGTAATCCAGGTGGGTTCACTGTCCGTTACAAAACCTGCCACATTTCCTTGTCCATCAAATGAAGGGAATCCGACATCTGAAAGAGTCAATGAATGAATAAGCAAATGAGTCCTTCACTCAGTCTCAGACTGTCCCTAACCAGCTGCCCCAAACTCTGAGCCTTGAACACCTGCCCACCCCAACCTGCAAGTCCCTAGCTTGCTTTCCATGGGCAGCTCCCACCACTCTGATCCCAGAGCCTGGACTATATCACAGAAGGGTGCCCCTTAGAACTCACAAGATTGGAACCCCAAGCTTTGACCATCCCCCCAAAGTACTGAGCACCTACTAGGTGCCAGCCCGAGGGGACACTTTGCACCTGTAATCTCATTAATCCCTCAACAACCCTGCATGGTAGATCAGTTGTACCCATTTTACAGAGGGGAACATAAGGGCGTACCCAGAGACCCTCAGCTAATTAGAACGAGGCCCAGGCTCTGGGACCCAGATGACATGTGTTGGCTGGTGGCAAGGCTACAACCCAACCCAGATGGCTTTTCCACTTTTGTGATTCGAGCTCCGCACAGCTTTTAAGGATTGGGCCTCCTCACGGGGTCAGACCCGCTCCTATGTGCCTTCCCTTGCGAAATGCCTCCTCTATTTTGGCAAATATTTCTCTCACTATTTACCCAGCCAGTCCAAGGTCAGGGGGAGGCTCTGCCTGTGTAATGTGTGTAAGGCCAAGGTCCAACACTGCCTAAAGTTTCCTGATCAAATGGTCACAAAGCAGCTACTGTATGTGAGACCAGGATGGGCTCTGGGTCCTGACTCATGAGCCTTGGCTGTGTCACACACTGAAGTGCGCTGCTGGGTGTCCTGGTGAGCCATGTGACTCAAATGTCACATGATCCTGAGATGAACAAGATAGTATAGTGGCTCAGAGAGAGAGAGAGAGAGAGGGAATTAACTTCTGAGGGATCACAAAGGCTTTCATGGAACAGGTGGCACTGAGCTGGTCTCGAAGAATAATTAGGACTTGGACAGACTGCAGATTTGGAAGCGGATGGGTCTCTAAGGCAGGGGGAACAGCTTGAGAAGAGCATGATGCTGGGGAGCCGTGGTGTGCACAGGAAATCCGAGACCTCAGTCTGGACCAGTGTAGGGTGTGTGAAGGAGAGCAGGGGAAATGGGGACGGTGCTTGCAGTCCAGTGACGGGGACCCTGAACACAACGATGGCGTTTTGTCTGTTCTCTCTCCTCCTGATTTCAGGGTCATTTGGCCATCCACACCACACCCTGAACATCCCCTGAGTCCCTTCTTGTCCCTCACTGTCTCATCTGCACGTCAGTAGGCACCTCCAGTCAACCCCCTCGGGGACGCCCATCCCATCCTGCTTCTCCAACACCCACCAGCCTCTCCTCTGATTGACCGCATTCGTTCCATTCCATGAAAAGATAAGAGTCTGTTGGGTGCCTGCACATGTAGGCATGACTGTACCCCTCGGGACCCTCCTTCTTAGCCACCATATTAGGTTACGAGGTCTGCCCTAACAAAGTACCCCAGACTGGGCAGGTTAACAACAGAAATTTATCTCGCAGATCTGGAGGCTGGAAGTCCAAGATCAAGCTGTCGGCAGGTTGGTTTGTTCTGAAGCCTCTCTCCTTGGCTGGCAGATGGATGCCTTCTCTGTGTGTCTTCCTGTCTGCATCAGGATCTCTTCTCCTCATCACCCAATCTCCACCAGTCATATTGGATTAGGACCCACCCAGTGACGTCATTTGAACATAATCACCTCTTTCAAGGCCCTATCTCCAAATATAGTCCCCTTCTGAGATACTGGAGGTTAGGACTTCAACATAGGAATTTGGAGGGAGGGACATCAAATCTTAACTCATAACAGTCACCCCATCTTTGAGTTCCTGCAGTTATTGCCAAGTTCCTTCTTGTTCTTAGGAACCCACTTTTATTTCTCTCTCTGACCACATGAACTCTCAGGACCTCTTTTTGTGACCTCCACGGCCACCAACACACAGAGGAACAACGCCAGGTCCCAGGACTCCTTCCCCCACCTCTCCCTGCAGGAACTCAGACCAGAAAATGATCTTGGTCTCCAGGGGAAACACTTCACACCCCACGGAACAACCAGCCCAGCCTACACCTGCTTACTTAGCTCATTCATCCAAACGCCGTTATTGTTCAGGTGCCTGCAGGGAGTCAGGTACGGACCTAGTACAAGGATTCCATGGTGACCCCAGCAGACACAGGCCCTGGAAATAGCCAGGTAAACAAACAAACAAACAGAGAATTACCAACCACGGTGAAGGACATCGTTTGTCCACAGATGGTTATTGAATGTCCACAGTAGAACTGGCACTGTTCCAGGTGCTGGAGAAAAATGAAGAAAACAGCAAAAATGCCTGCCCCGCTGAATGACATTCTAGTGTGGAGAGACAACAAAATGAAACGTCACCAAGAATAAAAGGGAAAAGTAAAGGACATCGCCTGTCAGTTGATGACAAGTGCTATGGAGTGAGAGCTGGACTTACTGACCGGTATCTACGCACATTGAAAGCCCTCACCAATAGAATTAGTGCCCTTATAAAAGAGAGCCCACCCTTCCTGCCATGTGAGGACACAACCAGAAATCTGTGACCGAGACGAGTGCCCTCACCCAACCATCCTGGCACCTTGATCTCCGACCTCCAGCCTCCAAAACTGGAGCAAACAAATTTCTGCTGTTTATAAGCCAGCCAGTCTGCGGTATTTTGTTAGAGCAGCTGAGCTAAGACACCTGAGAAGCTGTCACAGGCCAGAGGAGACTCAGGAGACATGGAAACTAAATGTAATGTGGTGTCTTGGATGGGATCCTGGAACAGAAAAGGGACATTAGTGGAAAAACTGGTGAAACCCAAACAAGCCTGTGCTGTCCCAATGTTCATGTCTTAGTTTTGATAAACGAATCATGGTGACAGGAGCTGTTTATGTCACAGGAACGCTACACTGTCGTTACAACTTTTCTGCAAAACTGAAATAGTAGGTCGGTGCAAAAGTAATTGTGGTTTAAAGGGTTAAAAATAACTTCAAAAACTGCAATTACTTTTGCACCAACCTAATAGTGTCAAAATAAAAAATGAGTTGTGTTTAGTAAAGTGCTTAAAACAAAAAATGCGGAGATGGGATGGGAGCAGGTGGGGGTTTCAAAGGCGGAAGCAGGAAGCCAGTTAAGGATAAGAACGGGGAGCATAGGGGGCCCAGAGGGAGCTCTGAGGTGGTGGCATTGAAGCCAAAATCTGAGGGACAAGCAGGACCGAACTGGACATTAGTTCCCTAGTGTTGTTATTTTTGTATGCTTGAGTATTTATTAATATGGTCTAAAATTAGGATTAAATTGCCTCTTTACTTTAAGTAGGACTTGGGTGTGGGGAAGTCAGCCTATGAAGTGACAAAGACAGCACATTATTACAAATGGCTGACCAGCCTTAAAATGTTGAGGTGTCTTTCCTTTCTTAGGCACTGGAGAAACCTGAATAAACATATACATAAAGGGAAGAGCTGGATTAGGTTAAGAGCTGGGATAACACTTAAGAAATTAGGGGTCAGCGGAAAGCTTTCCTATTCTTAGCATATTTGATATTAATTTCAAATTAACTTGATAGTGTCATTAAAATAGTACTCATGTGAAAGAACGCCTGGTAACACTGCGAACGCTCAAAGGATACCAGGAAACAGAATAGGCAAGTTGCTTCCATAGTAACCCAACCAGATTTTTCTTTAAAAACAAGTTAGTACCTCACCAAATACAAATATGTGCCAGAGTCTTATATGCAGACGGCTGACCTAAACCTTACAATCTATTAAGAGCTTCCCATTTTGTTCCCATTTGTGCGATCCAGGTGGGAAAGAGTGTGTCCTGTGAGGCGCCTCCTTTACTGGCCCCTGTTATACTATGCGTGGTCCAGGGGGAGGTGATGGCAGTCACAATGCTAGGTGGCACTGGGATGTCACCTACGGAGGGTCTGACACTGCTCTAAGCCCTTGGCAGATATCATCTTCGTGAACAAAGAGGCCAAGAGGCACTTGCTGAAAGGAGCTGGGGACAGCAAGCAGGTGACATCAGTGAACCTCTTCAGCTTCCTGCTGAGCTGCATCTTTCCCAGAGGAAGTGAGGTGGCACCAAGGTGGCAAAAGCCACAGACACAGAAGTCGGGAGAACCCAGCATGAGTCCACAAGCCCTTCCTCATGGTGATTTTCTGTGATGTCATACAGAGGACAAATAACAACGCTCCTGGGAACACCCACACTGCTGCACACACGTGCACACACACCCTTCTGGGGGTGGTATGGCCACTGAGCAGCTGAGACAGCCACAGCCTCCAGTCCTAGGAGCTGAGCATTCATTGTATGCTTGGGGGGCAGGGGCTGTATCCAGAATCTTCTCCTCTCTGAGCCCCTACATCTCCCTCAGTCCCTCAGAGAGGCTGCTGGGAACGATGCGTGGGTTTGATCAGCCTGTGTATTTTCCTCCACAAATGTGAAGGGACCAGGTGGATGGGTGGGGGGGGGGGCGGGCGGTAAAGAAGCACAAACTGGGGGCCAGGAGGCATGGGTCTGGGCCTCTGCTCCCAGGTGTGCCCAGCGAGGCGCCTGTCAGCAGACACACACCGTGTCCCTGTCTCCGGCCTCACAGTGGAGTGGCGGTAAGGAAAACAGGCAAGGGAAGAGGCTTTGACCCTACACAGGGTTTCTTAAACAGAGATGCATACCACCCGGAGAGCTGGTTAGTGTTCCTGCGCTTCCAACCCAGAAGTCAGCATGGTGGAGGCCGGGCCTGTAACCAGCACCCTCGGGATCCAGACGCACGTGCAGCTTGTTGCTTCTCCACTGTCACAGTCCCGTCACCATGCTTCTGTCACAGTACAAGCAATGGCAGGGGTATCCGATTCAGGGATACCATGTCCCCTCTCCCTGCAGTGACCCTCACCCAGCTTCAGTGACTGAAGACCTCCATACTCCAGGAGCTAACAGGCCAGATGCTCTTTGCTTTCAGGCATCTTTCCAGCTAATCATCACAGGGCAACAGCCAAGCAACAAACACACCAACCCAGACACTTCCTCAGACTCTGGCCAGAGGTCCCCCTATGTATACAAAGGACTCAAATCATCTCTGTACCCCCAGTGCCTGGTACGGTCCTTGGCCCAAGATGGGCTCTTGACAAATAGTGGATGAATGAATGGAAGGGCTAAGCGAGGGAAGGTTCCAGAAGATTCCAGGCCTCTACAAGTCCTCAGGCCTTTGCCTAAGACTCCCCTATTCCTTGAGCATTAGACCCCCAGAATACACAGCCTGAGCACGCCCTGCAGGCGGGGTGCTGAAAACATAAAGGATACTGAGATAAATATGGATTCCAGATAATGGATCACTTTTCAGTGTACGTGGTCTGACAAATTCATGAACTTGTTGCAACGATGTTGCTAACCTTTTTTGATATCAGAGGGATTATTCGTTATGAATTTGTACCAACTGGACAAACAGTTCACCAAGTTTACTACTTGGAAGTGTTGAAAAGGCTGCGTGAAAAAGTTAGACGACCTGAACTTTTCGCCAACAATTCATGGCTCTTGCATCACGACAATGCACCAGCTCACAGGGCACTGTCTGTGAGGGAGTTTTTAGCCAGTAGAAAAATAAGTGCATTGGAACACCCTCCCTACTCACCTGATCTGGCCCCAATGACTTCTTTCTTTACCTGAAGATAAAGGAAATATTGAAAGGAAGACATTTTGATGACATTCAGGACATCAGGGGTAATACGATGACAGCTCTGATGGCCATTCCAGAAAAAGGATTCCAAAACTCCTTAGAAGGGTGGACTAAGTGCTGGCATTGGAACATAGCTTCCCATGGGGTGTACTTAGAAGGTGATATGCAGCAGTGATGTATGTAGCCCTTTTTCTAGGATGAGTTCACGAACTTAATTGTCCAGCCTCATATATACCCCAGGAATTGTGAGGTACTTTTGTTTGCCAAATCTGGCAGCATTATCTGTAGGGAACAAGGGTAAGTGAGAAGCAGCCAGCCAGCCCGATGGCCAGAAGCCAACAGGGCTCAACGCAGAGAGCAGGTGAAGTCAATCACGAGGACAGCAGGCAAAGGCTGTTTGTTGGGAGGGGAGTGGGGCAGGTCTGGGCCAGTAAGAGGAGGGTCTGGTTCACCAGCAAGGACCATGGGAGGCTTCCTGTCACGTATTGTACAGCCCTGAGTATAACAAAGACCATTCATCCGTGATTGCATTAAACTGAAGCCTGAGACAGAATGTTCTCAGAGGTCCCCTTGTTTGTAAAGGGAGTTGAAACCCTCCCTTCTCCTGGCACAAGTTGAGAGATCCTGCAGGGACAGCTCTGCTGTAGGGAATGTGTTTAGGGCCCTGCAGTGCTGGTGCCGCTTCTGGACCAGGGAAAGGATTAGGATGCCGGGGGTGGGGGTGGGGGTGGGGGGCTTTCAAGCAGGAGAACACCCTGAATGACCTGTATTCTTAAAGATTTTCTGGAGACTGGCAAGAAAATGGACTGGTAAGGGTGAGGGGGGAGGTGGAAGGCAGTGAGGTATGCAGACAGCTCAGCGGTCACTGCTGCAGGGAACAGCGCTGGGACCAGAATGTGGGCAGCCGAGATGGAGAGTAGGGAGTGGATTCCAGGATGTGGAAGAGGGAGGGTCCATCCCACAGGAGGAAGTGGGGATATGCAAGATCCTCCCTTCAGCAGCACCCATGTTAATTAACAAAGAGCTCTGCAGCCTGCAGTCACCTTCCTGGCCCTGGATCCCTAAAAGCAGAAGCCTGCCACTGTCCTTGTGACTCATAATTGGTACCGCCAAGTCACAAGCCTGGGTTTTCCACACTGCATCACGGGATCTTTCCACAGGCTGGAAGGGAACACAGGCAAAGCCTCAGGCCGGAGTCAGGACGCCTCCACCTTCCTGCTGGGCTTCTCATGTCTCAGGTCACTGTGTCTCCAAGGCCAGGCTGAGAACAAGTCAGCAGGGAGTGGCACTGTGTTTCTGGAGAGGGCAAGAGCGTGGGCTCGGAGGCAGTAGCCTGCCTGGCACAGCGTCCCAGCTGGGCACTCCTTGCCTGAGACCATGGGAACTAGCTTCAGCTCCGTCCTCAATTTCCTCATATGTAAAGTCGAACAATTGAACCTGTCTCAGAAGGTATTGGTGAGAGTTCTCAGCTTAAAGAATAGTGCAACTGTGATTACATCATCATTATGACTGGGCCTATGGGTGGATGAAGAAAGAATAGGTACATTTGCTTAAAAACCAGGAGGGCCGAAGGAACACCCATTTACTAAGGCATCATCCATGTAGCCCATGACGTACTGTGAAATTGACCTGCTTTCTTATGCAATAGCAGATTTCCCTGATTACTGTCTTCCCCAATCCTAAGAGCCACAAGCAGGCAGGGGATGTGGAGTGGGGTTAAGCTACGGCTGCAGAGTAAGTCATTCCAAAAGTCAGCAGCTGGGAACCAGAGAACAGTTATTATCTCATAGTTCCTGACGGGCTGGGCTGGGTGGTTCTGCCTCAGCGTCTCTCACGAGCTGGTAGACAAGTCATGGGCCGGGGCTGCTCTTCCTGAACACCTGACAAGGGCGGAATTCCCCATCCAAGCTCGCTCAGGTGGCTGTTGGCAAGAGGCCTCAGGTCCTCGACACGTGGAACTATTCACAGGGCTGCTCAGACATGGCTTCTCGTGGGATGTGTGTGTGTGTGTGTGTGTGAGAGAGAGAGAGAGAGAGAGAGAGAGAGACAACACAGAGAGAGAACGCAAGACAGGAGCAGCCGTGGTCACTTTATAACCCAGTACCTCAGAGGTAATACCCCACCTCTTTGCCCTGTTCACTTCATTAGAAACAAGTCACTAAGTCGGTCTAACTCTAGAGGACGACCATTAAGCTCCGTCTCTTGAAGTCAGAATTATCAAAGATTTTGTGGACACATCTCTAAAAGGACCAGAGTGTTATAATCCCAGACTCCAGCAGAGTAAATATCCTCATAGTAGAGTCTTAACCAAAAAAAATGCATGGAATGAATGGATGAATGAATGAATGAATGAATGATGTGAAAAGAGTGTTCCTGCCACACGTTACAGAAAGGAAAGAGGCTGAGGCTCAGAAAGTTGAAGTGTGTGTAGGGTTGGCAGATAGTAAGATGGAGAGAGGGGTGCTCTTTCCCCCACAGTCCTGGCTTACAGGGAATTCTCAGGTGTGCCTGGAACCTGGGAGGTAGGCAGTGCTGAAATAGCCATCAATGATGGCCAGCTGCAATAGTCCTCTGTCCTCAATGGAAAACAAGGCACAACACACAGGAGGTATGGATGACTAAACAGCATGCAAAACAGACACAGGAATTTTCCTTGCTCCTGCCAAATACTTCTGCAGGAGCCCCCCAAGCCATGTGGGGACACAGGCTGTGCTGATGGGAATTTGCAAAGGTACCTCCAATCTGCAGCCAGCACCTCCCCGAAGCCACAAACCAGAGCAGCGCAAACACAGCCAGAGAGAGGCTGGTGTCAGCAACAACAGGCTGCTGTCTCTGTACTTTTCCAACGGAGACTCCACCAGCCTGTAAGAGAGAAGACGGGCCCTGCTCTGGGACTTGGGCAGTTGCCAATATCTCATTTCTTCCTCCTAAGAATTCTTAAGGTGCTATGATTGACAACAGAGGTTCAGAGAGGTGAAGTAACTGGCCTAAAGTCACCCAGCTTGGCAGAACCACGTGCCACAGGAGTGAGGCTTCGTCCATGACCTCACCTCCTCCCCCTCCTCTCTGGAAGGAACCAGCACTTTCCCTCTCAGCCTCATGTTCTCCATGGAGGTGGTACACTCTCTGACTCGGATTCCTGCTGTTTGTCCACACCTCTCGAGTCCCAGAAGTACTCATGACCACTGCAATCCCAGCCCAAGTGGGTACTTGTCCTAAGGTTTTCCCTAAAACTATGTCTGCCAGGTCAGCATTCAGGGGTTCAGAAGGAGCAACACAAAGGCCCTGTGGAAAACAGGAAGAGAAGGAGCTGCAGTTGAGCTACTGGAGGGGCGGAGGGGCAGCCGGATGGCTCAGTTGGTTAGAGCATGAGCTCTGAACAACAGGGTTGCCAGTGTGATTCCCACATGGGCCAGTGAGCTGCACCCTCCACAACTAGATTGAAGACAACGAGCTGTAGCTGAGCTGCCGGAGGGGCGGCCAGATGGCTCAGAGCACATGGCTCAGTTGGTTACAGCACAAGCTCTCCATGGGATGGTGGGCTGCGCCCCCTGCAACTAAGATTGAAAACAGCAACTGGACTTGGAGCTGAGCTGCGCCTTCCACAGCTAGATTGAAGGACAACGACTTTGGAGCTGATGGGCTCTGGAGAAACACACTGTTCCCCAATATTCCCCAACTAAAAAAAATAGGAAACAGCTTGGTCAAGCTTCCAAAGTCCAAGTCAGTTCAGTTCCCATGGACTCCATGTGTGTCTGGGGACAGTGAGCGTGACTGTCCCTTGGATGGAGCATCTGCGAGCCCGGGTCCAGACTGAGTCTGCTCAGTGTGCCTTTCATTTCCTTATCTTTGAAGCAGGTGCTATGGCCCTACTCACTTCCTGCCTGTGCTGGTCTCCACTCCCATGTGCTGCCGGGTTTCCTGAGCGATAAAAAGAAGCTCCTGGAGACCTTGGCCCTGACCCCACCAAAGCTGGGAAGAACCCTCCAGTAACCCCAACACCTGTACAAGAGTTTTACTCCTGACATGGTCATTTTATCTCATGGTTCAAGGATGAAAATGTTTTCCTTTTTCTTTTTTCTTTCCTTTCCTTTCTTTTCTTTTCTTTTTTTTTTTTTAAGAGAGAGCATGGGAGAGTGGAGAGAACCTGGATTTGGCATTGGGATGGTTTTGCCCAAGTTCTACTAGCTCCACCACTTAACATCTGGTGGATCCCCGGGCAAGTCATGAGATTAGATGTTGGAATTTTTCCTTCCTCCCAAACCTCCTTCCTGGAGGCTGGTACATACCAAGACTTGGTGACTATACTTAAAATGAAAGGGAGGACAGAGCTCTTTTTCGACATAATCAGGAACCAGAGCTATACAGAGAGGAGCTCAGTGCTGGCAATATCAGATATTGACCACCTAGCAGATATGGAGCCTTTCTGTCTGTGGAGCGCGATGGGTCTGGTGAATGAATGACAATCCGACAACCTGTCCAGGAACTGGGAGAAGAGGGCGGCCCAGGGAGGATGGGGCCAAACTCTTCTTGGTCACCTCAGTGCTTTATAGTCAACAAATATTTATTAAGGACGCTAAAATGCAGCACTACACAAAACAAATGAACGAAAAATCCTCTCCCAGTAGAGCTAACATTTAGTATGATGTCACTTAATCTTTGCAACCACCCTGTCAGGGAAATGTTACCTGCATTTTAGAGAAGGAGGAGATTAAGACGGAGGGATTTCCAGGAAATTGCTTGAGGTCACTCAGTTGGTGAGTGGGATATTCAGAATCCAGGTCTACCTCATGCCAAAGCCATTCCCTCACCACTGATCCAGAGGTTTCCAAACTGTGCCTTGTGTAAGGGTTCCGCAGAAGTTTGTCACAGATGGAGGGTTGTGATTATTAGGGGTCAAGGGGAAGGTTTTACCCATGAGCTCAAGAAAGGCCTGTGATTAGCTCAGAGAGGGACCTTGAGGTCAGGAATGAGGAACAACCAGCTCTTAGGGTGAACTTGTCGTGGGAGAGCAGCAGGACAAAGAGAAAGCCCCCAAAGACAGATGGGGCTGGAGACCAGGGCCCCCCTCGACACTGCTGCTCTCCATATGCCTGGGGCCTTCCGGTTAGCACAGCTGTCTCAAGCTATAGAAAAATAAAAAGTGTTGCATTTTAAAAAATATATCTGAGTTTCTATATGGAGACTCATATCACATACACACGTACACACACACACACACACACACACACACACACACACACACACACCAAAGAAAGATGACTTTAAAAATACAACAAATGCTAGCAGGAGTTTTCCCCAGGTGACAAAATTCTGGGGAACATTTTTCAATGAGTATTTCATAAACAGGAAAGAACACTAACAAGAATTGTTGTGTGTGTTTTTTAAAGGACAATCATCAGGGATATTTTTCAATGTCCTTTTGTATATTTTCTGGGTATTTACATGTTCCTCCACAATTACATCATAAAGAAAAGAAAAAATTAACAGGGAAAGGTTTGGTTTAGTTTTGCTTTGAAGAGACAAAATGTTAGCTGTTCCTGTAACTAGATTATTACTAAGTCCATGTTACCAGAAGAGGTCACTTGGCCATTTCCAGTCTGGGAAGAGGACAGTTGGTCTTCCTGCCAGCATTTCCTAACCAAGGGGAGGAGTCCTTTGCAGGGTTAAATAAGCCTTAGCACCCACGAAAGTCCAGCACTCAGGCAGGCTGTGCCTTTGGAATCCTCTGACTACATTCAGCCATCTGAAGCAGGTAACCGTTGGCGCTGCGCGTACTGGGAGCAAGGGAATCCATTTTTCCAGGGTGGTTCTAGGTCTTGCCCTGGAGCAATAGACTACGTGGCAGGAGGGAGCCAGGAGGAGGTGTGCCAGAGGGCTGGCAATTATGCTGCTACGCTCTGAAGACAGTCCTCTCTCTGGGTCTGAGTTTTCACACCTGCAAAGGGGTGGAAGTGCCATGAGGACATCCAGGGTCATTTCTGCCCCTGACACTTGGATTCTGATTTGAGCCAGCTGTGCACCCCTGTTCAGCTGTGTCTCCACTCCCAAGGCCAGAACTCCCCTGACAGACAGGAGGCGCTTCCCCTTGCCTGGCACAAGGTGCTGCTTTCAGACGGGGTGTGGACAGATGGCTGCACTGGGTGCCTCTGGACAGAAGCCACAGGGTCTCAGCAGGGGCTGTCCTGGGGCTCCAGGCCACTGGCCCAAGCCGACAAGCAGACTGCTTGCTATCCAGCAACCACAGAAAAGACAGGCTGCTCAGAAACAGAGGCAGCCACCAACTTACCAAAACAGACAAGCCTTTTTCTCCAGAAATAATTTTTGGGATAAAAAAGTTGAACTCTTTTTCCAAATAAATGGTTACATTAGCCAGAGAGTAAACATTCGGGGCAATTGAACTGCCTTTGTCCCTGGGTTTGTCCAAAGGTGGTTCCACTGACTTCCCAGTGAGAATCAGCTTGGCTCCCTCTCTTCTCCTCTCCTCTCCCCTCCCCTCTTGCTTCTTCACTTCACCTCCCCACCCCTCCCCACCACCCAAGCTGCCCTTTTCTCTTCTGAATTCTGGACTGAGGCTGAAGGTGAATAATTCTGTTTGCTGCAGCCACAGGCTTTGAACTCCATCTCTTGGGTCTTCTTTTAGTGCAATAGCTCCATCCCCTCTCCCCATGGAATCATGGCTCTGGCTTATAGTTTCAGAGAGGGGGAACATGGGAGGAGATAATAATCTCTGAAGACATATTAAGAGGCAGCACCTTCGTCCTTTATCTCATTTGAGCTCAACATGTTGTATTGAGATGGGGATTGAGGCTCAGAGAGGTTCAGTCACTTACTTGTCACCACACAGCAATCACAAGTGGCCAAAATGAAATCCTAGTCCAGGTCTCTGAGACTCTGAAGCCCACATTGCTCTCTCCCCACCAGCAGCCCTTTCCAGGCTTATGGTAGAAACAACTATCAGCTGTCAACCTGGCAGGGCTGAAAAGAACATTCTACCTTCCTTGGTCTTTGCACCAACCCTTATCAGGGCCATCTAGCTACAGCTTTGCTTGCTGTATCCTCTCTTGATGAGCACTTACTGCCACCAGGTATCACGCAGAGAATGTCTGCCCACAACTGGTCATCCAGAGGCCAGGAGCAGCGCTGTGGTCTCTGACTCAGCCCTGGCCTCTTTCCCGGCATTCTGGTTGAGGGGCGGACAAGAGGTGTAAGGGGTAAGGAGGCCCTGCTTTCTAGTCCCTTCTGAGTGGTGTCCACTCACCAAGCAGGAGAAGGAGGACGTGTTCTGGTTGGACAGCACCTCACACCCATCACTAGTTTCCCCATCTAGGATCCAGGCAAACCTGGCTTTCTACCCCCGCTCTGCCACTTGCTTGCTGTGTGACGTTGGGCTAGCCCCTTCACCTCTCTGTGCCTAGTTTCTCCACTGGGGTGGGGGGGAACGGCAACAATTACAGTACTTACCTGAAAAAGAGAGAAGGCACATTAGAGCATAATCATGCACGTTGGGTGCCCAGGAGAGCACCTAACCCTGGGAGATCGCAAAGCTAGCAGAGGCAGAGACCGGGACGCAGGCCATGTGGGGGGCCGTGGGAGGTGGGCAGGGCACCCCCTGGCTCTCTGAGACTGAAAGGAGCTTTGCTTTCCAGAGTTGACGGCAGAGGGAATGTCACCCCTCCTGGTTCTGGGGCTGCTGATGGTGCAGCTCTACCCCACTGTCCACGGCCTCCCGGGGGACATGCTTGGCCAAGAGAAGGTGACCCAGGAGGACCAACACCACAGCGCACATGTGGACAAGCTCACATTAGCCTCGAGCAACACAGACTTTGCCTTCAGCCTCTACAAGCAGTTGGCTTCGAAGAACCCCAATAAGAATGTCATCTTCTCCCCACTGAGCATCTCCATGGCCTTGGCCTTCCTGTCCCTGGGGGCCCGCAGCACCACCCTAGTGGAGATCCTTGAAGGCCTCAAGTTCAACCTCACGGAAACCTCGGAGGCAGAAATCCACCAGGGCTTTCAGCACATGCTGCGTTCCCTCAGCCAACCCAACAATCTGCTGCAGCTGAGCGTGGGCAACGCCATGTTCGTCAACGAGCAGCTGAAGCTGCTGGAAAAGTTCCAGGACGATGCCAAGACCCTGTACGCCTCTGAGGCCTTCGCCACCAACTTCCAGGATTCCGCCGCCGCCGAGAAGCTCATCAATGACTACGTGAAGGAGAAAACCCAGGGGAACATCGTGGATTTGGTCAAACACCTTGACCCAGACACAGCGATGGTCCTGGTGAATTACATCTTCTTTAAAGGTGAGTGCCCGACTTGGGGTCCAGAAGGAAACAGGCTTTATTTCTGAGCCCTCGGGGCTATTGCTGTCCTGGCTCAGCAATCCATGTTAGTGGGCACACTGCTACAGAGGAGCGGCCCTCTGCTTGTGGGGTGACGGAGGGGGGGTGAGCGTGGACCCCAAGGCCCCACCCAGCCCATAGGCATCATCTTCTCCTGGGGTTTTCCAAATTAGTTTGTCAATCCAGGACATAACTGCAGAGGAGCCCATCAACCCTTCGTCTGAGCCAGGGTGGCACTTTTCATTCTGACTCAAACTGGTCCAGCTCCCAGAAGGAAGACGCTCCCCTTTCAGATCACCTCTGGGTGGTCAGAACTTGAACGCCGTCCCTGGAGAGTCGCTTTTGGGCCTGCCCAGGAAGGCCCTCTGCCTATACCCTGCACTGGCGTTTCTGACCTGGACTCTGTCCTGGCCCAGCAGGGGCACTCGGTCTCTGGGAGGGTGCTGGCAGGGCTGGTGGTCATCTACACGGGAAGACAGCCTCTAAGGAGCCTGGCTATCCCAGGGTTCTGTGATTGTGCTGTCCTGTAATCTCGAGGGAATGGTGTAGCCACCGTCTGGGAAGAACCGTGGGGAAGGGCGATATCCAGGACAGAACCCTTTTGGGACAGTGCCCGACCCATTTCACAGACAGGAATATGACAAATGCAAACCTCAGCCATAAGTTCTGAGGGGGCAGAGTGCAAGCAGATAGATTCTGCCTTATGGAGCCAGCAGTCCAAAAGGGGACAAACAGTAGATAGGGATGCAGAGAGTGATCATTGAGTCAGAGGGGGGTGAAGTGCCTGAGACACATGAGCTGTGTGGAGACACAGAGCGCCCCGGTTTATGGCTCCTGGCTGAGGCCCGGGCAAGCCTTCCTGGGCCTGCCATCTCATCTGCAAATTGAAACGTGGAACCGGATGCCTCTGTAAAACTAATCCAGGCCTGATGTGTCGTGTTTGTTCTTTGAGTCTCTTGTTTTCCCTTCCCGATAGCCTGCCGTAACCTAGGACTCTGTCCTCCAAATTTTCCTCTGGCAGGGGTGGCACACAAAGCAGTGGAGGGGGCTTCACATTTCCAAGGAAGCCCCCAGGTGTCTCATCTCCCCAGGAAGTCCCCCCCCACACTGAGTGCTCCAGTCCTCTTGGGGGA
Organism: Rhinolophus sinicus; assembly: GCF_036562045.2. Classification (NCBI taxonomy): domain Eukaryota; kingdom Metazoa; phylum Chordata; class Mammalia; order Chiroptera; family Rhinolophidae; genus Rhinolophus; species Rhinolophus sinicus. The sequence goes on along the minus strand of NC_133753.1, from coordinate 8,880,722 downwards.
GGAGACCTGTGTCCCTCTTCTCAGTTGACCTTCACCCTGCCCTCGGGTTCCCCAGTTTCTCCTTGCTTCCGCTTGTTTCACGAGCTGTGGGTCTCTGTGCACATCCCTGCAATGCTGAGCAACTGGGGCCGCCTTTGAAGCAGCTGGGGTTTCCCATTTCTCCCCAGGCCCAGCCTCCTACAGCAGTGTCAGGCCCCTTCCCCCCTCTTTCCCTAGCCCCCATCTCTCTTTTGCACTTCCTATGCCCAAATTCCTGTGGGTTTCTCATTTAGCACAATAAACTAGGTCTTTGAATCACAGCCCCCCTTTGCAATCCATGGGGTTCATCCCACTCCCGTTGGCTTCCCCACCTGCCAAGGTGTTTTTGCAAACCAAGGCAGAGCCATCCCTGAGAGGAGCTATGGGGTGGCTGTTGGTGTGTGGAGTGTCTTCACCACTCAGGGAACCTAGGCAGAGAGGGGTGGAGGCAGGGGAGCTCTGGCCTTCACAGACTTCTCCCACCGCTCCCTCCGCCTCTAGCCAAGTGGGAGAAACCCTTTGACCCCGACGACACTTTCGAGTCAAAGTTCTTCGTGGGTAAGAGAAAGTCGGTGAAGGTGTCCATGATGAGCATTGAGGACCTGACCATGCCCTACTTCCGGGATGAGACGCTCCCCTGCACCGTGGTGGAGCTCAAGTACACCAGCAACGACAGCGCGCTCTTCATCCTCCCAGACAAGGGCAAAATGGAGGAGGTGGAAGAGAAGTTGCTCCCTGAGACGCTGAGGAGGTGGAGAGAGTCACTGCAGATGAGGTGACTATCCCCGCGCCCCGGAGCTGTCGGCTGGCCCACCTTCTTTCTCAGCCAGCCCCACTCTTCCCAGCTTCCCGTCTCCCCCCAACTCAGGGCCTCACGAAGGTTGGGGGGGGGGGGCGTGTAGCAGTGGGAGAACCGGTACTGGGGCAGGTGGAGTGTGGGATTACCTTACCCTTTGCTGCCTGTGTGGCTGTGGGCTGGCAGTTTTTTCTTCTATGATGATGACATCAGCTGGGACGGGGGCTGGGGTTGCCTCTGACTATGACGTGCTTTAAAGTCATAGGAATCGGCAACACGACACCCAACACTCAGGCCTGTTCTCTCCTTGTCTCAGCCTCTTGCAGGCAGAGAGGGGCAGACGGAATTGTACCAGTTGAAGGCTAACTGAGCACCTACTATGTGCCCGGCACTAATTTAGACCCTGAGGATATATCAGTCAATGAAACGCAAAATCCTCTGGTCTCATGGAGCTTACTTTGTAATTGGGAGCGAGAGAGACAATACATAAATATAATAAAGAAAGGAATTATTTGGTACATTAAAGGGTGAGAAATGAGAGGGGGGAAATAGCAGAACAGGGTAAAAGGATTAAGAAAACGGGACGGGGAGGTAGTTTGTGGTTTTAAATAGGGTGGCCATTAAGTGACATTTGGGCATCAACATGACAGAGGTAAGGGACTGAGCCATATGGATATGTTGGGGAACAGCATTCCTGGAAGAGGGAACAGCCAGCGCTAAGCCTGTAAGGTGGGAACAAGCCTTGTATGTTTGAGGATCAGTGAGACCAGACTGGCTAGAGCAGAGTGAGTAAGAGGGAGCGTTGATAGGTCAGTGTCTGCTCCCATGGGAGAAACAGCTTCCTTATATTGGGGAACTGTATGACGAGGCACACCGTGACAAGAGCCTTAAGGGAGATATATACAAAGGGAGAGGGAAACTTGGAGGCCAGAGACATCACCTCTTGCTCCAAGAACTCTCTGCCAGCTCTGCTCAGAAGCAAAAGCAGTCCCAGCCCTCAAGGCCCTCACTGGGGAGGCAAGATGAGGCACTTCAATTGTTTCCGGATCTTCCAGGCTCTTCAAGTACAGCCCCCAGGCCCTTCACGGCCTTCCCCTAGCCTCTGCCCGACCCCTCACTTCTCTTTTGTCCCACCGCTAAGGCTGCCCTCTTTCTCTTCCTACCTTCTTGTGAGTTCATGTATCTGCCTCCTGCCCTCTTTTTACCCAGCCAGCTCCTTCCCCTCCTCTGGGACTCAGGCTTGATGCCACCTCCCACAGGAAGCCTTCCTGGTACCCAAGGAGCCAGCTGCCCCAGCATGGTCTCCCAGCATGCTGTGACACCTCTTGGCATGAAGGCATTTCCCACTGCACTGCAAGCTTCCAGGGGAAGGGCAGGGATGGGCCTGGGCACCGCCTCAGCCACAGCCACAGCCCTGGCACACTGCCTGGCACATGTAGGCACTTGCTAATGTGAGTAGATAATGAATGAATTAAGAAGAGGAAGGACAAAGGCTCAAGAAAGTGAGGAAAGGAATATTTACTTCCAGAGAGAAGAAGGTGGTTGGAGGGAAACCGGGGGAATCACACTGTGAGGCAGGAGATAGGTGGGCAGAGTTGAGCAGATGTTCACATTTATGTTTCTCGTTTCCTAGAGTGATAGATGAGCTCTACCTGCCAAAGTTTTCCATCTCTAGCAACTATAATCTGGAAGACACACTCCCCCAGCTGGGCATGAGTGAAGTGTTCACCCTACAGGCTGACCTGTCAGGAGTCACAGGGGACAGGAACCTGGCAGTTACTCAGGTGAGTCTTTAAAGTTGGAATAATTCACCCTCCTTATGGGAACTTGAATGAAGAAAGCCAGGCAGATATTTGGGTAATCTTATATTTGCATACATACCTGCATTTCTCATTATCCAATCACCCTCCCTGGGACTCCACCAAGCCCAGGAAAGCTAGGCAACAACCATCCAGGGGGCTGGTCCCTACCTTTCTGCAATATAACGTGACATAGGAGCCGGTCCTGGGGAAGAGCCTGGAGTGGAATCAATGGTGGACCCCATCCCAGGCTCCACCTTTTACTGCCAATGGGGCAAATAATTAAAGTCCTCTACCTGTCAATTATTTCATAGGTAAAATGGGGTGATAAGTCTTGGCTAGTGTGCAGGGCCCGGCAGAGCAGGTAAGAGGTTATAGGTAATAGCAATGGTTATAGGACGCTGGTGATCAATATCACCAAGAATATGAGAGAATACTAGGGACCCTTGCATAGCAGTCTTAGAAACAGAGTAGTTGAAAAGGGGGTGGGGGAGTCAGGTGGGCAGCTGTCCACTCTCCTCTGCACCCCGCCTTGCAAAGGGTGTGGCAATGGAAGGGCATGTGCGGAAGGGCCTGCATGGTCCAAGAATGTGAAGCTACATCTTATGCAAAGTAGCCCAGGGCCCCAAGAACATTTGAGCTGGGGCAGGAGAGGTGTAGAAAGCAGTGCCAGTCCATCCTGTGTGATCCACAGAGGTGTCTGCATCAGCTACTTCAAGATGAAGGAAAAATGCCTTGACTTGCTCTCACCCCTGCCCCCTACAATAGCGGGAATTTGGGGGGCAGCATAGTCTGTGGGCTCAGACAGAGAAGGACCCAGGTCAGGGTGACCTGGGCAGGCCACTCACAGTGTGCGCCTCAGGACTATGCAAAACCGGTAACAGATTATTGGGAGGAACAGACAAATTGAACAAGTTGACGAGCACCGTGACAGGTCAGCGGTAGATGCTTGATAAATGTCAGTCCCCTCAGAGGCACGAGGCGATCTGCTTCTCTCCTGCTCACCCTGTCTCTGGTGGGTAATGCTCTGGTGTCCCCACAGGTGGTCCACAAGACCGTGATTAAAGTGGCCGAGACGGGCACGGAAGCAGCTGCCGCCACAGGAATGAAAATTGTCCCCTTGTCCGGAAAAGTAGGCCCGATGACCATTGTGAATTTCAACAGGCCCTTTCTGTTATCCATAATCTCCAAAGACACCCAGAGCATTATGTTTCTTGCCAAAGTTGTCAACCCCAATGAAGCATAGCACTCCGCACTGAGCTGTGGGACCCCTCGTTAAGGGTGCCCAGGTCTCTGGGTGCAGTCTGGCCTCTGTGCACAGAGGAGTTGACATGTCTGGCCCTGCCTCCTCATTCTTGGGAAAGTGACAGTGACTTTGCCTGGTGGCTCCCATATGTGCAAGAAGCCTGTCGACTGTTCAACCGGAGGCCCTGAGACCTCCCAACACCAATAAACCATCTTCCTTGGAAAGGTGTTTTCCTTGTGTCTTTCTACCCTGATCTGCCTGATTCCATGCCCTGTAGCCACCTGTGCCCGACACTAAGCCCCTGACCTCCCACATGGGAGCAGCCCCACCCCAGGCTCTGGGCCCCTCTGCCTTCATCTTCAGTAGCTTGGCCAGGACCAAGCCCACCTAGACCTCAGGCCCAGGACCAGGAAGGGAACCTGCTGCCCGAATCCTACTTCTGTGGGCTCTCTGGTCCCCAGTTCCAGTGTCACTCTTTCCTTCCCCCAGGTTCTATACACGTGCTGACCCTTGCAGGGGCTCCAGACCCTGACCCCTTCTTACATAGTCCCTGAACCCCTCCTGCAGCTGAGCTGGACCCTCTCCCTTCTAGGAGATCCCAGGTCAGCGCCCCAGCACTTCCAGTTTGGGGAGAGTGGCTACTTTCCAGGTTCCCAGTTCTGAGTCTTCCCCCTGACAGATGGTCCCCTGAACAACCAGAATGAGGGTCTGGGAGTAAACGAGCAATAGACACACAATGGCAATAAAAGCGATCACTCCGTCATTGATTCCGCTGATGTCATCAGAAACTGTGTGATCTTCAGAAATAGCACAGGCAATAATGACGATGGCAACAAGTGAATGCGTAGTTGAGATCTTTCTGCCAGGCAAGCTGCTGGGACCTCTTCCCAGAATAACCCACTTAGTCTTTGTGATGTGATGGCCCTATGAGATCGATGCTATTATGAGTCCCATTTTATAGATGAGGAAACTGAGGAACAGAGGCCTGGTAATTTCCCCCAAGGCCACACAGGATGAGAGGCGTTTGCGGTTTGAGGTGTGACAACAGGATATTATCACAACCTGCTTAATGTCAGAGAAACTTTCTAAACCACAAAACAATTCTGCCCTGAAGATTTTCACAGTGATGGCCTTCACGGGACTTAGAATCTGATGGGCAAGATAGGTGATGAAAAAAGGAAGCTGAGAGGACAGCACCATACTCCGTTGGGGAAGTCAGGGAAGGTTTCCTGGTGGAGGTGACTTCTGTGCTGCAATCAGAGGAAGAGTAGAAGGTGGTCAAGTGAACAGACAGGAGAATGTTCTGGGCAGGAGAAAGAGTGACGGAGGTATTTTCAAAAAAAAACAAAAGCAGATGGGCAGCTCTGGAGCAGAGACGGATGGGCTGCAGAGAGGGACAGTCCGTGATGGAGCCATTGGATCTCTGAGGGCCTGGAGGCTTAGTAAGGATTCTCTGATGGTTCCTTAGAGCCATCAGCAGCTTTAAAGGAGTTTAAACAGAGAGTTGATAGAAGCAGATTTACATACTAGAAAAATGACTCTGGCTTCTGAGTAGAAGTGATTCAGGGTTCAGGACAAAGATGGGGGCTGGGCATTGAGGGGGCTGTTGCAGAAACTAGGGCAAAAATGGATCCCAGCTGGAGGTGGAGAATGGGGATGAATCGAAGGCTATGAGAACTGATGCGACTTTGTGAGCAGGTGTAGGGAAAAGAGAGAAGAACCCACATTTGGGTTAAGCTCCTGGTGGTAACGAAGAAAGAATTCCCTGAGAGAGGACACCGCGTGCTGGGAGGGGTAGGGTGATTCATTCAGACTTGGACACACCCAAAACCCTGCTGTTCCTGGGAGACTGCCAAGGGATTTGTTCAGGAGTGAAATCTGGGCTGGAGGGGAGCAGTCAGGATTTGTCCCCTTGAGATGGGTGAGTGAGGGGGAGGACTTCCCCCAAAATGAGTGCCATGGAGTCTGAGGAGAAGTCGCATCCTCCATTGAAGGGGTTGGCTAAGAAAGGGCAGCTGAGCAAGGAGCGTGACCAGAGAGAGAGGAGGGAAGAGAACCGAAGGAGAGTTGTCACCCCAGGGCCAAGAGGAGAGTCACCAAGGGGACAGGGAGAGGACTTAGGGGAAACGGAGTGGATGAGTGGGAATGAGTGGGTCCGTGGGATGTAGCAGTGTCTCACAATAGCGCAGCGGCTGCGTTCACCCTTATTTCACTTAATTATGGCGCTCAAGCGGAAACGGGGATGCTGGCAATTCGGATATATTACAGAGAAGCCGTGAAGTCCTTCCTTTAAGTGAAAAGGTGAAAGTTCTCAACTTTAATAGGGAAAAAAATCATGTGCTGAGGTTACTAAGATCTACGGTAAGAATGAATCTTCTATCCGTGAAGTTGTGCCGAAGAAAGAAGAAATGTGTGCTAGTTCTGCGGTCACACCTCAAAACGCCAACGCCTCATCACAGAAGCACTGTATCATCTCACATCACACAGAAAGGGGAAGGGTGAGTACAGGACAATGAGAGAGAAAGAGCAAGAGAGAGAGAGAGACCACATTCACGTAACTTTTATAATAGTATATTATCACAATTGTTCTATTTTATTATTAGTTATTGCTGTTAATCTCTTACTGTGCTTACTTTATCAATCAAGCTTTATCATAGGTGTGGATGTGGAGAAGAAAGCATAATATATGTAGGGTTCAGTGCCACCTGCAGTTTCAGGCATCCACTGTGGGTCTCGGAACATATCGCCTGTGGATAAGAGAGGACGGCTGTTTTAAAAATGCCACGTGGAGACCTTGCTTGAATCCTAACTCAGACAAATCAACTGTAAACAAACATTTGGGAACCCATTAAGGAAACAGTGACTTGAAATGTGCTGATACGAAGGAATTACGGGTTTTTTTAAAGGCGTGATACATCCTTTTGTGGCTAGGATTTTTTAAAAATTTCTTATAGATTAAATGATGTGTAGAATTTGTTTCAAAGCAATCCAAAGGGGAAAGGGATGGGGTGGAAAAAATGAAATCGTTGATAATAACTGAAGCTGCTGATGGGTGTGTGGGGGTTCATTATGTCATTCTCTCTATTTTTGTGTATGTTTGAATTCTTCCATAATCCAAATCTGAAACAACAAAAATCACCAAGGGCAGGATTGTGCTTAATTCCCCAGTAGTTAATGCATCTTAATCAATTCGGATATGCCAAAAAGAAAGAATGAATGAATGAATTTCATTATAGTGAATGAATGAATGACTCTCATGCTAGACCCCTGCTGAATTCTCCCTTGAATGAACATCAAGAGAAGAATTGAAGATTCTGAGACGTAAGCAAGAAGGACTGTATGGGTGTTTATGTCCAGACAGTGGATGAGAAGAGTAAAAATAAAGTAATAATAAACAAATCTGGGAGAAAATTAAGTCTGGGTCACATCGATTAACCCATGTAAACTCTGTCTCTGCATTCGATCGGTAGGCCACATTTGTGCCTTCCCTGCTGGCACTCAGGAAAGAGAAGGTATCTGAGTTGCAAAAGTTTTGCAAATACGCTCTCTGTTGAGTACATATTAACTTTTCTGTTTATGCTGCTTCAAAGTGGAGAGTTCTATTGATTTTCCTGAAGACCTAGTAATTACAATCGAAAAACACTACATGCAGAATGAATAAGCAATCGTGACATTTTAAAATCATAACCCAAGCTCCTTGGGGACAAGACACTATGACTTGGGCTGCGTTCCTGCGACGAGCAGTGTCTGGCAGGCAGTAGTGCCCACAGATGCGTGTTGGATGAAGGAACGAAACCAGGAGAGTGCGGAGCATTGCTGCAATTAGCTCAGCCTTTTACCAGCACTAGTTTTAAAGAATGTCCATATGCGTCACTAGCTTTACTCTACATGGCCACATTGAGCAGTAATGGGGGCAAAGGAGGAAACTGAGACCCAGGAGAGTGTCAGTCTGCAAAAGTGGTGGAATTGAGACACCCCCGGACACCAGCCCCAGCGGCAGAGTCCCGGCATGCTCTAGCTCTCTTGCTTTTCCGTGCATGGATTTCACACAACCCGACTTGAGGGGGAGGGTTGTTTTCCTTGCTGTTGGTTGTGCTGAAGGTGGACATTGGGCCAAGGGCAGCCTCAGGACAGTCTGTGTTAATCCCAGAAGTCCAGCCTGTCACAATCCTCCCTGCAGGGACAAACTTCTGTGCCAAGGGCCATGAAGACCGGCTGAATCTCCCCAACTCCTTTGAAGGCTCATGGGAAGCATTTGATTTCAGGTGAGTGTGGGGCTGGGGCTAGGGCTAGAGTCAAGGACCCCTAGCCAGCTTGGTAAACCTGCCACTAGTTATTTCATCGTGAGACATACATGTGTACGCACATACACACACAGGGGCATGCATACACACATATATACACACATGCACCCCTCCTGCTCTAAGAGCTGCACATACGGACAACTGTCTGGAGTGATACTGGCTCACTCTGCTTCCATGACCTTGAGCATGGTCTTCCCTCTGCTGAAACCCCTTTCCTGGCTCTTCCTGATCCATTTTCCAGTCTCAGCTCAGGGGCCACCTCCTCCAAGAAGCCTCCCAGGAACTCTGCCTCCTGCAGGCCCCCCGTCCAGGCTGTGTAAGCAATTACCTCTGACTGCCATTGCTCGGGGCGCTATACTTAGCTCTCTGTATTTCCATTTCCCACAATGGTTGGGGAGCTCCTTCCAGACAGGGCCCAGGCTGTCAGTTTCTCATGCTCTGACTACGGAATGTTTGTTGAATGAGTCAGCAAGTGAATGAACAAGGTTCTCTTTGGGCCTCAGTTTCCCCCCCTGTACAATGCTCGAATTGGTTCCCAGCCTCCTGTCGGCTCAAAAGCTATGGTACTGGGGACTTGGCCCTGCAGCTTGTACTGCCCTGCATGAATCCTGTATGTCTGTCCCCAGTAAACCCCAAACTCCTAAGGGAGCAATGATCTCATCCATCTTGCATCCCCAGCATGAAGCTCAAACCCTGACACAGACTTTTTGTCAATACTTGTCCAGTGAATGAATGAATGTTAAATGTTATAAGGAAATGAACTTTCATAAACTTTTCATCGAAGCCAAGATAGTCACTAAAGCAAATTCCCAGGCAAATAGACAAATGAAGATGTGTCCACTCTCTGCTGATAAATAAACAATATGGAACAAACCTTTACTGATGAGCCTTTCATTAAGGCTGAGTTTCCGTTGCTTCTTCCCTTTAAGGACAAGAGAACTGAAGTTTAGAAAAGTCTAGGGCTGCCCAAGATCACATGGAAAATCAGAAGCAGGGTGGGGTGGTGATCCATTCTGTCAATAATTACCCAAACCCAGAGAAGACAAATGGGGTCAAGAGGATTGTGGCAGGGGGAGCTAGGAATGGTCCTGTGTTAGGGGTGGAGTTCCAGAGGACAAGGGACGCGCTTGTGTTCCAGGGGGTAGGCTGAGGCCCTGGGAGCCCCTGGAGATTTGTCCTTTCAACAAACACGGACTGAGGGTCCATTCTGTGCTGAGCACTAGGAATCGAGCAGGGAATGACACAGACATAATATCTGCCTTCATGAGCTTACCTTCTAGTGGGGAAGCCAGACAAATATGTGCTATCATTCCAGACGAACATAAGAAAAATGAAGCAGGGGGTGGAGTAGCAAACACAGAGGGTTGGCCTCTCTGAGGAGGTGACCTTTGAGTAGAGAACTGAGTGAAGTGAGGGAGGGAGCCATGGAAAGGACTAGAGAAAGGCTGTTTGGGGCAGCCAACAGCAAGTGCAAAGGTCCTGGCAGGAATGAGCTTACTAAATTCTAGAATAGCAAGAAGGCCGGGGTGGTTAGAGCAGAGGGAGGGAGGGGAAGGAATGTCAGAGGTGAGGTCAGAAGGTTGGCAAGGGCCAGATCATGTGGGGCCTCTAAGGGGTGATGAGGAGTACGGGGTTTCTCCTAGGTGTGAAGGGAGCCACTGCAGGTCTTGAGCAGAAAGTGAACAAACCTTTAAATCTTAACCTTGTAAAAGGGTCAGCTTAGGCCCTTACTAAATACATTCTAGGGTTCCACTGAGATCTGCTGAGTCGGAATCACTGGAGGGAAGGTGTCAAGTGTGCCCGGGTAATAATATCTGCTGTTCCTGGAGGCCTGTCCTATGCCAGGCCCTGGGCAGGGTCAGCTTGGTGCATTATCACTTTGACTTTCTACAACCCTGTGACATGGGGGTTCATAGCACCAAGCCACAGAAAGGAAGCGGAGTCCCCAAGAGGTAAAGTGACTTGACAGGATTGCTAGGCTCCTACGTAGTGGCAGAGGCTGAGCTGAGCCCAGGTTGCCAGGACTCCTCCTAGCACCGGGACGTGCCTCCTGCACCGGGACGTGCCTCCTGCACCTTTCCTCCTCAGGAGCCATCTGCAAGTCCAAGTGCAGGGACGAGAAACAGGCTCAGAGGGGCTAAGCGAACGCTCAAGGTCATGGCCTGGGATACGGTGGAGGCAGGATGTGAAGAAAGGGCAGCTGGAGGGGAGGCTCTGAGTTTGTCAGATGAGACCCATTCTGTGTGTGTGAGCAGGAAGTAGCAGGGATGGAAAGGAGGGGACACAATGGAGCTTCCCACCCCCCACCCCAGAGGGCGGAGGGGCCCCTCCCAAGCCACGGAAGCAGGTGGAAAAGACTCAGCTGACTGGAGAGCTATGCCACCTCCAGAACCCAGGATCACTGTCCCTGGGGGAAAGCAGAGCCCCCACATACCCTGTGGGACCAGGGCCCTCCCAGCAGGGGCACAGTGTATATGTCTGCTTGGGTGTTCCTCTCATCTCACCATGAAGCCACCTCCTGCCCAGGATCTGGGTTCAAGTCATGACTCCACCACCTGCCAGCTGCTTGACCTTGGGCAAGTTACTTAACCTTTCCAAGCCTCTCTTCTCTTATCTGTCAAATGGGAATGTAAAAACAGTGCCTCCCCACACTGGGCTGTGGTGAGGGTGGAAAGGGGACATGCCTGGGAAGCATTTGCACAGTGCCTGGCACACAGCAGATGCTCCATGAATATCATCGATTACTATCGGTCACTATTACTGTTGTTTCTGCCATGCCCTTGTTTCCAGACCCAGAACACCAGGGGATGGAGGCCTCACGGTGGTGGCTGCTGGTCCCTGCACTCACGGCTGTGGTTCATTGTCTGGCCCTGGTTAACCAAGAAGATTCTGACCCCATCGACCCCAACCCCCTGGACAGCCCTGCCAGGCCTGCCCTGCCCTGCCACAAACTTTCCGTGAGCAACATTGACTTTGCCTTCAACCTCTACAGACAGTTGGCTTTGGAGGCCCCCGGAGAGAACATTCTGTTCTCCCCAGCGAGTGTCTCCTTGGCCTTGGCTGTGCTCCTCTTTGAAGCCCCAGCAGCCAGCAGAGCCCAACTCCTCGAGGGCCTGGGGTTCAACCTCACCACGGTGTCCGAGGCTGAGATCCAGGAGGGTTTCCAAGATCTGCTGCTCAGGCTCCCTGTGCAGGACCCCTGGCTCCTCCTGACTGTGGGCCAGCGCTGGTTCAACAGCCTGGGCCTGGGGGCCATCCAGGACCCAGTGGGGGCCCAGAAATGCATCCGCGAGTATGTAGAGAAGCAGACTCAGGGGAAACTTGGGGCAGGGGTGGAGGAGCTGAGGAATGAAACTGCTGCAGTCCTGGTGAATCACATGCTCCTCAGAGGTAAGAAAGACTATATCCAATGTGGAATCACCTTCTGGGAACTGGGGTTCCAATCATACTGCAGCCCTGCTCCCTACAGCATCTGGGAAGCCTCCTCTGCTAACTTAGGTATAAGAGGTACTCTTACATCTAGGGGTCAGCCCACTGATGTGTCTGCTTGAATACCTCAAGTGATGGGGAACTCATCACCTGTTCCATTTTAATGCTCCCTGTTGAATTTTTTCAAAGAAAGATTTTTCCAACTTCAGTGTGCATATGTACTCCCTGGGAAGCTTGTTTAAAATGCAACTATCCTGCACTTATCCCCAGGAGATTCTGATTTATGGGATAGGCAAGTCAGGGACCTAAGACCCTGCATTTAAGGAAGCTATCTTTCCTTCCCCCCCGCCCCCGGCAGATGATTCTGCTGCAGGACGCCTATCATCTTCACTTTGAATAACCCTGTAAGCAACACTGACTCTAGGTGCATGAGTCCCTTCTTCTCGCAGGTCCCAGAAGGCAGGGATTGGAGCAGGAAGAACCCCAAGGCAGGAGACCTTTTATTTTTCCAAAAGAGCCAATAAGGTGTTTGCCACTCTTTAAACACTGTCACCTCCATGGCATTGTCACTCCCAGGTCATTGTCATCCTTGGTTACTGTCAATCCCCCAGGGCCACTCAGCCCCAGGGGGCACTATCATCCCCAAGGCACTGTCAACCCCAGGGCACTGTCACTGCAGGGAACTGCCACCCCTAGGACATTGTCACCTGTAGGGACCTCTAATCTCCCAGGGCACTGTTACCCCCAAGGTGTCTCAACAGGTGAATCCAGTCCTCACATTTGTATAGTGCTTTATGGGTCTCGAGGGGTGTTCTCACTCATGCCTTCCTTTGACCTTCTCACCTATATAAAACAAATAAAGCCAAGAGTAATGTTCCCATTTTACAAATGAGAAGACAGATCTTTTAAAAAAGAAGAAAAGCTGTTTTCTTGAGCCAGTAAGGCATAATTCAAATATATGTCTGTGAAGATTTATCATATGTTTTATGTAAGCGTGTTTGCGCGCTCTCTCTCTCTCTCTCTCTGTCTGTCTCTCTCTCTCTCTCTCCCTCTCTCTCTCTCTCCCTCTGAATACAAAGTCCCTATTATTATGCCAGTCACTGTGCATATTTAATTTTTTGACTTCTCTTCACAACTCAATAAGGTGGACATTATTATGTCCACTTGAGAGATGGGAAAACTGAGGCACAGTGTTAGGTAACTCGCCCTAGACGTCAAAGCCAGTCACAGCCTCGCCCTCAGATCCACCCCAGCATTCAGAGCGGTTTGTACCATAGTCATACATTTTGTCTTTAAAATTAATCACCCCTGAGAGAGGTTGAGACCAGTGAGTGAGATGGTATTGATACTATCATAACACTGTCATGCTGTTGTGATACAATTCAACCCGACTTTACAAAGGAGGAGACAAAAGCTCAGGGCAGCCAGAGGCTCAGCCCCCAGGGTCGCACAGGTAATAAAGGAAGGAGAGAGTTATGGAGCTGGGCTTGGCATCCAGAGTGCGGACTCCCCATGCCCACAGGCCGCCTGAGCCCATTCTCCATTCTTTCCAAGGGTGATAGTGGCATTTCTCTCCCCCTCAGCTGGGTGGGCGCGACCCTTTGACCCGGGCACCACCAGCCTGAAGGAGTTCTTTGTGGATGAGCACAGGGCCGTGCGGGTGCCCATGATGAAGCAGAAGGCCCGGCACCGCTTCCTGCACGACCCCGAGCTGCAGTGCACCGTGCTGCACATGGAACACGCCGGGAACGCCACCACCTTCTTCATCTTCCCCAACCGGGGCAAGCTGGCGCAGCTGGAAGACGCCCTGCTGCCCGAAACACTGATCAAGTGGGACAGCTTGCTCAGGACCAGGTAGATTGCTCACGGCAGAGTCCTGGGGAGGCGGACCCCACCTCCTCACTCCGTCACCACGCAGCCCTCTCAGAGATGGTCACCCCCAACACACTGTCACCTGCCAGGGCACTGTCACCCCCGTGGCATCGTCTCCCAGGGCATTGGCATGCTCAGGTCACCCCCAGGGTACTGTCACCCCCAGGGTACTGTCACCCCCACGGAACTGTCACCCCAGGGCGTCCCTGAAGGTATCAGGGTGGGGCCCAGGCCAGCACACTGGACCAGGAGTCTGGAGGCTGCTTCTAGTCCCAGCTTTCCTGCCCACCTGGATGGCCCCGACAGACTGGAGCGCCAGCCCTTAAACAGTGAGGGAGGCAAAGGGGCCCAGGATAGACGTTGAATGGAGGACAGCGTGAATTTTAGAAACCTGTCTCCCCCTTGGAGAGGAGGGGCTGGAAGAGCAAAGACACCAGGGGCAGGAATGAGGGTGAGAAGGCTGCAGGCCCAGGGCTGGCTAGAGGGTGGAGGCGGGAGCCTGCAGAGGCACATGTGGAATGCACGGGCCCTTTCGGGGTCTCAACAGCAAACCAATTCTGTCTCTCCACAGAGAACTCGATTTCTACTTCCCCAAATTTTCCATTTCCAGCACCTCCAGGCTGGAGCTGGTCCTCCCACAAGTGATTGTGTGGGGAGATCAACCTGGGCAGCTGGGACTGAACACCTCTAAGGTAAGTTGGCAATCAGGTTTCGGGGTGGTGGTGGAGTCTCAGCGTCTCTTGGCGATTAGTAGAAGGAGATGTCCAGTATCGCCTTAACGACGGGCGGTGCTGTCTTCTATAACTTTGCAAGTTACTATTTGCTTCTCTGCATTTCTTCCACATTATTACCCACCTACTAACACAAGGCACTGGAGGTCCGAGAGGAAACAAGTCCCCATTCCTGCCCTCGGGTGACAGATAAGGAAAGGGAAAGTGGTGACAGATGCTCCCCCCATCAAGGTTGGAAGAGCATAGAAAGCTCCGGGAAGGTCATTCTTGATCTCGGGCCTGAAAGACAAGCTGTGTAAAGAAGGGGCTGAGAGGGGACATGGGGACAGCCTGTGGGGGAGAGGCTGGTGCCTCAGGGAAATAAGAGACCCTCATCTGGGTGGAGCAGAGGTCCTCTAGGACCCTGGAAGCCACTCTGATGACTTGGGACTCCATCGTGAGGCGAAATGGGACGGACTCAGGGGTTTAAAGCATGATGGTATTTGTGCCCTGGTAAGATCTGTGGAGGGACACAAGTCAGACTAGGCTCTAGGTACAGAGCATGGAGGGAAATGTGCAGAGTTGTGCTCTCAGGGGGAGAATCACGGAAGGGGGAAGCAGAGGGCTGAGAGCAAATTGGGGAGCAGGGGGAGGGGGAGAGCTCGTAGCTCACAGGTACACCAGCCTTACCTCCCGTCCCACTCTCGTTGGACATTCACTGAGCACCACTGTATGCCAGGAGCCGTGCCAGCACCTCGCAATACGCTGATGAGGTAAGTGCTGTCATCCCCATTTCCTAGATGAAGAAACTAAGGTTTGGAGAGGCTAAGAAAATCACCCTAGGTGACGACTGTTAGTATCGTGCCAGCCCTGAAGCCAAGTGAGATCATTTGACACCAAAGGCCTGCATTCTTTTCCTCCAAAAGCACTGGGTCCCTGTGGCCTCCAGTTTCACAGACATTCCAGAAGGGACAGTGGAGGGCGGGTGAGGGAGTGTGGGCTTTGAGGTCAAACAGATAGGAGTCTGAACCCTCGCTTTGTCCCGTCCTAGCTGTGTGACCTAGGCAGGCCACACCACATTGCTGAGCCTCGCTTGCTTCATCGGGTAATTGGGGGCCCCGGGCCCCACCTGAGAGGGGAAACCACCTGTCCAAGATCACATCACCCAGGAACGTGTAGAACCAGATCCTCTGACCTCAGGTTAAATGATTTTCCACAGACAGCAGTGGTAATAAAAGCGATGTGATGGTAGAGTGAGGGCTTGCTAGGTCCCAGGCATAGCTTAAGTTCAAGGACAGAAGTGAATAGAACGAGTTGTAATCTAGAGCATTGGATGGGAAAGCACAGCAATAAAGAAACAAATAGATGTGTGACATACCGGGTGGTGGTTAAGTCCCACAATCCAAAGGATAAATAGAAGGATGGGTGACTGGGTAAGTGAACAGATGGTTAAGTATTAGGGGGTTAGGTAAAGGAACAGAAAAAAAAAATGGTACAAAATTAAGACCTAGTTGGTCCCTTCTATGCAGTCAGTTAATGATTCTAGAATTTTCCTGGCAGATCACTCACATGGCTGCGATGACTCTGGATGAGGAGGGCTCAGAGGCTGCTGCTGCCACCAGCATCCAGCTCACTCCCAGGCCTCACCCCGAGCTTAAGCCCACACCCGCTCCTGGCACTGAGTTCAATCGGCCCTTCCTGGTGATGACTTTCCACACCGAAACAGGAAGCATGCTTTTCCTGGGGAAGATTGTAAACCCACTGGGGTAACGCTCCCTCCGACATGCTGGGCAACCCCAAGAGAACAAAGTAGGGGGCCACTCTGGGTCCCCTACTCTGGGGACTGAGTCAGCCTTGTGTGGCCCTGGAGACATCCCCGGGCTACCCAGGGTTACGTTTCTTCATCTAGAAATGAAATGGAAAATATTTTGAAGCGGTGATGATGGCAGCTCCTCTTGTACAAGCATTATGCAGCCATGAAATAACCACTGACCCACGTGCCAGGAGCTTCTGTGGCAGAATCAGGTTTCAGATATCACATATACCCTGTTTTTTGTGTGTGATTTTCATGGGGGGCTTTGGGGTGAGGGTAGTAAGGGGGGAACCAAGGTTGTGCTGTGGAGTGAATATCTAGGTGCTTTATATATTTTATCTCATTTTAAAATTAATTCCCACAACAACCCAACATGGTAAGTATTACATTGAACCATATGAAATTGATTATGTTTGGCCTTCTTTTTTTTACCCACAAAAAAGGGCAACTTCATATGGTTCCACCTAACATTATTTCTCCCTTGTCACGGCTGAGGCTCAGAGCTTACGACACATGTGAAAGGTCACTCAGTAAGTAACATAGCTGGGATTCAGGTGTGTTTTATTTCAAAGCCTAGACTCTTTTCCTCCTCGTCCATTTTGCTAAATCGGTGATTCTCAGACTTGTTTGTGTGTACAAATCCCCTGGCATCTGGTGAAAAGGCAGATTGCGATTTAGTAGTGCTGGGCCTGAGGTCCCGCTGAGGCTGCTGGTTGGGTCTCCACAGTCGGAGCGGCTGGTACAAAATGCTCCCGTCTCCAGGACCCAAGGAGGGTTTGAGTTGGTGTGCTCAGCCGTCAGAGGAGCAGTGCTGGCCCCTCAGTGCATTTGTGGGGTGGAACGCAATTTGGGCAATATCTTTTTGAAGACTGTAGACAAACCTTGCTTTAGGGTCACCTATTAATGAGCATCCTGAGAAAATAGAAGTGTCCTCAGTGAAGGCTTTTTGCCCATTCTAGG
Source organism: Rhinolophus sinicus (assembly GCF_036562045.2). Classification (NCBI taxonomy): domain Eukaryota; kingdom Metazoa; phylum Chordata; class Mammalia; order Chiroptera; family Rhinolophidae; genus Rhinolophus; species Rhinolophus sinicus. The sequence goes on along the minus strand of NC_133753.1, from coordinate 8,863,775 downwards.
CATCTCACGGGGGTTGTAACTGTCTGTGGCCTGTGGTCCCTGTCACGCTGTCCACTGGCTCCTGTCCCTGTGTCTTCACCAGCACAGAAGGGAGTCACGCAGGCTTTGGATCCAGACACTCCCGAGACCAAATCCTGCCCTCAACTCTATCTAAATGCCCACCTGAAACAGTCACGCAGATGGCAGGCAGACACAAAGACCATGCTGAATGCTAGACAAGGGGCATGTATCGGGTGATCCCATCTAAATTCATTTTACATTTACTGCCAGAGATAAAACTTCCTGGTTTATTTTTCTCTTCTTAAGAGAGAAGATACCCACAAGCACCAATGCGTCAGGAAAGTTAGCTTCCGAAGAGGGGGATTCTTGGAGTCAGAGTATCCCCTGAAAGAGGGGTGAGCAGCCCCAAAGTACTGGAACATGATGTGTTTTAACTTTTGTTTTTGAGAGTTGACCATGGGGAACCCCAACTCAAATGCCTACGGGGCCAGGTGGGCAGTAAGCCAGGATTAGGGGGAAAACAACAGCACAAGTCCAGTAGCAGAAGTCGGCGGACTTTGGTATTGGGGAAACATAAGGAATGGTGGGGACTGCGGTAAACTGGAGAGTGGGGCCTCATCTAAAGGAACCATCCAGTGGTGAACTGCCTGCAACAGTGGCTTCGACAAGACAGAAATTTAAATTTTGACCTCACATAAAAATGTGAGTGGGCATGGTGGTTCTACCTCACCCCGTTGAGGAACCAGGCTTCTTCTAAACTGTGGGCCTGCCCTCTCTAGGGTGTTGTCTTCTGGAAGCCTGGAGGCCACCTACCAGCATCTTCAGCTTCCAGCCAACAGGACAGGGGCAAGGGAAAAGAAAGGGCAAACCGACTCCTTTTAAAGGTACCACACTTGAATTGTACATGTCTTTTCAGCTCATATCCTATTGGCCAGAACCTAGTCACATGGTGCACCAACCTGCAAGAGAGGAAGAGAGATGTCGTTTCTCTTGGGTGACCATGTGCCGACCCCAAAATTGGGGGTTCTCTTACTTTAGCAGAAAGGATGATTGGCTATGGGGGACCCTCTGCCAAGGCTCCTGCCAACCTCGGTTGGACATTGCCTTGCAGAAAGGTGTCCCAGGGTTGCTGGTATTTCAAGTTTTAAGAGAAACTAAAAAGCCAGGTTTTTATGTGAAAATGTTTCCATTTTTGAATGTTGACAACGAATTCAATTAAAAAAAAAGTTCCTAGCAGCCAACAGTGTGTAGAGTAAATGAAGCATGTGATGGGTCCAGAAGGCAGCTGAGAAGAGTGAAGGGAGCTGTGCTGGAGCCCTTAGCCTGGCGCTAGGAACTCAGTTAAAACCCAGCCCCGGGGTATGACTCATTCACTAGACTCTTTTTGTCAATAGAGCCAATTTATTTGAAGATCATTATTACAATGACAACATCAGTGATTTTGCTGAAATGAAAACAAAAACAAATGTTCCAGAAAATATATAGAGATTTGTGACTTATAGATGTGTGTAGTTTATTTTTCATGTAAACATTATTGGCCCATGAACCGACACCCCAACAATAATAATAATATTTAAATTCAGTCAGACATCCTTGGTATCTTGCTGATTTTCAGTCATACAAAATGTATCTGGGGCCGGCCCGGTGGCTCAGGTGGTTGGAGCTCCATGCTCCTAACTCCGAAGGCTGCTGGTTCGATTCCCACATGGGCCAGTGGGCTCTCAACCACAAAGTTGCCAGTTCAACTCCTCGAGTCCCACAAGGGATGGTGGGCAGCACCCCTGCAACTAAGATTGAACACGGCACCTTGAGCTGAGCTGCTGCTGAGCTTCCGGGTGGCTCAGTTGGTTGGAGCGCATTGTCTCAACCACAAAGTTGCTGGTTCGACAACTAAGACTGAAAGGACAACAACTTGAAGCTGAATGGCACCCTCCACAACTAAGATTGAAAGGACAGCAACTTGACTTGGAAAAAAGTCTTGGAAGTACACGCTAAAGTCCTATTCCCTTTCCCCAATAAAATCTTTTTAAAAAAAACAAAAAAACTGTATCTGTATACAGAATTTCCAGTTTTATTGTTTTGAAGGTATTGTTTTTGAAGGGAGGCATTTTACCTAGCAGTTTGTTTTAGCTTGAGTGATAGGCCATTCCCACGTATTCCCACCCCGGGCTCTCTGAGAAGGAGTGCAGTGCTGGTGTCTGGCCCAATGCACCCCACCTCCTCCCTTCTGGGTTGAAGGCACTCGGTCCTGTTTGTCCCTCCGGTTTGGCCACCCCACTGTCTCTATCCACAGCCTGAGGGATGATCTGGCCCAGCATGACCTCAGGCGTCCATAATACCAAAGCCGGGAGGGGCCCTCTGGTGGGATGGTGATGTGGGCTCTTGGTCCTGTGACCCAAAAGTCCTGCAGCAAGGAGGCTCAAAGACTTGCCGACCCTCTGGGACAAGCAAGCACACCAGCAGCGCGGGTCTTTTGGGGGTAGGTCATCCCACCCCACCCGGGAGAGCCTGACAAGTCCCTGCCTTCGAGGAGCTCACGTGGAGCTATGCACACCCAGGCAGGATGTCACACAGCCATGCTTATGATGGAGGGCGCAGCAAAGGCAGGCTCTGGAAGCCACCAGTCCTTGGTGCTAGCCATCAGCTGTGTGACTATGAGCAAATACAAGTACATCTGTAAAATGGAGGCTATATGATGCTGACCTCCTCATAGGTGCCGTTTCAGAACCTGACACCTTCATTTAGTCCTCACTACAACCCTGTGAGGGACTGGGCCGGGGTGTGGGGGGGCTCCTCGTATTTTACAATGGAGCAAACTCAGGGACACAGGCTTTAAGTTACGCCCTTTTCTGTGTCCCCCAAATGGAAGCAATGTCTGCCCTGAATCCCTCAGTGCCCCCCACACCTCTACCGAGCCTTGACCACTCCCTGGCAAGATATTGGTTTTAGTCTCCACCTCTCATGCCTACAGCTGGGCCACCTCTGGATCTCTCAGGGACCTGAGACAGTGCGTAGGCCAGGGTGGGCAATCAGGTGGTACCACCTGAACTCCTGGCAGACCTGGGCTGTCCCCACATAGGAACAGAAGACAGACAGATGGAGGTCGAGAAGAGAGTGATGGAGGTGTTAACACAGCCCTCTGCTGTCCTTACACACACACACACACACACACACACACACACACACACACACACACGGCAAGCAGGCTGGGGCAAGAGGGAAAGCAGAACCCCAGGGACAGCCACAGAGAAAGGCAGCAGGAAGACAGGAGAGAAAATTTCACAGACTCCCAAAATAGAGCAAGAAATTGTTTCCAGAGGCAGATTGGAGCTGGGCCCCTGGCCCCTATAGCCCCATCACTTAGTGGGTCTAGAGGTCTCCATGCAGCTGCCAGGACCGGGAAGAGGTGGGGGGCAGGCAGGAGTGCACGGGGCCTGCTGGAGAAAATCTCCCCAAACCAGGCTTGGCATCCGGGCCTGTGATTGCCCTGAGCCTGGGGGAGGGGTGGCAGAGAAAAGTGGTCCAATATGGTTGGTCCTCATGTACACCGTAGATGCCCATCTGTTCATTACGAGAGGCCAGCCAGGTAACCTGAGAGCCCCGAAGGTGTGGCCCTTAGAACCAGGCCGTCCCTAAGCAGGGGGATTCAGTCTGCTGGATCTGGGGTTGGCAAAGCTAAAGCACGAAAAGCTCACGTGGCGCTCGCTCTAGAGGACGGCAGTGTGAAGTGAGGGGATCCAGCTGAATTCTTCCTTTTTTTTCCTCTTTTATCACAGTGAGAACATTTATCCTTTTAGCAAAATTTTAAGTGTACAATACAGTATTGTTAACTATAGGCACAATATTGTACAGCAGAAAGCTAGAACTTTTTCATCTTGCATAACTACTTTATATCCACTGAATAACTATTCCCCATTTTTCCCCTCCCCCAGCCCCTGGCAACCACCATTCTATTCTTCGTTTCTATGAGTTCGGTTATTTTAGATACTTCACATAAATGGTATCACACAGGATTTGTCCTTCTGTGGCTGGCTTATTTCACACAGTGTAATGTCCCCCAGGTCCATCCATGTTTTTGAAATTTCCTTCTTTTTGAAGGCCAAATAATACTCCATTGTATGTATAAAGTGAAAAGAAAAACCTATGGATGGGAGAAAATATTCACAAACCATATATCTGATAAGAGATTAATATCCAAAATATCCACAACATATACAGAAGTCTTACAACTCAATAGCAAAAACCACAAATAACCCTATTAAAAAAAGGGACAAAGGACTTGAATAGACATTTCTCCAAAGAAGACACACGAATGGCCAACAGGTATATGAGAAGATACTCAATGTCACCAGTCATCAGGGAAATGCAAATAAAACCACAACAAAATATCACTCACATTTCTTAGGATGACATTATCCAAAAAAAAGATAAGTATTGGCAAGAATTTGGAGAAATGGGAACCCTCGTACACCATTGGTGGGAGTGTAAAATAGTGCAGCTGCTATGAAAAACAGTCTGGAGGTTTCTCAATAAAGTGAAAATGGAATTAGCATATGATTCAGCAATCCCACTTTTGGAGAGTATATATATATATATATATATATATATATATATATATATATATATATATATATATTCCCCAAAAGGACTGAAATTAAGATGTCAAAGAGATTTACACGCCCATGTTCAAGGGATAAACGGTTAACAAATTCTTCATTCTTTTCCTCTTTTAGTCTCCAACGTCCAATGTTAGAGCAGGAAAAGATCCCAAGAGCATTGACTCCTGTGTTTTCCAAACAATGCTTCTCCAAGGGGAGGACAACAGAGGGTGGACGGAGCAGAGGGGGCCAGAGGGTGGGGCTCGGTGCCCCCCATCCTGCTTGAAGCTGGCGGTTCTACTCCCTGTTCTTGAAGTAAGATTTCAACCGAGATAGAGATTGTGCTGCTAAAAATATTTAAAATGTAAACAATTCTAATGACATCATATCATATAACTTATTATTTCCTCAGGGAGCGGAAAGTGGCTGGTAATATCCCAAGGACTCATGGCTGGTGTGGAGCACATGGGCCTGAGTCAAGCAGCCCTGGGTTCTCTCTCTCTCTCTCTCTCTCTCTGTCTCTCTCTCTGTCTCTCTCTCTCTCTCTCTCTCTCTGTCTCTGTCTCTCTCTCTCTCTCTCTCTCTCTCTCTCTCTCTCTCTCTCTCTCTCTCTCTCTCTCTCTCTCCTGCCCCCTTTTAGCTGCATAACCTTGGCCAAGTTGCAGAACTGGCTTCACACACACCCCCCTTGTCAAAGTGGGTAATGCAGGGCCTCCTTCGTGGGGGTGGTAACAGGGTCCATGATCTGATAAACCTAAAGCACTCCGGAGCATGCCGGCACAGCAGCCTCAAGAAGCATCGCTGCTGTTACCTGGCTGGGGCCCTGGTCTCAGCTCAACCACAAACACCTCACATCCTCTCACTTTCCCGCTCTCTCCTCATCTTCTCAGCAAGATCATTGGTCCAAAGCAGTAGTTCTTCACCTTGGCTGCACAACAGAATCATCTGGGAATTTTTTAAAGAGTGTTGACCCTCAGGCCTCACTCCCATGGTTTCTGACATCACTGGTCTGGAAGAGGCCTAGACACCAGTGCTTTTTCAAAGTTCCCTTAGTGAATCTCATATGCAACCAGAGTTGGGAACCACTGTTCTACCTAATTTTCAGCCCTGTGTCTAGCTCTAAAACTCTGTGAACTGGACTCACTTTATTCCAAAAATATTTGCTAAAACACCTAATAGGTTTCAAGCACTCTTAGGTGTTAGATCTCTGGCCCAGCGATGGCTTCATTCATTTCACTGCCTGGTAAATTAAGCCCGATGTGGCTTAATCTGGGAGTTTTCAAGTAAGATACTTTTTTAACTTGACATTAACCTGTCTCCATCTTGCCAACTTTCCAAATAAACACACTTTGTAAATAACAACCATATAGCTCAAGTTTATTGCCCTGTTTGATCTATGTAAGTTAAATAAGGGAATAAAAATGTCTTTGAGCAACTCTAACGTACCCTTATGTTATGTTAACATTTTGGTCATGCCTATTCCATTCTATCTTCGCTTCCAGTTTAATGATTTTAAAAGGGTTTTGAGAAATCAATGATTTTCACACATACAAAGAAGGGGAAAGAGAGATCAGAAAAGGGAGAGGGAGAGGAAGAAAGAGAAGGAAGGAAGGAAGGAAGGAAGGAAGGAAGGAAGGAAGGAAGGAAGGAAGGAAGAGAGGAGGGAGGGAGGGAGGACTCCTTTTCATATTATAGCAATAATTATAACAAAAAGTAATCAGGAACACACTTGAGAAATGTGCAAGCTCTAGATGGAGAAAAAAACGTAAATGCTGTCCAAGAACACAAACAGAGTAAATTCTCTGTGACTCTTTGGGAACTGATAGGGAAAGATCCCCAAAATATATTGCTAAGCACATGAAAAGAGGGGGGTGCAAGACAATGTGATTATAATGCTGCCACCTGTATATGAATAAAGTAGTTCTAGAAAAAATACTCAAGTTGGTTAAAACATGTTTGCCCCTGGGAAGGGGTCGTTGGTGTCTGGGAGAGGTTTGGAAGGAGATTTTACTGTATTTCTTTAAATTCGTTTTGAATTTTGAATAATGTGAATATTACCTCTTCAAAAAAACAACTTTAAATAAGGGGAGAACAAAAACTCTGAGCATAACTGGTTCTCTAGAGTTCGCCAGCACAAGACCACAACTAACACCCATCCAACAATGAAATTAAGTGTTTATGTGTTTCCGAGTATTGGAAACAATTATGTAACCCTAGATACATCTGAAATCTCATACCAAGAAGGTTCAAAGCAATTGACCATAATTTCCTGCTGCATTGAGTTTCGTATATTTCAGAAATGGAAGACATTTCTTCAGAAAAGCTGAGACCAAAGTTTTTTTTTTAAAGGCCAACTCTAATTCCATTTCAGCTAAGAGATTTGTTTCCAACTAAAGCCATCAAATTGCTCCAGAATGTCAAACTTATTTTTTACCTTCTTCTCTTAGACAGAAGCTCCCATGGAGATTATACTCACAGCTACCCTCTTAATGGAAAAGGCCCCGAAAGGCCTTTGCCCAAAGGGAGAATTTTCTGTCTACCTAAACCATTGATTGTAGGTGAGAACTACCAACCCGACATTACCTGGGAAGGGTGGTGATGACACATCAGGGAGCTGTGATGCTCCAGTAGGAGCTGGGGGACAATATGGGGCCTCCCACCCAGAGGTCCACCCGATCCCACACTGCCCACTCTAAGAATGCTGGGCACAGGGTCAGCAGGAGAAGGAGCTTCAGAATCAGGAAGACCTAGATTTGAATCCCTCACAGTCCAAAACCATCTCTAGCAAGAGGCTGAGAGGACAACAATGGATTCCCATTAGAATGGATGCTGGAGAGTCAGGTACCATGACCGTGACGATAAAGATTTGACAATGATCTTATCCCAATGAGTTCATACAATTTAATGAGCTCTACAGAAGCCTTCTCTTCAGCTACCTAGAACAGAGGGAACAAAATAGAAAATATGCAAACACCCACTCACACTCATTCCGATAATGATTGATAATGAATTTCCAGCCAACTGGATGGGGACTCAGAGCCAGATGAATTTAAATTTTGAAAGTAAGGACACGTAACATTTCTTGTAGACCTAAGTTGGTGACATAAAGTCATTATCTATTAATTATCTCCTACATTTGTATTGTTGTTATTATTTTGTTGATAGTTTGCTGATTTTCTGGTGTCCCACCCTATTGATTCACATAACATGGGACGTACTTGTCCACTCATGGGACATACTCGTTCAGAGCTGGTGTCTGCCTGTATCCTTTGGGTCGATGTGCCTCTAGACACTTGTCCTTAGTTATGGGCCCAGTATTGCCCCCAGATGCTGTCCCTTAGCTCCACTCTCTATTCCCATATGGGTTGGTCCCGCCCATTCCTACATCTGGAAGTTTTAGCCTCAGTAGGTAACCAAGATCATGCAGAAGAGTCATCTGATTTGCCCACTCTCAGCACCAAATTTTCAACTAAAGGAATCATATAAGGTAGACCCAGTCTACTTCAAAAGCTTCTTTAACTTGGAGTTTCATGCATATAGCAAAAAAGTTTATTGAGAATTATTGACTCCATGTTTTGGAATAAGCACTGTATTAAATTAATTGAAGCATCTGGGGACTTGTCATGGTCCTTCTAGATTCATCATCAAGGAAGCAATGAGAACTCCTAACCAGGAAGGTATGAGAACTGTCTCTGCTTTAGTTGACACCACCCCTTTTCTCTCACCCCTGTACGCTGTACCACAGATTCCCCACAAGCATCTCCATGAGATCCTTGGAATTCTCACCCTTATCCTTTGGCACGTGGATGTCATCTTGATGGGAGCCCCTGTAACGAAGCTCTCATCAACTGCACTTGGAAATGCTACAGCTGCTTTCGAGCAGCATGTTACTGGAGGCTCTTCTCCCTCTCATATGTCCCTTACCATTCTGACTGACTGCTGTAATTCATCCACTCAGTGAATACGTTATCCTGGGGGCCTCCTCCTTGCCTCTTTTGAAGCTCTGGGGATAGCTTTCCCGGTTTGTGGCAAAACACACACATGCTTTCATTGCCCATCCATTTGAAAGTAAGTTGCAAACATCAAGACACACATATATACACAGATGCACACACATGCATATATACACTTACGCACACACACGAGGCAGGCGTCTCTGGCTCTCAGGGTTGGGTGATCGATCAGTCGGGTCCCAAACATCCACGCTCACCACTAACACTGTTCACGCCCTCGGGAAACAGGACCATGTCTTCATGTCTTTTGCCCCATGTCATCAAAACAAAAGATAAGTGTGTCCAGATGCCGGGAAGGACTGTGGGTTGTGCTCCTGTTGATTTTGGAGACAGAACCTGCTTCTGGACATGGGAAGGTTTTGAGTGCTGGTGTAAGAAGGAAGGCTCGTCAACCCTTCCTCTCAGAGAGCAAGAATGCAACAGATTCTTACATAACGATGTGTTGTCTTCCAGAAGTACACACATCCATTCTTCTGCACCTTTTTATGTTACAATTTGTGCTTCTGGAGATATTCAAAAATTAGCACAATATTCCCAAACAGTTGTTCATGACAGCTGGAGAATATTTTTCAATATTAAATGATTCATATTACTCCCAGATTTGCATAACGTAGGTCTAGACAAGCCCACATGAAACTTAAGATGGATTTTTCACATCGCCAGTTCTGCTAGAATTGCAAAGGGTTTTGCAATGCTAGGATTGAGAGGTCTGACAATTAAGTTCGCAAACTTGTTGCAACGATGTTGCTAATATATTTTTAACATCAGAGGGATTATTCCTTATGAATTTGTACCAACTGGACAAACAGTTAACCAAGTTTACTATTTGGAAGTGCTGAAAAGGCTGCATGGAAAAGTTAGATGACCTGAATTTTTCACCAGCAATTCATGGCTCTTTTATCACGACAATGTACCAGCTCACACGACATTGTCTGTGAGGGAGTTTTCAGCCAATAAACAAATAACTGTATTGGAACATCCTCCCTACTCACCTGATCTGGCCCCCAGTGACTTCTTTCTTTACCTGAAGATAAAGGAAATATTGAAAGGAAGACATTTTGATGACATTCAGCACATCAAGGGTAATACGACGGCAGCTCTGATGGCCATTCCAGAAAAAGAGTTCCAGAATTGCTTTGAAGGGTGGACTAGGCGCTGGTGTGAGTGCACAGCTTCCCAAGGGGAGCACTTCAAAGGTGACCGTAGTGATATTCAGCAATGAGGTATGTAGCACTTTTTCTAGGATGAGTTCACGAACGTAATTGGCAGACTGCATATTTATTAAGTAAGACTAAATAAAATTTAAAAATAAATAAATTGTGCTGTATTTGAGTAATTCTGAATTAAAATTTTATACTAATGATAATCTGCATTCTGCCCTTTAATAAAATATAATTTTAAACATTTTAGGAGAAAAAAATCATGGTTAAAAACCATGAACAATTTTTAATTTTCTATCTTTCATTTTTTCACTATATTTTTATGAAACTAGATTCACATTTTGCATACTTTGAATTCAATGACATTTATTTTTTAATACTGTAGCTCAGTACTGTCAATAGAAAATATTGTGTGATGACGTGGCTCATAGCAACATAACCCGTGATTTTGCTAAAAAGAAGGAATAAAAATGCTTTGAAATAAATACATAGCAGTTTGAGAATTTTGTCTTTATATATTGTACTACACATCCAAGCACTGACAGCCCATATTCAGAACACCCATACATGCAATATAATAATTAAATTCTGGTTCTTTCATAAATATTTTGCCAGCTTTTAATCATATAAAAATCACAGCTTTCTAGATTATTTGTGTCATCATTGTACAAGTATATTTGCAAAAGGCAGGATAGAATATGTATTATTTACCAGTTCATAAGTGTGGTTTACAACTTTTTAATGTTGAAGATTCTATTTCTACTTGGATCACAGGGCTTCTGTTCATAGTCTCATTCTAGGTCCCGTAAATGTTGGCTTAGAACAGATCTGCACACAGAGACCTGGAGATATGCATTTATTTATCAAATGTGAATGGAAAAACAAAGCAATATTAGCAAGCCAGATCTAATTACTTTATGACAATGTTCTCCAGGACCTAGTAGAGAAACTTGGAAAACAAAGTGGTTTAATAGGAGGCAAACTATTAATTTCATAAGATGCATTTATAGAAACAGGCTTCACAAATGCCATTTGTGAAGGGCATTTGATTACATTTGATATTTATTCTCAATCTAAATTTCCGAAACCTTTTAGAAAATTAGGAAGAATAGAACATCGAACTTCATCTTACATTTGGTGGTGAAGTACCACAGACATTGCCATTAAATTTGGGCAAGAATAGGATGCCAGGGGGTATTTTGTTAGTCCATATTGTTCTTGAATTCCCATCCAGGAGGAAGAGATGAAATCAGGTTATTTTTACAGTATGCTTTATCAAGAAAACCCAAGAAAATTATCTCAAAGGCTATTAAAAAATAAGAAGAGTTCAATAATGTGGCCAGATACATGATAAATACTCCAAAGTCAATAGCCTTTTTTATTCACCAGCAATAACAGGTGAGAAGACAGAGAGAGACAAAGGGAGGCAACGTGGAGCGGCTAACAGAAGATAAGAATTACTCCATCCAGGTCTGCTTGTGTAGAATTTTCTCGGTCTCAATGTCTCATCCTTGACGATGAGCGTATTCTTTTCCTCCTGGTACGGGAATGACAGCTTTCATACAGCTATTTCATCTCCCGCTCTTAGGAAAAAGAAAGAAGGCCAGAGTGTTTTCCTTGAATTGGTTGGTTTTCAAGTGCCCTTTTTTTTTAACTCAAAGTAGATACTACACCAGAGTGGCACATTTGGTGGTGGCATGTTCTGAACCCCGTCACCTTTACTAGAGTGACTACACTGCTGCTCAAAAGAGAGAAGCAGCCCCTCTCTCTAACACCAGGGCTGCCTCCAGCTTCAGAGCTCTGGCCAAACAAGGGGGTCAGTAGGAGGTCTCTATCCCATGGCTCTTACGAAGCAGATGGCTTCCTGGCTGCAGAACCTACCTGGTTGGCCCTTTTGAAGACATCAAACTCTGCTCTCCAGGCCACAAGGTTAACAAATAGGCCAGAAGATATGCAGCTGGCACGCTGCGTTGGGAACTGTATGCTTAAGACTTCCCTAGGCTGGGAAACATGTCAGTTTCAAACAACAACAACAATAACAACAACAAAACTCTTCTTGTTATTGGTAGTTCTGAATGTCCAATTCTTTTTCCTCCCGGGTTCAAAAATACCTAAGTATATATTGCAAGTGGAAAACTAGGGGGCAGAAATCTGGTATTGGCAGTTCTATTTTCATTTGTGTGCAAATTTTCAATATACATGTGGGGACATAAAACATTCATGCTAGTTAGAATGTTTCAGTGAACAAGCCTCAGCGGTTATAAATAAACCTATTAAGGTTGTCCGGGCAATGCTAGCCTTTGGATTTTGTATAGGAATCAGTAAATTTCTTATTGAAGGCAACTAAATGTTGTTTTTAGCATTTTTATCATACAGGAGACTCGGCTCATTCAATATACTTCTCTGATTTGTCCACGTGCAAGCACATGTTTTTTATCTTGTCTATTTTCTGTGCTATTCCTGTAAGTTTGCTATTAAAATACACTAAACTATCTTTTCTAAAGAGGAAGAAACAGATGTGCAAATACTGATAAGAAATGATAAATTGCTACGTGAACAAGGTAAGATGTGGCAGAGTGTGTAATGTGCTTCGATATTTTCTGTAATACATATGATACCTCTAAAAGGATACAAAAACGCTGGCAGTAATTGTTAAAGTGATGAGCCTCTGGGTAAGCAGCTGGGCAGGAATGCAGACGGGAGGGGAGTGGTTAGAAACTTCTTTTGCAGTGACATGTGCCCATGTTGAATTGCTTATTGCATTTTAACCCGAGACAAATACATATGAAAGATCTTTCCCCTCTGAGAGCTGGTAATCACTTACATTTTCTTCCAGCCTCTGACATTTTTTTAAAACTTTTATTTATTTAAGTGTGTTTTTCCAGGACCCATCAGCTCCCAGCCAGGCAGTTGTTTCAATCTAGTTGTGGAGGGTGCAGCTCACAATGGCCCATGTGGGGATCGAACCGGCAACCTTTTGTTAAGAGCATCAGGCTCTAACCAACTGAGCTAAACAGCTGCCTTCTAGCCTTTGACATTTTTTACTTGTTTTTACTTTTAGGTCCCTAATTCTGTTGGGATTTATGTTGAGAACAGGTACAAGACTTTGCTTTTCTAACTCTGCGCCCTGGGGGTCCCATGAATTTACAGCCCAGGGGGACTTCGGGGCAAAATGCAGGGAGAAGAGTGTGCTTTTAAGACTTGTGACACAAAAAAGCTGAAAATCTGTTGGACTTGGGATGGCTTATTTATTCCTTCACTCTTTGGTCTTTCTTGAGCTCCTACTGTGTGCCAGGAGTATCCCAGGAGCTAGAATACCACAGGGAGGAAACCATCATGCTAATGGGGAGACAAACAACCGTGCAAATGGGAAATACATAGCGTCTTAGATGGAGATGAGTGCCCTGCAGAAACCGTAGCGCCGGGGCAATGGGGGGAGGCTGGGGGAATATGGGGCGTGGAGGGGGTGTTCAGAGAAGGTCTCCTTTCAAAAGCAGCATTTGAGCCAAGGCCTGGGGGCCATTTCTGGAGAACCAGGGACAAACTAGTCACACAGGGCAATCACAGGCATGGGTCCTGTGCAAGAGTGCCTGGTGTGCTTGAGGAAAAATCAGGAGGCAGAGCAGAGTGAGAGACAGGGGATACACTGGAGATAAATTCAGAGGAAGCATGATGGTTTCACTGGTGACGTTTCTGCCTTGGCATTTGGGGATGCCCACGGAGACAGGATGACATCGGCAAAAGGTCTGTGGAGGCAATGCCCTACTTGGGCAGTACTTCAAAGATTCCCTTCCACCCCCACCCCCAAAGCCCATCACTGCTGGAATGACTTGCTTCCTAAAACCTTAGCTCACCAGAAATGTCAGTTTCCTAAAGGAGCTGATCCTCAGATTTCAGAAAGCCCAAACCTGAAGGGCACTGCAGTATTAATTTTTTTTTTAATGCAATTGCTCAGATCTCTCCCCGAAGGGGGTTGGAGAATGTGTGTGTCCTATGGCCAGATACAAAGCTCAAGGGACAGCTGTAAAAAGAGCCATCTGGCTGTCTGGTAGTGGTCACTGTCACACAGGGAGTGAGTCTCCAGCCCCACCAGAGGACTTTTCCAGCTTGTCTCCCCCAGAGACTGAGGAGGAGACGGTGGCACTGCTGGATTCCTGCCCTGGTGAGAGGCCACTGAAGCTGGATGCTTTTGTTTCTCACACCCCAGGCAAGGGCTGGACCGTCACTGTCAAGATGACACATGGCTCTCCGGTCTCTCTTCTCTGCTAAGATGTCTTCATACACTGTAAATCAGGACACAGTCAGCACCCAGCTGCGAGGTCCTGATGGGGAGGCAGACAGGGCTGGTTTTGCCACTTATTTGCCATTAGACCTCAATATTGAAACTGTCTGGGCCTCTGTCCTCTCCTGTGACGTGTCCTGCTTCATGGGGTGGGGTTAGTCACCGTGTCCTTTTCAAAGACAAAGACTGGGTCTCGTTCACCCGCAGTTTCTCGGGGTCTCTTCCAGTGCCTTCCGAATAAGCATCATTCTACTGAAGTCCTCCATTGAAATGCAACTGCACGAAGAAGCCTACAATTTAGTAAATGAATGTATTAATACTTTTGCATCATTCTCAAAGGGCAGCACCCGCCGACAGAGCTCAGAAAAGGCATCGGGTGGTATCAGTGATAATCCCTGCCAGGAGTCCCATTCTGGATCCACTTGGAAAAATGGGAGGGGGGGAAGGGGGCATACCGTGATGGTGATGAGCCCCGCATGAATGGTCACTAAGGGGCACGTGCAGCCCGAGGCCAGAATCCAAGCCAAGGTATTGTGCTTCCTGGTGGTAAGATTTCGAGCAAAGTCCTTGAACTCTCTCAGTCTTGGTACCCTCATCTGTAAAATGGGAACAGAATTAACGTCCCACATATGCGTATTATTGGGAGCGTCCAGTGAGATTATGTGTAAGATCCCTTGGGAATGGGGTGACAGCCGTGATATAGTCGGAGGGTGAGCAGGACAAGCCATTGTCACCCTGGCCTCTTTGCACAGGGTGTTAAAATGTGACTTTGTCTCAGATTTCCACTGAAGCCCCAGAGGCGGGTAGCAAAACAGAAGGTGTGAGATAGCCTCACATTTCAAGGTGAGGTTCTGGACCTAGTGCGATTCACAAAGAAGCTGGATGCAAACCTGTTCTGGTAACTCTCAGCCCAGAACTCCACATCGAGGTTGAAGGGACAGGAACAGAGAGAGGATTTCTTGGGGAGAGCAGTGGCACAGCTGGGGTGTTGCCCTGCGCCATGGAGGCACCGTCCTGCCCTCTTAGCTCAAGCCTGGGAGAGGGTTTCTGAGGACCACTGGACAACTTGTGTCCTTTGTGTCCGCGGATGCAGGGCTGGTGGGTGTCGGCTTGTGCCTGAGAAAGCCTGAAGGCAAGCGGCCCAGCCACCAGCCTGGCGTGAGAGAGAGTGGAGGTGTGGGGACCGTATTTCCACTGAAGGCGCAGCAGTGATGGGAGAGGCTGTTTCCACGAAGGAGACCCACCAAGGGAGCAGGGGTGGGGCCATCTTGGAAGGGACTTTGCCCAGAGGGCGCGTGGTGGAGCAGAACACGACAGGACAGGGTGGGCTGATAGAGTCAAGAGGTCAAGGACAAAGGTGAGAGATGTGTCCAGAAGCAGGAGAAGTGTACCTGAGGCTCCTGCTGGAGGAATCACTAAGAGTTCCGCAGAGGCACCAGGCAGGAAGGACGCTCAGTAAATGTCTCAGTAAATGTTGCCAACCCTAGACCACCACTGCTCCATCCAATAGAACCTTTCCACTGCTCACCTCTCCCCACTCTTTCCTTCCTGGAGCAGCAGGAAGGACACCTGGGGAGGTCCCCCCTCCAAGAGGTACTGGTGGAGGAAAGAGGGAAGAAGCCTCCTAGGCCCATCTATCTCCTCTGGCTCCAGCTTGAGTATGCAGGTGGGGAAAGGAGAAGTTTACCTTTGGGTGGAATTCAGTGTTGTCATTATTACACTGGACCAAACAAAGGAATTGCTTTTTAAGCTAAAAGTAGATAGGACATATTATTTTCCAGGAGTAACCAGAAAAGCTATGAGATAGGACTGGCCCGAGACAACATCCAGGGGTAGAAAAAGAGGTGATCGTCTTTGGGAGGGGAAATCCAGAAGCTTTAGGATAGACACCTAGGGGCCCCTACCTGCTGCAAGGGCACCCACCTGAATGTGTAGGGGGCAAGGGGACAGTAGGGGAAGGAATAATGGAAGGGAACTACAGCTTTTTTATTCTAGATGCTTTTGTATTTGGGGACACTTTTTGAAATAAATATGTAGGCAAGTATCAATTGAGGAATTATAGAACAAATTATATCATGTGTATACACACACACACACACACACACCATAAGTTAACCACCACCACCACCCCTTAAAGGCCAACCTTTGTTCTTTGGCCTTGACCCCCCACTTGTAGGTATAACTGGCTTCTGGCACCATTCCATAAACATTTGCCACCATTCAACCAAATTCTGGCCTGCCTTGACCCAACCCAGCAGTGAGGGCTGAGGGAGATGGAAACTGAGACAGGAGTGAAGGGGAGACAGATTGAGCTGGGGGATCCATACGCCTTCTTTTTCTCCTTTCTGTTATATAAACACTGTCATTCGCCATTAAATGTGAAGACAACATTGATTAGAGAACCTGCATGACAGCTTAGTGAAAAATACTCTCAGCTCATTACGCAAACGTCCAAGGCCTCACTTTTAATTACTCATTTAGTGCCAGATTAAGTCCTCGTCCCTGCCAGCACGGCCTTTCTCCTGGAGAGGTCACAATAAACCGAGAGGAAACCAGATGAGCCACAGCCTGTTGCCCACTCCCTGACTTGTAGCCAGAAAAGCAGGGTCACCACTCAATCGAGAGGCCTTCTTGAACCGGGAGACAGACCCCCTTCCTGTTGGGTTCTTTGCCTTTGGTTTTAGCCCCAAGTATTATTCTAGGTGGGAAAAACCTCCTAGAATTCTGTTTTCTTTGGGGA
Organism: Rhinolophus sinicus; assembly: GCF_036562045.2. Lineage (NCBI taxonomy): Eukaryota > Metazoa > Chordata > Mammalia > Chiroptera > Rhinolophidae > Rhinolophus > Rhinolophus sinicus. The sequence continues at coordinate 8,846,982 of NC_133753.1, read as the reverse complement.
GAAAGAAAATCTGCATGATGAATGTGAGCTCACTTAGAAGACCTCAGATCTCAGAGGAAGTAAGGGCTTCCAGATGCCTCTGCTGTAGGCAGCATGAAACTCTGTGCCATGGGCTTTGTCATTCATTCCATTCCTTCACACACATGCACAAGGTACCTACTGTGTGCCAGCTCACCGCTGCACGTGTTACAGTCAGAGATGGAAAAGATACGTCCGCTGCCCCAGAAACTCAGTCCAGGGGGAAGACAGACATGAAAATAAATACGAACAATTGCTTCAGTGGATACTGGGACAGAGGTCTGTCCAGGCATTGCAAGGCACAACAGAGGGAGCGGCCGGAGGAAGCAGGAAAAGCTTTGTGGAGGAAAGCTAGACCAGCGATTGCCAGGGAACAAGGACAAGAGGGCCCATGAGAGGGAGTGGGGCAGTGAAGCGCTGTAAGAAAGCTTAAGGGACTGAACAGGAACCAATGAGGAGATGGACAACAGGCATGGTGCTCCTGAACGTTGAAGAAACTTCAGGAATGCCCCACTTAGGATTCCTAGCCTTCCCAAGGCAGAAGCCAGCTACTCTCTTTCCCAGCTTCCCTTGCAGCTGGAGCACCACCATGTGACCTTGAATCCACCCATCAGACACAGCCATGGAGGACTTCATTTGGGAAGCCAGCGGTATGGTAAGAGATAGCTTATAGATTCGCCCTGCAGAGCTATCTGCTGAGGGTGGTAATACACTGTGGCCAGCATTGCCAGCACCTGCTTTCATCTGTTCTGCAGTGGTGGCACTGGGCCCTCCACTGGGCGAAATGTGGACATTGCTCCTGCCCATGAGCCTCCAAGGAGCACCCCTGGCCCTCTTGGAGCTCCTGACAGCTGCCGATGTCCTTTTACAATCCCCTTTTTTCTTTAAACTAACTAGAGTGAATTCTGTTGCTTATAACCAAGAATTCTGATCGGTATAATCCAGTGGCTTTCCATTGGGTCCTGCAGAGACCTTATAATTTCTAGGAGCTTCCTCAAGGCTGATATAGGGACCCCTGTATCATCTTCACCCCTAGCTGCTCTACTTTTATCTCTTTGATGCACTGAGTTTCCAAAGGCAGATTGTATTCATAAAACAGTAACAACAATAATACCACCTAACATGTCACTGAGCACTTGCTATTTGTTGGGCATTGTGTGGCAGATTAGATTTTCCAAGATGGCCCACGTAGATCTCCCATTTACATTCACTTCTTATAATGTGTGACACACCCAGCCTCTACTCTCCCGCCTCTCATGAAGTCTTCCCTCCCTCCCCTTGAATCTGAAAGACTTCTGACTTGTGTAGAAGCCATGCAACTTCCAAAGCTAGGTCATGAAATCTTAGCAGCTTCCACCTGGTTCTCTTGGGTTTCTCAGTCTCAGAACCCTGCCACTTTGCCATGAGGAAGCCCAAGCCCAGTGTGGGTGTGGCAGCCTGCACCCCCAGTTGAGACCCCAGCCAGCAGCCAGCATCATCCGCCAGACAGATGGGAGAGGATTCCACCTCTGACTAAAACCTTGTGAGAGACCCAAATGAGAACCACCCAGCTGAGCCCAGTCAATGCCCCAACATGTGAGAGATACTAATAAAATAATTGTCATTTTAAGCCACTAGGTTTGGGGGTGTTTTATTATTGCAGCAATAGATGATTGGAACACACTATTCCAAGCAACTTATTGACTCATCTCATATTTGCCACAATCCTGAGAGGCAAGTATTACTATTATCCATTATTATTATTCTCCTCACTTTTATCAGTGAAGTAGCTAAGGCACAGAGAGGGTGAGTAACTTGCTAAGTGACACAGATGGCTCGTGGTAGAGCTAAAATTCAAACGCAGATGTCTGGCTTCAAAGCCCTGTTGTAAACAGTAAAGAGTCATTGAAGGGCTTGAGTCGGGAAGTGGAGAGGGGCAGCCATGGTTAGATTTATGTTTTAGGACGATTATTGTCGTAGACGAGGGATTGAAGACAGGTGTCAGGGCCAGGCTGGAGGCAGAGAGGCCACCTCACGCACTGCAGCATCCCAGTGAGCGATGACCAGGCCTCAGCCCAGGCAGTGGCCAGGATGGAGAGAAGAAAGCCGATATGAGAGACAGCTTTGGGGTGGAGCACCGGCTTGGGGAGGAGAGGGATCTAGAGATGGAGCATCAGACCATGTCCCCGTGGATTATCTGGGTGGTGGGAAGACAAAGACACCAGTCACCAATTATCTTATTGATTTCAGCAATGGCCAAATGACATGAATTGATCATTCTCAGTTGTCAGCCTTGGTTATTAGCTAATATCAGAGTTGTCATCAAACATCCTGCAAGGATGAATGGAGCCAGGTCTTGTAATAGTGGGGATGTGCTCAGTTCTGTGGGGTTAAAAATCAACCCTCAAATCTCAGTGGCTTATGAGGAAAACATGCTCATTCAGCACGTCCTCTGACACCAATGAGGGCTCTGGATTCACGTCTCTCTTTACAATAGCCCTCAGCTCAAACATTGATGATCACCCCTGTCGAGTGAAAGACAGCTTTGGAGAATCTCAAGAGCCGAAAGTCTGACCCACTCCTCTCTGTAGCAGCAAATCTTCACATTGACCTGGGTGCTGGCTGCACAGGCTGAAAATGCATCCAACTGTGTGCTTTTTCTATGTGCACATTATATTTCAATAAAAAGCTAATTTGAAAAAGGTAAGGACTCACACACTCCCACGGGGTAAAAACCCTTTAACCCAGAATCTCTGAACTTGGAAATGACCCCATTCACTCCTCATCTCAATCATTTAGGGGATCAGAAAGCTGGTTCTCAGTCTGACAGTCAATCAAGGAGCAGAACCGTCCAAACCTCTGTCCTCATCCGTTCTCCATGGGGTCTCTCTGCTTTCCGGCTGAGGCCAGACGAAGGTGCCGAGTGGGTTAAATGTGTGGCTGGGTAGCGTGAGCCTCTCAGATGTACAAAGTCTGTTGGCTGGAAACTTGGGTGAGGAGACACCGTTTGTCTCCCGGCCTGTGCTCTTGGGAACTGGCAAACATCTGACCCCCTCCTGGATGACTTTTCCACGGTCAGCCTATTATGAACGAATCCTGACTAATTCGGTCACCCTCCCATTTCTCAAGGATGATTTGTGGCTTAATTGCAACAGGAAAAAAATAATGAAAAGTGCACAGCCCGGGCCATATCCATAACTCATAACCCCAATAAAACGCTTGACATGCTGTTGTGACTTATGGCAGTCTGAGAGGTGTGCACCCTGGGGCCAGCAGAGGGCCCAGATGTTTCCGTTACAGAACATTTTAGAGCACACAGGCTGGAGAATCCAGGCTTCCCAACTATGACGGCAAAGTTCAGCCCTGGTTGGAGGCCAAAGGCAGAGCCTTGGCTCGGGGACCGGGGGCCCAGGAGAGGTCGTGCTCAGGCTGCTCTGGAGAGCAGTGTCAGAGGCTCAGAGACTGCCGCCACCATCTCGGACACAACCTCAAAGCGTCTCAAGCCTACAGAAGCCCCTCGTCATGCAGGAGGCTGAGCTGTACAGCCCCCAAGAGAGCATCAGGATGATATATCAGTTAGGGGGTTAGGTTGTGAGTGACAAAAAACCCAGGTCAAACAGCTTAAACCATAAAGGGAATTTATTGACTCACATAACTGAAAAGTCCAAAGATTGTTCAAGTTTCAGAGGACGCTCCATCTAGGGGGCTCAGATGATGTCACCAGAGAGAAGCCATCTTTGATGGATTCTCTCTTCTTTCTATGTCATGCTCCACAGTGCCCACTGGCAGTCCCAGGATTTCTCCCTCAAGAAACAAAAGGGCTGCACCAGTGCCAGACCTCGCAGCTTCAGGGGAAGAAAAACTATGTTTCCCCCCAAGTGTTGAACAAAGACCCCAAACTCTCACTGGCATCCATTGGGTCAGGTGCCTATTCTTGAACCAACTAGTATTTGAGGGGTAGGGAGGAAGGTGGAACAAGCTGATTAACTTGAGCTGTGTGGGTAACTGAAGGTCAACTCCACATACACCATACATTTGAAAATGGGGGAAGGATAGTTCTTAAAAGGAAGACTTGTTTTACCAAAAGAAGCAGAAACTGATATGCTGGGCAGGCAAAGGGCAGAGGTCTGCTACATAGAGTAGGGGTGGACAAGCGAGGTCCAGGGGCCAAATCCAGCCCAACACTTGTCTTTGTAAATAAAGTTTTATTGGAGCACAGCCACACGCATTCATTTGTGCATTGTCTGAGGCTGCTTTTACACTACAGTGGCAGGTAAGTAATTGTAACACGGTCCATCTGGCCTGAAATGCTTAAAAAACTTACAGTCTGGCCCTTGACAGAAAATGTTTGCTGACCCTTGACATAAAGGAAGTTTCATTTTATTGGGGACCTTCTGAGACGATGGCGACACACAAACAGTAAACATTTCCAGGGTCCAGACACCTTAAAATCATAGTTGGCACCTGCTCCTGTCCTCTGCTCACATTCTGGCAGGGGACCCAGGTAGAACCAGGATGCAAGGAGGGGTGGAGTGAGGCACTGCGCAAGTACAGCCAGGTCAGGAGAAGGGCACCTGGTCGTAGGTGCACTGCCCACTAGCCAGGTGACTTTGGACAGGTCACATGCTTTTCTTGACCGGGTGGATGGGATGGCTTCACATCTAACAGAGAATCTCACATCTAATAGTCTGCATTTTTCTGTGTCCTGCATAGAGGGAGCCACTCTCCCCTCCTCGTTTCCAAATCTGTCTGCAGTAGGCAAAACCCATCACCAGGGGGCGCTAAGAGGCACCATCCCTGGGAGACCAGAGGAAGGGAGAACGTCGGCACCTTCAACTGCTGTGATCACCCTTTTATCAGACTCTCACCCTGCTTCGGGCCTTAGTTACCTGCTGGAATATTCTCTAGCTTCGTTTTCACTTAGTTGTGTTCATCCTTTACCGGCAGATCAAAAGTCTCAAATCTTCCCAACCCAAATAGTCTGAAATGCCAGCCTCTGGCAGGATGGAATGGCTGATTCCCACTTACCTCAGTTGTCTTCATGTTCACGAGTATGTACACGCTCACTCGTCTCTGTGTTTGGACTAGTGCATGAGTGAGGCTGCAGTCAAAGGAAGATGCGTAGAAGCCTGAGCCGTGAGGTGGTAAGGAATACACTTAGCTTTAGAATCTTGCATTCTAGGGAATTTACATCTTGCCTTTCACACTTGAAGTTAAGAGATGGTGGCTGAGTTACAGAAGGTTTCTTCTCTGTGTGCAGAAAAGCATGTACCCACATGCACATACACCCACAAAAAACCATTAGCACCCTTGTGCATGCCCAGGTTACACAGCAATTCCCAAGAGCCCTGGCATCTGCCTGCACCCACCTGTACACATACACACGCACACTCTGTGAGTACATGGACGGATCCGTGCAGACAGGAGCCCCCAGGCAGCCCCTCAACTCTGCATCACGTACATCCACTGCATGCTCAGACGTGCTTGAACTAACACTTGTGTGTGCCAGGGTCACATGTCACCTGTAAGAGGCCCTACGCATGGAGCAGTTCATGGAGACTCCCTGCTCACTACACGAAAGTTAAAAGAAAAGATTATTACTTTTTGAAATGTCAAGTGTCAGAAAACGTACATGTGTGCTAAAAATAAAGCAACTGCTTTCTAAATTTTTCTGAGTGCAATTTCAAATTATTGATTTCCCATGCATGTACTAATGTGTTTCTCTGTTGATTCACTCACCCATTTGTTCATTCATCTCAGTGCCCCTGGGTTGCCAGAGCCCTGGACGTATATGTGTTTAAACCTGCCTTCTGGGTGACGTAGCAGTGATGTGCACACATGTTCACACAGCTGCACACCCTGACGGTAAGTGAGTACTGACCCATGGTCACACCAGTGCTCCCCACGTGCACGCAGATACAGACACACACACCACACACACACACAGCTGAATGGAGCTCCCAGGAAGAAATCCATTGCTGGCACCCTGCTGGTTGGATGCAGCTAAGACTCCTATAGGACGCCTCTCTTCCATCTTGGAGTTCTGGCCACTGCAGCTCCAAGCTTAGCAGGACACCCGAGTGCTCACACCCCAGGGAGCCCTGCAGACCCCAAGGCGGGAGGGAGTCTGGTTCCTAGGTGAGACAAAAGACGATGCGCAGGAGTTGGAGGGGCCGGGAGGGAAGGAGGAGACACTACACTAGCTGACTGGCTGGGGGAAAACAGGAGATGGCCCTAAGGGATCGCCCAGAGTAGCCAGTGTACACCAGACAGGCACCAACACTGTGTTCTGAATGTCCTAAGAATGATCAACGTATGCCAGTCCTGACCCCCTTCAAATTATGCGATCGCCAACCCCAGACTCAGACCTTAGTCCAAGTCAGGAACTCATTCATCACTTTAAAAACTGCTGGGACCCGGGTCCCAGCCACAATGTTCTGATTTAATGTGTCTGCGGTGGGGCCTGGGCATCTGGATTTATAAAATCCTTCCCAGGTGATTCCAATGTGCAGCCAGGATTGGGGACCTCTAAGCCACAGGACCCCTGGTAAGCAAATGTCCCATGACTGAGAACTCACTACCTGTCTTGGCAGCTACTTTGCTTTGGGGACAAGTTCAGAGTTAAGAGCCTTTTGTTCCAAATTCCCAGAATGGTGACAGCAAGCTAGGGAAGTGCCCTGTCATCATCACTACAGTTCTTGCCGCCCATCTCTCTGGATATAAGTATTAGGTTATATACTGTGCATTATATATTATATTTCCATAATATTTCATCTAAATAATAAATGCATTAAGTGTGTAATGAAAACTAATATAATATCCATCACGTTAGATGAAATCTGGCCTTTGTATTCCACATTCTCACCTAACGTTTCAACGTGAGCATTTCCACCATCAAGAAGATCCCCCGTAGTCGTTGCGCTTAAAGGCTGTATGAAAATCTCTGAATTTATTTTCCTATTTTATAGATGAGAAAACTGAGGCTCAGAGAGAGTGCCAATAAGGCCACACTCACACACTGGCCCCTGGGCTCCGTTCCCTCACTGGAGTTTCAGTGTGAGGAAGAAAACAGCATAAAATATAAACACCCAACCAACCAGGAAAAAGGACGCTTGACGCGCAATAGAGAAACGAAAGGTTTGAGGAAGATGAAAGACGTTTTGTTGGCTGGCTTATGTAAATATGAAGCCGAAAGAGCTGAGAGGGCATGGGACCTCCCCTGTGGGTCTTGGGTGAGACGAACAAGGCGCCTCCGCCGCCAGATTTAAGGGGGGCCCGCGCTCGCCGTACCCACCACTAGGCGGTGCCAGAGCAGCGCCTAAGGCTGGGTCAGCCAGGCCCGGCTGGGAGCTGCAGCAAGGGCCCATGGAATCAATTCAGGGCCTCTAACCAAATTCTGGAAAAGATCAGGTAGGAGAAGGCTCTGGCAGCGGATTAGAAGCTTTTCAAGGACACCCTCCACCCTGCCTCCGCATCCTAAAGGACCCTAAGTTTCTTGAGTTCCAGGAGCCGCCCTCACCTACCTTATTTGTAAGCCGGGAAGGAAAAGAATGGAATGAGCCTGTGGAGGGCGCTATCAGACTCAAAGCAGGAAAAAGGGTGATTCCTCACTGTCCCTCCCCACCCTTTCACAGGGACCCTCATGCTCTCAGTCCACAGATGTAGACCTTTCCAGCCAGATGGGACCTGGAACCCAGCCCCTCACCCTTGCAGCCCAGTTCAGAGAAGGCCATCAGCGATCCTGAGGCCGCCCAGCCATAACGGGTCTGTGAGCCTCCTGGCTCCTCCGCATCTTGCTGCCTCCCCAGGGGGCCAGACAGACAGGCAGCCAATTTCCCGGAGGTCTCCCATTGGCACCTACCCCGCCTCTCTTACTGTGAAACGTTTTTCAGGATAACTGGAGTCTCCTGCAATATATAAGAAGGAACTTTTCAAGTTGCTCTTCTAGACACATTTATGCTTTGGGTTGAAAAAAAGCTTTAAGACAAAAGCCACATGGATGTCAGAAGTGCATGTGGGACGTCTTCGCAAAGCAAGCTGTGAAATCATCCATTCAGAGGAAACTCTGAGGCATCTGGTCCCACAATTCATTCCACGGACTGGGGACCTGAGAGGTATAACTGCCCAGGGCCACACAGCAAATGTGAGGTCACTTACCTCCAACCAACTGAAACTCCTGCAGGGGGTTACGGGGCGGGGTGGGGGGCTCCTCTGTCTCTGTGCTTTGGGGGCAGTAGAAATGGCTTTAACCATGCTTCACCTACAGGAAGTCCAAGGAACAAAATGGTGGAAAACAGGCAGGAAAACAATGAGCCAGAGAGGCAAGATCCCCCCTCCCCAGCCAGAGGAGGCCACATCTCAGATGGGAGGGCCACCATGTGGCACCTCCCTCCACCTTGTGTCAGATCCCTTCTCATGTGGGAATGGTGAACCAGGGGCTGACACAAACACCTGCGTGTGCAGACCACTGATGACACAATAATAATTATTATCGGCATCATTACTGTCACTGTTGTTAGCTCTCAGGCACCCAGCCCCCTGCCAGGCATTTGACACTAATCACTCCTAGCCCCACAATAACTCTGCAAAAGTATATATTGTCCTCTCCATGCAACAGAAGAGAAAATAGCTGGGGAGACAAAGTGACTTGCCCAGCCCCCCACAGCTAAGAACCAAGGAGGCCAGCATCACATCCCAATTGCTTTGAGCAAAAGGGGGCTTCCTGAGCCAGGGGTACCCTGGAGGTTCAACCTGGAAGAAAATGTTGTGATTGCCTCTCAGGGAAGCTTCTGGATGGGGTTGGCAAGGGCAACTGTACACATTTGCACAAAATATAATGGAAATCCTATATATCATAATTCTGGTTCTAGCCTCTAGTCCCTTCTCACTAAAGTACTGGTGGAACCTCCATCAGACGGAGAGAAATGTCTCCGTTGGAGTTTGGGCCCAAATTCCCTCTCCATCCTCTTGTTTGGATTCTGCACACCCACATTTCTCTGGCCCCTGCTGTCTGCATCCCTTTCCGGTATCCACCAGAGTGGCACATCTTCAATGGCTGAAAGTTCTCAGTCTCTCCGGGCACAATTGCTCAAGACATGCCAACATGGCCCCGGGCTAGCCTTCTCTCAGTAGCTCACCTCGCTGTCTATCGTTGGTCTGTCTGTCTGTCCACAGGTCTGCACGATCCTTCAGAGCAGGACGGACTTATTCATCTCCGGATTCTCAGCATCAGTCCCAGGCTGGGCACAAGAGGGTACCCTGGCCTTCAGCTCAGGAGGTCCTAAACTTCTGTTGCTAGTGAGTGGCAAAGGGTGTGGGAAATAGGGCAAGCCTCATCTTGGTCACAATTGCAAGTTTGGACAACATCTTATTCCCATTTTTCTAGAGTCCCCAGTACCTCCAATTGCTAGATATTCATAGGTACCCCTACACTCTGAGCTGTAGCTCTCCCACTTGAGGAGATAATGACACAGCTGACTAAAGTGAGAACCACCCTCATCCGACACATCAAAAAAAATTCCAAATGGAACAAATATTTATATGCAAAAAAAATCTCTCAAAACATTAGAAGAAAGCACGGTATCTTTATATATAATTCCAGAATGGGGGAAGTCCTTTCTTTAAGCATGACACAGAACTCCAATGCTATAAGAGAAAAGGCTGTTACATTCTCATAAATACTATTTTAAAACTGCAAGAGGAAAAATGAAAGTCAACAGGCAAGCAGCAAAGAGGTAGGAATATTTGCAACTCATTTCACAGATAAAGAGATAATGTCCTTGCTGTTGAAAGATCTCCTGCAAATCAACAAGACCAAAATCAATAGAAAGAAAGTTCCCAGGACATGGACTGCATGGGTTCAAATCCCAGCTCTGCCAGTTTCTAGCTGTGTGTCCTTAAGCAAGTTATTAGACTGATTTTTTACCTGTGAAGGGATCCTGGCCTCATAGGGGTTGTTGTGAAGAATAAATAACACGAATATTCACCAGAATTACCACTGTTTACTTGTCTACTCTAAGACTTGAGTATCTTGGAGCCCGGGGGTAGACCCATCACGGACCCTCCTGTCATGCAGCTGTTTTTGGTGAATGAAACTGTCTGCCTTGAACTTGGCAGGAATGGCAAGGTGGGTCACGGTAAAGGATCCAATCCCAGTTCATTTGGCCAAAGACTCAGCGGATCCTGGGACACAGGATAATCCTGTTAGGTTCCCATGTTCCACCAGGTCAGGGGGAAGGAAAAAAACACAGCAAGGACTTGGAGTGGCAAATGCAGGCCTCCGTGATGGAACATTACAGCTACACGGGTCTGGGTGGAAGTTAAAATTCATAGACTGTTAATTAGCATGTGGCACAGGAAGTTTCCAAATAGCTTTGCAGGGAGGCAGTCAGCAGGCTGCAGGCCAGTGGTTAAAAGCCTGGTTTAAAAGAGGGAGGGGGGAAAGGGAAGCAAAACAACCAAGACATTCCTGCTTCTTTTTACATCACAGCAACCCAAACGCTCATTTCTGCTGCGGACCTCCTCTGGTAATAACGCCGCCTGCCCTCCTGGTGGGCTTTGAAAGGACATGGGGCTGCAGCAACTGGGGGCTGGGAGAGAGTACAGGAGGGTCGTGTGTGTGTGTGTGTGTGTGTGTGTGTGTGTGTGTGTGTCCACCTTCACAGGTCACAAAATGCTTTTCCTGCCTCTTTTAAAGCCACACCGGCTTTCTAGATGAGCCAGGATTCACTGTCAACTGTTGTGGTGAGATGACAGTCATGGTATGATGTCACAGTGAGGTAAGGAGATGATGGTGGCCTTGATACAGTGAAATGATGCCTTTGGCATGAATCCAATATTTCTGAGGACCTTGAATTCCACATTTGCAACCCAGTGACCCCCCCTTTCATCCCTGGGCCTCAGTTTCTTCCTTGACAGAAGGAGGCCCAGGTTTTCTAGACTGCTGAGGCTCTGGGGCTTGCCATGGGGCTCACTGTTGTCCAATAGACTCTAGTCTGAGGGCAGAGGTTCCCAGGCGTGCCTGCCCAAGAAGGTCATAGTCAGTGAGTGTTTCTCCCTGATGTTTGTGCCAGCTACTGCTCTCTTGGTGCTCCAGACATCGCCACAGCCTTCTCATGGACCAGGCCAGCCCACTGCCCAGGGCTCCCCTTGGGTTAATTGCTCTCAGTGTCTGCAACAGGAAGTCTGGGCATCATGCCTTCTCTTAATGATGAGTACATGCAGAGCACACAGGGCACACATATCCCATATTTCAGCCTATGGGATGGGATCTTGCCACCACGGGTCCAAGAAGTGACCTTTTGTAGAGTCTAAGAGATTCTAGGAAGGGAACCTGTCTTCTGGACATGAAGCAGTTCCTATTCCCTTCCAGCCCCTCAAGGCCCAGCCAGTGGACACGGCCTCCAGGAAGCCCTCCCTGACTTTATCAGCTGATCATCTCCACCACGCCAGGCACTTTAGAGAGCCAGCAGACCTGTGAAGTTTCCCTCTCCTCTGAGCTCCCTGGCTCTTTCTGGCCCCCCAATTACTGGCTCTGTTGCCCTGTGCTTTCTCTTTGATTGTTACCTACCCTTTCTCGTCTTTGTGTCGCTGCCCACCACCCCTAGAATATGCACAGATTAGTGCTTAAGAGTAAGATGGCCTGGGTTCAAATCCTGGCCCTGATGCTTCTGGCTGTGTGGCCTTGGACAATTTATTTAACGTTTCTATGCCTCAGTTTCCTCACACGTATAAAGATCGTAATAGTACTGGCCTCATTGGATTGCCATGAAGACTGAAAGCGTTAAATTTTGTAAAGCTCTTAGAGCAGTGCCTGGCCCCAAGTAGGTATTGTGTAAGGGTTTCATTTAAAGTGAACGAGACATTGATAAGATAAGGCACATATCATCCACACCCACCCCACGATCTCAAACTCACGTGTCGAGAGACATCAGACAACAGACAAATGAGCAGGGAGAGCTGGGCGAGATCACAGCACAGCAGAGAGGCCCAGCCTGGAGGAGGGCAGCGGCTCCGTGCTCACTGAGCTGCTGGAATGAGATACTAGACCTTTCTATTTTCAAGAGCAGCTAGAAGTCCTGTTTGTTTGTTTTTAACATGAAATGTCTCAACTTTTACATATTGGCAACTAATTGAGAAAAAAGCCAACACCTTGAAAACTTCTGTCCACACAAAACCTGCACATGGGTGTTTATGCAGCTTTTTTCACAATTGCCCAAACCTAGAAGAAACCAAGGTGACTTTCAGTAGGTAAATGGATAAATCACGGTCCATCCAGACAATAGAATGTTATTCAGGGCTAAAAAGAAATGAGTTCTCAAGCCACGAAAAGACATGGAGGAACCTTAAATATATATTATGATGTGAAAGAGGCCAATGAAAAGGCCTCTTTTCATACTGTAGAACACCGACTGTATGACATTCTGGCAAAGGCAAAACTGTACAGGCAACAACAGAGATCAGTGGTTGCCAGAGCTGGGGAGAGGGAGGGATGAATACAGAGCCCAGAGGATGTTCAGGGCAGCGAAACTACTCTGTGTGATACTATAATGATGGACACATGTCATTATACGTTTGTCCCACCCATAGAAAGCACAATACCAACAGTGAACCCCAATGTAAACAGTGGACTTTGGGTGATGATGGCGTGTCAATGTCGGTTCATCAACTGTAATAAATGCACCACTCTGGGGGGCTGGGATGTAGTGGGTATGTGCGGACTCTGTTTTTCCTGATCAGTTTTGCTGTGAACCTAAAACTACTGTGAAAAAATAGTTTATTAAAAAAAAAAAAAAAAAGCACATTGCTACATTGCTGGCCAAGCAAAACACATGCACGGGTGGATCTGGATGGCCTGTCTGTAATCTCTGTCGTGCACTGGTTTTTGTTCCATAATCCGATTGTCGACTCCATGAAGGCAGAAGCCCCGCTGTTCGTGTTCAGGGCGACAGAGAATGGCGGAACTGAAAGAATGAAGGAAAGAACAAATGAGCCGCACCTCCTCGACAAGGTGATGGAAACCAACGTTTTCTGAGTGCCAGCTGTGGAATACGCACCATACCGAGCACTCAGTGAGCCTCGTCACAGGAAGGCCACTTCACACTCTCCTGATGGTGGTATTAGCTACACTTTGCAGGCATAGAAACAGAGGCTCAGAAGGTTTGCTGTGGTTGCCCAGCATCGCACAGCAGGTAAGTGCAGAGCCTGGGATAGCTGCCAGGCTTTCCAGACTTCGCTGATGGAAGCTCCCACTCCAGCCAGCCTTGGGAAGGATGGATGATTCATGGACAGATGGTGGAGGGATAATAGGTGGATAAATGGGTGAATGGATAGATGGTGGATGTTGGATGGATGGATGGTGAATGGGGGGATAAATGACTGGCTAGATGGCTGAAGGATAATAAATGGCTGGATGGATGGATGGACAGATAGATAGATGAGGAATGAATTTGGAGAGCCCTTTCCCTAATGAAACTTCCAGCATAATCTTTCTTCCTTTTTCATTTCCCATCAGAGGACAGACTTAACTTTTTCCATTAGGCAGCTAAGTGAGATGCCCAAACAGGGTTAGTTTCACAGTTAACAACAAAGCCAGTTTAAACTGGGCTGGGGTGGGGGTGGGGGTTAGAACACCTGTCTTTTCCCTTCACACCTGGCCAGATACAAACAATGTAATTAGGCTAACACAGAGCCATCCTGGAATCCACATTTCCTAAAACCCCCACTGAGGATCAGGAAGAGCCCCTTCCATCCCTCCTGTGCCGCCTCCCTTGATAATGGGCCTCTTGGGGGGGAGGGCGAGACGCACATGACTTCCCGAGCATTTCCCAATACCTACTCCCTTCCTAGCTGTGCAATTGGGACAAAGAACTTATCCTAGCTGAACCTCTGTTTCCTCATCTGTTCAAAGGGGGTAAATCATGCTTTCCTGACAACAAAGAGAAGAAATGGTGCATGTACAGTGCCAAGCACAGAGTATGTGCTCAGGAAACGTTAGTTAGGGGAAATGGATAAACCGATAAATTGTACATTCATGCGCAATTTCTCTTACTAGCTTATGTAAGCTAGTAAGTACTTCATCTGGGTCCCAGATACTTCTGAACTCAAGGAGTGGGCAGTGGAGAGCTAGACTTCCCCTTTCAGGCTCAGCTACGCCTGTGCTTAAATCTCTTTCTGCCTCCCCGGGTGCCTGACACCCCAAGAGCACTGGTTCTAACCTCAGATGTTCAGGATAAGTATTGACCCCTCACTTAGGTGCCTGAACCAAGAGCTTGGTTGCTTCCCGAGTGAAAAGGGCATTTTGTTTGTCCCCAGGCCCTCACTGCCAGGGTCTGCCTCTGCTTTTTATGTGCCCCAGTAAAAACCAAAGGTCTTCTCCAGTTAATACGGTAATTATGGCTCCCAAGTCAGTGGAAAGACTAAGCCTTTCCCAGAGTCTGCAAAAGGAAAATTCTAAGCCTGGGCCATAAAAATGAGACCCAAGCACAGCGAACTGAGTCCTAGAAGCAGTGTGACATCATGGAAAGCAGTGGGAGGCCAAGGTCCTGGGAGAGCTCCAGCTGGCTCCTGCCCTTGGCCTGACCCTGGTGAAACACCCTAACTCTTTGGTCTCAGTTTCCGCATCTGTATAATGGGGTCCACCCATGCCACAGACTGCTCAGGTCTACCAAGCTGAGTACCAGCAGGCGTTAGTGTTCACGCACACCTCCATTCACCAGGAACTCAGTAGTGCTCTGCTGTGTGCTAAGTGGCCAGAATAATTTATCCCTTCAATTCTCACACACGTCTTCTGAAGTAGGTACTAGTACTCCATTTGAAGAAGTGAGTCTCAAAGAGAGTGGGCGACTTAATCAAGGCCACCTAGCTAATGAGAAACAGCAGTGGTCAAAACCAGGTGTCTTTGGAGCCCAAACCTGTGTTTCTGCCACTAAGCTATAGATGCCCCCATTGGAATGCTCGGGTCAGAGCTGGAGTCACCTCAGGTGTGTCCAGGTAAGAAAACTAAGGTTCAGAGAGACTGTGACTTGCTCAGGACCATGACTGGTTGCGACCGCGCTAGAGTTGGAGCTGGGTATTGTCACAGATGAGGCCCATGGTCTCATGTAAAATGTTCCCCTTTGCAAAAGAAATGCACAAGGTACGTACGTAGTTGTCTTTATCTGTCTAGAGCAGAGTTTCCCAAAGGCAGGAAGGTGCCAGCCGTGGAGGGAGCCCCGACACCACCTTGAGAGCAGTCACCCAGTGGGAAAGTTTTCCCCTTTCAATTCTTTTCCAGTCTTGCTGACTATGTCAAGGAGAAGAAAACTCAGCTGGTCCTACAGTTTTCAGTGCCTCTCTCACACCTATCCATCCCTGTTTTCCACCTGGGAGAAAGCCTGTCTCACAGTCACATCCTACAGCAGACACAAGATGAAAGTATACAGCTAGAGGAATACATCTTGCTTTGCATTCTGTTTATTTTTAAGACTAATTTCTGTTTATGGCAAAGGATACGGTTTTCGGGTTTTGTATATATATAGTTTCTTCTTTAAGGAAATGTATTCAAGCAAAATGAGGATCCAGTTAAGAAAGTGTATTAGTAACTAAGGGGAATTGAAATTTTTAGTTTAATTTAAATTTAATTTAAAATTGTTAAATAAACAATAGTTCAGGCGCTTTGCAGCTATGGCCCAGGCCTGAGCACGACTCCTACAGGCATTGGGGTGGGTGAGTCCCGTTCAGTCCCCGGCTCTGGTTCAGACTCTACTTGACCCAGAGGAGGACGGTGCTCAAAGCCAGGTCCGTGGCTGCATGTCTGGCTGTGGCTACGCCAGACGCTGTGTAGCACTAGGCCTGATTTCTGGCACCACTCAGTTTGCCCCATTGCCAGCACACATGCAATCTAAAACCAGTGTGCAGCGTGTCATGACTGAGCCTGGACAGTGAAGGGAAGCCCCCTCTGCAGCTCTCCCCTCCCAGCCGAGTGACCTGGGGGCGGAGTCCCGGAGCTGACTTCTCTGTCAGTTAAGGAGGATATTGTTGATCTCTCTGACCCCTGTGCTGTGTGGTGACATCCTCCTGTATGTGAAAGGTGCCCAAACTCTGGGTGACTCACCTTCCAGTTCTGGATCTGGTCTCTCCTCCAGCGGGGCTACCTACCATCGTTTTATTTAATAAGCAGTTATAGAATCCTACTTACGTGTCCTTGGGCTCTTCATGAGTATTCACTCAGTCAATTCTTACATGCTATGGGCAAGGGTCTACCCAATTTACAGGTGAGGAAACTGAGGCAGGGTGATTCAGGTCGGACAACTAGAAGCAGCGGAACAAGATCTGATGTCTGTCAATTTGGCCATGAATGGCTGACATTGGAGAAGCACTGCCCCACCCTCTCAGCTGACAGAGGGCCCAGTTGGTCCCGCCCCATAACCCAGGGAGTTGGTGTGAGTGTAAGTCCCACTCCAGCCAGAGCGTCCCCCTCTATTAATGGGGTAATGATGCCTGCCCCACAGGGCAGATGGCAGTATCACATGAAATAGCCTATGGGCAGGGCCTGGCGTGGAGCATTACCCTATCTCCCTTCTTCCTTCCCTCACTGTCCTCTTACCCCTCTCCTAAAGGCATCTCCCTCATTCTTTTTTCACTTGTTCACCAGAAACACGCTAAAAAGAAACATAAGTATCAGAAACAGTACTGGGATGAGAGTCAAGCCTTCTAACATCTTGCCCTGGGTCCCCCAGTACCCACTGTGTGACCTTGAGCCTCAGTCTACCCTCTCTGAGCCTCAGTCTTTTCATCTGGAAATGGGCAGATGTTATCCCAGATCAGGGGTCAGAAAACTATAGCCTACTGGCCAAATCGAGCCTCTCTTTTTTAATAAAGTCTTATGAGAACAGAGCCATGCCTATTTACGTACATACCATCCAGGACTCCTGACTGCTCTAGCCCTGCAGTCTTTTCCCCATCTGAGGAGATCTGGCCAGAGGTTTTGTTTAGCTCGCTCCTCTTTTCCCACAGCCTAGAACAGAGCATCGCATACAGGAGGCTTCCACTAGACACTGTTGACACTCTCAGACTACGATCATGGTTGGGGTACCGGGTCCCCTCAAAGGCCTGCAACCTACATGCCTCCTTCAGCTGTCATTAAGCAGATGATTCAGAGATGATGGCAGTCATGGAGAGGTGCCACTCAGGTCTCTCTTCAAGAAAGAATTTGCAGGTCAGCTGGAAGGAGGCCAGTGTGCTGACATCCTTTAGCTCTTGGTGTCATCCATTTCCACCTCAGCTTTCAAGCTGAGGTCAGACATTTCTGGGGCAGTCCCTGGCTAATAACTGGTCTCGACAGGGGTACTAGGGCCTAGCCACTTGTGCCCAACATGGGACTCCTTAACATGCAGTCTTTGTTCCGGAGCTCCCCACTGCCATTTGTAGAGAAGGAGACAAGTCTCCGTGAGCTATGGAGGATTGAATGGGCCAGTGACTACAGCCCGCCTGAGTTTGGAAGCAGCAGGAAGTAGGCACAAGAATCACGTAAGCGTAAGTGTAGATTGCTACGTCAGCTTCATAGGAACAGCTGATTGGAGAGGGAGGCTTAATTCTGTGGCCACATCTGAATTCCTAAGACTTCCCACAGAGTTCAATTCAACCACACAACTCAGGCGTTTTTCCTCCCAAAAGGAGGGGCTGGGTTGCACCCCTTCATTCCCCACCCCAAAGTCACCCTGAGTTCAGTCACTCTTCCCAAAGAAAAGACTGAGTCAGGGGCTGGCGAGAGGCCGTACTGTTCACCTCTCACTTTCTTATCCTGCAGAGGGGAGAGCAAACAGTGTCCGCTCTCTGGGCACTCAAGGAGTGCGAAATTAACAGGAGGGACTTGTCTCAGATCACATGTAGGCTGCTGACGCCAGCGTTGGAACTAGAAGGAAAAGAAAAACTGACAATTTTGGACACAATCTATTGAGAGGCCATGCAGGAAATAGTACACGCCACATCTGGCGTCTGGGAAGAAGGTAATGAAGGAACTAGTCACAGAGTATGGACAAGGCAAGGGGACCAGCAAAAGAGATGCATTACCCCTCCTTAGGGTGCAGTTGGACATGGAGAAAACTGTGTTACTGGAGCCCAATGAGAACTGGAGCCTAGTGGAGCAGCTGACTCGTGGGAGCCATAGTTCTAAAAGCACTCCGGCACCCCCTCAATGCCAGCACTGAAACAAGGAAGGAGTAGAGAAGAAATAGCCCAGCCTCTCTCCACTGCCACCTTCTGAGCTCCTATGGGCCATTCCATTGGCCGATGCCATAGAGCAAGGGAGTCTGGGTAATGGAATCCATAGGGGCCACCTTCCCAGGGATAGAGCAAGAGGGAATGGACCTGGAGGGTGGCAGGGCCATGGAAAGGATGCAGGTGGGCAAAAAACAGAGAATGAAAAGCATAAAAGCTGACTATGTCGTGTCCTTTACGTATTTCATTTAATCCTCCTAGGAGCTTTGCGATAGGAGACGTCTCTCCCTTGTGCTGGTGAAGAAGCAGAGGCTCAGACAGGTTTGGAAACTTGGCCAAAGGAGCACAGTGAAGAGTCGCTGAGGCCAAAACTGGAGTCTCCGTCTTTAGTCTTTCCACTCCCCCACAGCAGAGGGGTCACCCAGCTTCCCAGGGCTCTGTCTGGGTCCCTACTAGTCTGGAGAAAGGCTGGCTTTTCTCACTGAATGTTCCAAAGTTTTATAAATTCATCCTACATTAGTTCCAGGCACCATTTTATTTGCCAATTCTGCAGCAAAGTGCGAGTCTCCACTAATCAAGCCCCAAAGGCCATCGACTCTGAGAGCTTTCAGCTTCATTACCCAAGTGCACCCCTCATTGCGTTTCTCCAGACGTTTAGAAGCATCTGTTCAGCATTTGGCTTGTGAAACAGTCTGACCAGAAGAACTTGGATGAATGTATCGACAGACAATGAGGGGGGAAAAAGCAGAGTGGGAAGGGTGTGAGAAGAGGCCACCCCATCCCTGAGTACGAGGCAGGAAAGTCCTGTGGAGTTGAGGTGCAGTGAGGAGGGCATGGGAGGGACGCTGCTGTCAGCTTCCACACAAAGCTGGTGCTTCATAAATTGTCCTGAAATGAACGTGCACGTGCCTTGTGCCTGTAAGTATAATGTTCCAGGGAACGTGCCCTGCATAGAGCCAGAAGCTCAAACACAGTGGCTGAGGGCAGCAGGACACAGGTTCCAATGCTGACTTCCCTGCTCATTGGCTGTGATAGTGGGTGAGTACTGGCCTTTTCAGTCTCACCTCCCCAGTTTGTAAACTAAGAATCATAAACATGAACCAAATGACCAGGACCTACCTCAAAAGACTGGTAAAAAGAAGTCTTAAATGATGGAAGAGTTGGGAAATAGTTAACCCTGTAATTGGTGTATAAAAAGCATACAATAAATGATACCTGTGGTTATTTTAACGAACTATGTGAGTCTGGGCAAGTTACTGACCCTCTCTGTGCCTCAGTTTCCTCATCTATAAATGGGGATAAAATGGTGTCTACCTCATTGGGTTGTTGTGCAGATTACATAAATAAGCACGTGGAATGCTAGCCCCGGTGCCTGATGCATGGTATGAACTCCCTAAATGCTAACTCTCTTATCTGCAACCGTCATCATCAACAAAACTAGTCTCTCTTCCCTTGCCTCTTACTCATCCTGCAAGGACCACCTCCTCCAGGAAGTCCTCCTGGACCTTGCTCTGGGATCTCCAAGCTACACAGCTTTAACCCTCCCACTATTATTGTATTGAAATGACAACCTCCTAGGCTGACCTCCTTCACCTATCTGTTTCCTCCCTGGAGCCAGGAACTGGTTCCTCTGTTTTCTATCCTTCCCATTCCTCTGCCAGGGCTCATCCCACAATAGGCTTTCCAGCTGGATGAATAGAATGGAACTGAACTGGAACTGACACTGAGTCTGAATATAGGTGGTAAGGGAAACAAAGAGAAATACAAGAAAGTAATAATTCCTGTTCTCTGGGAGGTAATATTCTGTGTGGGGACAAAGATGCGCCAAAATTTGTTGAGATAGGTAGGCATGAGATGGACTTTGTGAAAAGCAGAATCGAATGCAGTGGGCCTGAGATTCTGCATTTGTCACAAGTTCCTAGATGAGGTTGCTCTACTGGTTCACAGACCCCATGTGTAGTGGGGTGCTGGGATCCTTCCACAGGGCTCTTTTCCCCAAGTCTTCCCTTCTAGCCTACCCACCCCAATAGCTTCCCTTCCTCCAGACCCTCCACTAGCATTTACCCCTGGTGGAAAAGGTGGCTAGGGTCCCCCTTCAACACCCTGCGTCCCTCTTCTCTTTGATATGAACACTTTTTTCAGTCTTATCTAAACTTATGTAAAAAAAAGGTCCAAGTCCTTGCAAACTATCTTCCCTGCCCACTGACAGCCCAACTGCCCCCTAAACTCCTGCCGTACAGAAATGTTGGGCCCCTGTTTTCCTTGCACATTATCATGGTCAAGAGCAGAGCTCTGGAGTTAAGTGGCCTGGGTTGGAATGCTGGCTCTGCCCTGTACTGGTCTGTACTGGTTGTGCAACCTTGTACATGTTACGTAGCCTCACTTTCCCTCATCTGTAAAATGGGCATACCAGCAGTACATCTATAATACTTCCCAGGGCTGTTGAGAAGGTTAAATGAGTTAATATCGAGAGAGCACCTAAAACAGTACAGCATATGTAAGTGCTATGCTAGGCTAGTTAGATGATTAATTACATCTCCCCTCATGCTGCAGAAACCCACAGCCATTCATGGTTACTGCCCTTGGGGGTTGTGCGTGTCACTCATCTCAGTAGCTTTCTTCACAACAACCTTGACACCTGTTGTTATTATTCCTGTTTCACCGGGACCAACTTCCGGCTCAGAGACATTAAGTAAGTTACACAGCCAATGTCAAATGAAGTGGCTATGAAGTAAATAAGGGCATGAATCAATTTAGCCCCAATCCTGAACAAAGCACTGCACGCATAACCTAACTCAATAGTTGCTGGATGGATGAAAGCAAGAAAGAATTAATTATCCAAAGAGAACACCAGCAGTTTGTGGTGGGGCTAGAATCTGAACCTAGATGGTCCATTGCACCAAAAGAATCACACCCAGCCTGAGGGCGAGGGGCTGCCAAGCGATGAGATGATTGGTAACTAAAAGTTAACTTGTCCACAGTTTCCAGTGCTGTAAATGACACCTGGAACAGAGTAGTCATTGGTAACTATGCTACCGTGTTTCCCCGAAAATAGGACCAGGCCTTATATTAAGTTTTGCTCCAAAAGACGCATTAGAGCTTATGTTCAGGGAATGCCATCCTGAAAAATCATGCTAGGGCTTATTTTCCAGTTAGGTTTTATTTTCGGGGAAACACGGTAGGAAAGAGAGAAGGAGGGAGGGAAGGAAAGGAGGAAGGAAACGATTGAATTCATTCTGATCAGAAGTTCTGCTGTTTCATTCGTTCAACCCAATAGCCATTCAGCACAGCCAGACGTTAGGCCTCATTCTTGGTCCTGGGAGACAAAGCAGATATAATCCCTGCCCTTCTATGGCTCACATTCCAGTGGGGAGAGAAGGACAATAACTAAAGAAGGAGTTTTCAAAAGTAAATGACACTGTAATTTGGCCGGTGAAAAGTGCCATTGAGAAAAATAAAAGCAGAAAACTTGTTTAGGGAGTGGGAGCTCTGTTGCCCTTTTACAGCTTCAAAAATCCTGGCGCAAGGAACTTTACTTGGGTCCTTTTTGATTAAAAAAAAAAGAAGTCAAAGAATGCTAGCTGTCATTCAGTGAGTGCCTCTGGCAGTCCCCATGGCAACCACGTGACCAGTAGGAGCCCCTTTCATAGAGTGGGTTCAGAGATGCTAAGGAAACTTCCAGAAGTCAGACAATTAGTAAGTGGCAGCCTCAGTTATTTTCTCTCAGCTTTATAGCCACCCATCCACACTGTGTTCAGGAAGCTGGGCCTGGGGTGTGCAAATGCCATTTCTCAGACCCATCAAACAGTTGGCTTCCCGTTGGCTCTGCCAAGCGGGACACAAGAGGGGACTGATGACAGGAGGCAGTGAGAGGCACAGCCTGATGTCCCTACTTCTGTGCCCCAGCAACATCACCCTGCTCTGCAGTCTGTCACAGCCCCGTTTGTTTCCCCATCTCAGGGGCCTGATCCAAAACTTCACAGACCCCTCCTCCAACTCCCCCACCTCAGTCCTCATGTCTCCCTTGCCCGTGGGTGGCAGCTGCTCCCTGCGTTGACCTCTGGTCAGCTGCATGCTCCTTTTTTGCTCTTTCAGTCTCCCATCACCTGTGAAGTCAATCCCCCTATGAACCCTCTTCCCTGCAATGTCTCCTGTGGCTTGTTTTCCTGGATGCACCCCAACTGATTCAGTCCTTGCCAGGCAGGAGAGAGATCCACCAAGACGGGTTTGAGTCAGCATGGCTATGCCCTTGGTCTTGGATGTAGTATGCAGCCTTGTCTTTGCAAAGAGGCACACGGGATCCTTGGCATGTAGGATGGCAAGCCTAGTCATCAAGTCATTGCTCGCGTGGCTTGGGATGAAGGGCCATCATGGCACTTACTGCAACTTCAATGATCTTGTTCATGTATTTGTTCAGTCGTTCATCATCTGTAAGCTCCATGGGTACCAGGCCAAGGACATTTCCCCAGTGCCAAGCACAAGGCCTGGCACATAGTAATTTGCAGGTGGATTGCATGAACGGCACCGTGGCCCCAGTGAGGATTTGAACCCACACTTACTCGGATTCCAATTCCAGGGGAAGGATCATGTGACCTGCCAAGACCAAGCTGGGACTTCCACACTTGTCCTTGGCCGGAGTCACTATATTTGAAGAGGGAAATAAAAGCCATGGTGGGGGCCAGCCCAGTGGCTCAGGCGGTTAGAGCTCCATGCTCCTAACTCCGAAGGCTGCCGTTCGATTCCCACATGGGCCAGTGGGCTCTCAACCACAAGGTTGCCAGTTCGATTCCTGACTCCCACAAGGGATGGTGGGCAGCGCCCCTGCAACTAAGATTGAACACGGCACCTTGAGCTGAGCTGCCACTGAGCTCCCGGATGGCTCAGTTGGAGCGCGTCCTCTCAACCATAAGGTTGCCAGTTCAATTCCTGACTCCCGCAAGGGATGGTGAACTGTGCCCCCTGCAACTAGCAACAGCAACTGGATCTGGAGCTGAGCTGCGCCCTCCACAACTAAGACTGAAAGGACAACTTGAAGCTGAATGGCACCCTCCACAACTAAGATTGAAAGGACAACTTGACTTGGAAAAAAGGCCTGGAAGTGCACACTGTTCCCCAATAAAGTCCTGTTCCCCTTCCCCAATAAAATCTTTTAAAAAAGCCATGGTGACAGTTGCAAGCACACAGACTGGGAGTCAGACCCTTCAGGTGCAAATCCTGGCTCAAACATCTATAGTCATTTGGGAACTTAGTAACTCTTCTAAGCTTCCGTTTTTTCCATCTTAAATGGAATAACAATAATATCTACCTCTTTGAGTGTTTATGAGGATAAAATCTCAGCGAGCTGTTATCAGGCTATAACCAGGGAAATGACACATCAAGTTCAAGGATTCCAGGAATCCTAGCCTTAGAAGATCAGCAGACGTTTGCTCACAAAGACAATAATAAAGCTGAAATTAACACTTACTCCTGCAATCAGCAAGCTTTTCCTGAGCACCAACCTGCTAACTGTCCTTTTCTTCTGCTTCCGACACACCTCGCCCAGAGTTTCAATCTCTCCCCACCTTTGCCCCCAACCCCAGGTTCCTGGATCCTGACAAAAGGTGACTTTGGGCAAAGGACTTCACCTCTCTGTGTCTCCATTTCAATATCTGTAAAATGGAAATGGGGGGATTGAATGAGATTAACATCTAGGGAGGGCAGTACACAGTGGCCTAGATAAATGGCAGTTTGCTTCCTCCTGGAATTGCTTTATTTCCGCCACCCAGCGTTCCCATGATGTTTTCTCCTGGGGTGGGGAGGATGGAACGAGCATCTTGGGGAGACCCCATCTCATTCATTCATTCATTCATTCATTCATTCATTCAATAAAGTGAATACTATGTGCTGTGTGAAAAGGAGAAGCCTGTGGGGGATCCTCTTCACTGAACTAAATGACCCTCTAGACAGAGCTGAAATAACTGCAGCCCCAGCCTCCAAGGTGCTTGGGTCTGCGGAGACAGGCTTGAACAGTAAAGGAAACCTGGTGCAGGAAGTGACGGAAAAGAGGTGTCCCTTGGGACAGGGGGAGCCCACAGGAGAAGGTGACTTTCTCCTGAGTCTCGAAGGTTGCAAGGGGTTTTTAAAGACTATGAGAACATTCCAAACAGGGGGAACAACATAAAGGTATGATGGATTCAGATAGGGGCCTGCGTGTAACTCAGTGTGAAGGAGAACATGATGGGGGTGAGGGGCCCAACATGCAGGGCCTTAAATGCTGGGCTAACATGGAGGGGAATCTAGAGGGTGTCAAAACTGATGGTGTCCAGAGGCCCTGTGGACAGAGCTTTATTTATTGGCCACCTACTATGTGTCGGCCACTGTAGTCGAGCATTTTCTATACTCTCCTGGTGTATTTCTGTTAGCAAACTGGAACATCTTTTGTTCTGATTATAAAATTAATGCAGACACATTTTGGGAAAAAAATCAAGTAATATAAAATGGAGGGGCAAAGATGGGAATGTTAGAGAGTGAGGGGACCAAGGATGGGTATGCTAAAGTGGGGTGATGAAGCATGGCGATGCTAGAGAGTTGAGGGGATCAAAGGTGGGTGTGCTAGAGAGTGGGGAGCAGTCAAAGATGATCGTGCTGGAGAGAGGGAGGCATCAAGTGTGCAGGGGGGTGGGGGGACAATTCTCACAGGTAGGTTCCTGCCAGATCCTGAAGGGCTTTGGATACTTGGCTCAAACCCATCGCTTTATCAAGCTAAGGCCACACCACTATCTTCTGCTGACTGCTTGGGCATCTGGAAGCCAATTTGCAAGTACTACAGTGAAAAAAAAATTATGCGTTAATGGAAAGCTTTGCGCTCATCGAAGTCCTAATTTCCACTGGTTTTTGGTTTTCAGCTCTATAAATCCTAAATGTGCCTTTCATTTCATTTTTCCAGCCTTTGAGGACATCTGTTTGGCATTTGCCTTGTATGATTGGGAAGGTGGAAAGGGGGTGCCAAGTTAAGTTCCTTTTTAACTTCTTTGCATTGAAGTAAAAGACCACAAATGTGGCCCAGAGCACCCGGACAGCAGCCGCTCTCTCCCAGCTCCCGAGGCCGCCGCTCACCTTCCCGTCCTCAGGTGCTTTCTGCAGATGGCTCAATTTCAAGTTAACGTACTAAAAACACAATCTACAGGCCAATACAGGGCCACTTCACGTGTTTCCAATTTATGGTTTCTAGCGTGTTGTAATATGGATTTTATATACATGTATAGTCAGGTTTTTCTCTTTTTTCTTTCGATGTGCCTTACTCTGCCTATATATTTCCATTTTAATTTGGCCAAATATTGCTGAGCTGGATCTGTGGGCTTTGAAGAGGGGACAAACGCTTACATAAAGTCTGCATTTGCTACTGGGGACCGTTGGTGTCAAGAGGCCCTGTGGACAGAACTTCATTCACTGAACTATGCGTCGTCGGCCCCTGTTTTCACACATTACCTATGCTCTCTTGGGTGTTTTTCTTTTAGCAAACTGGGATACCTTTTGCTCTGATTATAAAATTAATGGAGACTACATTTTGAAAAAGATCAAGCAGTATAAAATGGATTTAGTAGATTGCAAACACTTCCCATGTGCTTGTCCCAGAGGGATAAACACTGTTGACAAGATGCTTGGTTTATACTTCCAGAGTATCTATGTAAAGTAGTCAGAAAATACATAAATCAATGCATAGTGTCCAGATTTTTCAAAAACCGAGCAATGCCGTTTGCAGCGTTCCACAGTCTGGGGTGTGTGTGTGTGTGTGTGTGTGTGTGTGTTTTAATTTAGGTTTCACTCCAAATCACTGAATACAGATTTTCTTCAATGGATGCAGCACAATTTATTGGGGAGCTGGCACCCTCTTGTTGAACCTGCTCTCTATCAATGGGTGGATATATGTGTTTTCAGTCCTATACACTGGGTGGTCCCGAACCTCTTCCTCCAAACATCTTTGCCTTTGCTCAAATTACTCACCAGGATCAATTCCACCGAGTGGAATTCCTGGGTCAGAAGATATAAACGTTGATTGGAATCACCGAGTTGATATGGTTGAGCCAATTTCCACGCCACTAGCTGTGCAGCCGAGGACCTGATCCTCAGACCCTCACCTCGTCACCTCATAAACCTCAGCTAACTCTGCAAGGGAAAGTTTCATTTCCCTCATGCCCTGAGGAAACTGAGGCTGCTGCCAGAGGCTCAATTCTTGGAGTTAGAGATTCGGCCCCACCCACAACCCACCAGCGCCATCTGACTGCAGGGAAAAGTATGCAAGCATTAGAAACAAATGTGCTCTGGGCTGTCCTTGCTCCAGACATGGGGACTCCATAGAAACCCTGCAGAAAAACTTGCTGCCCAAGAAGGGGAGGCCAGGTGGGCAGCCACGGGTTGCCAGTACGTGAACATGAGCAGGGCTCCCCCTCCAGGCAGAGGCAGCCCCACACCAGGGGGCATAGTTAAGGGAGTGGATCAAAATCCAGATGCCCAGCCCCCACCCCCTGCAGGAAACCAGCACAATGGCTGCAGGTGCG
Organism: Rhinolophus sinicus; assembly: GCF_036562045.2. Classification (NCBI taxonomy): domain Eukaryota; kingdom Metazoa; phylum Chordata; class Mammalia; order Chiroptera; family Rhinolophidae; genus Rhinolophus; species Rhinolophus sinicus. Next base: position 8,820,250 of record NC_133753.1, on the reverse strand, counting down.
ATGGCCCTGTCTGGCACTTGCACCCCATCTGTCAGATAGAGAGAAGGGTGACCTGCCCTTCGGGCCTGTCATGCAGGTAAATCCCGCATGCCATGGAAGCGGACGTTTCTGGATGTTTCTCTCCCCAAATAAGGACTCTGGGCCTAGAGCCTGCCCCGCCCCTTGCCTGGCTGGCAGTCGCCCCCACACCTCCCCAATGGGGGGGGACTGATCATTTCTCCAATTTGCCCCTCGGCCTGTGTGCTCTGCCTGCTCTGCTCTCGCATGAAAGCCCGAGTCCTTTTTATTGAGTTATAAAACCAGGATTGTTTTTGGATTGAGTTGGTAAAAAGGCCTGGAAACTTGGTAATTTGAACTTCTCAGGTTTGGAGACAGATCTTGTTGCTCAGAGAGATAATGAGGGCTGCGTTTGCAAGTATTAAATTATTTTCATTTTTTTAGACGGTGCTGGAGGCGACTGGGTTCTGCCCCCTCAGAGGCCGCAGCATGACGCAGGATGGGGCTATGGGTGCACCCAGCGGAGGGGACCTGGCAAGGCTGGGGCTGGGCCCTCCAGGGACAATCTTCGGACCCCAGCCAGGGAGGGGATGCAAGGGACATCTGTCTCAATCTCCTTTGTAGGATGTGGGGGGCAGAGGCTTGTGGAGGGGCCGTGGCTGCGAAACTAAGGAAACCTCCTCCGCTATTCAGTCCCACCTGGGACAGGGGCAGATGACCCCCAAGTTTGCTCTTATTCTGCTGCAATCCACTGTGTGACCTTGGGGAAGTCACACACCGACACAAAGCCGCAGTCTCCACATCTGTAAAATGGGAACCCAGAGCACCCTCTCCGTCCTTATAGGATCACACTGGCTGGACTTCTCACCCTGCAAAATGATGGCCCACGTTCTCTATGTGTCCAGATCCCTCCAGCCAGAATCCCAGTGGTAATGCAGGAGCTAATACAGCTCAATAAATCTTAATACCAACTCTTATTTCATGGACATGTCTGAGGGCATCAGCTTTCAGGCTCAGGAACTTAATGCATGTTACCTCTCATACCTGCAGAAATGATCATTCAAAATCACGATGATACCAATAGCTAATGCTTTCCCACTGCTCACCCTATGCCCAGCACCACCTCCTAGGTGGGTGCAATGGCCAGTGGGTGAAGACATGAAAGGCACACACAACAGTGCCTGGGTCCACCACTATCTTACAGAGTCCAGCCATTTTCCCAAGGCCATGGACTTGAATGACAGAAGAGGGATTCAGCTGCACAGCCCTGCCTCTCAGGTGACGACGAGGGACTCTATCCCCAAACGCTTGGCCTTCTGCGTTGCGAAGCTCATGGAAGGAGTAGGGAGTGGGGGAAGGGGGGTACCGTGCTCTTAATAGTTACCAAAGGGAGGCTGAGCTGGGATCCAACCTCCCAAAGAAGCAGGGGGCTCTAGGTCACCCCAACGGCCCCCAGTGCTAATGTTTCCAGGCCTGTCTTCATGTGAGCCCTGAGAAGGCCAGCCCTATTTCTCTTACGCAAAGCGCAAACTGTGGCTAATCTGAAGTTCCATAAGCACCATCCCTCCCGGCCCCCAGATGCCCGTTGAAAAGCACACGCTGTGCCAAAGACCATTTAGCCCTGCAGCCGGCAGATCCTCTGGCCCTGGAAAAGCCAGCGTCGGCCCCGTGACTGCATTCTCTCTTACATCTCTGGCATGACCGGCCCAGAAACTAAACATCATCCACAGGGCCGGACTATTTTCTAGACAGCAGCTCCCTTATAAAATAGGGCGCCTCTCTCGGAGCTGGGCTCTGGATCCCGTCAAAACGACGTGTGTCTTTCCTTTCCTTCCGCGAGAAGGTGAAATACAAGCCTGTAATAACACCGTGCCCCTGTTCTCCTCTGGACAAAAGTCAAAACTCGAATCTGATAAATCTGAAATCAACGTTAATTTTCTAATTGGGCTTCATGGAGCTGGACGTGGTGTCACAGCCAGGGGTGTTTCACGTCGTATGTTATTGTTGGTGCTGACAGAAGAAATGTATCTTTCAGGAGAGTCAAAAAGAAATTAATATTTCCATGATTCCGGGGAACTAAATATCCCTCATTCTGCGTATTACAAAGGGGCTTATGTCCGGCCCCAAAGGCACACCTGAGGGTGACCTTTTACCCTCCACACTTATTTGCAGACCAAGGACCCTCTCCTCATTTTCCTTCCAATCTGAAAAACTCCTATTCGCCTTCCAAGACCCAGGTCAGAATGCTCACTTCTGAGAATCCTTCCCTACTCCCCTAATCAATTAGTCGCAGCTTCTCCTTTGGTAACTGAGCGTCTGATGTGCCCCTGCACCTTCCGAGCCCATTTAGAGACTTCCCCTGGCTCCTTTGCCGCTCCAGAAGCAACTCTAAGACAGGAAAAATACCTCTTCTATTCTTCTGACAGTCCCAGAGCAAGCCCGCAGCATCCAGGAGGTGCCACTTGAATGCTTGTTGACTGAATAAATAATTATTACTTTTATTATTAGTGAAAAGTAGTGATTCTCAACTGGCTGATTTTGCACACCTACGCTGGCCCCTGGGAGTCACCTGGCAATGTCTAGAGACATTTTGGGTTGTCACAATTTTGGAGAGGAATGCTAATGGCATCTAGTGGGCAGAGGCGGAGCTATATACTATGGCTTTTGTGGGCCCTACACACTTTTACCGTCACGAGTCCCTTCTTCTGTAAAAAACAAACAAACAAAAAAATTAAATTATATTTTAAAACTTAGTTGGTATGAAGAGGAATATAATCCCAGCTGGTTTCATTATTATATGTTCTTTATTATTATATTCTTTTTTATCTAGCGCATGCACATTTTCTGCACATCGATTTTAAAGTTAAATTAAAATTAAAACGTTTTTGTAAGCCCATAAAAGAATCATGAGCCTTAGGCACTGGGTCTACTGTGGCTGATGGGTAAGTGGTCCTGGGTAAAGGCCAGGGAGCCTGTTAAATGTCCTACAGTGCATAAAACCCCCCAAAACACAGAACTATTCGGCCCCAAATGTCAATAGCGCCTAGGCTGAGAAACCTCTTATGAAGGAAAAGTCCAGAATATTAAAGCCTGGAAACTGAATGTGGGAGCTCCCACAGCAACTGTAATGCAACACTGGAAGAACATAAACTTTTGGTAATTAGCAAGACTTTGGGGTAGGGAAGAAGTCGATGAACATAGCACACACTTTCATTAGAGCATTCATAAAAAATCCAAATGTGTTTTTCTTTTTTTCTCCAAATGGTGGATAGAGCACGGAACACATATTTTGTTCATAGTCAGCTATGCAGGCAATGGGCAACACTTCATTATTCAGACAAATTGGGGAAGTCCCATGATGCCTCCTGCCTCGTGGTCAGCTTCTCATTATCATGAAACAGAGCTTGTTGCTCAGCAAAGCAGCTCAGAGGTACTGATGCTGAGCCCTTCACCTGCCTGCTAAGGTGTCCAGGCAAACCTGCCCCCGGATCGGATCAGTTTCCAGGATGACTCTTCTAAGAGAGGTGTCGGGTAACACAGAGTTCTGAGTTGGGGGGGGGTCTGTGTTAGTCAAGGTTCTCCAGAGAAACAGAACCAACAGGGTAGTGTTGGGGAGGTGGGTAGGAGAGAGTTATTGTAAGGAATTTGCTCATGCAATTATGGAAGCTGATGAGTCGAAAATCTGCAGAGTAGGCTGGCAGGCTGCAGAGCTGGAGAGAGTTGCAGTTTGAGTCCATCTGCTAGTAGAATTCCTTCCTACTGGGGGAGGTCACCCTTTGTTCTTCAACTGATGGGGTGGGGCCCACCCACATTAGGGAGGGTAATCTGCTTTACTCAAAGTCCAACAATTTATACGCCAATTTCATCCAAAAACAAACACCTTCACAGCAACATCCAAATATCTGGGAACTGTGGTCCAGCCAAGTTGACACATTAAATTAACCGTCACAGGGTCTAAATTGTTTTTATTCTCTGTTGCCCCACTCTTTCTCTCTGAATGACCAACGAACAACCATGCTGGAAAGGGAAATACACAAGGTTTCACATCAAAAGGAGGCAATTTGCATTCATTGAGTGCTTACTGTGCACCAGGTATTTGCAAACACGATTTCCTGTGGTTCTCACAGGAGCCTTTGGGGGGCAATACCAACCTTATCTGATAGTTTTGTCACTTGCCCATCAACTGGTCATCAGCAGAGCCAGCACTCAAACCCAGGTCTCTCCTGAACCAAAAGCCGTGCTTTATTGACTCCCACTTGGCCAACAGCTACCTTGGTGACACCAGGGGAAGGACAGAGGCAACCCAGATGGAGGAAAGAACACTGGATCAGAGTCACGAATGAGTGGGAACCCTGCGCAAATCTGTCACCGCTCAGTTACTGCGACCTCTGTTCCTGCTTGTCCCCAACACTCTCACACCAGGCTCTCTGTCTCCTGTACACACACACACAAAAACACACACAATATATAGATAATGCATATGAGGTGCCCAATAGTGCATGCACATTTTTTTGCATATTGAAATAATGGTAGTTGTTATAATAATAACTATAAATAATGTATACGTGCTAGTGAAATGGTCCCATGTCACAGGTAAGGGAGGAGGGGCATAGGAAACAAAAGGGTAGGGGGAAGTAACTTAAAATTAATGAAACTTTGGAGTTTAACCCATCTGATACCACAAAGTCCCTAAATAAATGATCAACAGCTTCCCTTTTTCAAAGAACACATTGTTCTCGCCCCTTTGGTGACCCTCCTCACAGCCTGGTTAAGGGGGAAGGGCAGGGACCCTCTGCCCTTCTGATAGGTGAGAAATCTGTGGCTCAGAGAGGCTGAGTGCCCTCTCCAAGGACACACAGCATTGTGCTCTGAGAATTCGAGCCAGGCCTCCTTCCATTGCTGTCTCCACAGAGAGTAGACAGCCCAGGGAAGGGAGAGTCTGGAGGGTCTTTAAAGCATTCGAGTATCTGCTTTCTCTGTCTCTCAGGTCAAATTGGGATCCAAACTCCTTCCCCACAAAGGGGGAACCACGAGAATTAGCGACAACCTCTGCAGTGGTCCCCTCCTGGTACTTGGCACAAAGTGTGTAATAAATAAATGGTGGGTAATAAGTAATTACGTAGCAGTTGCTATTATGATCACCATCATTCTACCTTCCAGGTTCAGCAGTTTGCACTGCAGCACACAAAATCCAGAGGCCCTCAATCGAGAGGGGGGATAAAAAATGCCGGTACAAGTATGTCTTACCGTCCTTTGTTCTACCCCATTCTTCCAAATGTCTCCCAGGCCAGAGATTTCCATGGCGGCTACACAGCGATTCCCTATTTTTCACCTCAAATGTTCCTATTTACGGTCTGCAAATGTTGGCTGGGATGTGAGGTGAGGACTTTTTTCATTTGCACCCAGAAGGCCCATAGCCATTACATCATTCTGAATTTCCCGGGCTTGTTCATGACGGTACACCCACCCTCCCTGGGCAGACACCCGCTTTATTTTCTGCATGACATGCGAGGCCAGGAAAATTCAGCACAATAGCCGTGATGTTGGAAGGAGCTACAGAAGGAAGACCCAAAATCAGGATCAGACCTTCAGCTGGGATGGAGAAAGGCAGGCTTCTAAATGATATGTGGGCTGGGGAACCTGGCCATTCCCCAGCAGCATAAGGGCAGAGGGCTTTATTGTCTTTGAAAATATGTATTTTTCGCTTTGGGGAAAGACGTTGGTTGAGTTCATCACACCCCTCGTTTCATGGCTCACTCTCACTCTAGGTCCATTCAAGGCATCTATCTATCTTGGTTCATTTACTTACTTCTTCCCTTTTATTCTCAGCGCCTACCCATCCCCCTCTCCCATGGGCAATCATTCCAATGCCTGTGACTTTGTGCATCGTATCTGTGCGAAAGTATTGAATTTACATAAGCGGTAGTGGGTCACGGGTCTCCTGCTTCTTACTCTTTTACTCAGCACTATGTTGTCAAAGATCTAGCATTACACAGCTAACTCCTGCGGAGTAAGTATTCCGCAGTGTTTGTCCACCACACTTTATGCACCCATTCCGCCAGGACAAGCACCTAGGGCTACCTCTGAGTGCCCTGCATTCAATGCCCAACTTGCAACCCTATGATGAACAGCCTGTATGTGTCACCTTATGGGGAGATGTGTGAGAATTTCTTTAAGAAATAATATCCCAGGTGGAATTCTGGGTTATGGGGTATACATGTACACCCCATAACCAGGTGACTCTCTAGGATGGCTGCATCCCTCTAAACGTTCCCACCAGCCATGCACAAGGTTTTTTCTATATCCCCGCATCCCCGCCAATGTTTCGCATTATCCTGCCTTCTTTTGTTTTGCCAGCCCAATAGGTATAAGTGATATCTCATTGCTGTTTTAATTTGCATTTCTCTGTGTGCTGCTGAGTTGGAGACACCTCTTCATTCGCTTGGTAGCCTTTTGGGGTTTCCTCCTCCATGAACTGCCTCTTCATCTCTCTTACCCAGTTTTCCCTTGCAGTTCCTATTTCTCCTTGTTTTGCAGGGATTCCTTGGGATAGTTTCCATATTGGGCCCTTGTCCATTTCGAACATTGCAAACACCTTCTCTCGGTTTTTTATCTGTCTGTGAACTTGCTCCAATGTGTCTTTCACTGAACAGAAATCTCGAATTATATTATAATCAAGTCCATCCTTTTTTTTTTCTTATGGTTTGTACTTTTGAGACACACACACACACACACACACACACACACACACACAGTAGTTTCCCACAAAAAAATGATTCCCTGTATTATCTCCTATATTATCTTCTATTGATAGTCAAGTCTTACTTTCGAGTTTAAGTCTCACTAGTTAGGGAACCTACGGCTCTATTTGCCTCCATTTGATGGCTCAGTTTTTCCAACCCCAGTGACTATCCATTCTTTCCCCCACTGATTTGTGGGAGCACTTTCATTGTATCTTGAGTCTCCATATGCACACATGGCTCAGTCTCTGAGCTTTCTATTCTGTTCCATTGGTCCAATGAAATGTTCCTTTTCCAAAGTGTTTCTATTACATGCCCAGGGACAGGAGGCTCACTACCGAAGACGATAGCTCCAGTAATGAAAGAAACACAGGCATTAGAGTCAAGCACTTTTGTACACTGGCCCACCCTGTATGCCAACTTATCACCCATGAACCTCAGTTTCCTCATCTGTAAAGTGGACAAAATATTTAGCTGTCATGACCGTATGAGATATATCCCCACACAGGGCCTAATGCAGCAAGTGGTCCATAAATGTGAACTTTTGCAGTTAGTCTTATTGCATCCAAACATGTGTCCTAGTAACTTCAAAATTCCACACTTTGATAATGTAACTTCTTCTATCTGAAGGCTCCTAAAAGTTGATAGGAAAGGGACATTCCCTCCCTCTGTGTCTCAGCTTCCACATCCGTACAATAGGTGGTGCCACTAGATCAAAGCTTACAAACTGCTTGCCCTCAGCCAGTTTGTGACATGTTTGATGTTGTTCATGCGGTTTTTTCCCTCTTAGAATCCAAATCTATTCTCATTTATAAAAGGGCAGATTTCACCTAAAAATCTAGAGTTCTGGCACCTCTTGAAAAATAAAAGGTTTAGCAATACTGGGTCTATTTCACTCATGGCAACAGTCTGGGGTACTGAGCCATGCGACCCCCACATGGGGCATGAGCTCTCAGTCCACCACAGCCCCACCCCTCCCCACTGTCCTGCTTCACTCATTGTCTCACCTCTGACCTCACAGTTCTTAAGATATAAGGGTTCCCTGCTCCTTGCACCTCTCCTAGTCTGTGAGTCCTGGAAACCAGGAGTTGCTACTCAAAGCAGAAACGTCCTTGATAAACTACCAGAGGAGACTCTAACGACTGATGATTTGCTATGGTCTTTACTTAAAACAGAAGCGCCTGGACTCTGAAGGAGACCATAGCCACCTTATTAAAGTTAGTGGAAAGGCTACTTTGATTTGCAAACCCCGTGAAGACAGTGGCCAGGTCCAGGGCTGAAGAGGACGGGAGCTGGGAGGCCCTCATAGGAACCTGGTGGGCTAGGGGTGCCCCCAGGATACAACTACGTCACATAGTGGTACCAATCTATCTTTGCTGGGGATCTCCTGGCGTATTTCACCAGGCATCTGAAGCAGACCTTCAGGAAGTAGGTAGTCTGGAGAGGTAAGGCAGGGGAGCCACGTAGACACAAAAACTGAAAAAAAAAAAAAAAGAAAAGAAACAATCACACTATGGCCCATTCTGGAGATGGAGTGGGCCCTTCCCAGTTAATTTCTGCAGGACTTCTGCGTGTGCCAACAAAATTCTCTCACCAAGTGTCTCTCAGTATAAACCATGCAGCAGAATGAAGAACCCACAATTTAGACAGAGCTGGCATTTAACTGCTTATGCAACCTCGGACAAGTCACCCTATGTCATTGAGCCTCAGTTTCCTCATCAGAAAAATGGGAATAACCAGAATACCTACTTCCCAGGGTAGCTGCGCTCCAGTTAATGGGCTTCTATTGCAACCCCCTTCATTCTATGGATGACAAAACTGAGGCGTGGGCAGGAAAACTGACTTACAACACACCTGTGCTTTTGAAAGTCCACATGGCCGGCTAAGACGTAAACCAATTAATCAAATCCAAGGGAAAACTTATTAAGAAGAGATCTCCAATACAAACAAGAGGGTACTATTTAACCAGGAAAAAAGATAAACAGAATAATACTCAGTGCTGGCCTCGCTGCAGTACGATGGAGACACGTGCATGGCTGTGATGGGTCTGTCTTGTCACCACAGATGAGAAACCACGTCACACAGTGGGCTCTCATTATATGTTTGCTGGACTGTTGACCTTAAAGTAATTTGGCAATTGTCTGGAGGGCTGTTAAAAATGTTCATTGGGGCAGCCAGATGGCTCAGTTGATTAGAGCGCGAGCTCTCAACAACAAGGTTCCAGGTTCAACTCCTGCATGGGATGGTGGGCTGCGCCCCCTGCAACTAAAGATTGAAAACGGTGACTGGACTTGGAGCTGAGCTGCGCCCTCCACCACTAGATTGAAGGACAATGACTTGGAGCTGATGGGCCCTGGAGAAACACACTGTTCCCCAGTATTCCCCAATACAATTTAAACAACAAATGTTTGTTATCTTTGTTCACTTTGGCTTCTCTGGGAATTTTCCAAGGACGCAATCTTATAGGAAAAAGAATGTATGTGAACTCACTATGTGCGTCAGGAAATGCTTTACAATGTTTTCTAGAATGATGCAGAGTACTGGGTTGAAGAGTGAGGGCTGGGGTCCGGCTGCTGCTGCTGCTGCCCACGGGAGCGTTTGACATGGCTATGAAGAGCTGAAGGTAGTCTACAAGCCTGGTAATGGGGACACGTACAGAAACGAGGTACCTTCACTCAGTGGTGTTTGAGAGAGACTGGGTAGCAGAAGAGAAAATATTCACATAATAATGTTAAGTCCAAAAAACAAAATAAAAAAATATTACGGAGGCGTTGAGGAAACAGAAGGAGAATGAAAATGGCTGTCAGAATAGTAAGATGAGGGCAGACTTTAAAGTTTCCTTTCTGTGATTTTTATAATACGTACACCTCGAGGTGAAACACTGCGTTCTGCAAACCCCTGAAACTCAGACTGGGGTCTCACCAAGGACTTGCTGATCTTTTTAGACTCAAAGCCACCCACTAAGCACCCACTACGTGCTAGGTACGCACAGAGCAAGGCACACTCTGCCATGTCAACGGGGAGCTCCAGTCCCCACTGATGAGGCCTCAAAGGGGACCCAGTGTCACAGTATCTAGAGATGGAAAACAGCGCAAGGAACTTGCCCAAGGTCCCACGGCTGAGAAGGGAAAAGTGGGGGTTGAAGCCCCATATGACCTGTGGACAAATTCTGGTCTCTTTTCAGCACCCAGGGTCTTCCAAAGAGATGGACCATGGAAGAGGGCATTAAACAGCCTTGAATGACAATGCCCAAGTTCTTCCTTACTCAAGGCTTTACAGTACTTGCAATGACCTCTGGAAGAAAGATGCTCCTTTAGAACAACGAGAAAGCAGGCCTGGGGCTGAGAACCCACCCCAGACAAAAAGCAGGAGCTGGAACTGAATACCTCCGCTGTGCTTTCAGTAGTCACATCATCTTTACGGTCATTTCCTCTATGATCATTTTCATCTCTGCATGGCAGGCAACACTTGTGTCCCTTTAACCGTAGTGATGGAAAGTTTCCTTTGCATTTCCTCTTCCTCCATCATGAATTTCGGAATGCATCTATTTCTGGATTTCAGGCTTCTGAGACTTTAGGTTTAACCACACCTCCATCACAGTGTTTTCATTTATAGAAAACCTGAAAATCCCGCCATCATGGGGCAAGTAGGGTCCACACATTCAATCACAAAAAATGTGTTGCATTGTTATGAAGTTACTGAAAACAGATCAGCTGATTGGGCCTAGGCTGTTTCATTTTTAAACAAATGCATTTAAGTTTTAAAACATGAAACAATTTATAAAAATATTAAGTGAACCATCATACAGGTGTCAGTCTGATGTGCAATGTATACAGCTAGCTGGTTGACATTTTGGCCATGTCACCTTAGCTCAGGCCTCTGAGCTTTGCAGACAAATTGTTCCTCACTGGCCTGGATTCAGGGTGCTATTTGGGGTTTCTTCTGAGCCACCAGCTTCTCTGAGGACTGGAATTCGTTTGCTCTACTGGAGCTGCTTGACTTGGAGCCTTTCGCCTAGACTAATCTGTCCCACTTTAAATTACAGCACTGCAGAAACTCAATGACAAAAGAGAGAGCTGGCCAGTGGCAGGAAAATACCATTGGAAGTCAGAAAAGCAGCCAAACCCTTGGTAAGCGGATTAACTCACTCAGCCGCTGGAAGGTGAGCCTTTTGGAGATGGCATCCAAGTCAGGAGGTGGGCCAGCCGGCTGTCTGTCAGGTGGGCTCCTTAATGCAAATGGAATGTGGGTTTGGAGCTGTGATGCAAATCCAGAGGGGCCAGGGATGGAATGCTCAGCAGTCACTGTTTCAGCCTGTGAATGCCAAGGTGAAGCAAATTTGAAATTACAAGGATGGGGAAAAAAGCAACAAGAATAGAAGCAGGTATCTGGAGGGGATCTTCCGTGGGCTCACTTACCCTTGCATTCCAAACCTATTATCTTTAGTGTGTGTAAAGGAACACTTTCTTCAGAAGGAGTCCCATGACACTCTGAGGAAAAATTAGAAGCAGTGTGCTGGGCAGATAGAAAATAGACAAAATCCATTAACATCATGGAAATTGCACAGTTAGATCAAATACTAGAGTTGGAATCCTGACTTAATAGATCACTACCCTTCCAGTAACATGTGTGTGCTCAGTGTGTGTATTATTTTTTAAAGAAATAGTTTGGCTACTATCCTTCAAGTATCCAAGGATACCTGAAAAAGATAGTCTAAGACAGACTACCCATCCATTCCTCTGATTGCCTAAGCTCTCAGTCTGTATCAGGTTAAAGCATGAAAAAGCTGTTTCCTAGACCACAAGAACTTAACTTCTTACAAAAATTCCTTTACTAAATTGCACTGAAGTAATAACATCCTTTGCTTTTATATTGGAATGCCATGGCATCTTTAGAAAATCCTATGCTGCTTAATATTTTCATGGGTAAGAATCCTCATGAGAAAATACTATTTGCAACATTTGAAACAAGGATTACTTTATCTCACTTAGAAGGTTGGTATGTTTCCCTTAATCGGACAAGTGTTACATAATTCATCCTATTTCTATTTTTGCATTGGCTACTAGGAAGCTCAAAGTTAAATTATTTGTTTAAAGACCAGTAACAATATTGGCCTAAATTTTGAGTATGATCATTTTTCTACTTACTTCAATATTTTTTAACAATCCTCAAATAACAATTTTAATAGTCCTATTATGTCTGAGTCTGGTATATATCATATCTGTTATTTATCAGATATATCATATATGCTGTATATTATATCAGATCTCTTTGCTGGCAACTGACAGATATCCAACTTAAGCAATAAATAGGGGAGGGGAATCTTATTGGTTCATATATCTGAAAAGTTGAAAAATTCAGGGTAGATCCAATCATAAAACCTAGAGACAAGTAGAATAGACACAGAAGCCAGCCTTGAACAGCTCCCAATGACCAAAGCTAGAACAACAAAATATATAACATAGTATTGAATTATAACCCAAAGTGTAAAATAAAAAGACATGAGTCCATACTTAGATAAATGAATAAATAAATAGGGACAAGAAACAAATCTTTCTTACAAAAGCATTTCAAATTATATATGTAGATACTCCCTTTCTAGGAGGTGGACCTTAATTCCTCCTAGTTCCCCAGCTTGAGGATAGGCTAGAGTTAGTGACTTGCTTCTGAAGAGCAGGGTATGCGTCCTGCCTTGTGAGGATGCAAGGAGAAAACGGCTCTCTGCAAACCAGGACGATATCCTCACAAGAACTGATCAAGCTGGCATTCTGATCTCAGACTTCCAGCTTCCAGAACTGTGAGAAATACATGTCTGTTGTTTATAAGCCATGCAGTCTGTGGCATTCTGTAACAGCAGCTGGAACAGACAGAGACAATAGTACAGAGAGCACCGTATGTCCCTCACCCAGCTTCCCCCCGTTGTTGACATCGTACATGATAGCGTCATGTGGTACATTTGTCACAAGTAAACCAACCTTGGCACATTGCTCTTAACTAAACTCCAGACTTTATTTGAAGTTCACCAGTTTTTCCATTAATGTCCTCTTTCCAATCCAGGTACCACATCACACTTAGTCATTATGCCCTCTTAGTCTCCTTTGGTCTGTGACAGTTTCTCAGACTGTCCTTGTTTTCCTGAGCTTGACAGTTCTGAGGAGTCCTGGCCAGGTATCCTGTAGAATATTCCTCAGCTTGGGTTTGTCTGATGTTTTTCTCATGGTTAGACTGGGGTTACAGAGTTTTGGAAAGAATACAGTACCATGGAAATGTGCCCTGCTCATCACATGATGTCAGGATTCCTGACATCAATCAGTGTGACTCAGCATTGGTGACATCGACCTTCGTCATGTGGGTTAGGTGCTGTTTGCCAGGGTTCTCCTCCACAACTAAGATGGACACTGCTACTGGACTTGGAGCTGACCTGCGCCCTCCACAACTAGATTGAAGGACAACGACTTGGAGCTGATGGGTCCTGGAGAAACACTCTGTTCCCCAAGATGCCCCAATAAAAATAAAAAAATAAAAATAAATAAATAAAATAATAGCAATAATAATAAAATGGTAGGCCTAAATCCAATTATGTCCATAATCACATTAAATCTTAATAGCCTGAACACTCCAATTAAAAGGTAGAATGATCAGAACGCATAAAAGAGACCCAACTATATATTGTCTAAAACTGATGTACTTTAATTATAAAGACAGATAGATTGAAAATAAGTTGGATGGAAAATAATTTACCATACAAAATTAAGCCTTCAAAGGATGGAGTGACAATATTAATATCAGGCAAAATACACATCGCACAGGGTATTAGTAGAGATAAATTACATATAAACACACATATGTAATCTTGAATAGCAGCCTACATGAGGTCATCTTCCTCAAAAGGTGTTAGGTCCGTGTTTGTCCTAGTCTTGTATTTCCCTTTTACGTTTTTATGTGGCTTTCCATCCACTTCCTCTCCACCCCCCCCCCCCACTTAAGCAATGCTAACACCCTACTATTTATCTTTTCCACATTTTCCCCATGCTTGTAAAATTATTTCTAAGCATATAATAAGTACACACATACATGTATATATACACATATAAAAGTGTTGTCAATATTTTGGGAAAACGTGGGTTCATACCATCCTACCATGCACACTTCACTTCAGCTTGTTTGCTCTTTCAATACCTTATGTAGATCACTTCAGATCCCCAGATACAGTGTAATTTATTATTCTCAATGAGTTAGTATTAAGAATTATCCATCACTATAATGGTAATGAATTATTACAAATTATCCACAATTTATTCAGCATTGAATACACAGTCTTGTTATTTATAAGTATTCCCAGGTGTGGGATTCTGGGCCACAGGGGCTGTGTTTGTGATTTTAATACATTTTGCCAGATTAGTTTCCGAAAAGGTCGTGACGATTGCACGTGCACCAACAACGGAGGCATATTTACCTTCTCCCCGGCACAGGAATCAGATGCTACCTGTTCAGCCTGAACTTCTGCACTGGCCCTCGTGGTTGGTGTAGGGGCAGACGCCGTTCTCCCCTGGAGCTCACACACATTGTCATGGGGCTCCAGGCCCACGGCTTCTCCAGCTCCTGCCCTGTCTCTTCCCTCCGGTTCCCAAATCCTAGGTCAGGCTGTGCATGAATCTGTTCATGTCCGCCTGCGCCAGGGGCTTCTGTGAGGACACACCCAGCTCTTCTGCAGTTCACCTACAGCATCAAGGGTTGGAGGAAATGAAAGACCAACGTGGGATCCCATGAGACGCAGTCTCCTGGTGGGTTCCAGCTTAGCCTTCCAAGTTCCAACTTGACCTTGAAGGCCCCCACAGTGCATTCGTCTTCTCTTCCATCCTCCAGCCCTGCTGTCCTCAGACCCACAGCCGACTTGGGGACAACACACTGGCATAGACTGTTTAACTGGTTCCCATTCACATGTGAGGTCTATGGTAAAACCATGACTAATACACCACCGTTGCTCTCACCACAGCTCTACCGTAAAGCAGAACTTTGAGCCTTGGTTGTTATGCTAATACCAGCTGTTACTACCACCAGCCATCATTTAATCCACAGATTGGAATTCACCAATGCCTTTGTGCAGCAAGTCAATTCAGCAAACATATACTGAGCACCTACTGTGTGCTCTCTGTGAGGTCTGTCCTCCCACTAGTAAGCCTCCTCTTTTATAAAGACAAAGAAAAGGGAAAATCTTGAGATTAGGATGTTTAAAAAGTTTATGCTTGTAGTTTTAGCAATTTCATATTAGATTCACACTCCAATTATTTTTAAGGAAAATAGACCTTTCATTGGGCGAATAAGAAAATGACCCAGCGAACTGCCAGCTGCCGGACATAACTCTTTGTGTGGGTGATTCCCTGAGAGGCTAAGATCTAACTAATTGCCTGATGCTGCCTTTCTTTAGAAAAAGAAAAACAAGACTATAACACACTGACATGAATCAATATCTTCAGAGTTTCAACAACAGTTTAATTTACACCTAACGCTTGGATATGCACATGTTTGAAACACACTCTTGTCACCTATTTTTAATACAAAATAAATAAGACAGCAAACCCCTGTTCATCCCATGGAGGTCTCAAAGCATCTCTGTAAATTTTTGATGCTCCCCCATCAAAAGGCGGGGTCTAATTGCCCTCCACTTGAAAATGGGCTGGACTTCGTTACTCTCCTGGAAGTGACTGTGCTTGATTTCTGAGGCTCATTCCTAAAGGGCAGCCCAGGCTCTGCGTGGCTCTCTCTCTTTGCGGACATGCACTTTTGAAGCTCTGCACCACCATATGGACTCCAGCTACCCTGACAGCATCATGCTGGAGAAATTGCGAAAAGAGTCCACACAAAGACTGACCTGCCCTCGGAGCCCCAGCTGACCAGAAAGACATGTGAGCCTTCCCAGTCAGACACATGAGCAAGGAAGCACCTTCAGATGGTCCCAGCCCCAGCCTCCATCCCATCATGCCCGTATGTGCGACACTGCATGAAAACCACCCAACTGAGCCTAGTCGACTGCAAGAACCATGAGAGACAATAACATGGTATTTTAAACCACTAAATGTTGGAGAGGTTTGTTACGCAGCAATAAATGAGTGGGAGATTCTGGGTAGAGAAATAAATAGCATAGTCACACTGTTCCCAGGGCTCACAGTCTATAGGGAGACAGAGACACAGTTTCAACACAGAGACACACAGACACATACCTAGAAACAGCCAGCCTGAAAGGTCACCCAAGAGATGTGAATTTAAACCTTAGCACTCTATGGAATGTACTCAAGGTTCAGAGGAAGCACAGAGACAAGACTAGTCTGGCTTCCCGATTTGAATCATGAGACATCTCACATCTTGTATCTAAAAGCAACAATGAAAAAAGCTTTTATTTAAATAACAGCCCTATGTGCAAAAATATTGGGAGCCCAAACCATTCCTGAAGCACAAAACATGCAGTTGGCTCCCGTGTTACATTTGTGCGGTGACCGGCACAGATGAGCGGACGGCTATCAGCATAGGACGGCACTTAAAGACTGCCTCTCCTTACCGTTCCACATATGTGCCGCTGTACGTTCTGAAAATGTTAGCATGGATTTCACACACACCCTTCCAGATACTGCAAACTTTTCCAATTGGCAGCTCAGAAGGGAAATATTCCTATTGCACACATTGGTCTAAGGGAAGGAGGCAGAATGAACGCGTTGGAGGGCCTGCTCTATAATGAATAATTTGCATCATCTCACTGGATCACAGGTCAGTCCTGCCAGGTAGAGTCTGTGACAGTCACCATACAGACATAGGAATCAAGTCTCAGGGAGAATGCGGTTTACCCACCGTCAGCAAAAGGCAGGGCTGGGATGTACAACCGAGTGTTCCTACCCCAAACCTCTTTCTGTTCTGGGTTGAATTGTATCCCCCAAAACGATATATTGAAGTCCTAACCCCCAGGATCTCAGAATGCGACCTGATTTGGAAAGAGGGTCATTGTAGATGTAATTAGTGAAGATGAGGTCATACCAGAAGAAGAAGGTCCCTAATCCAATATGACTGCTGTCCTTATAGGAAAAGGAGAAGACACAGAAAGAGTCACACACAGAAGAAAAAGCCTTGTGACGACGGAGGCAGAGACTGGGGTGATAAGGCCACAAGCCCAGGAACACCCAGGATTGTCAACCACCACCAGAAGCTGGAAGAGGCAAGGAGGAACCTTCCCTTAGAGCCTTCAAAGGGAGCAGGGCCCTGCCAACACCTTGATTTTGGACTTCCGGCCTCCAGAACTATGAGAGAATAAACTGCTGTTCTTTTAAGCCACCCAGCTTGTGGCACTTTGTTACAGTGGCCCCAGGAAGCTAACACATACCATGGTCCCCTGGAGTTGTGAGCTGCAAAGGGCGCTCACACAGCCCTGATTCTCATGACTGATCTGCACCTTGACAGTTGGAGGTAGAAGCAGTGGGTTCCACAGAAATCTGTGAAGGATTCAGTCTGTGCTCACATCAGGCCAAGCGTACACTGATCCCATTTGGCCGGACTGAAATGGTCTGGGATGGCCTGGGTGTCTGCGTGTCAGGAAACTTGTTTTACAGAAGGAGCTGGGAATTTTTTGTTCCAGTGTGTACTATATCACAGAAGTTTTTGTTTATCCAAAGGATTTTCCATGTAAATAAAGACATTTGCAAATTGATTTAGATTAATCAGGTGTGACTGCTGGATAAACAGAGGGAAAAACGCTGTCACTGAGATCCGGGAGCTGGAACAACCAGAACCCTGTGCACAGGCCGGCCTGCGACATTGGCAGTGGCAGTAGCAGGACTTCTGTGGTCCAGGAGAGAAGATGAAAACCAGAAAGGGAAAGAAACCCGAAAACATGAAAAACATCTTGGGGTGTAATCCCAAAAGAGGCAGCCAGGCTTAAAGGTCACCCAAGAGATGTGAATTTAAAGTATGGGTCCCCCCAACCTAAATCTTACAGATTCATGCCTTCTGGCCTTCTCCCACTCCTTCCCCACCCCCAAACACATGCATAGAAACAGACACACACAGACAGAAACATACACAGAGACACATAGATACACAGACACACACATACCTTCACCCTTGGGCACAGGGATAACTGCACATTTAAAGTATTTTTTAGAGAATAGAATTCATGTATTTGGCATCCAGTTAAATGAAATATTAAGTGAATATTTAATGAATAATAATTAACTGACATATGCTGAGCACTCAGCACCATGCTCAGATCAGCCAGTCTCCAGCCAACTCCCGGACTTGAGAGCAATAATAAATAGATGCGCTCACAGCCACTGAGTTTGGGGATGGTATTTTACACAGCAAGAGCTAACTGACAAACATTACATTCCTGACTGGTGAGACTCAATATTGTAAAGATGCACCTTCTCTACAAATAAAGGGTGTGTGTGGCTCCAATCAAAATACCAACAGATATTTATTTCTCTGGGACTTTTAAAATAAATTATAAAACAAAATGAGCCACTAAAAATTTGGGAAAGAAACTAATGGAGGAGGATAAGATTTTACCCCATCAGATATTTAGAGGTACCATAAAATTAGGATAGTTACATAACATAGCAACAGATAAATGAACCAATGGAACACAACCAAGGGGGCAGAAAAAATGATAGATAGATAGATAGATAGATAGATAGATAGATAGATAGATAGATGATGGATAGATAGATAGATAGATAGATAGATAGATAGATAGATAGACACAGGATGCTACAAACAACTATAGATAACATTACATTACAAATCAATGGTCGGGGGGTGATAGGTTGTATAGTAAATAGCATTGGAATAACTGGTTATCACTTTGAAAAACATAAAATTAAACTCTTACATCACCCTAGATACTAAAATAAATTCCAGATGGATTAAAGGCCTAAATGTAATAAATCAAACTATAAAAGTACTAGAAAAAAGTACAGACGACTATTATCATAATCTTGGGATAAAGCAGGCCCTTCTAAGCAAGACATAATCCAGAAGCCATTAAGAAATAGACTCACAAATTTTACTCCATAAACATTAAACTCTCTATACAGCAAAAGACCACAGACAACGTTGAAATACAAATGACAGTTTGAGAGAAAAGTATTTGTAATACATATAAGGGATGAAGGACTAGTTGCCCTGACTTGCTCAAAGCTCTGACAATAAGAAAACCATCACTGTCCCATCGAAAATAGGGACAGGTATGAACAGACAATGCATGCAATAGGGAGAAATGCCAAAAAACAGTTAAAAAAAAAAAGGCTAAAGAGCCCAGCCTTTCTATTGTGCCCCTCAGCCTGGCACAAATTCATGACTGACACCTGCAGTGTGGAGAAGCAAGACTGGCCAGAACTTCTGCAAGTTGATGTCCTTCCAGACCTCCCCTGGTGGGGACAAATAGGATCCCTGCACAGTGGTCTCTGGGCATTAACTATGTCAGTTAAACATCGGGAATGGCTTCCTAAGCAGCAATAAAGAAATGGGCCAATAAACTAAGGTATATCGGTACCCACTGCGGACGCGGACGGAGAGAGAAGTGCATGAGTTGTTCATGATGGATTGTTTAATGAAACACACGGGAAAAGTATTGAAGAGGAAGAGAGGATTTTCACCCCTTACTAGATCCACTTCTGAATAGCTTAAATTTTTACATAGGCATGTATGATGTATGTAATCCTACAAGAAAGAAAGAAAATAATAAACGCGGAGGTGAATGAATACTTGTGTTTGGCTCTGAGATATAGTTGGATATAGATATAGGGACAGGGACAGGTATAGAGGTGACATAGCAGCAGATGTAGATTTTAACCCCCTCACCACTTTCTGTTTTAAGAATTCACTGTCCTTGAAACCTAGGAACCCTCCCTAAGGGAGCCTCAGAGCTGTGCATGTCCCAAGCCATGAACGGAGCTGTCACCAATTAAAGGCACAATCAACCTCATCTGCCTGATCCGGTGACACCTTTGTCTCAGTGAGGACACCGGGAACTCCACTCCAAGAGGAAGAAAAGTCAGGGATCCATCCCTGTCAAGGAGCACAGTGCCACTAAAGCCCCACTAATCCAGCCCTTCGGCCCCATCCTGGGATTCTGTCCCTCTGCGTCCTGGCTACCAGGGCCTCTCTTCCCCTCCCCCACCCCCAGCCTCTTTAAACTCCACCTGGACACTCTTTGTGTGGCCCCCTTGGAAAAGGCTTTAGGGCATGAATCATTAAAACCTTTATTAATTCTGAAGTCTTTCCTGACTCCACCTCTTTGTCTTCCCAGGTAGAATAACAATGCTGACAGTGACAGAACAGGTAGCACTGAGGCAGGGCCAGGCTCTGCGCTCTCCTTGGTGCTCCCCTGGGCCCTGCACCAACGGCTCTCGTCATTGTCACTGCCTCCAGGGAATTCATTTGTCAGCATCTGTCTCCTACCCTGGCTGGGGCCCTGCCCTTCTTGTCTTTGTATCCCAGCTGCTAGCGAAGGACAAAGGTGTTGGAGCACGGAAGGGGAAAAAAGGAAATGAAGGACTAAAGTAAGGGAAAGGAGGACAATTCAAACAGGACAAAGAAAGGGAGGGCACATTGTTGGGTCCTGAGAGCGAGGTGATGGGGGCAGAGATAGGCAGCCCTGGAGGTCAAGAAAGGAAGTGATCACGTTTCGTAATTGACCTTCGTCCTAGTGTTCGCTAAAAGCAGCTCTGTTCCCAAGGGGACTCCTCGTTCACACGGCCCCCAGGGTAGAGTCCTATGTGGACCTGGATACAGGCTCCACCGTGTGCTGCCTCAGTATCTCCCAGCCTGGAATCTTCCATCCTGCAAGTCTGCCCTCATGGCCGGCACCCCTCACCTCGCTCACAGCGCCATCCTGAACCACTCACCCCAGGGCACACTATGCCCAATTCCCAAAGTTGTTCTGGTCAGCTTGGCCCTGGACTACAGGCCTAGGTCCCCACCCCAGCCTCACCTTACCCTCTTGACCTGAGGCTTTGGAGCTCTTCTCGGGAATGACAAGAGATGTGCTCAGCCCCTTCTCCCAGTGCACCAGGTATCCTGGGACACCTCTGCCCTGGACTCTGGGCTCCGCTGGTCCTCCCCTCACAGATGCGGCCAGTTATAGTGAGACCCCGGACGTGTCCCACACCTCTTCCTCCCTGAGCCTCCATCCAGAACATTCCTCGTTCTACCTCACCCATTATCACAAGCAATCACTGGGAAAATGACTCACTCGTACTTGCCGTCATTCCAGGGTGGGTGTCTTTTTTCCAAGCACGCAGACCAGTTTCACATAGCTTGCATTGCACCTCCCAGATGCTCTATCATGGGTCTATAAAAAGAATACTTAGATGGAGGCAAAAATATGGACTGTTATCAACGTCATATTCTGCCATTTCACATCCAATTCATTTGAAGAGTTCACTCATCTCTCCCTCTCTGACGGAAAAGGGAAAAAAAGTTGCTTTCATGCTTCCAAGCTTGCCGTAATTTGCGCCAGAGAGAACAAAGGGGCATGAGTTATTAGCTCTGTTTTATACCGGAGGCAACCATGTCTCTGAGAGAGTAAACGGCTCGCCCGTGTCACCAGGCTCTAGGGGCCTTGGGAAGCAGAGCCAAGCTGCCTGGCTCTCCATCCGCAGACGACAGCTATTCCCACCACCCCATCCTGCTAAAGCACTTTTACTGCCGTCTGTCGGCAGTCACATAATTTGGACCAAATGCAGACCAACCCCGCAGGACAGTAAAAATAGAGACAGCCTCAACGACGCAATTGAATGGGATCGAGATTATTGAAAATTGCTCATTTCCAGTGAGGATCCGAACAAAAACAAGAGCAAACCAGAGAGTACGCTATCATTCTGGAGGCTTCTGGGGACGAGTGTGTGCAAGAGGCCACTGCACGCTCAGTCCCCTTCACCTTTGCTCTGAAAACAAGCCGCTCTTCGTACAAGGCAAATGCGTCCAGATTTCCAGGGGCAATGACGCGAACACCCCATGCAGTGGAAAGAATGAGCAGCCTTGAGGTCAAACACCCTTCCCTGCAAAGAGACACACCCACCTTTCGTGGCTGGCTGGCTGGCGGTCACCTCCATCCTGTGAAGATGCTGGTCTGTATCCAAATGACCCCTCTACTTGGAAGCCCTCGGCTCCGCTCTGCCTGGAAACCGTTGCTATGTGTGGGGAAGGTTTTTCCCCCAAGTGCTGAATGTAATCGCAGGCAGTGAGAAGGCTGCATGTGCCAGTGACATCCCCACGGGGCTGGCTTTTGGATTATTAAAAAGAACACAACAGTTTATCTGGCCAGGCTTGTAACCTTCCAAAGAGAGACAGAAGTTGATGAATGGGAAAGAGCAGTGCTGTTTGGGAACAAAAGGATGGTGGCCGCCCGAGCTGGGTGTTCAAACGTTCTCCTCTGAACCAACAGAGATAAGAAAGGAGGGTAGGGGGTAGAAACACAGCCTCCAGTCAGATAGAAGTGGTTTCAGGGCGCCTCCCTCACACTGCCTCGCTGGGAGACCTCCCCCTCTCTGAGCCTCAGGCCCCTCATCAATCAAATGGAACAAATGATTGTCCCTACTTATAGGGTGAGGCTGAAGTGAAGCCTGGACACGTAGTGTACAAATGTCCACACTGTGCCTGCATGGCATTCAGTGCTCAATGTGTGGTAGCTGTTACTCGCAGCATTCTTAGGGATCTCTGTAGATGGCTGAAACTCTGATGGACAGTGTTAATAAAACTGGGAAAAATCATGTATGACTTAAGAAGTGCAGCATCTGGTTGGCCAGATCTGTCAAAACGTTGGTTCCCTTGCTGAAGCTAATCAAAGGGGGTGTCTCTGGAGTGCACTGTGTCCCCTCCAAATGTGTATGTTGAAGCCCTACTCCCCAGTGTATTTGGAGAGAAGGCCGTTAAGGAGGTAATGAAGGTTAAGTGAGGTCATATGGGTGGGGCCCTGTTCTAATAGGATTAGGGTTCCTGTAAGCAGAGGAAGAGATACTAGGAGTGTGTGCGCAGAGGAAAGGCCACGTGAGGACAAGAAGATGAGGTGGCCCTCTGCAAGTCAAGAAACCAAACGTGTTGGCACCTTGAGCATGCACTTCCAGAACTGTGAAAAAATAAAGTTCTGTTCTTGAAGCCACCTCATCCAAGGCATTCTGTTATGGCAGCCAGAGAGGACGAAAACAAGAGGTCTTCAGTCCCGTGTGTCATTTGCTCTTTCCAGGGTTTTCATCTCCCTGGCACTTGCAGCCTACCCCTTGGGTGCCAAGGGACGGCACTCAGGCCTCAGAGCATCATGGGTACATGGAGGTCACCTCGGCCTGACCGCATGGGAGTGCCATGGGGGACGTCTGCACAGACCTTCTTAGAAGGGTAAGCAAGAGAAGCATTTCCTACTCTGCTGAGACATGGGGTCACAGCAATTCCTCCCTTTTCCTTACCTCCTGGCATGGGTACAGTGGTGGCCCCCCAAAATATAGGCCACATCCTAACACCAGGAACCTATGATGTGACCTTATTTGGGAAAAGGACCTTTGCAGAGGACATTAAGGATGTCGAGATGAGATCATCCTAGACTTAGGGTGGGCCCTGAATCCTATGACAAGTGTCCCTACAAGAGAGAAGCAGGAGATCTGACACAGGGAAGATGGTCATGGGAAAGTGGAGACCGAGATTGGGTCAATACAGCCACAGCCAGACGCCTGGAGCTATGGGAAGCTGGAAGCCACAAGCCACAGAGTGTCCCCTGGGGCCTTCAGAGGGAGCAGGGCCCTTCCAACACCTTGACTTTGAACTTCTCGCCTCCAGAACTGTGAGAGAATATATTTCTCTTGTTTTAAGTTGCCAAGTATATGTAACAAGTAACTTGTTACAGAGCCCACAAGAAACTGATACACCCTCTCATCCCCTCCTCTGTAGTTCAACCCCTAATCTTAGATTAATGAACAAAAAAAATCGTAAGGAGCAAATAACGTCATAATACAAAGTTCCTAACGACAACAGCTGCCATTTCCTGAGGATTTGTTCCTTGTAGGCACTGGGGTCAGTGAGTTACATCCATTCTCTTTTTGCAGAGGAGGAATGTGGAGCTCAGAAAGGTTAGGAGACTCGCCCAAGGTCACAAAGCTCACACCTAGCAGTGCTGGAATGAGACCAGAGCTTGTCCAGCTCCGCCAGTGCGATGTTGAATCAGACCTCCAGGGAACAGTGGCAAAACACTCTGTGAACCCCAACCCAGTGCTTAACGACCACAACTGAAGTTGAGGTAACAAACCCCAGCACAGCCAAGGAAGTGGTAGTTCTCTGGGGTTTGTAGCAATAGGATTTTATCTCGGTGAACATTCATGGGTCTGGGCAGGGGGATCAAAATGCCTGTAGGTTCCCTGGTGACCCAAACACCTGGTCATATTGCATGAGCCCAATCATTCATCAACAATCCAAATTCTTTAGCATTCGTGCCCCACCCAGTAAGGGAGCCACCAAACACATGGCCGAGGCCATACGTCTCTGGTTAGACCAATGACTAGGCCAGTGAAAAACAGGTACTTCCATGAATCAACCTAAATGTGGGAGAGGCCAGAAAACAGAGGTAAAGAACGTCAAAGCTGAAAGGAACACTGCCTGGTATATTCCAGTCTTCATGCTGAGGGGACACCAACATATGATTCTAAGACTGTCACAGCATGTTCACATCCATCAGACTGTGTGAGCCTCTCAACATCCCAGGCAGGTAGACAAGACAGGACTAAAGACTATCCCTAACAGATGGGGAAACTGAGGCCCAGAAGTTGCACGGGGCTGTCAAGGGTCACCAGTCAGGAAGTGGTAGAGGCCCGACTTCTGACAGCTAATCCAGTTCTCTCTCCTGCCTCCCCACCCCGTCCTCAGTCTGAATGTGAAGCCTAACTTTGTAATAATCAGCAATGAAAGGGATGAAGAGGGGGGAGTGGAGCTGACCTGCCAGGACACAGGTTGCAGGACACATCAGAGGTTATGCTCTTGACCTCCCTCACCCGGTGCCCAGTCCTGTATCTCAGGCCAGAGTTGCCCTCAAAGGCCCCTGGAAAAGCAGCTGGACAGGTGGAGGGAAATCCTGCTCAGAGGCAGTCCCACCTCCCCATGCTGAGCTCAGAGAAGGGTTTGTTTGGCTTCTACCCGCCCACAAGAGCCCTTCCCCTGGGCCTGGAGAGCTCGGCAGAGGCAAGCAGAATTAAGTAGCTGTTCTTGGGCTGCCTTTTCCAGAAGAAAGGTCAGCCTTCTCAGCAAGAGCAGAGGGAGGGCCGAGAGACCACTACTTCCAGCCTACCACAGGCCCCACCACGGCCTTCCAATGCTAGAGGCTCACAGGGGACCCAGCTCATGGACCCCTGCCTGCCCCTCACTGTTCTCACTCAGAGCCTGTAGCCTTGAGGGCCACACAATCCCCCACATGTGACACTTGCCCCAAAGGGAGGTAGTGGGGACACAGTGACAAGTTGCATGCAAAAATCACTCATAGACTGCCACGGGCTTTACAAACACTCACTGCCTTCATTATCAAAACTGACCTGTGTCCCATCCTATGAGACAAAACAGCTTAAAAATAAATCCATGCCACTGAGTTAATATAATTCCTCCAGGTTTACCTTTTGCCAGAGTTTTTGAGTAGAGATAACCCCTCTGTCAAGGGATTATGAAAGGAGCGAGATTCTATGAGAGTGCCATGGAAATCAGTACAGAGGTGGGGAGGGTGGTGGCAACAGGTATTGGGAGCAGCTCTGCTTTCTTGAAGTCTTAGAAGCTCATGGTCACTGGCAGACATGAGGTGTGACTTAATTTGGCAGGGGGACATCATGGCAGTAGGGCTTGTAGGAGTTCTAAGCATGTCCAAACATCATTACAAACTCTTAGAATCCCCACGAGATCAGGCCAGAGTCACTGAGGCCTAAGAAAGGCTGGAGTGAGCCAGGAAGACTGCCTGGAGGACGTGGCATTTGGAGAATTTGGTTCCCAGGAAGAGTATGAGTTTGGGTCTCACCTGATGCTGAAACAAACATGCTGTCATACCCAGAAGAGCAGTTATACTCCTGAGCGCAGACAAAGCCGGATACCAATGGAAAGTTGCAGGACTTGGAAGACTTCTGCTTTTCCCCTGTGACTATGTGATCGTAGGAAAGCAGCTTGATCCGCTGTAAAATGGAAAGAACAATCCCTGCCATGCCACATGCCATGTTTATTTTAGGGACAGGTTCTATAAGCTGTAAGATATTGCACGCATGCCTTGGCCAGTTTTGTGAGGAAGGATTGGTGCTTAAGGCTGGAGAGAAACTTAGAACATGGGGTGGGGGGGGGGGGTAGGGGGAGCCTTGATGTGTCAGCGGCCCAAGAAATACAGCATCTGGAAAAATCACTTTGATGAACTCGACTACCAGCCACAAATCACTGTATTTTAAAACCCATTCCAAATTAAAAAAAAAAAAAATCTTCTCTGCAGAAGGTTCTGAGTGAGACGTTTTTCTCTCCTCCTGTAATAGCAGATGGAGAAGACGCCAAGCAGATGCTGACAAGATATGGCCCTGCAGGCCTCTCTTGGCCAGAAAGGCCTGTGGTTGACAGTGGACGTGAATGTTGTGTTAGCAGGACTCTGGTCACCTCCGTGGCTATCCTCCGTGGCAGGGAGGGAAACCTGCTTTGTAGGCTGGTTTTAAAACTGTGAACTGAGCCATACACAGTGCCAGACTGCACATACCCACAAAGTTCCTGCCTTCAATCCTTCCAGTCTCTGCCCAGCCAAACCCCATCACTGGCGGTTCTTTTTCACACACTGCCTTCCCACCTTTAAGCCTTGGCTCAAGCTGTTCCCTCTTCCCACTCCCCCCTGTCATCACCAGGTGCCTCAAACCACGTGGCTCCAATGATCCCCTGCCAAAAGCCTAAGACCCTTTCTCTGCCCAACCACAGCATGTCATGGGGTCTCCCACCTTCCACCTCAGCACTGGTCATTTAGTATTGGATCAGCCTAATTCACGTGCCTGAGGATGGACACTGCTCTATTCATGTTTGTGACCCAACTCAGCACAGGGCCTGGCATTCAGTAGGTACTTGGCGAGTATTGGATGGAGGGAACTACTGGTATACAGAAATGATGGGGTGTGACAGTCAGGCAGCCTCCTTTGTCATGTGATTGAGGGGGCCTCCTTGCTAGCCAAATACTAACCCACCTGCAACTCTCACCTCCTCCAGGAAGCCTTCTGGGGTTGCGGCTGTCTTCCCTCTTTGTCTCCTAGACAATGTCACATCATTGAGCATTTCTTAACATCCCATTTTCTATTGTTCAGAAACTGTTTCTTGCACAAGCAGACTACATCACCAAAAGAGCAGCTCCCAGACATCAGGTGCCATATTACATGTATTGGGCTTCCATATCCAGCCTTATATCCCACCCCTCACACCCCTTAACAAGGAGCCTAACACTGTGAAAGGAGATGAGGCATCAGGCAAATGGGTGTAAATCTTGGCTCTATCCCTGATTAGCACCAGCCTCCATTTCTGGTTTAAACTCTAAACTTTAGACAGGGGTCCACAAACTTTTTCTGTGAAAGACCAGATAGTAAATATTTTCAGTGTTATGGGTCCTACAGTCTCTATTGCAACAACTCAACGCTGCCATTATAGGGGGAAAGCAACGATAGATAATACACAAATAAATAGTCACGGCTGTGTTCCAATAAAACTTTATTGACAAAACAGGCAGTGGACCAGATTGGCCCACCGGCTATAGTCTGCCCATCCCTGCTCTGGAGGATTACTTGAGATGACATTTAATCCCCTCGTCACACAGACCTTAGACCACATTGTAAAACAACCCAAATAATCCGCAATCCCCTCTATCACCTCAGCAGACTTGGTTTTCACCTTAGCACTTAACACTGTCTGAAATTACAGCCTGTCTCT
Organism: Rhinolophus sinicus; assembly: GCF_036562045.2. Taxonomy (NCBI): domain Eukaryota; kingdom Metazoa; phylum Chordata; class Mammalia; order Chiroptera; family Rhinolophidae; genus Rhinolophus; species Rhinolophus sinicus. Next base: position 8,792,576 of record NC_133753.1, on the reverse strand, counting down.
TTGGTGACTGGTTGTCTCCTGCAACAGAACATAAAACTCCAGGCGGGCAGAGGCTGTACCCCCAGCACCTAGAACAGTACCTTTTAATATTTGTGAACTGAATGGAGGCCATTATTATTATTATTGTTGAAAGTCTTCAATATAGTTTGTTTATATGCTTCTGATTATTTTTAATGTGTTGATATATTTACTGTGGTAAATCATTTACGTTTGCAAAACCCCATGTAATTGTCACGCGTGGCAGGAAATTATAATCCTCCCATGTGGAAATGAGGAAGCAGCTCAAAGGTGCCACTGCCGGCTGGTGACCTGGCAGACATTCGAACCCAGACCTCCTGGCTGGTCGTTATTAAGGGAGGTGGTGTGGCAGTGTAGAAAGAGCACTGGACTTGGAGTCTAAGATTTAACCATACTTAAATGGACATATCCTTTCACCTTCTGCACAATGGCAACAATAATAGCAACTTCACACGGGCATGGACAGGATTAAATAAAATACAGAAGATACAGCACTCAGAACAGTACCTGACACAGGACAAAAGCTGTAGTCCCTATTGTTATGAAACAAGGTGACAGTAACCACCTCCACCCTGCCTCATAAGGCTTAGAAGGGCTTAGAGGAGGACATGCCCAGGAAAATGATGATGAAACTGTCAATCCCCCAAAAACATAGTTTGTTTGTTGTTTTTTTACAACACCATCCAGGCAATGCAGAAAATATTTCCCCTCTTTTCAAAAAAGAAAACTATACACGAACATCTGCCATAAAGACAGAAATAAATGAAAGACCTACGATCTTTCCAGAGCTTTAACTGCAGTCAAGAAAAGGGTTAAGTTTTCTTCCACTCACATTTGTGTAACAGTCCAGTTACCACAAAGGCCAAAATCGAAACAAAACCAAGAGGGTTTCATCAAGCGAAGGACAAGGGGACCAAGTCTCTGTTTCGGCCCCTGCATGACTGGAGTGTTCTCGCAGCAAAACCAGCCGCGAAACAAAAACAACCCTAAAACAGAGAACAGGCCACCACGCTCCTGGCGTCCTTCACCAGAGGTGAGGGGACAACCTCTCAAAAGGCTCTGAGTGTAGCAGAAATTGTGCACGCTGGGGTTACGTTTAGGACACGAGGGGGACATCAACACACACGCACAACTTTCCATCGCTGCCTACTTCAGTAGAAAGTGATTCGCTTGGTTCCAGATTTAAATATTTATTCCTCAAACACAAAACCACGTCTAACACACGCATCCCCCGTGATGTCCCAGCCATCTGGCCTTCGTAGGAACATCTTCAGATGAAACGACCAGCTGGGATTCCGACTTCACAGAGTTGAGTCTTCCTCGCAGAGGGGGACTTTCCAAATGCTTTGGGCCTCCCTGGTTCTTGGAGCAGGGCAGTTTGATTTTTCTGGTCCCAGAGTTAGCACTTTGAGCATTTACAAAGGAGGATTAGCCATACTCCATCTGGAAAGAAACATCCCTTGGCCTTGCTGGGTGATGTCAATAATTGGTTTGGGACACGATTAAAGTGGGCAATGTCACCATGAAACTGGCTGGCCAAACACTGTCCAGGGTGATTCAGACCACGCTGGCCTCCAGGTGTCTTTGCAGTGAGCCCCTGCCTGGCTGAGGTACCCCCCCCTCCCCACCCCAACCCTGCAGGAGGAATGCCCTTGCCAGCATGTCGATCTGCCATGTGGCCCTGCGGTGGGGTGGGATCCCTGTCACTGTGCTGTGTGCAACCTGTTTGGGACATAGCACCTGTGTGTAACACATCATGTTTCTCACCACAGGCTGCTGGAAACACTGGTCTTTTCTCTGAAACATTCTGATTTTTAAGATATTTCTGTCCCACCCCACCCTTCCCCCAAAGAAGTTTTAACAAGTTACCATGTGTGAACTCTGAGTGTTGGGTCACTGCAACAGTGGGGGGTGAGAGGGATGATATTCATGCTGCAAACGCACACCCCTTCTCAGTTCAGCAAGGAGCATTTGCCTCCTTAACCTGCAGTGGCCTCTCCCGGGGGCAGCCTCGCCCATAACACACACAACACAGTTGAAGCATTTCATGGGCTAGGCATGATCCAACTAGTAAATCAGTGAGGAAAGGATATGGACACTTTTAAGCTCGGTCCATCTCGGCTACAATGATCTCACTAATTACAGCTTCCATAAATCAGCTCAGGTTAAGGGAAGGGGTACCCACACTTGGGGAAATGCAGTTCAGTGGACTAAATAAACCCAGCCGCTTGATTTGGTCAGCAGACTCGGGAAGACTGCAAAATTAGGAAAACAGAAGGTATAAGTGGAACGAACTCCTGAGGAAAGGAGGGGGGTTGGGAGAGGAATTCTTAAGATGTACTGATGCTTCCCAGGGCGAGACATGTGAGAACAAACGAGGGCTGCTGGAATCCAAAAATTACAGGCCCACTTGAAAAACCGCAATACCATAATTCATCCTGTTTGGTCCGTGGGCCATTTGGACTGCAAAGACAATGGCTTCTTATTTTTTCCAGATTTAACACCAAGCCATGACAAGCAGAGGTCCCCCATATTGTCACACGGCTCTATGACAGGCCTCCGAGAGGCTCATGTTCCCCCAACAAGTAGCCCCAACTGTCAAAAACCCAGCCGGATCCATTTCTTCCAGAACTTTCAAGGAGCTCTGCACTGGCTGCTGCATTTTGTTTTTGTTTTACTTTGAAGAAAAAAAAAGAAAAGAAAAGAAAAGAAAAGAAAAGAAAAGAAAAGAAAAGAAAAGAAAAGAAAAGAAAAGAAAAGAAAAGAAAAGAAAAGAAAACTGCAAGGTCATTTCACAAAACTTGGAAATTGAATTGGAATCCACTCCCAATTCTCTCCTCCTTCACTCTAAATCTTCTTGTCCTAAACCTCTCAGGGAGAATGCAACCTATTATACCTTATCAGATGCTTCCTTGTCTTAAATCCAGGGCAATCACATTTAATTTTGTTAGAGCTTATGTCCTGTGGTCATGCATAAACTCCTAAACCAACAACAATTAAAAACACGGTACATTCTTTAATTCCTTATTTCAATCTACTTATGCAGGGCATTACCCAGCCGATTTGAGGGTGTCTTTCAAAGCACACAATAATCAATGTGTCAGACACTCTGCTGGGTTCTTTATTATCTCTAATCCTCTCTGCCCAAGTCCATTTCGCAGGTGAGGAAGGAACCGGACAGACAGAGAGAGGTTAAGGAACCTTTCCCAGGTCACTGGGCGAACACATGGTCCCATCTGGACGGAGGCTTAAACCAGTGTGGCAGCTGTCCATTTGCCACATCATGTTACTCGGACCTCCTCAGGCTGAAATTCCAGCTTCTTAAAGGTGTGCAATGAACAAAGTGAATTTGGGGGACCTGAGATAGGGACCTAAAGATCTTTAGGTAGGGGTGGGGGGAACTTGGTGCCTAAACTATTCTACTTGAGTCACTTAAAACCTCATCCAGTTCAGATAATGAGCTCCCTGTCACCTCTACCTCCTGGCCCCCTTACCCCACACGCAAAGGAAAGAGGAATCTGCCAGCTTCACTCTCACACATAGCCATTAAAATGACATCCGTCACACAGGCTTAGAACATTAGCTCAAAGTTCAAAAGCTGGTGAAAGGCGACTTGATTGAAGAACTGTCATTGAGATATACTCTCCATGGGTGCGGTTTGTAAAGCAATTGTTTTCAAGCCCTTTGCCCTCCCACCCAGGCCCAGCCCACTGCTAAGAATAGAGAGAACACACCCTCCGCTCAGTGGAGCATATTTAGAATCCGAGAACCCCCGTTTCTTCCCCCACACACTCCACTTCTCCTTACTTGTCAGCTCCCTGCTGCCAGGGCCCTCCTTGGCCCAGATGACCTGGAACACCTGGAAGCCATTACCCCATCCATACCTTGCAACCACTCCAACAGGTATGTGGGAAGAGTCTGCTCAGGTCTGGGGGTTCAGAGCCTGCTCTGCCATTTACTATTGTCCCAGGCAAAGAATTTAGTCTGAGCCTCCATTTTCCATCTGCATAATGGCCGCAGTTCCCACCTCCTGAGGGCCTGAGATGTGTATGGAAGGACTCTGCAGTGGAAAGTGCTAGACTAATAATGTAAGGGGTTAGAATTGCTACTTTTCTTTGCCAGTCTGTCTGGCACTTTGCAGCAGATTAATTCCTGTGTCCCCAGGGGAAACCGCAGTCATTTGCTGTTGAACTTTCATACACAGCTAGTATCACCACCAAAAAGAACAGTCTGGGTTCTGTGAGGCAGCCTGATCTACAGAAATCACAAGAGCTTTGTCCCTTTGTGCCTCAGTTTGCTCAACTGTGAAATGGGGAGAACACCTTTCAGTTTCAGGGGAGGTGTTGTACAGACTGGAAATCACTCAGGCAGTGACCTGACTTATGCCTTGCCCATTTGAATATGTATGCACACCACTTTCCAACACCATGATCCAAATTCCCACCGAAGACAATTACAAGGCCCAAAGATAACACTTGAAGATCAAGTACCTTCTGCTCTGTGACGCCAATGCCAGGCTAAGACAATGGTTTGAGCCCTACAGCTGACTGGGGAATGCAGAAGGAAGATGGGCGGACTATAATTAGACAGACCATCCTGACATTTCCCTCTTCATGCCAGATGTTTATTATGTTTATTTCCTGTGAGCTGGGCCGATCACTTCACAGGGGCCTCCAGCGTGCAGACGTGGACAGGGAAAAAGCTTTGGCTCGCCACCTCTGGCCTGCCTGGGGCCAAGCAGGGAGCAGCTCTCCAGTTCTGCATACCCTCTCATCTTGGCTTTTCACCAGGTGCTCTTGGGGAAAGTGTCTTAGAACCACTCCTCCCTCAAGCCTCCTCTCCGTCATTCGCTGTGGACCCCTCTCCAGACTAGACAAATGCAGATTTTTTTTTAAAAAAAAATAGGTTTAAAAAAATCTAGATAAATTGATTTTCCCTTATATAGGGAGTCCGAGAACAAGTTATGAATTAAGAGACACAAAGGAATTAATAGAGTTCTGGAGACGTCAAGTCTCTCAGGGTGGAATGATGCTGCCCACCTCCTTCTTACGTTAAAATGTGCCAGACTAACGGAGTACTGAAGGAGGGTTGGAAGCCACGGCTCATTCTGGACTCCCATGCAGGCTCACCCCTCTCCAGTGAGACAGGGGACAGCATCCAGGAACAGTGACCAGGGAGCAGAAGTGCACGGCAGGCAAGAGTCTCACCCTGGAAGTGTGATTTCTAAGGAGGAGGCATAAAATCCATTGCAAGATTCATTTGAAATTAATGTATCGGCCTCTTTGAGTAGGTCTCACCAGAACTGGTATTACTGGAAACATTTCCAATTATGGTAAAAGACTTATTTGGACAAAGATGGTGTGCCCCTTTACTTCTTCCAAGCTACATGTTGGTTAAAGTATTCCACCTTTCTGAACTTGACCTTCCTCATTTATAAAATGGTGAAAACATTCCCCATTTCCAAGTTCTTGAAAAGTAAAATGAGATCATGTACACAAATCTTGACGTGCTGGGTCTGACACAAAATAAATCATAACATTTAAAAGAAAATAAGTAGCCACAGTGAAGGATTCCCCCTATGCCAGTCACCACTCTGCATGAGTTGGCGTCGTTAATATACACGACAACCCTGAGAAGCAGAAACTATTACTGTGCCCATTTTACAGTCATAGAAAGCGAGGGACAAAAGGGGTTAAGTAATTTGCCCAAGGTCACAAATGATGGGGTCTCCATGTGAAGAGGCCATCTTGCCCCTCTAGGCAGACCTGCCCTCCAAACTGAGCCCCTCTTTTCGTTCAGGAATACTCCTTATTAAAAAGGCATGACTGGGAATCACTTCATATTTCACGTGTCACTTCACCTGCTCCAGGAGTACCTTTTAAATGTACAAGAAGCTGTGAAAAAAAACACTGCTTCTTGTAAAAATCTGTTACCTTGCAAGTGCTCTGTTCCACAGCCAGGACGCACAGCCTGCCCCTGGGGAGCCCTTACAACAAATGCAGGCAGCAGCACTGGAGGAAGCACAAGCTCACCTACTCCCAGGCAGCAGATACAGTGTGCTTAGCCGGGCAGTTCTGAGCCTTAGCTTCCTGGTCTATAAAATGGATTTAATGCAAAACCGATGAAGTTTAACACAGTGGAAGCCATTCCTGCTGGTCCTTGGCCTCCACCCCACGCCCCGATGGTCCGGGGAACCACGCAGAAGGCATGCTCTTGCTGCGTCCCTGTCTCAAAGGCTTAACAGGTACCCGGAAGCTTCTTTGGACTTTTCCGGGTACCGCCGGCGGAGTGCACTGAGCGCTCCCGCCACTCCTCTGGCCAGAGCTAGTGCAGAGGGGAGATAGCTTGAGGGACAAAGCGGGAGGCATGGGCACTCCCACCTCGCAGTGGCTCCTCTGCCAGCTCGCTCTTAGACCTGGTTGGCCAACACATCACTGGGGCCAAAATACCTGGGGAGAAGCATGATGGACCCAGCACCGGTGGGGTCTCCAATGTGTCCTGGGGCTCGCAGCTCATAGCCACCCCGCAGGAGGGAGACATGCCCATCAGGGTTGTGGATTGGAAACACTAGCCCTGGAGAAGGAGGCAGTGGAGCGACCATGAAACATCCAGGGAAGCCTCCGGAGAGAGGGCAAGTTTACTGCCTAATTTCACCCAAGCACCCTTCGCCTTAGGTCTGGGGATTTCGCAAGAGCAGGGCCTCGTGAGCCGTCTGAGCAGCTGGGAGGGTAGCTCCCAGTTTCCCCTAGCTCCCGAGTAGATCCTGCTTTCCGGCTAAGGCGGCGACAAGGAGGGAGTCCTGGCTCTACCCGCGGCCTGGGGGAACTGGAACCCCGGGCTGTCCCTCTCATGGAAATGTTACACCCTTCTCCTTCTCCCGCCCCCCCACCCCGCCCCAAAGGACCTCGGCAATGTCACTCTCCACCCCTTCCTGGAGACCTAGAGACGAAGTGTACTTTTTAACCAGGACACCCGTCCTGTGACTGATTCGTACCCAGTTTCTTTCTTGCTTTTTTTTGGACAAGTCAGAGCTGCCCAATTTTTCTTCGGAAGCTACAGACTAATAGATTTATTTTCTGGGCCACTGATGGTGGTGGTGGCGGAAGGGTACGAAATACGGAATGTGGCCCGTCTATATCGCCATCACTTTATTGTATTGTCACCGTTAACTTAACTATAAATACTACGGTGGGGAGCGAGGCACCGGCGGCCTCTGGCCGCGGGGCTCAGAGGCCCCGCGCGGCCCCGACCCCAGGCGCCGGCCCTCCGGGCTCTGTACACTATTTACAGCTCCTCGTTCCTCTTTCTCGACCCCCTCCCGCAAGGCAGCGCGTGTGCAAGAAAGTAGCATCGTCTGTCTGTGCAAGTCCTTCGAGTTAGGCAAGTGCCACGGCCGGCCCGCGGCCGTCAGCTGTCTGAGTCCAAATCGCTTTTACCTTCCTCTTCCCTCTTCTCCGGCGACGCCTTCGACGACGGCTTGTTCCACTTCTCGGCGTTTTCCGACTCTTCAGACGAGGACCGCTTCTGCCGCCTCCATTTGGCCCGGCGGTTTTTAAACCAGACCTGTTGCACAAGGGAGGACAAAACAACAGTTTGGATCAAAGGCGCGTTCCCCAATGCCTGCGCACCCCCGGGCTTGGTGTGGCAGCCCCGCAAACTCTGGGCGGAATCCGGATCTAGATACCCCGCGAGCGCGCGCGAGCGCCAACAAAAAGAGAGGAGACTTGCTCCCGCTTCCGCATTTTCATCCAACTTCCTGGGCCTAAAGCGCCCTCCAGCAGCCTCCGGGCCGCCACTGGGGTGTTTTTCAAGTGCAGGGAGATTGAAGGAGGACTGGGCAAACCCAGGCAGGGCCTGTAGGCGCACCGGGCAGGGCCCCGCGCCTACCTCCACTTTCTCCTCGCGGAGATGCACCTTCCGGGCCAGCTGCTCTCGTGTACCCACGTCTGGGTACTTGGTCTCCTGGAAGAGGTTCTCCAGCGCTTCCAGCTGCTCGTCGGTGAAGATGGTGCGGTGCCGCCGCTTCCGCCGGCAGTGCAGCTGGTTGAGGAGCTGCAGCTCGGTGCGCGACAGCGTGCCCACGTTCATGTAGGGCAGCATCTGGTGCGGTACCGGGGACACCAGCACCGAGCCGGGGCCCTCATAGCCTGCGACAGAGTAGAGCGCACGGTCAGCCGCTCCCCTTGCCACCGCGCACACGCCCGCCCGCAACCACTCCAACTTTAAAATCGTCTACAAGGGTGTGCTAGGAATTGTGCGCGGAAATCGAGGGTGCAGGGAAATGAAGGAGCGTGTCAGATAGTCCAACAGTTAAAGAATCTCTATGCCCGTCTCCCTACGCAGGCACTGAGTTACATTTTCCGCTAACTCGCATAAAGTTTGCAGCAAATGTGCAAACCCCAGCGCCCGACCGGCAAAAAATAAGGGGGGGGTGGGGTGGGATGCAGATTTGCAAGAGGAGAAAACTTTGTGCAAAGTGAAAAAGCAAGCGCCACCACCCGCCGACGCCCCAGGAGCTTGCGACCGCGGCAGGCGGCGAAGGCCAGCGCGAGCGCGACCCTACCTGGGGCAGTCGGGACGCAGGAGCACTGCTGGGCGCCCAGCGGCGGCACGGCCCCGCAGCAGGCCGGGCCCACGGGCGCCGCCTGCACGTGCAGCTGCCCGTAGAAGTAGTTGTTGTAGCCGAGTCGGGAGCTACCCACCGCGGCCGAGAGGCCTGCGCCGCCGGGGGCCACGGGGCGCGGGTAGAAGGCCCCATAGTCCGAGGAGGCGCCGCCGCCGGCGCCGTAGAGCGAGTCCCCGTGCAAGGCCGGGAAGACGACCGGAGCCGCGGCGCTGGGAGCCACCGGCAGCACCGAGTCCTTGCAGCGCGGCCGGGCGGCCAGGATGTTGTCGATGCTGAACATGCTGGCGGGCATCCCCGATCCCCGCGCCGGGATGGTGGGCAGCGGGGACGCGCCGAGGAAAGAGCCTCAAAATGGGGGGGTCCACTCTCCTGAGCCGGACCAAACCGAAAGAGAGCGCCGGCGAGCGCGCGGCCCTGCACCCCTCCCCGCCCCCTGCGTCCGCTCTCCCTCCTCCCACCCTCCCCTCGCCGCGGCGTTCGCTGAACTCAACCCGCGGGTAGGATGGAGTTTAGCCCAGCTGAACCTCTTGTTGGTTTTATACTGAGTCGACGTCATCCTGGATTTAGTTCCTGGTAATATGCAGATGACAAACAGAACCAGATTTGGCCCTTTCTGTTCCTTTGGGTGGTGGGGCTTTTGGAAGGGGGAAGGGGGAGAGGTGCCAAGGGGAGGGGGTTACGGGGCCTGAAAAGAGATTGTGGATTGAGAATTAATGAAATTAACCTAATCTTTTCCATTCAGCCTCCCCGCCGCGGGCCGGGGGAGCTGGGAGGGCGTCCTAATTGCCCCGGTTAATCTCATTAATTCCATTGTGCGGCCGCAGTTAACAACTCCCTCCTCCCGACCTCTCCGCCCCCACCCTTTTCCCTCAGATTCGGTCCTATTATTGGGTGCGATTTCCTCTGCGCGAAGCTCAGATTCATTGTGGCCGATTTTATTTTGGGGTTACTTTTCTGTTTTCTCCTTTCCGAATTTGTTTTGTTTTAGAAAATGTGAGGGGCTGCATCCTACCTCAAGCAGGATTGAAAATCCCGCTCTTCTTCCGGGCCCCAATGCACCCACCGCCTAATTTCACCTCTATTTTCTTTTATCTTGAGATTCTCTCCCTAACGGCGTTGGTTAACCCCCTCCAACCCTTTTGTTTTGCAAAGGCCAACATTTGTAAAGGTAAAAACCGATGGAAGTGGTGCATCGTATTTCTTTAAAATATGCATAGTTTTGCAGTCACTTTGGGTCCGAAAACTATTATAGCAGTCGCCTTACACAGCGGAAACCAAATTCAGCCACTATTTAAAACTGGCCACCAAAAGTAGCACTGAAGCGATGCTTCCAGCCGCTTCCTGCGTGGATGTCGGTAGGTTTTGTGTGTTTTTTTCTTTTCTTTAATTATTATTTTTGGAAATGGGGTATCTCCTCCCCCAAACTATTTGTTTCAATCAAAAAAAAAAAAATGTGGCTTTAGGGATTTCCTACCACCCTCCCCAACAATTGATCGCATTTTTCCCTTCCGACTTGCCGGGTCCCTAACAGGGACAAGCCCTTAGCTGTCCTTCATCCGCAGGCCCGGCCTGGGCTCCCCCGGCACCGGCGGCCTGGCCGAAGCCCGGCTCTGCTCGCGGCAAAAAGCCGCCTTGATTTGCAGGATCCTCGGCGCGGCCCTCCCGCCCGCGGGAGCCTCTGGAGACGCATCCAGCGCAGGCGACCGAGCGCCCTGCGAGAAGGTAGGCGACGTTGCGCGCGGAACGAAAACTGGCCCCGAGGTCCTACGGATCCGCCGCAAGCCCCAGTCCTGCAGCGCGGTCTTTTCTCGGTCCTTCGTGCAGGTAACTCTAGCCACTTCAGGGGAAGGAGAAGTGCCGGGCCCAGGCGAGACCTCCGAGTGCCGAGAGGTGGGGAGCACTTCGGAATAAGGTCCGCCTTTCACACACTGTTTTTCGCTGTTTTTCTCCCTAGTTAACTAACAGCCGTCCCCGCAGGGTTGTCTGAAGTCGCCGCACTAAAGCTAAGAATGTGGGCTGCCTCCTCCCCGATGCTGGGGCAAAGGGGAAAGGGCACTTGTCAACTGTTGTTCCCGGATCAGAGGAGCGCTTGCGCGGAGGTTTGGTCCTACCCGGGCGCAGAAATCCTGCGGCGCTAGGAGTGGCGGGGAGAAGCTCGGCGGTGGCGCTTCTCCTGCTAGGCCTCCCGGCTTGGACCTCGTCGCCCTCACGCCCAAACGCCCACCCGCTAGTGGCCCAAGAGCCTTGCTTCTTTGAGTGCTGAGCAAACTAGAAAGTGGTTGTAGGTGGAGGTTAGAGCAGGACAGGACAATTTAGCGAGGCGATGGATTTCTTTTTTTTAAACAAGAAAAACCGCTCCCAGAGGAAGGAGTGTGATCCTCCCCTTCAGAGAGGTCAGGTCTAGGGAAAGAAGTGTAGCGCCTTCCCTCTCCTACCAACTAGGGATAGAGGCATTTCCCTACCCCCGGTTCTCAGGGACTTAAAAATCACGTTTCCGGGCACACACATTCCTCCCAATCTTTCCCGGATTTAATTCCACAGGGCAATTGGTGGAAGACAATTAGAGGCTACAACTTCATCAGGAACTCTGGCTGCATTTGTGTTTGTGGCTGGGCGCGCGCGGCGGTGGCGCGTGAATGGCTCTTTTGAGACCTTTCCTGAGCCTGGCAGAGGCAGAAGCGCCACGGGAAACCGGAGCAGAGTTCTTGTCGGTTTCTGCAAAGATGCTCAGACCAGCGCGCAGCGGAGACTTCACCGCAGATCCAAAGGAGCGCCTCGGAGTTTTAAAATCAGGCAACCTTCCTCACTCACGCCACTCTGCCTCTTTCCACTTGGTAGATTTTAAAAAAGAGATTTAGCAAACCCCTAGACTTCTCCCCGTGTTTTCCTGTAGCCCTCCCACTGAACCACCGACTCCTGGAAGGTGGAGCACGGTACGTCGAGTCAGAGTTCTAGACCAAACTTTGCCATTTTGCAAATCATCCCTCCTCTTTAGGCCTTAGTTGATTGAATCAATGCCAACGTTCATTGAGTCCCTTACAACCCTAACATTTAATGAGGCTTCGTTAATTGTCACCAGTTCGCCAAGGAGAGTGTGGGTGGACTTAGGGGCATTTTTCAGCTCTTTCATTAGGACAAAGGAGTGTGCTGTCCCCAACCCCACCCGAGGGCAGGGTCTGGGTATCAGTTGGACCCAAGATAAGGAAAAGTGATTGGAAAGTTCTGTTCTCCTGCAGAGGGGACTTTCCGGGAAGAGGTCACAGGAACCTCAAGACCACCGTACTCCAATTATTCAACCAGCTCTCTGGGAGCTCACCCCCGGCGCGGTAGGGCCTCCCCCTCCATTTTGCCCTTCAATCTGCTGGAGCTCCACTGTGTCCGCGGGGAGGCAGGAGCCAGGAAGGCAAGTCAGGGGCGCCACCACCTCTTCCTCTGGCCGAAACCCACAAGTGTCCGCAATGCGCTAAACAAACAATCAGCGGCCTCGCGTCGCCCGGTGCAATTGGAATAACAAATGCGACGCACGTAAATTGCCCACCTCGTGTTGCTACGCGATTGTTTGTCTGCCCCGCATGCACCGCTCAGCATGGGAGGACCGCAATCGGCAGATGCGGCTAGTGAGCGCTTAGGTCGGAGATGCAGTAAACACGCCGCTGATTTTCCCTATTATCACCCAAACACGATTTCACACAAAGCAATCACCACGCAGAAGTCTATGAAAATGTGTTTGTTGAAGAGTCAGTCGCCTTGGTAATAGCCCTCATTTTTAAGATATTAAAGAATAGATCAGCGGATTCTGCATGCATAAGGTATATCCGCGGTTCCGCATCTATCTAGGCGCTTTTGCGCAGCAGTCATTGCTAAATTGATTCATAGAGCGTAGATTAAATTGCTTCTCTGATTTAAAGCAGAATGTCCAAATTTGGAGTGTGCGTCTGGATATCTCATCCCGCCCCAAGATACCTTCATCAGGGAGAAAACTGTCGCCCACTACACACACACATACACACACTCGCACCCATGGCTGTTAAAAATAAATGCATATGCGGCCCCAACTTCTTACGGTTTCAGGAACTTTCTTTTCTTAATTATTTCAGCCTCTTGCCCGGTCAGAGCAGAGTTCATAATCAGATGAGTTTAAGTAAGGTTTTTCGTGGCATGCAAAAAGTTGGCCTGCCATTTTCGAAGGTACGGAGCCCCCTAGCAGGGCGAGTTAGCGGGTCAGAGGAATTAGGGACAATACACAGAGCCGGCTGCAGCCTCTGCACAGCGTCCAGACCGCGCACAGTTTTCACAGAGCAGATTGGCGTTATTGTTTGTATTTGGGCTTAACAAGAAATCCAGTGCCTCAAAGCTAGTGCTCAATACCCGATCCACGGTCCTGCTGCTTCCTCGAGGACACCTTCAGTAGCCTCGGGGTGTTTCCCGTGTGAGATTAGGTGGGTGGAGTAGAACACCCGGCACAAATGCCACCCCACTAAGGCGCAGCACGCACTAGGGCGCCCGCATTCAGCGGGACGTGGGGACAATTACTACGAGCTGAGTTTTGCTCAAAGTTTTGCAACATTCCAAATAAACACACTGAGCCCCTGAGAACGAAATAATCAAGGTGTTAGGAAAAGTCAGCATAACACGGGGGGGGGGAAGAAGAGGGTGTCGAAAAATGACGTGTTCCCGCAGCATCAGAAAAAAACAGCTCCGGGTTTCCAGGGTTGCAGGAATCGGCTTTCCGCTGAGCTATTTACAAAAGTTTGTTTCAAAGCGATTGCACCGTTGCTTTTGCAAATCACAGAATGCAAATGACGATAATTTGTTCTCAGTGGAACTTTCTCTTGAAATGATTAGCGAAGTCAGTCATTTGAAAATTAGAGCGAATGCACAGACGGTTCCGAAACCCCTCGCTAACCGATATCAGCTTCTAAAGTTTTCATTCATGTAAACCTCATTAATGAAGATCTTTTATTTAAACGTCAAGGGGATTTGAAATTTAGAGTAAATTATGAAGCTTGTATGTCTAGCCAAGTCATGGGTCAAATGCATTTGTGAAAAACTGCTAAAAGAGCATATGGTTTTGAATTTTTCTACAATGACTAGTGTTTAAATAAATTGCTTGTACTGCTTAACTTCATGTGTAATTTTGACAGAAATTGGCCTATAGCCTTTTGATATGTAAACATTTCAGCCTTTTATGCGGTATAAAAAAGACACTTGCTCTTTAGGATCAGCTCAGGCAGTCACCCTGTAATTCAGAAAGCTGGCACCTACCATTACATTCTTGCTAGATTTCAACTTTCAAGTGGCAGCCTCAGGGAGGAAAAAAGAAAGAAAGAAGTAAAGAAAGAAAGAGGATATTTCAAAAGCAGTGTCCATTTGGGATTAAAAGCTGCAAATAAGGTGAGAACGTGCCACTTACTATCTGAAAGAAATGGATAAACCATAGTTATTAAAGAACATTTTCTGTCATTTTTCTTTAAGCCAGCCAGTCTGAGGGGACACTTACGCAAGGCTGGGACTGACTGGTATGTCATTAAATGCTTGTCTTAGAGCCGAGCCAATCAGTCCAACATACAAAGTGGTGTTAAAAAATCTAGGTATCACTTCAGGATGTTACCAGCGAAATAGCTCTGTGTCACAGAACCCATTAAGGGGCAAAAATCACTCATTCTCGGAAGAGAGTCATCCTTGCATGGAATCACTGGACACAAATGGCATATCTGAGCCATGCACGGGGCTGTTGCTGGGAGATGCAAAGTCGGTGCAGGACACAGTTCAGACTGCTCTGAGCTGCTAGAGTTTCTAAAACAAGTATAAATCTGCATAAACCCATTTGCTGCTAATATATCCGCCTCCCATAAATAAGCATTGGAATGTGGATTGGACGGCAGGTCGCCCAGGAGGAAACAGAGCAAGTGCCCCTCAGGTTGCCTAGTGCTAGACAGGGGCCCACATGTGGAGTTGGTGAGCTAGGGCAGGGCAGGCACCGCCTGCCTTCCCCTCTGTTCTCCTGGTCCTGCCCGTATTTATGCTATATGTCAGCTTTGTTATATACAGACTTTCCGAGAGACATCGCCCCTTTTGTGAAGTTTCAGAGGAATTGGGGGTTGGGAGGAGGACGCTCATGAAGCAACAGAGACCCGTTTCTTTGTACACAGTTTAACCTTCCTAACAAACTGAGATCTCTTTATAAAAGCTGAGCCGGGCGAAATGTAATTAAGAAAAAAGACTCACAGAGAAAGACAGGAGGAGGTGTTTTATTTACATTTCTTATGCATTCCAACACATCATATTGTGGGAGGCAAACCGGAAAGAAAAGGACACATTTCATGACATAAAGAAGACACCAGGCTTTTTTCTTTCCCCCCTAAGCGTTCTACATTCCGGTCCAAACTTTCTGTCCATTTTGAAATGAATAAGGGTAATTTTTTTTCATTAGCTGTAATTTAAAAATTCTTGGAAAAACAATTGATTTGCTAGTAAAATAGTTCCAAAGCTTTTAGCTGCTTAACTTTCAGAAACTTACCCCAAAAATGTGTGTGTGACCAAAGTTATCTAGACAAGATATATATGTTGGGTAAAAGAGGGACACTTAGTACTTAAAACATAATTTGGGAGGGTGAAGGTTTTCTTTTTTTGATTTTTTTAAAGAAAGAATATTATAAAATCAAACTGAAAATTACAGGAAAAGATACCCGTACTTGGGGGGCTGTTACATGTATACAATTTGGGGTGTAGAGAAGTTACACAGTGGAGATAGGTGCAATAGGCAACTTTATTAGTGTATTTGTCTTTGAAAGAGGATTTGATAAAAAGGTCCTTTGCTGGTAGGTCATCTTAAGATCTGGATGTAAAATGTATATGAGGGAGCATTGTCAATTCTTTTTAATCATCGAAGTGAGGAAACTCACAAGCACATCTCTAGATGCGTCTTGTCCTCGGAGTAGCTGCTGAGGGCGACTCCAGCTTGCTTCAACCTCACTATCGGGTTTTGAATAGTTTTCTGAACTCCGAGAAGGGCACTCACTTGGGCCCATTAATTCCTGACTGTCTTTTAAAGAAGCAGCCGATCTCCCTCAAAAATCAAGACTTTTGAAGCCTAAAGAGTCAAGCAGAGTAATAGGAAATGGGGAGGGGTGGGGGAAGCCACTGTCAGAGGTCACAGGTCATGCCCCCCCCCCTTCATGCTACCATCAGAAGGATCTGACGCTGTGACTCAACTGTAGCTTGGCCTTGCTATGAGCACAAGAGGCTGAGTCCTTACCAGCCTGTCTGGAGAATTCAGGCCAGTTCTCTGCTTGTTCCTTATGGGAAAAAGGAGAATTCCCAGGAACAACCTCAACTTTCAGTTTGTTTGATTTGTGTTGGGAGCTTTCATTGGTTTTTCTTAGCCAGGAATACACACACTGTCCTACACACACACACACACACACACACACACACACACACACACACGCACACACACTCCTCCTCTCCTAACCTCTGACTCCTTTGTTTTGCACACTTGACCATTACTGGGCCAGTCAATCCCAATACCAGCTCCCTGGTCACCCCACTTCTGGAGTGTGTTTATGTTCTTGTTTTGGGTATCTACCCGCAGCAGCCAGGGACAAAAACTGAAGGATGCTTGAACCACGACGTGGATTTGGTTTCACTTAGCAGTAAAATTCTTTCTGCAGACCAGAAGGTCTTAGTTTTAAACTCACAAGAGTCCATCTCCTATGTCGTTGGGTTGTTTGTAATTTATGTATCATGGGGGAAAGTAGTCTGTTCGTAGTAATGATAGCGTGGGGAATTCAGTATATGAGCCAAACATAGGACAGTTGAACTGAAAAGAACCCCTCTTGTCTACATGATCCCTCGCAGGGTTTTTTTGTTTTGTTTTGTTTTTTTAAACAGGTCCCTAAAGAATATTTTATTCTCCTCTCATAAGGTTTGTAGATACAGTCATTTTCAGCTCTGCCTGGTAGGTCAACACACTATCTGCAAGTGAAATGGTGACGTCAAAACACATTCATGCCCAACTAATGACAATACTTTCTCTGAAACTCTAGAATTCTGGAGTTATTTGGACCTTAAAGTATCTCCAGTTGACTCTGAGACAGGAACATAAGTTTTTGATCATGCTGTCCACATTCTGATTTAAGCCTTGGCCATTCTTTTTATCCCCCCAAACCCTCAGAAAGTAGCTTTCCAAGTTAAACTCAACCAGGGTGATCAAATGAATGTTTGACTTGAAATAATTTTTAAAATAACTTGTTCACTGTTCGAGTCCTTCAGTGAAGTGGAGCAGAAGCAGAGCAAGTTGCTTTTCAAAGCTCTCCGGTTGGCAGAGGAATTCGGCACTTCCGATGAAAGATGGATATTGAATATGTGTGGCGAATGCACACCGCTCCATATTTCAGGGAAATTCTTTATTGAATACTTCTCGCTCACAAGCTGGAGTCACTGTGAAATCTCGCTTCTCGGATCTCTGTCGGGGCAGACCTCGTCTCCCAACCTAGTAACGAATTGCCTTTTTATGGGCTCATGTTCTAAATGAGAGCAAGCATCTGCATCCTAGGGCATAGAGCAGTCGAAACTTGTACTGAGGGCTAGAGTGACCATGTTCTAAATTAGTGCAAACTACTAGTCGGGTTGTTCTGGAAAATGGAGCAAATGGACCTCGCATAAAATCTTGACGCTCTGGCCCAAAAGAGAAAGAGAAGGAGAGGACCATATCTGTATGCACCTCTGGGAGGTGGGCCCTGTTACCGCTGAGGACACCAAAACCGGACAGGGGTCATTACCTGCTCAAAGTCTCCCTGCTGAGGCCTGGCATTGAACTCAGCTCTGTTTAGCTCCCAAAGCCACCCTCTGGCTGCCTTACTATGCCAACTCTTGTAAAACAAGTGAAATGCCCAGCTTCTCAGCCTAGCAAGCAAAACCTTTGTTCCCTGGCACCAAGTACCCTTCCTGCCCTCCCTTCCCCCATCGTCCCTGGGACTGTCACCACCTGAAGGGACAGCTGTTGCTCTGTTCTGCTAAGTCTCTGTGCCTTTGCTGGCTCTGTTCCCTCCTCCTACATAGCTGTTCCCTGCCAGTTCTGTCTGTCCACATCTGGCTTCCCTGAGCTGTGTGGATGGAGGTAATTGGTGGGGTCTTCCTGGGCTCCAGAGCAAGTTCTCCTGGAGTCAGAGGTGTCCACCCTGGGACCACACGGGCTAAATCAGCATCAGTTCAGCTGCATATCTCCCACCAGCTGACCGCAGGCCTTGGCACAATGGGTATGCTAACTAACTCTTTGTTTAAGGAAAGAATACGTTTTCACCCTTGCCCTCCACATCCTTGCTTCTAGATCTCCCCAAATTCCAGGCCAAAGACCATTAGCAGGAGAGTGTTAATTAAACACAGTGGGTGCCCTCCTGAAATAAAGAACAGAGGAGCAGAGCGAGAAGGCAGTTCCCCAGAAGCTGGCTGGGGTCATGGCGCAGCTAGCATTGGCCTATAGGTAACAGCTGTGTCTCTTCAGCCACACCTGTGTACACAGGCAGGCTGACTGTCACCTTGGAACCTGAGGGCTGACACATCTAAATGACATGTCCCATAGTTACCTGAGTGGGTCCTGAACGAAAAAAGCATGAAGACTTCCGAGACCTGCCTGGGTTATGTCCCCATTGGAGCGTTCCTTTTCCCATCTGTGAAATGGGAGAGCAATCAGGAAACAAAACGCAAGTTTCCTCTTAGCTCAGACACCTGCCACTGTTTGACATTAATTTGAGCCTTGGCTGTGTGCAGGAAAGACACATCTGTGTTTCCCAGTGGTGAAGCCTGAGAGGCAGAAAGCTCAGTCTCTAGCTCAAGGCTACGTGGGGTGTGGGAGCAGAGCTGCCTGGACACAACTGGCCTCCCATAATGCTTTTCTCTGGCCTTGGGTAGTTTAAAAAGGCTGCCTCTTAGAGACTAAGCGGTGACATATGTTGGTGGTGGGTCCTCCTCCACCTTTGGGGGCCCTATTAAGATCATGGTTACCACTCCCTGCCCGTCCATGTTGACAAAGCAAGTCAAGGAGAGATCATTGCTTGGCCCAGCCAAAAGAATGATTGCAATGGGGGAATTCCATGCACTGGCAGTTCATCTCGTGAGAGAATAAGGCTGAGCGCTGGGGATCTCATTCCAGAGCTTCTGATTCCCACGGCGTCAGCCCAGGAGAGTAACCTGAGCTGCTTCCCCCGTGGGTGTTGTGGTGGCTAAGAGTCCAGACGTTGTCAGGTTGCCTTCCAGCTCTGGAGCTTATGAGCTGTGTGAGCTGGAACAAGCCCTGTAAACACTCTGAGGCTCAGTCTTCACTTCTGTAAAATGGGGATGGTAGCACCCCCTTCTCAGGGCAAGGAAGTAAAGGTGTGCAGTAGGCACTCATCAAGCAGCTGCTGTCGTTTTTTACAAGCGTCAGGTCCTTAGTACATTCAGGGATTTTGACCATTAAGGCCCCCAGCTCTCTCACATGGAGCAGTTTCAGGAAGTCAGTCATCGATGGACAGAGAAGCCTAAATATCTGGGGCTGTAGGTAGAAGCCTGGGCTTTGCCCTTACATAACAAAGGGCTAAATGCTATCCTGGCGGAATCCCCAAGGACAATGGTGCTTCACTTAGGAGTTGTAATTCTCCACTACATTTGATTCTCAGATGAAAGCAGTAGAGGGGCAATAGGGCGGGGACGGTACCTCAGACAGAGGGGCCCAATGACTTCCTCCAGGTCTCAGAGCTGGGAGTCACGTCACCACATGGCCTCCTGGAAGCCCCAGGGCTCCTGTCCAGGAGACCCCTCCTAGTGCAGCCTGGCCTTTTGAACCTTCAAACAACAAGCCACTCCAGCTTTCCTGGTAAAAATCAAGGTGGCTTCCAGCTGTGGCGAGTCTGAGAAGCTGACTCCGGAAAAGCCGTGCATCCCTCCCAAGGTGGGGGCTGTTCCTAGCCTATCTCTGTCTCCCAAGGAAACCAATGGGAAGGGGCCGGTTTTCAGGTCAGAGTTCAGTTGTAATCTCCCCACCACCGACAGAGCAACCCTGCCCAAGCATATATGATTCAGAAATGAACCTACTAAGGTTGAAGTGTAAGACCCCCTAAGTAAATCTACCCCAGAAATCCCCTCCACTCTTACTAGACACGAGGTTTTGTGGAAGGATATTCATGGCATTGAAACAACCTAAATGTTTACCAGTAAAGTACTCGTTAAATAAACCAGCGAACACTCATAATAGATAACCTTGCAGCCTTTGAGGAAAATAAGGCAATCTTACACGTACTGATATGGAAAGATCTCCAAGATGGATTGCTGAGTGGCAAAGGCAAGGGTAGAACTCTAGCATAGTGTGTGTGTGTGTGTGTGTGTGTGTGTGTGTGTGTGTTCACATATATATTGCACAGCACTATTTTCAATGGGGTCATGAAAAAAATGAGTTAATATTTGGAAGGCAGTTAGAACTATGCCTGGAACATAGTAAGTGCTATATCATGTCTGCGAGAGAAATCAACATGCAAGAGAAAAAGATCCGGAAGGTCCACCGCAGAATTAACAGTAGTGGGATTGGGGCTGATTAAGGGGGACTGGAGCCTTATCACTAATTTTTCATTTTTTGCACAAAGTCATGACCTTCGTGTTTCACTTGTGAAATTAAAGTTAAGTATGCATCCAAACCCAGTATCTCCAAAATACAAATCTAGTTTCCTCGTGTTCAGAGGCAACATTAGAAGGAAACAGCACCAAGGTCAAATAACTTGAGATAAGGGCCTGCCCACCCATCCCCATCCTCATTTCCTCAACTAACACCTCATCACAGGCAAACAGTATCCATGGAAATATGTCCGCCTTGCTAATGACTCGCTCCCCTGGGTTCCTGGACAGCAGCTGGAGGTGTGGGGAGGAAACAGGAGGAGGGCTGTCCCCAGTGGACCAATTGCAGGTTTTAAGTCTTAAGACTGGATTCAAGTCCCCAAACTTGCCCTTTGCATGTGTTAAGCCACTTCTCATCTCTGCAGTGAGGACCTCAGTCTCTGCCTTGCAGCCTTCTTCACCCTTGAGAATCAAGTGGGGTGTGTGTGTCAGTATATAATAAAGATATAATTATGATCACCTTTGTCCTTTGCCTGGCACACTATACGTGCTCAACAAGTGTTTATAAAACTGAGCTGAAAGTAGTCAATAAGCAATTAAAATAATAACGAAGTCCTTGCTATTAGAAAGCATGAAATTAATATTTTTTGATCTTTTGAATTCATATTCGCAGGGCACTCACTCAACAGGTATTTCTCATTTGCCTTCTGGGTGCCAGGAAGAAAACGATGAACATGAAAAAGTCCCTGACTTCATGGAGCTTATATTCAAAAGAGATTTCCAGCAATAAAGCGATGGCTAAGGAGGAAATAAAACAGGTCCTTTTAGCTGCCTGGTGCAGTGAACAGGGCCAGGAAATTATTGTCACCATTCAAAGTACTGCCACAGATAGAGTGCATGTGTCATGTTATTGGGAGTCACAGAAACTCATAACTCCAGTGTTGATACCAAGTTTGATTGTTACATGTAGTATTCATATATCCTGCTAGGCCTGTTTTCTAATAAGTCTGCTAGATCTTTTTTTTGGGGGGGGCTTGAACAGCAGAAATTTATTTTCTCATTATTCTGGTGGCTAGCAGTCCCAGGTCAAGGTGTTGGCAGGGTCGGTTTCTTCCAAGGCCTCTTTCCTTAGCTTGTAGATGGCTGTTTTCTCTCTGTGTCTCTATCGTCTTCCCTGGGTGCCAAGCCTGCTAGGTCTTCATTGACAATTTGGGGGACAGTAACTTAGGTGCCATGAAGTTTTGGACCAACCACTACACTCAGACAGACCTGAGCTCAAATCCCAGTTTTACCAACTCATAGCCGGGCACGTGGGGTGACAGGGCAAGTTATCAGGGTGTCTGAGCCTCAGGATTCATCAGTGTCAGATTGCGTGTTAGGACTGCTCTCCGGGAGCATTCTGTCTGGACAGGAGGGGCAGCAGGACTCCCACACAGGGGCTGGTGACTAAGTGGTGGCCTGGGGAGGCACCCTGGCTGTTCAGACTTAGCATTTCCCAAGGCCCTGAACACTTCTAAGGCTCAAGTCATTGTATGGATATTCAATTTGACTCAGAAAATTAACCTCGGTATCTTCAAGGGGAAAGACACAGAGGGCCCTGATAGTATTTCCTTATCTATAATATATTTCAAAGCCCTTTTAATTTGAATTATTATCCCAATTTGCACATGAGGAAATGAGATCCTGGGAGATTAAGTGATTGCACAGGTTGTAAGAAAGTAGCAGAAGTATTACGCAAACCCAAACCTGCCCAAAGTCCTTATTCTTTTCACTCCTATTCTTTTTTGCTTTTTTATTTTTAATTGTATTTTAAGTGTGTTTTTCCAGGACCCATCAGTTCCAAGTCCCTATCAGCTCCAAGTCAAGTAGTTGTGGATGGTGCATCTCCCTGGCCCATGTGGGGACTGAACGGCAACCTTGTTACGAGCACCGTGCTCTAACCAACTGAGCTAGCTGGCTGCCCCGTTTCACTCCTCTTCACTCGTGGCTAGGCAGGGCGGAAATACAGGAGAATGGAAATTTCCAGCAAGGGCTTTGGAGTCGGAAAGACTCTTGTTGGTATTAGCTTCCTTGGGCAAGTTTTTTAACCGCTCTGGCCCTCTGTTTTTGCATCTATAAATTAGAGTTCACTGTAGTCCTGTCCATATAAGTTGTTGTGAAGACTAAAGGAATTCATTGGAATGGCTTTAGCACATTCGATGGCCCAGAGGATGAGGCCATGTGGAAACACGTTGGCCTAATTCGTAGAAGTCGACTCTGACATTGGAGGAAAACAATTCATGTTGCTTGTAGTTTTTTAATGTATGCACAAGAGAGTGGCATGTATGATAAAAACCACTCTATGGCCACATAAGCCTAAAGATCTCATCCCATGAGAATGGAGGTGCTAAGTTGCATATGTAAGCACAGACACACGTGGGAAATCTTAGAACGGTGCTGACCAGCTGCTAAGTAGAGTTAATTAAGAGATATGGTGAGCAGGTAAAACCAGGGGTGGGACCAGGCACCTGGCTCCTGAACAGATGTAGGTAGCTGCTCAGCTGCCTTCTCGATGGTTCTGCTTCCCAGGGGTGTTGCTGAGACTAGCTGAGAAAGGAGATGTGGCAGCACTTGGCAAACTGGCCCCGGGATGCCATATTTGGGGATCACGGTCTCAGCCCTCCCCTCTGCAGTACTTGGGACAATGCAGTGGGGCTGACCGACCACAGGTGTGCAATGTGTTTTTTTCAGTATGCTCTAAGAGTGAACCAAAGAGTTCTTTTTTTATTTCTGCTCAGTATCATGAGTTCATGGATTTGAATTTCTTTTATATGTTTCAGTGTACTGACATTAATTTTTTGTTGATGCTCACATTTTCCCATCTTTAGTGGGTGGGTACACTTCCAAATGATCTCCTGAGTCTTCAGCGGACATGGCCCCAGTAGTCTTTCACAACTGCCTTGCTTTTTTCTGTGACAAGATGTTCCAGATTAATCTCATCCATTTCCTGCCCAAGACCTAGAACAGCCATTCCTGGTTTCTTCAAGTGAGAACCGATCATAATCTGGACCCTGGGGATGCTTATTCATACTGGTTAGCTATTGTTTCTAGACCTTTTCAGTAGGTCTCAAGTTAACAGCGTTAAAACAAAAAAATACAAAAAAAATTTTTTTAAATAAAATATATCATAAATTTGTACTGATGCTTCTAATCCTAATTCAGGCAATAGTTAACCTTTCTAAGATTAGATTTCTATCTTCTTTTTCCTACACCCCAAATCCTGGCTCCCAATAACAAGTGGGGGAGATAAGATAAGCTGATAAGTGAAGTGCAAACAAAAATAACTGACATTTATTGAGTGATTATAATGTGCCGGGCCCCATCCAGTCCTCACAACCAGCCTGGGACCAAGTTATTGTTACAATTGGGGAACCTGAGACACAGAGAGGTGAGAAAAGCCGTGCATCCCTCCCAAGGTGGGGGCTGTTCCTAGCCTATCTCTGCCGCCCAAGCAATGACCTCCCTTTAACTTGATTTCCTCTGTAAAGACCCTCTCTTAAAATGAAGTCACATTATGAGGCACTGGGGGTTAGGATCTCAACATATGAACTGTAGGGGTAGGGAGGGTGGGGACACATCAACCCATAACCCAGGGGCTGGAGGAATCATCCCCTTTTAAGGCACCTGTGGGCTGGGCAGTCCTGAGGCTCCCGCCCGCACCTCCATGCCTCTGGGTTCCCCCTGAAGCCCTCACTCTGCATTGTCCTGCCACTCCTTTCCCGTGTGTACAAGTGCGTCTATGCTATGTCTGCTTTGTCTCCCTCATCTCATCATGAGCTGCTCTGCTGGACCATCTTGGTTATCTTTGTACCCTCCTCCCACGCCCCGCTGTGCAGATGAAAAGTTCTCGATACAATAAGGTAACATTTTCCAGGCCTTTAGCTAAAGCAAACCCAACCCTTCACCTGTGTTCTCTGCCCCCCACTATTTTGCATCTTTAAAAATATTTTGCAACCATCCTAATAAAAATTCACTTAGGGCAAAAATCACCTATGGATGCTAAACTCTCTGGGTCAAAACTGTTGGGAAACGTGATATTTATACAGACTCAAAGCCTCATGCTGTGGATTACTTGTTAATTATAAAAGGAAAATGCTGGTTCCTTAATAATTAAAAAGGAGAAAATCAGGCAGACACTGCTCCATCATTGATCACAGTTACCCTCACTCACCAGGATGGGACCGACTGACACTGCCAGCCCATCTGTGGGAGGCAGTCAAAGGATGGGGCATTATTTATGCTGCACATTTACAAGACTTTTAAAACCTGAATCTAATAATGAGGACTCAATCAGACAAATCCTATGGTTGAACACTGTACGAAACAGCTACTCTGTAATCTACAAAAATGCCAGTATCATGAAAGATGAGGTTAGAGAATTGTTCCAAATTAGTGGAGACTAAGGACACATGACAAGTAAATGAAGGTGAGATCCCAGTTTGCATCCTGGATCAGGGAAATGTTGCTCTAAAGGATGTTTTTGGGGTAAATTTCAATATGGAATGCATATTTAATAATAGTATTGTAAAAATGTTAACTTTCCCAAATTTCATATTGTAACTATTACGTAGGCGAACAACCTTGTTGTTAAGAAATACATACTGAAATATTCAGGAGTAAAATGTCATCATAGCTAGAACTTACTCTCAAATAGTTAATCAAAATAATAGCAGTAAGTGGAAAAACTATGTAAACTTATATGTTGCCATGTACTGACTATTATCTACTGCCTTTTACTGAGTGTATCATACACATATATGTACACATTGTCATATACAAAACCAGGTACACGCTACGTCATGCCGAGTTTAAGGACTCTTCATGGATAATTTCACATAGAACAATTTTTTCCTTATGCTTTATCTTTAGAACCTAACCCCCATGAAGGAGGTATCTCCAGGGTAGTTATTTGTCGACACTATTTGACAACCACAAAAAGCAAAGTAATGGCCTGGGATTTGGGGTATGTTGAGGCTGAATCATCCCAGTGGGTGGAAGAGAGAAGAACCAGGGGACGAGGAAATAAATGGGCCTCAGGCCGATAGCCCCTTGTGTACATGATTCAGGATGCTAATGATGGAGGCATTTGCGTGAGAATCAGTAGCATTAGTCACTGACAGCTTAGACCACACTGTCCAGCGGAAGTATAATGTCAGCCACAATGCAATTTTAATTTTTCCAGTAGCCACATTAAAAAAGTAAAAAGGTTTGGTTCATCACCACCAAACCAGTATTATAAGGAATCTTAGAGGGAGTTCTTTAAGACCAAAAAAAAAAAAAAAAAAAATTAAAAATATGAATAATGAAATAGCAGTACCTACATATCTATCAACAATTACTTGCAATGGAAGTGGATTAAATGCTCCAATCAAAAGATAGGAGAGCTGAATAGGTAAGAAAACAAGACCCTTACATACGCTGCCTATAAGAGATTCACTTCAGATGGAAAGACACACACAGACTGAAAGTAAAGGGGTGGAAAAAGATATTTCATAAAAATAGAAACAAACAAACAAACAAACAAAAAGCTGGGGTAGCAACACTTATACCAGACAAAACAGACTTTAGAACAAAGACTATAACAGGAGACAAAGAAGGACCTAATAATCCCACTTCTGGGTATTTATCTGAACAAACCCAAAATGCTACTTGGAGGGGACCTGCTCATCCATATATATGCTCATTGCAGCATTATTTACAATAGCCAAGATATGAAGGCAACCTGGGTGTCCCTGAATGGATGAATGGATAAAGAAGAGGTGGTACATATGTATATAAAATGGAATATTACTCAGCCGGAAAAAAAGAACAAAATCTGGTCATCTGCGACAACATGGATGGACCTAGAAGGTATTGTGCTGAGTGTGGTAAGTCAGACAGGGAAAGACAAATGTCATGATTTCACTTATAAATGGAATCTAAAGAACAAAATAAACAAACGAAACAGAAACAAAGTCGTAGATACAGAGAACATTTTGATGGCTGCCAGATGGGAGGGAGGTTGGGGTGGGTGAAAAGGGAAGGGATTAAGAAGTACAAATTCGTTGCTACACAGTAATCATGGGATGTAGGGCATAGCATAAGGAATATAGTCAATAATATTGTAATAACTATGTATGGTGTCAGATGGGCACTAGATTTATCGGGGTGATAGATGAGAAGGGGGTTGGAGGCAGGGTGTAAAAGGTGAAGGGATTAAGAAGTACAAATTGGTAGTTACAAAACAGTCATGGAGCTGTAAAGTGTAGGGAATACAATCAATAATATGACAACTATGTATAGTGCCAGGGTGGGTACTAGTCAGGGGGATCACTACCTCAATTATATAAATAAATGTCTAACCACTACGCTGTACACCTGAAACTAATATAAAATTATATTGAATGTCAACTCTAATTGAACAATTTTAAAAGAGGGGAAAAGATAATGAATGATAAAAGGTTCAAAATTCCAGATAGAAAACAAATAAGTCATGGGGATGTGAAGTACATCATAGGGAACACAGTCAGTAATATTGTGATAGCGTGGTACGGTGTCAGCTGGTCGCTGGGCTTATCATGGTGATCGCCTCTTTAGCACAGGGAATATAATCAATAATGTGGTAATAACTCTGTATAGTGCCAGGTGGGTACTGTTAAATAACTATGACGTACACCTGATACTAATATAATAGTGTATGTTAGCTATATTTTAATACAAATCTTTAAAAAAGTAAAAAGGAACAGGTGAGCCTAATTTTGAAAATATATTTTACTACTGCCAATATATTTCAAATAGATCACGTCCGCATATATTCAACATAAAAATCCTCAATGAAATACTTTTCATTCATTCATTCATTCGTTCGTTCATTCGTTCTTTTCTTTTTGTTTTTCTCTCCTTCATTCCTTTTTCCTTCCTTCCTTCCTTCCTTCCTTCCTTCCTTCCTTCCTTCCTTCCTTCCTTCCTTCCTTTCTTGAATGAATATGAGATGTATTTTACCTTTCCAATATATCTCGGTTTGGACTAGCCACATCTCAAGTCCTCCGTAGTCACCTGTGGCTGGTGGCCATCACATAGAATAAGCAAAGGAATAGATCGTGAAACCAGATATTGGTGGGTTCAAATCCCAGCCCTGCCAATTTTTAGCTTTGTGAATTTTGGGCACATCATTTAATCTCTTTAAGCCTTAATTGATGTTTCCTAAACTGTAAAATGTGATTTGATTAGGGAACCGATCTCTTAGGGTTGTTTTGAAAATTAAAGGTGATGATCTGGGTAAAGTGCTTCATGGAGTGTTTGTTCATTCATTCATGCATCGATTAATTCACCCATTCAACTGATGCACTCTATGCGAGCATTCTGTCTATACGAGCAAAGCACTGAGCAAGTACAGATTGGAACCAAAGCCGGCTATTCTGTACTCATGATAAATGCATATTAAACATGCTGGGAGGAAGCAGCATTCTCTGAGATCTGAATATTGTGCTGACTCCTGGCTCAGAGGTAGACTGTTCTTAGTGCCCAGATCAGCCTAGGGACTTCATTATTCGGCAGTCCTTCATTCTACAAGCAAAGCATTTGCTCTATCTAACAGTTGTGCCTGGAAGTGTGGGAGGAAATAGCAGTTGGAAGAGATGACGAGGAAAGCACAGAAGAGCTTGGAAAGTAAGCCAAGCAAGGAGCTGGGAGATGTGGGAGGCAGCAAAGGGCTATGGGGGACCATAACATTTGGGAGAGAGCCAAGGGCATGGGACAAGGCCCACAGTGAGGCGTATGGGGGACAGCACACAATGTCAGGACCATTGTGTGGACCAAGTGACCAGGAAGGGTGGAAGACGTAGCTCCCTTCTCAGGTGAGTGGCATTTGAGTGATGTCTCGCACAAGTAAGAGGCAGATGGCATTTCTGAGAGCGAGAAGAAAAACATTCATGCAAAGGTCGAATATCAGAATAGGACCTGGGGAGTTTGTGGACTGGGAAAGGCTGAAAAACTGGGGTTGGGGGACGGTGGGGAGTGGTTGGAGCAGGAGGGTTTGTGGACTGTGAAGGGCAGGGTAAAGGTATTAAGGGAGTTTGGACTTTTATCAAACGGCATTAGAAAGGAGTTAAATGGTTCTGCTCAGTAGCAGCAGGAAGGAGGCCCTTTGGCAGAGGTGGGGGTGTGGGTGGTGGGTGGGTGGGGGGCCCTCTCAGGAGAAGATAGCAGATGGAGGATGATCAAAGAGGAACTTGCCCTGGGTCTCAGCTGGGGGTGGAAGAACCAGAACAACAGCTCTGTCTTCTCCCTGGAAACCAGATTCCTGGAAACCAGCCTTGGGGGATGGACCAGTAGAGAATCAGGCTTGGCCCTCGGCCTAAGTTTAAGAGACAACACAGGACCAAACGGCTTGACAGTGGAGCTTGGGAGGAAGAATGCTTTGGGTGGATCCTCAGGAAAAGGATGAACAAATTTCCTCTAACAAATCTAGATCATTCCATTCTTGTCTCTAGGCCTTTGCACTTGCTGTTCACATCTGTTGCCTGGGAGCTAAGCTCACTCTCAGTGTTCGGGCAACTGACCTTTTTTCAGCAAGCAGGTCTTATTCAAACACCTACAAAAGGCCTTTGCTGAGACACTTTTGAGTTCCATTTTTTCATCCTCTCTTTCCCCACCACTCCAACTTGTTATCCTCTTTTATCCTGTTTTCAGATCACATCTCTCACCATCTGAAATCACATTATTGGCTTGTAATTGTCTGTTTCCTCCCCTAGAATGTAATAAACTCCTTAAGGGTAGAGATTAGTCTTGTTCCTTGTTCTCTCTCTACTATTTGGGACAGTACTTGACATCTGGTAAATGTCCAAAAGGTAGCTGTTGTCTGAATGAACTCATGGATGGATGGATGGATGGATGGATGGATGGATGGATGGATGGATGAACAGACAAACTTGTTGACTGTTTCAATGTGATTGACACTAGGATGGATGGAGAGGCTGCCCATAGTCTTAACGGAAGGTGGAAATTTTTTGGTGTGGTGCTTCTATTTCAGAAATATTTCAGAGCTGGACTTAATCTTAGTGACTGACTGTGTAGTCTGCATGTGGAGGTGAAAGAGGTAAGGGGATGGGATCCTAAAACAGAGGACATGAAGGGGCCACACAGAAGCCATATCCGTCTACATAGATGGTTTGTTTGAACTACTGTTACCGAGAGTGGGCTCTCCTCGGTGCGGTGTCCAGGTTTTTGGCGTCTTGAGCAAAGAATGGAATGAGACACAGAAATAAAGTGGTGAAAGAATAGTTTATTAGAAGAGATAGTCCACGCCAAATAAATAGGAGCAGACCCGAGCAGCAGAGAATGGCTCAAGAGCCCAGGGTGGCATTACTAGAAAAAGTACACTCCAAAGGGTTTGGAGTGGGCCCGAGCAAAGGCAAGGCTCAAGAGGCGCTGACTGGCGAGGACTTGGAGTTTTTATCCCCTTTTCTTTCTCTAGAATGAGCTGTTCCTTTCCGGGAGTGAAACCACTTGATTGACATCTGTGATTTACAAGAGGCTTATTACCTCATCTTTTTAGACTGCGCATGTTCCTTCCCAGAATTCAGTTTGTTATAATGATATGAATGAACTTTCCAGGCATATGTATGATATTATAATGATGGTATAATGAGGCCCAGGTGAAATAAAGGTCATTGTGGCCTTTACTGCACAGGTGAGTGGCTGGTTTAATCTAGTTGGGTATTTTGTACCTATTTGTTCCTCATAGGGGTAGATAATTACAACAAAAAGGGGAAGTTTTGGGCAGAGAGGGGAGGTCTTTTGGGCAGTTGCATTCTGTGGATTGTGCAGGAATGCAGAGACCCGATGTCTATTTCTAACTGCCTGCCTTGTTTTCCCCGTGAGAGACATAATCCCCAAAAAATCTCTATGGGAAGTTAAGGGAGAAGAGGTCTTTTCTTCTGTATCTGCTTCCTGCTGGGCAGGGGCGTAGAGCTGTCCCTACCTATTGGGGGATTCACAGAACTCTTGCCCTAGCTGATCTTAGATGAGAGGAAGTGATCAGGAGATCCGCCTGGAAGACCGTGTTGGCTTCTTTGGTTGCGACTGGCAACCTTGCTGGGGCATCCTCTGTATCCCCAAGGCCCCTGAATGAGGTAAAATAGATTTTAATTAATAAATCCGTTAGCTCTACAGAGCCTGTGGCCATTCAGCCAGTCATTCAGGTGGCGTCAATTGTCCAGGAACTGGGCCCAGAATGGGTAGGAGAGAACATTAGGCTTCAATGATTACAATCAACAAGTATGAATCATACGTTTTAGGGTAATTGTCTAAAACAGGGGTAGGAGCTAAAAAAACTTGGGGAAAGGAAACTTAAGGAGAAGGAAACTTAAAATTTCTATAGGAAAGAAAACGTAAAGCTTTTCAGTGTGAGGGGGCGGGGGACTACTGGTTGGCCCATATCAGTACTATGTTCAAACAATTTTTGGAATTAGTCGCCAGCATTTAAAAAATCTCTAAAGATTTCAAATAACAAATTTAAATTTATTTTCACTTAACCAAAAGATCTGGCAACATCAGGCCTGCATTTTTATGGGACAAAAATGGACTAAAGTTGACAGATGTTTTCTCCCATTGAATCTGGCCTTTACCATCGGGTCCCTCTAAAACCACCTGGCCCACCTCCTCATTTTCGTTTCAGACCCAGTCCCATCAGCCTTTGAATTTGCCTTTCTTGCTCTAATGCTCACAATAATCATTCAAAGCAGCGGTTCCCAACTTTTTGAAGTATGAGGACTCCTTTGGAAACTTTTCCCTATAATCATGAAATGAGTACATCCTCACAGCAGGAACTGAAGAAGCACAGAGAAATAACAGAAGATAATAAACATTATTCACATGCCCAACATGTATGGATAAGCACTGTTTATATCTAATGGATGTGAGGACCACTAAAATCCTCATGGTCCCCACACCCTAGTAGCGTTATATATAGCAAATAGTGGTTGACCAAAATGAGATGTAATAATTAAAAAAAAACCCACTATGATTTCATAAACATGAATGAAGGAATGCATCTTTCCTTCAACATATTGTTTACCCACAGCCCTTTGGAAAACGGTAATACATGCATGTGGGCACATATTACAGGCTCACCTGCTGGGCATTCCTTGGTGCCCACATGGAGGGTCAGATGCTTGGCTTATCTCTGTGGGCTCATAACTTCCACTTTAAGGAAATATAGTAAAAACTTCAGATTAAGCCAATTTGGCATTATGGTACTCTAGCTACTCTGAGGGACTCTCTTATCACAAGTAGACCCTGGATTAATTATAGCAAACATGCATTTCAATGCACTGATGGCTTTATTGGCAATAAGGGAACTCTTAAGGGCTACAGTAAATAAATAGGTAAACAAACAAATGTCACAAAGTTCAACCAAAGCAAGGACTGGTAAATAGTAAGGGAGTAAATTAAATAGTTACTATAAGATAAGGTTGTCCTGATATGTTAGCACAACCAATGAGAAACTAAATTTTGGTCTTTTAGAAAAGAGGGGGAGCTGAACCTGAGACAGCCACATTGAGCCCCGGATTCTCTAAAAACAGACAAGAAAAGAAAAAAATAAGCATAGAAAAAGTGCAAAGTCAAATTATGTAAATGAAGTCCGATTATTTCAATAATCACAATAAATTGAAGTGGACTAAACCTATCAGTTAAAAGGCAAAGATGGTCAGGGTAGATTTTCTTAATTTAGCCATGTATTAATAATAAGAAACAGATGAAACTAAAAACAGAGAAAGGTTGTAAGAGAAAGGAGGTTAAAAACATGTCAGATAAATAGTAATGAACATCAAATAAAATAATCTTTAAGAAGGAAATGCAATGTTAAAGATAAAAGGATCAACATATACTAATAAGTTCAATTCACCAGTAAGATATGACAATTACAAATGTATCCATTTTATAAAGCCTCAAAAATATAAAACAAAAACTGAAAATACCCACAGAGAGAAATGGACAAATTACCATAATAGGAGATTTCAACACACTTTTGTTAATTATTGATAGATCAAACTGACAAAAAATTAGTGAAGACATAGGAGGTTTGAGATACAATTGACAGCTATGAGTTAATGGACTTATATCGAACTCCCCCAACAATTAAATAATGCTCATTCGTTTCAAGCAATGTGGAAACTTGTGTTTAATGTTTCTTACCATTTAAAAATATTGATTGGCTTAACTGCATTGTGGTCAGAAAACATAGTTGAAATATATAGACATTATTAAACTACAAAACTTTTGTCATTATATTTAAAATAATCATTATCATACAGATATCATAATCCTCTGATCACAATGGAATTAAGAAAGTAGAAACAGATAATGCAAAGACAAATTTTAGTAATCTTCTGTTCGAAATTTAAAAGCACACTGTAAAATAACTCAGGCAGGGGCCAGCCTCGTGGCTCAGGCGGTTAAGAGCTCTATGCTCCTAACTCCGAAGGCTGCCGGTTCGATTCCCACCCGGGCCAGTGGGCTCTCAACCACAAGGTTGCCAGTTCAATTCCTCGAGTCCCGCAAGGGATGGTGGGCTCCGCCTCCTGCAACTAAAATTGAACATGGCACCTTGAGCTGAGCTTCCGCTGAGCTCCCGGATGGCTCAGTTGGTTGGCGCGCATTCTCTCAACCACAAGGTTGCCGGTTTGACTCCGGCAAGGGAGGGTGGGCTCTGCTCCCTGCAACTAGCAACGACAACTGGATCTGGAGCTGAGCTGCGCCCTCCATGACTGAAAGAACAACAACTTGAAGCTGAATGGCACCCTCCACAACTAAGATTGAAAGGACAACAACTTGACTTGGAAAAAAGTCCTGGAAGTACACACTGTTCCCCAATTAAAAAAAAAAAAAAAGTCCTGTTCCCCTTCCCCAATAAAATCTTTAAATAAAATAAAATAACTCATGCATGAAAGAAAAATAATAATGTCAATTTTAAATAATTAGAATTGAATGTTTCTGAAAATATCATGTGTCAATACATCACAAGTGGCACTTTAAGGAGAAATCTATAGGCTTAAACATTATACTAGCATAAAGGAAAAGCTGAAAATGTATAAACTAAAAAGAACAACAGAATACCCCCAAAGAAGTAGAAAGAAAGACACAGTAACAATAACAAATTAATCAAATAGAAAAAAAGGAAAAAAAAGATCTAATAGAGCAAATCAATAAGACTAAATGTTGATTCTTTGAAAATATTAGTAAAGTAGACAAACTTCTGATAAGACTGATAAAAAATAAAGTACAGAGAAAAAAACAAAGTACAGAGAAAAAAACAAT
Organism: Rhinolophus sinicus; assembly: GCF_036562045.2. Classification (NCBI taxonomy): domain Eukaryota; kingdom Metazoa; phylum Chordata; class Mammalia; order Chiroptera; family Rhinolophidae; genus Rhinolophus; species Rhinolophus sinicus. Next base: position 8,759,008 of record NC_133753.1, on the reverse strand, counting down.
ATTAAGAATAAGAATGGATCAAAACTGTAGCTACAGCAAAACTGTAACAGAAGTTAATAAAAATTTGAATTCTTAGATTAATAGTAAAATTTTTACAAAAATGTAACTCCAAAATTGATTCAGAAAGAATTAAGAAGCCCAAATTTTCTTATAACTATTTTAAAAAGTGAATAAGAGGTTAACAATTTTCAGACAGGAAAAAATAGTTACAGCAGGTCCCAGATTTTTTTTTTTTTTTTTTTTTTTTTTTTTTATAGACAAGGGAGTTCAACCAAACTTTCAAGCTCATTTCAACTTACACAAAATCTTTACTAATCTAGAGATTAGTAAAAAAATTCCTAACTCATTCTATGGTAATATAACCTTTTAAGAAATATTTTATTACTTTTATTTAGGTGACATTAGCTAATACAATTATAAAGTTTTCAAGTGTACAATTCTATAATATATCATCTATTGATGATACATCAATATTGCATTGTGTGTTCACCACCCAAAGTCAAACCTCCTTCTGTCACTGTATATTTAATCCCCTTTATCCTTTTCTACCTCCTCTCCACATGATGGTAATTTAACCTTGATATCAAAATTAGTCAGGTACTGTATGAGAAAAGAGTATTACAGGTCAATCTCATTCATTAACATGAATGCAAAAGTTTTACCTAAAATATTACCAAACTGAGTCTGGCAATGTATAAAAAAGATAATGCATGAGAACCAAGTTAGGTTTAATCCCAAAAATGCAATGGTGATTTAATATTGAGAAAACTCTATAAATAGTCCCTACTTAACAAATTGAAGTAAACAAACCATATCAATATGTGTAGAAATAAGAATCTGGAAAATTTAACACCCATTTATAATCAATCAAACAAACACAAAAATATTTACCAAACTAGAAATGGAAAAAATTTCTCTGACAAGGTAAAGATATCTACCCAAATCATTAATCTTAATGGTGGTAAGTTAGAACCTTTCCTTAGAAATTAGAGCTAAGAGTGTATTCTATCACCAGTATCGCCCTAGAGGTCCTGACCTGTGACAAGGTAAGAAAACGATGTAAAAGATATAATAATTGGGGAAAATATGAAATAAAACTGTCATATTCACAGAAGATATGATTGTTTGAATAGGAAATATAAAAAATCTACAAATTTTTAAGATTAATGAGTTCAGCAAAGTACCTAGATATAGTCAGTAATAAAAAAATTAATTGTGTTTTTATACACCAACAGCAAGCAATTAGAAAACGTACTTTCAAAAATGATATCATTTATAACAGCAACAACAAAAAAGGTATCAGTCATCTGAGGATAATTACTCTTAAGACTTTTATAGAGAAAATTATATAATGTTAGAGAAAATCATTAAAGGAGTCGTAAATAAATGGAGAAATATTTTCATTTCATAGCTAGGAAGACCTAATATGTTGAAAGTCTCAAATATCCCTAAATTGAGCCATAGATTTAATACAATTCCAATCAAAATCTCAACTGAATTTTTCAAGGAATTGAACAAGCTGATTCTAAAATTTATATGGAAGAACAAAAGCCCGAGAATAGCCAAGACATTTCTGAAGAAGCATGAAGTGGGGAGATTTGCCCAGAAGAAGTTGAGATTTATTACAGAATTATGTGGATTACGGCAGTGTACTATTGGCATGGAGAAACTGACCATCGAAGCAGAATAAAAAGCTCAGGAGCAAACCCAAGCACCGTTGGTAACCTGATACACGACTGCAGCAGCATTTCGGGTCATCAGAGAGAGATGGAGCTAGTCTGTAAAAGATGCTAGGACCACTGGTTATCCATAGGGGAAAACCCAAATATGGGTCCTTACCTAACCCTGTCACTTACAAAATCTAGATCTAGATAAATTAAATATGTAAACGGAAAGGCAGTTTAAAATCTTTTAGAAGACAGTATAGAAGGCTATCCTATGGCCTCCAAATAAGGAAGTCTTTTGGAAACAAGACTCAAAAAAACAAAACAAAACAAAAAATCATAGAAAAGATTGGTAAATATGATAAGGAAAATCAAGACCTGTTGTCCAAATTCCCCTTCAGCAAACCAACCACTAACAGGAACAAGACAATGCAACACAGAACAAGGCTTAGCAACCAGGATGCATAAACAATTCCTGTAATCCAATGAGAAAAAAGCAATCAAACTTCTAGGGATAATTTTGATGTTAGAAAGGGATCCTTTCCCATGACGTACGCTTAAGCAGAGTGCTAACGTCTTGTGCTTTTTGGTGGTCACTGAGTCTTGTGCTAGAAGAAAGCTAAAGAAATATACTCAACAATGAGTCCTCTTCCTTGAAGAAATGGGACAGTACTGCATTGAGGAAGGCTTTGAATAGGGGCAGCAAACTCAAATTGCCAAGGGGCCACGGGTAACATGAGTGAAGGCAGGTGAGGGCAGAGTGCTGCTGAGTGGATTATGTGAGACAAGCAGAACTTCTTTAAATAGGAAAATAAGAACTCTCCTTTTATTATTGCCTCTAGAATAATCATTAAATTAACGGAATTAAGATATGGGCAAAGGATTTTGAAAACAAAGTGCGATTTTATCAATGGTGGGGTGGGGTCCCTTCCCTGTGATGAGTTATCAGCTTCTGTAGCTTGGTTCTCCTGTGAGCTAGAAGCCCAAATAAGCACCATGAAGCCATGGTGGGAGCTTTACAAGTTCCCAACAGTCCCAGCCTGCAAGCCGAGATGGCCAGACATAGGGCCATTAAGTCCTGGGAGAGTGGGATGACACCTTCCTCCCAGGATGTGATGAGATGTGACCTGTGTCACTTGGATAGCCTGAAGCCTGGCACACAGTGGGAGTTCAGCCAAGTTCCCTGGGCTCCTCCTCCCTTGGGAAACCCAACAACACACCTCTTGCTGAGGTTTCAATTTATTTCCTCCCACCTCCCTCTTTATTTCTCCCTAGTTTTGCCTTTTCCACTTTCTATCAACATTGAACCAACAGTTTCCCTATCTATATTGGTTTCCAAACACCAAATATGGATGCAAGTAAATACATCACAACACACACAGCCTTTATAGCTATTGTTGACGGAAAGGACCACTACTGGAATTACAGGCTATCGTCATGATCAAAATTAACATCAATAAAATAAGTAATCATAATATTGAGACTTGCTGCAATTTGGCCAGCACTGTGCCGAGGGGCTGTGCTAAATTCACTGGATACTTTCTCTTGTTTAATCCTCATTCCATCCCTAGAACCAGCACTATTGTTAAGCCCATTTTGCAGATGAGAAAACTGAAGCTAGAGGATGTGTATCTCGCTCAAGGTCACAAGGCTTTTAGGAGTAGGAATCGTACATTTCCTGTACAGTGTTCCCATTAGGGCTGGAGCTGTGACATGAGAGAAGGACGGTGTACTAGTGTCTGAGGGCCATGTAGCAAAGTGCCACAGGCTGGGTGGCTTAAAACAACAGAAATGTATTATCTCACAGTCCTGGAGGCTGGATGTGTGAAATCTAGGTGCCAGCAGGGCCGAGCTCCCTCTGAAGGCTCTAGGGAGGGGGTCTTCCTTGCCTCTTCCAGCTTCTGGTGGTGACTGGCCATCTTTGGTTTGTGTCTGTACCATTCCAGTCTCTGCTCCCATTGTCACAGGGCTTCCTTCCCTGTATGTCTGTGTCCTCGGCTCTTCTAATAAGGACAGAGTCATTGGATAGAGGGCCCACCCTACTCCTAATATGTCTTCATGTTAATGAATTACATGTGCAAAGACCGTATGTCCAAATAAGGTCATGTTCTGAGGTTCCAGGCAAACATGAACTCTGAGAGGGGACACTGTTAAACCCACTACAGATGGTGTGGCTGGAATTCAGGGGCTGACAGGAGAGGGTGGCAGGAGATCTGGGGAGCAGGTGGAGGTCTGTGACCCCATTCCTCACTATGTGGACTTTATTCTCCCCCCGTGGAGGGTTTTAAGTGTGACAGCGATACTGTCTCCACCGCAACACTCTTCCACATCCCCTTATATTGCTCTCTGCCTGTGGGGAACAACCCACCTTCCGGGCCCACGTCAGCTCCCTGCAGAACCACCTCTGACCAAACCTGAGGAGCTCACTGCCGGCCCCCACGCAGCCCCCAGGCAGTGAGCTGCCCTGTGCTCACCTTGTCACGACCCGGGGATGCATCCATCTCTCTCCTCCTTGTCCAGGAACTCTTTGGAGCTAAGGTTATCTCCATTCATTTCTGTGTCCTCTGCTCCCAGCAAGGTTGGACACAGAGTGGACGGGGACAAAACCATGGGAAGCTTTATGAATCCAGTCTTAAAGCCAATGCTTGGATCTGTCAGGGTTGTTTCCCAAAGAGGAATTCTTTTCTGCATTCATACGAGGGCAGTTCTCCCAGATCAGAGATTCTTTTATGATCTCTCTCTGACGTTAAACTTCCTTCTAAATGTGCTCCTGTCCCTCAGCAGCCAAAAGGAGGTCTGTGCATCTTCAGAGCTCACATACCCCTGTGAATCAGGCCTCCAATCCGCCACCTGCCTCACCCGCAGCCCCACATCCCTGCCGCCTACTGCCAAGACCCCTCGGTTTGCCGCCCTCCTCTTTGACGACAGGCCTCGCGTTTCCAAGACAAGGCGCGGTCATAAAATCAACTGTCCGCAGCCATTAGGTCCGGGCATGGTTAATGCCAAAACTGGCCTCCAAATTGACAGTTAATGAGGGAAAATGACGAGGGGGCGTGTTAACAGACGCAGGCTCAAGGTAATAAACAGGCCATTAAAACCAGGTAGTAAACAGCTTGCCAAGGATCATTTATGAATTTATTTTTTAGAATTAACCAACAAGGCTTGTCTCCTTTGGTGACTGGGTCTGAGTGGCAGTAGGAAGAAGTGAGACATTCCTGGGAAGCAGAGCTGGAGGGGACTTTGAGGCCATCCTCAGAGGCCCCCTTAGGTTGGGATTGCAGGTGTGTGGTGGGGTGCAGGGACCTGGGCAGTGGACTACCTGGGGACTCCCCGGACAGGATTTTGGTCCCAACTGTCCCACATACCCCTGGAGGCTATATATGGTGTCAGGAGTTCTGGCACTGGTCCTAGCTCTGCCTTCTGTGGGACGCTGGGACCTGGAAGAAGTAACCTGATTTCTCAGGCCTCAGTTCCCCCACTGCATACATGAGGACGGACTCCATTATCTCTTCAAGGCCTTGAACTGAGCTAGATCGTGCTCCCCCCAAAAACAAATCCATGTACTTCCTAGGTCCTCAGAATGTGACTTTATTTGGAAATAGGTTCATTGCAGATGCAATTCGTTCAGATGAGGTCATGCCTGAGCAGGGTGGGCCCTAATCCAATATGACTGGAGTCCTTATAAGAAGAGAAGAGACACCCTCGCACCTGCCCCTGCGCTGGCCTGGCCTGGGTGTCTGCTTTGATGAGCACCCTCCTGGGGGTGCAGAGAGGCGCCTGCTGCGTCTTCCTACTCCTCTCCTCTTCCTCACCTCTCAAGCGTCCATATTCCAGTGAGTGGTGAGCAGACAGCTGAGCTCTGGGCTCTGGCTTCAGGGTGCTTCTTGGTTTAGCAGCTGCCCTGCGGCTTCTATAAGTTCCGGAAGCTGTGGAAGCCACTGTCCCTCATTTGTCAAATGTGGGCTGTCATACTAGCAGGAACCTCTCAGAGTTTCGTGAGGACACATGAGATGACCCAGAGAAATAAAGCACTTAGCACAGCGCCTGGCACAAAGGACATGCACCGAAACCCCCAAATGTCTGCTCCACAGCACCCTTGTGGCAGAAGTAGATTTTTCCTCCCAAAGCACAGGCTTTGAGGGGCAGACAGACACTAGCCGGCGGCCTCTGGCTAATGACTGATCTCTCTGAGTCTCCTTTTACACAGCCATGCAATGGAACTAATGCTTTTCTTCATATGTATTATGGGGACAATTAAATTAAATTAAACCCTCAGCAAGGTAGCTCTGAGGTTTTACACTCATCCCTTTCGCTCTCTCCACATTCAGGAAAGGGGCCACCTTTCCCGCCACTGAGGGAATCGAGGGCCTGGCTAGGGGAAGCGTGGGGATCCCCAGGAGTCTGGTCACCGACACCTGGAGGTCTCCAGGTCTATTTCTGGAAGCAAATCCAATCCTAGATTTTTAGGATGTTACCTAGAGGCAGCAAAGGGAAGCCTGAGACCGATATAGGACAATAACCCACTAAGGTCACACAGCAGGTCGGAGCAGAGGCCTTAACTCGCTCTTCTCCTTACACTGTGCTGCTAAATTCATCCAGTAAGGGATCTCTACAGAGCCAGGCACTGTGTGAGGGGCCAGCAAGGTTCTGTGTCTGCCCTCCTAACCAACTGTCATGGGTTAAATGATAGCCCCAAAGGAATATGTCCAAGTCCTTTGGATGTATCTTTGGAAAAAGGTTCTTTGTAGATGTAATTACATTAAGAACCGTGAGATGAGATTATTTTGGATTATACAGATGGGCCTTATATCCAGTGTTCTTTTAAGGGACAAGGTTCCCACCAATTTGGGAAGTCTAATGAAGTCATGCTTGGGACCCCTTCCCAAATCCAAGGTTCTTTTAAGAGGAGAGAGAAGAGAAGAAGGCAGTGTGAAGACAGAAGCAGAGATTGGAGACAGGTACCCTTATTATCCTATGCACAGGTAAGAAAACCGAGACTTGGGCCAGGAGGAGGTGGAACTGGGATGGAACCTAGATTTGCCCCTGGACCGTGCTCTTGCCCTCAATGCTGGTCTGTCAAACAGGGAGCCATTCAGCACCTTCTCTATGGTCCTCTCACCACGCCAGCTTTTTGTAGGGACCCTGCCCCGCCCACCAGCTCTGGGGATGCTAGGCCAGTGGAGGAATAATAAGAATACTAGCAAGGACCTGTTACTGGACATCTGCTCTGGGCCAGGCACTGTGCAAAGCATATCCCGAGTCCAGTGACTATTATTATTATCCTATTTTACCGATGGGAAAATGGAGGCTTCCAATGCAGGCCTGTCTGGCCAGTTCATTGTCTCAAGTGCCGGGTTTTGCAGCGAGCAGCACTGAGAGGGGTCCAGGCCATTGGCCGAGTGTTTGCACACAGCTTGAGTGTGATTGTCCAGCTGTAAAGCTCTTCTTCCTAAGGGCAGGGACCAGGCCCAGGGTGTCGAGCGTTACGTCTCCATCGCTAGTGAGGTGAGTTCGTTACTATAAGAGGACTAGCCAGGTGTTTTTCTCCCCAGGTAGACTCTGAACTCTGTGGGGTCAGGATTTTGTCCCTAGACCCCATCCCAGCATCTAACCCAGGTAGAAACTGAACACCTGCATAGTGAGACCCCAAAGCAGCGGGAGGAACATAAATGTGGAGGAGACAGAAACCCATGGAGGAAGGCCTCCTAAAACAAATACCCCCATTTCTAGGCCTGATATATGTGAATGAAAATGGCATTTAATTGGCTAAAACCAGAGCTGTCATCACCTAATCAGAGAGCCTGAAAATAGATTTTCAGCACCTTCTGCTTCTGCTCAGGAACAATGGCACAGCCGCCCTGGGAGACCGGGGCTGTTGGAGACGTCAGCAGGCGTCCGTCTGTCTGGGGAGCAGCTGGAGATGTGGTTATTCGATCAGGGGAGTCCACAGCAGTAGAGAAGGCTGGGGTGCTGAGGAAGCCTTCATTTCCGGTAAAGCCGACAACCCCATTTGTTTCTTTGGCCTAAATAATGGTCATCATGGTTCCCTTGGGTCCAGCGTGCTCTAGTTTGCCAAGCGTTTTCACATTCCCAAGTCTTCCCTATTTGTCCGGGAGGGGGTCAGGCGGGATTGTCACTAGTGCTATGGATAAGGGAGCTGGGGGGGTGGGAGTCACACGAGGCAGCTGTTCATGAACTGCCATCCTCTGTGCCAGGCATTTTTGATTCCTTAAGAGGCGATCTTTAAAGAGTCATTTCCCATGCGCCGGCGAATCCTTCCTACCAGTGCAGTGGGGTTGTCAGAACCTGCCCTCCACCAATTTGGGAAGTCTAATGAAGTCATGCTTGGGACCCCTTCCCATCACCCCTCACCCTTTTCAGTCACCCCTGATCTTTCCTCCTCATGCCCAGTTCTCCTGGACTCCTGGGCGCCTACGTCGCTTGGCAGGTGCTCTTCCTGCTGTGGTGCCAAGTCGTCGCCTGCCCTCCTTCCCAACACTCATCCCTATTAAGCTCAGCTTGGAATCCCCCTGTCCAGGAAGCTCCCCTGACCCTGTACTTCTTTCACAGCCAGATTCCAGAACCTTCTCCCTGAGGCTGGAGGCGGAGGTGGATTTTGCTTTGACAGAGACTGAGACTGAAGGCCACATGGAACTGGATGACATTTATAGGGGGTTTCACCGAAGACAGCGGAATGGCGGGATGGAGGACGGAGGCATGGGCTGGGCGAACCTCCCAGGGGTGCTGAGGTGCCCCAGGGCTAGCAACGGAGGGGGTTGTGACTCCTGCCTGTCTAAAGGGACACGTTGGGGGTGGCCCTAAGAGAGGGCTGCCTGCAGGAGGCATGGCCTCGGCCCGCAGGGAGGAGCATGAACAGGAAACAGTGTCCTCCCTCTCCTCTGCCTCCTGGTCTCTTACCCCTGCCCCAAAGTCCAAACCCAACAGGATGCCAGGGGGCGAGGAGCTAGGGTGAGGCACCCCACACAGGGTGGAGAAAGGCGGAGAGTGACCTAGAAGGCAAGTGGAGAAAATGCAGCACATGGACTTCAGGTAAAACAGAGAGGCCACACTGGTCCATCCAACCAATCATCACCAGCGGTGGTTTTGAGTTTCAAAATTCAGATTCCCTGGCCCCTCCTCACCTTCTGATGCTCTAATAGGTCTGTGGTGTGTCTCCAGAATCTGCTTTTTAAAAAAGTGCTCTGGGTGATTTTTAAGAACAATCTCAGCATTTTGGGGGTGCGGCTGATTTTCTCAGGTCACTGGGAGGTCTGAGCTCTGGTTCCCTCCCAGTTTCACTGTGTGGCCTTAGGCCGGTCGCTTCCACATTCTGGGCCGCAGTTTCCCTGCCAGTAAACAGAGGAGTCCAGAGGCTTCCAACCTGAACAGACTGTGCTAAGTTGCCAGCGATGCAGCCAGCCTCTTAACTCTTTCCTGAGCCCCAGGGGCAGTTGAGGGAAGAAAGGGGTTGCTGTGGAGGTGATAGTCTGTATTTTCAGCTCCTGACACTCTCCACAGCTCTTTGAAGTTGACAAAGGCCAAGAGAGATCAAGTCACCTGCCCGAAGGTGCATGGCTTCCCTCTGTGGTTGTTGGTCTGTGGATTGTATGTCCTCCTGACGTGAACGGAGTTCATCAACATTGTGAACCCAAGACAGACGCAGGGAGGCTGGAGGGCGGATGGGTTTCTGTGGATTCATGGTGCACCCACACCCCACCCACCATCAGGCCTTCATGGCACAAGGGGCAGGCAGAATGGTGAGCCACAGTCCACAATCCCTGGGAGCCTTGCCTGGCTCCTCTGTACTTTGGGTGAGGGGTACCCAGGTATAGCCTCCAAGGGGAAAGATACAGAGCAGCCTGACTCCACAGGTGACTGTGTTCTCACGGCCCCGCCATGCCCCACCTTCCTAAGCCAGCTCCACAAGGCCAGCTGGAGAGGAACACTCGCACTTCCGTTGGAGCCCTGGGCCCTGCTGTGGAATGCAGGGCTGTCCTGCTCTTTCGGCCATACGCTGTCCCTGGGTCTCATTTCTCTTTTATCCTGGGAGCCCAGCACAAGCCTGGAGCCCAGCAGGGGATCAGACCGTGTTTGGCAAATACACAAACACAAGATCTACTCGGACTTTCCTTGTGTATTGCCCCTAAAAACCAGCTGCCCCGTTGTTTCCCTGACCTCACAACAAAGTCCATCTGCCGGCCCAACTGCCCAGTGGAAACCCAGCCACCACTCAGTAGCCAATTCACGGACATCCTCTAGTGGATGAGAAGGGCAGCAGCCAAGTTCAAAGAGCTCTCCCCAAAACCAGGCCAGGGGAAGGGATCTGCTGTCTTCAAGGTTTATTATTCTCCTGCTATAACCATGACTACCGATACTAGTTACCACTTACAAAGGTGCAGGGAGGTTAGGGGACTTGCGCATGCTCACTCAGCTAATAAGCAGTGTCAGCCTTCCTGGTGTCTCCAGCGTGAGACACCCACGCCCCCCACCCTCCACTGGCCAGCCCTCATGTCCCTTGGTTCCTCTGTCACCATCTGTCTCTGTCTTCCACACTTCAAAATGCTCCATCTCAGTCTTCTTTTCTGGTTCTGGGGTATCTTTCACCCCCAGCTGTGGACACGCTGAGGCATCCGGGAGCCCTCCCATGGGCAGCTCGCCGTCTTGCTGACTTTAGCCAACCCTAGTTCTTCAGACCACTGAAGACGGGGCAGGGGACAGGACTTGAACCCAGGCTGGTCTGAGTCCAGAGCGTCAAGCACTTACTCTGTCAGAGGGACAGACAAATACATCATCATGAGAGTATTAGTTGTTTTTCTAAACAACAAATCTTTATATATGTATATAATTTTTTTTTCTTGGAAGACTTTCCCTCACTTGGCCAAACATCACGTGGCTTCCCTACAATCATGCCGCAGTGTCCCCGTTGATGTTCTAAGAAGCCACTACAAAGAGAAGCCTCGTGTTTGAAACACAATATTGAGTCACACAGCACTTGAACTCTGGCATTAAGCTGAGTCATGCTGGGTTTTATGTTCCCAAAGCACTGAGAAGCTCCTTGGTTGGCATTTCTCACCCCTAGGGACACTGTCAGAGCTGCCAGTCTCCTGAGCTGCCTTGCATTTATATAGTCCCCAAGTATTTATTTAGCACCTCGACCCTGACCTAGGCTCTGGGGGTACAGCAGGGAACAAGGCAGATGAGGTCCTTGCTCTCATAGGGCTGGACACACAAGTAGAGGAAACACGATTATAAGGAAAGGTAATTTCAGAGCGTGGTAGCATTTGAAAAGAATATGACACATGAGTATACAATATAATGACGAGGGTGGGAGGCAGTGTTAGCTGGAATGGTTGGGGAAGGTGTCCTTTAGGAGGTGACATCCCAAAGGTGAAAAGTAGCAGCCGGCATGAAGATGTGTGAGAGGGACAAGTGCAAAGGCCCTGGGGAGGCCGGGGTTGCCGGGCAGAGTCAAAGAGGAGAAAGGGATAATTAGCAGGTGAGACCAGAGGGACAGGGGGGAGCCAGGACACTCTGGGCTTTGAAGGTCATTTCAAGTAGTTTGAATATTTTTCTGATCAATGCGCATTCATCTTACCGGGTATGCCACGAATGCAAAGCTCTGATGACGCTACGTAAGCCATTTCTCAGGGTTGTGTTTGCAGTGAACAAACTTGAGATGAAGGAGTGCCCCCTTCATGACAAAGAGCAGACTTATTTCCTGTTTGCTATAAAATGGTGAATTCCCTGAGCTCAGAGTTCCTCTGCTGTAATGCAAACCCTCTGCACGTGCAGCCATTCATCGAGGCCCATGCGTGTCACCCCAGCGGGAACCAGGACGGAAGAACCTTGGGTGAGCAAGCAGACGCTCTGCCCACAGCTTTTGCCACCAATGACAAAGTCTTTTGTCTCTGACCCAGGAGTTTCATGTCTTCTGTCAGCATCTATAAAACCAGCATAATAATTTGTTAGCTTTCAAATAGGGTGAAATCTCACAGCTCTTGACAGGATGGCTTTTGGCAGGTCGGAGGACAGGGCATGCATGAAGCAGAAGCAGGAAAACCAGTCAGGAGGCTCTTGCAGTGGTCCGGACAACAGATGATGGTGACACAGCTTAGAAGCCTACTGTGGAAATGGAGTCAAGTCGGCTGATTTGGGATTTATTTGGAGGCAGCATTGTTAGGTCTGCGGAAGGATGTAGGTGATGAAGGGAAGAGGGCAATTAAGGGTGACCTTGGGCGTGTGACCAGAGCAGCTGTGTGGATGGTGGTACCATGCAGTGACATGGGGAAGACTGTAGAGGAGCAGATGGATGAGCTCTGACTCAGCCACGTTGAGTCTGAGATCCCTGGGAGAGGGTATGAGGGTCTAGAGTTTGGGGAGAGTCCTGGGCTGGACATGTGGCCATGGGAGCTGTCAGCATGCAGGTGACATGGAAAGCCATGTGATGGGATGTTGGCCTCTCCCAGCCAGGAGGTGAGTCCTGTGTGTGTGCTGTGTGGCACCTCCCAAACGACCCCAGTGAGACCAATGGTGAGGCCTGAAAGGGCCCCAGTGGGTCCCGGGCCTCCCTGAACTCCCAGTGGCCACCCAGGTTCTGAAGTCTGCCCTGAGGGATGGTACTTAGTTAACAAGACAAAGTCTCTGGAGCCAAACAACTAGCCTTTAGAATCCTTGAAATCTGACTTCACCACCCCCTCTCTCAGTGCGCTGCTGGGCAAATCACTTGGCTTCTTTAAGCCCCATTTTCTAACTTTGTAGATCAAAGGTAATGGTATCCACCACTTGGGTTGTCCCATGGAGTAAATGAGATACTCCATGTGAAACTTTACCGCAGTGCCTGACACATTATAAACACGCATGACCATTGGCTGCTGCTTCTATCTATTCCATCATTTCATTCAATGAATGCTTGCTGTGCATGTGCTCTGGACCAGGCACTGTTCCAGGCTCCATGGATGCTGCAGTCAACAAAACAGGAAAGCAGAGCTTACGTTGTAGTGGGGGGAGCAGACTAGGAATAAATAATCAAAAAGAGAACAACAAAGCAGGGCATGGCAGGGCCTGTGCTGTGCCACCCCCGTGCCCCTTGTTTAGAATGGCATCCTGCCTTCCCCCACTGGCTGGGAACAGGGGCTACAACAGCTGTCATCTCTGCTAACTGTCCTCAGCTGAAGAGAGCCATCTCATGCAAGGTCACACACACTTCCCCAGGGCATCTGTATCCAATGACTGGTTGATATGGTGTGTATAAAGGCCTTGGATCAACTTGGGATAATTCCAAAGGGTCATCCCAGCTCCAGGGCTCCTGGAAGGTAGGAAGCCTTTGTTCTCTAGTGGAGTCCAAAAGTGTTGGCTGGAAAGGTGGGTGGACAGATGGATGGATGGATGGGTAGATGGACGGACGGACGAATGGATGGATGGTTGGATGGATGGACGGACGGACGGATGGATGGATGGATGGATGCCTTAGGCTTGTTGCATTTAACCTGTCCACCTGAAGTTCAATCTTTTTGATCCTCCGTGATGACATCAGCCACACGTGCCCCCTACCAAGTGCTAAACTTGGTACTGTGCTGTTCACAGGTTTATTCTGCTACTGGCGGGCCTTTTCCCCATTGGCTGTTTGAGGAGTGGGATAATAGGGTGGAGCACGCACACGCTCTGGAGTCAGAGAGATCTGGGTCCAAGCTTGACTCAGCCATTCTGTCTCAGAGGAGCAGCTGTGCAGCTTCAATTTTTAGAAATTTATGTTAAGTGCTTACATAGTGCAAAACACAGAGTCCACGCCCACGGAAGGTTGTTTTCCTCCTTTCCTTCTCTGTCGTGATTTTTTTCTGCCAGTCCGGGTCCTGTGCCCCCTCTGTGCTGAAGTCTTAGTCTCAGAGCAGCAGCCACTAAAAATAAAAATTATTTAAAAACTACTATTTCTTTGCATCCTGCCTCTTTCTGAAACTGATGTTGAAATTTAGTTTTGGAAAGGATAATCAAAGGTGAAATCAGGAATTAGGAAAATATAGGACTCAGACGCTCTAACCACAGGTGTAATCAGTTGCTGGCACTGAGCTACCTGGCAGATGAGGTGAAGAGAGGAATGTGATCATTTGCATAACTCTTATTAACAGAAAAGAGAGAACCCACCAGCCATCCCAGGAGATTAGAAGTGGAGCATTCTACATGCAACGAAAGGAATTAAATCCCATCCCCTTCTAAATTCCTTAAATTGAAAGAATTTTGCTGTGCCTGCCTGTTTCTAGGTAGATTTTTTACATAAAACCTACATTGAGTCAGGGGGAGGGGAAGATTGGAAAGAAGGGAAGTAGATGCTGTGAAAAAATTATTATTATTACACATAGCAATGGACTTAAACTAACATCTCTGATCTGATGTGCCTCTGTGGAGAAATGAAACTCATATGCACACTGGTCGGAAAAATGCTTCCACCTAATTGCTGTGGATAAAGCACTTTATTTATAGACATCCAGAAGGAAATTTGGCTCCCCTGCTCTATAATACGGTAGGGAACCGGGCCAGGTAGCTGCTGGCTCCAGGACATTCTGTGTTCCATATGGCAGGAATGTGGAACCACTTTCCCTGTAAACACAGTGGGTTCTTCTCTGTTTCTTTCTTATACTTTTTTTTTTAGAGCTTTTTGAAGAAGAACCGCTTAACCATGAATGTAAGGGGTTAGTCACCCCCGACGCTAAGTGGTAGGATTGGAGGGTGAGGAATTCTGCCAGACCTCACTGCCCTTTTTCATTCTTTAATTAACTCCCAAGGAGATAAGGAGGATGGAGTTCACCCAGCTCTCAGATTCTGGAAACAATGTGGAAGGCAACTTGGCATTCTCATGGGTTCTCTGAATTAAAGGGAAATGAGAATTGTGGGCAGTGGCCAATCTACTACCCCTTGGAGGGACATCTTTGCTCCAGTGCATTTACGATGGGTCAGGGGAAACCAGGGAGAGTTGTTGAATGTGGCCTGGGGCAAGTTCTGATTCAAGAAGGAATGGGATTTGGAGTTTGAGCTGCTGCTAAGGTTTCCTCAAACGGTGCTTCAGTCCGAGGTCAGATGCTAGAGCAGAGAAGGCCTAAAGCTGATAACAGAGAACACTTGGACGGTGCTTTACAGTTTGCAAAATGCTCCTAGCTATTTGTTTTTTCATGTATCTCGTGTCAGCAAACACTGATTGTGCACCTGTTGTGCGCCAGGCAGGACACATGTCGAGTGGCAAAAAGAACTCTCCAGAAAATCCACCAAAAGAGTAGTTTATTTGGGAAAAGAAAAAGAAACAAAAAGCACCACCGCAGTGCGGGAATGCACACCTCCAACTTGGGGCTCCAACTGGTTGCCTACGTGAAGAATAGTCCCGGTTCCAAGATGGTTATTCTATATATCCGCATCCCTCCCCCGGTACTTACCACAAAGTCCAACAGGAAGGCAAGACCAGAGAGTCAACAAGGTGCCCAGCTCCACCCACAGTCCTCCCAGCTCTATGGTTAAGCATCTCAAGATGTCAGTTTACTTTTATCACACACAATGGATTTGTTTTTGGAAGAACAGAAATAACGAGCACCTGCTGGTTCCACCTGCAAGTGAGAGCCACACACCCATGAGTTTGCAGTGTCCGTGCCAACACTGTGGTCCAGGCTCCCATGCCCGGGTGGCAGCCTGCGATGCCCCTGCAGACCAGTCTCCATGAAGAAGCTGGCGGGTCCTTTTCAAAGTCAGGTAAATCATGTCACTTAAAGGTAAGTCAGAAACGACATCAGGTAAGTGAACAGGAAGAATGTCACATGCATGGGGCCTTCCCAGAGCCTGGCAATGGTGAGTCTTGCATGTCATCTTGGCTGGGCTCCAGGACCCAGTTATTTAATCAAATCAGAATCTAGGCGAAGGTATATTGCAGGTGTCAGTTGACTTTAAGTCAAGGAGATTATCACCTTCAAGAATGGGGATGGGGCTCATCTAAGCAGTTGGTAGCCTTAAGAACAAAAAGTGAGGTTTCTGGAAAGGAAGGCATTCTGCCTCAGAACTACAGCAGCAACTTCTGAACTTCTAATCTTCCAGTCTGCCCATTGGGGTTTGGATTTGCTGACCCCGATAATCACAATCATATGAACAAATTCCTTGAAATAAACGTCTACACACACACACACACACACACACACACACACACACACACACACACCCTATTGGTTCTGTTTCTCTGGAGAGCACTTACTGATACACGCCTCCTCTCCTTTCAGAATAAATACCCAGTCCTTACAGTGTCCCTGTGTGCTTTGTCCCCCTCTCCGCCACCAGCAAGTGCCCTCTGCCTGTTCATTATGCTCTAGCTGCACCGTGTGTTTTCTCACACAAAGCCTTTGCACCTGCTGTTCCCTCTGCCAGGCACACCCTTCCCCCCGATATATACACGACTGCCCCTTGATACTTCACTTTACATTATGGTCTCTACTAATATGTTGCTTTCCCTGACCACCTCAATACTATATCCTGTCACTCCCTGCTCCGGTACCCCACTCTATTTTCCCCTGCTTGAACTAAGTACCATCTAGTGTAAGACATGTTTACTGGCTTTTTCCCCTTTATTTTGGAAGCAACCTGAGGGCAGAGGCTTTGGTTTATTTTAATGACCGCTGTATCCTCAGCATAATAGGTGAGTATTTTAGTTCGCTCAGGCTGCCATAACAAAACACCACAGACTGGGGTGGCTTAAACAACAGAAATTTATTTTCTCATGGGTCTGGAAGCTGGAAGTCCAAGACCAAGATTCCAGCAGAGTTCTATTTCTGGTGAGGGTCCTCCTCCCAGCTTGCAGATGGCTGCCTTTTTGCTTAATTATCTTCATAAAGACCCTATCTCCAAATACAGTCATAATAAGGGTTTAAGACTTCAACATATGAATTTGGGGGGGAGGGGACACAACTCAGTACATAATAGTACTCAACAAATGCTTGTAGAATGAATGAAAGGGCAAAGGAAGTTATGTGATGATTCAGAGTACACTAACCAGCCTGGAGGGTGCAAGAAGCTTCCAGAAAACAGGACTCCTGGGCTGAACCTAAAAAGCCACCCTGTGCTAATGGGCATTCTCTTACCATTTTGTCCACTTCACACTTCAGAAAAGTGCTGCTCTGTGATGTAAAGCAACTCACCAGAGGCTGGAACTGAGGACAAGAAAGCTTGGGTGGGTGTATCAGTGGCATCAGTCAGGAGACTGAAACCACGCCAAGGAGCTGAACAGAGGGAATTTGATATACAGGATGGTTAACTAGGTATAAAGTTGTTAACTGGGAAATTGAAAAGGTAAAAAGAGAACTCTCAGGCATTACGAGGTAGCAGCTGCAGGAAGCAGCTACCACCTCTAAGAGTGGGGGACAAAGGCAAGAGTTTAGAATTATTACAGCTGATGCTTACAGGAGGGTCCAGAGGTCCTGGGCCCCAGACTTCTGAGGAGGCCTCGAGCAGGCAGTGGGGGAGTCTTTGGGGACAGGGAGGCACAGTGAAGATATTCTGTGTGTTGAAAAACTAGATTCAGTTGATTCTGTAGAAAAGCGGTGACGCTCGGTGATACTCTCAGGAAAAGCTTCTAGCAAGAGGAGGCTGCAAAGTGGGTACCATGTCTCTTTAGGGAGTAGAGCTTGGGTTAGGTAAATGGCAGTGTGTGCCACACTTCAAGAAATCAGAAATAAAATATATGGTGATGGAAAGAGAACTGACTCTGGGTGGTGAACACACAATGTGATATATAGATCACGTATTACAGAATTGTACACCTGAAATTTATGTAACTTTACTAACAATTGTCACCCCAATAAACTTTAATTAAAAAAAAAAAGAAATCGGAAATAATAAGGAAATTATTTCCATTTTGAGAAAAATACCAAGCGTGATTTAAATGACCAAACTTCGCTCTATTTTCTACATTAAAGACAGCATGAAGGTGGGAAGAAAATGTAGGAATCACTTTCCATGGTCTTCTAAATGATATCTTTCTGTGGCAATGTATCATGTTGTCTACAGAATTGAAAAAGAAATGATCTAACTTCTCCAGATCACGTGATTAGCTAGAATAACAAAGGTACAGTATAAATCTTCAAAACTCCCACAAAAGGCAGTTTGATGTTTCCTCTGACAAATACAGAAAAACTGTTCAAAATGTTGTTACTTGGGAGGAAAAATGTATTTTTTAACCCAGGCTCCTTCCACCCTCTCCCAGCAAACAAGAAAGAAGGAGAATGAAGACCAGAACGTAAGCTGGGGTTGGTCCATAGCCACACCTAGTCAGAGAAGACCTCACCTGGATGCCAGGTCACAGATAACCATGGGAACACCTGCAGGACAGGTGGACAAGGTCTTTGCTTCTGGAAATAGCAGGTCATTGGAGGTTTCGCCACAGGAGATAACCTAAAATATATATGAGCACTTATTTTATGCCAGGAATTATACATTTACTAACTCATTAATTCTCTTGACAAAATCAGGAAGCAGGCACATTATTACCCACATTTTACAGGAAGGTGCACTTAGGCTACAGAGGTGACATAACCTGGCCAAGGTCACACAGCTGGCTGAGCTCAGATTTCAGCCAATCTTTGTAACCGTCAGCACTGGAAAATACCTCAAATGTTATGTATCTAACACAGGTGATTGAGCTCAGGAGAAGTAAGGCCATTTTCCCAGATACACACAGGGAATCCCCAGGGCAGCAGGAATGGACTGGAACTTCCGGCCTCTCAGCTGAGGGCTGTTGTTGCATGAGTTCTAAATTGCAAGCCAGAAATCTAAATTATGTCCTGTGATTCCAATAAAAGGGTGGAGGTGGGGGGTGCAGAAACAAGGCAGAAAGAGGCCTTGGGGAAAATGGACCAGGGGGACTGAAAGACAAGGATGAAGGATGAAGGGTATCTACTACAACTAAATACAGGCTGACCCTTTGACCCAACGATTCACACTCGGCTATATGCCCAAGAGAAATGAGTGTGCACGAGCCCCAAAAGGCGTGCATAACAATGTTATAGGAGCTTTAGTCATCACCATCTTCAGCTGAAAGCAACCCAAGTGTCCTTCAACCAGAGAATGGATAAATTGTGCCATATACGTGTAGTTAAATACTGCATGGTAAAAACAAAAGCAAAAACCCAACCAAACAAACAAAAAACACACACAAGTGATTGCTATATAGATGAATTTCACAAACATGATGACCAAAATATGTTTTGCCAGTGTTTGAACTTTCTATAAATGGAATTATTCCGTATATACTCTTTTGGGTCTCCAACTTGGATAATTCCATTTATGGGAAGTTCAAACACAGTTAAAATAACTGATGGGGAAAGAAATGAGAAATTGTTATCTCAGGTGAGGTAGAGGAATATTGATAGGGAGAGGGCATGAGGGAGCTTCCTGGGGCCACTAAAAATGTCCTATATGTTGATCCTAATGTAGGTTACCCGATACACATGCTAATATTTGTCAAGCTATACATTTGAGGTTTATGCATTTTATCATAGGTAGGTTATACCATCATTGAAATTTATTTTAAAAAACAAGTCAAAAACAGGGGCATCAAGTGTGGACAGGGACCGAGGCAGTCACTCTCGCCCAGGCACCAAGCACCGTTGCCTGGTACATAGAACTCAGTAAATTACTGTTAGAAGAATGAATGCCATCAACAGTCTCACATGAAAAAACATTTCAGCTCCTTATAGAAAGGAAGGAAATGGAAAATGAAGCTAGACAAAACACTCAGGTTAATAAACCACAAATATCCATTTATCTATCCAATTTGGGGAAGGTAAGAGTGCTGGGTGGCCATGATTACAATGCCAGCCCTTGTTTTGGTTGACAAATTAATCTGCCCAGGGTTTGGGAAGTGAGAGAGCATCTTCCTGTATCATCCCACAGGCCAGGCGCCTCATCTGATTTCAGTGGAGGCTGCCTGATTTTCATGTAGATTACTTGGGAGCTGAATGTAAATTGATGTAAATCAGGGAAACAGATCAGCAACCACGACACCTCATTCTCCATGATGGGACCTCCCTGCGCGTATGTAGACTGGCTAGTGGCTCTCTGGGCATCTTCTGGGTACCTTCCCAATCTGAGACAGGCAGCATTCTGGGGGTAGGATGGTGGGGAGCGGGGGACCAAGGTCATGTGGGCTCCATGGAGCCCTTGAGGAAATAGCATGTCCCAGGAAAGATATCTATGACAACTGCCAGCAGTGTAACGCTCCACGCGTGCCACAGACACAGCCCTTCTCTAATCAACACATCAAGCCTGCAAGGAGAAGGCGGTTATGGTGTTTATAAAGGCAATATATGTTCACTGTAGGAAGACCAGCAAATTTAGATAAGCAAAATGAAAAAAACAAACAACAAAAAACAAACAAGGACCCACAACTCTACCCATCACAAATAATCAGCTGAAATTTGGATGCGTTTCCTTTCAGACCTGTTTTAATATACACGCAGATATGTATGTCTGTGCATAAAATGTATGTTTTAATGGTTTGTCATTTTTTAACTGCTGTATTTCTTTGGCTCCATGTCATAAGTTTAGAAACTGAATCAGAATAAATGAGGTTTATCTAGAAGTAGAGTTTCCATGAAGCTAATGGCACTTAAACTACAGAACCCCTCACTTGCTCAGCCCCTCCCAGGGCCCTGTACCTAAATTTATTTATAATGTTGTGTTCTTTTCCTTAAAGAGGGCTGGCTCCCCAAACTGTCTCTATGCTCCACAAAACCTTATTCTATGCCTGCATTTCACTAAAGCCAGTGCTATGGGTTGAATTGTGTCCCCTGAAAAGGTACGTGAAGCCCTAACCCCCAGTACCCATGAATGTGACTTTATTTGGAAATAGGGTCTTTGCAGACGTAGTCAAGTTAAGATGAGGTCATACCAGATTAGGGTGAGCCCTACATCCAATGCCTGGTGTCCTTCTAAGAAGAGGGTAATGGAGGGCACGCAAGGGAGAGGGCCACATTGTGCATCTAAAAGCCAGGGACTGCCAACTACCACTAGAAGCCAGGAGAGGCAAGTCAGCACCCCCGTCCCCTCAGTTTTCAGAGAGAGCAGGTCCCTATGGACATCCTGATTTCAGAGTTTTAGCCTCCAGGATAGTGAAAGGATGAACTTCTGTTGTTTTAAGATGTGCAGCTTGTATTATTTTGTTAGGGCAGCCCTAGAAAACCAATGCAGCCAACGAACCCCAAAGCTTGCTGAGCACTGGAGTTGCTGGGGAGACTGAGGTGACCAACAGGAGGCTATTAGGCGATTGAGGGCCCCGATCGACAGAAGGGAGCCTTCTGCTGGCACGTCCCTGGCCCACAACTGAGGCCACCTCGCCCGTCTGCAAACATCCGTCCACTAGCCAGTGTCTGCCTTAGGTGATGCTGGAGTGACATTCTTATTGTTTTGACTTCCGTTTTTCTCTGCTGACCCAAGGGAAGGAAAGCGCGTTTACTGAGCATCTGCTAAGTGACAGGCACTGAGCTAGGTCTCCACTCTTGCCACAGTAGCTCCCCAAGATAAATAGGATTATCCCCATTTTACTGACAAGAAAGCTAAGACTCTGGAAGGTTACACAGCTTGCTCAAGGTCACCGTGAACAGATGAGAGAGACAGGGGCTGAACCTAACGGATTCTCTCACACCAACGCCTGTGCTCTCACCCCCTTATTCCCTAAATGGAGCTTGGAATCCCATGTCTAAATTTCAACTCTTACTGTTCACAGCTGGAGATAGACACAACTGAATGGATGCTCTCAGAGTCCAGGATAGTTTGGAGGTTTCTTTCAGAGCCTGACTTCCCCTGGTCCCACCAGCAAATGAGCCCATGGAGGACAAGGCCAGGCCTGTCCTTTCACCACCATTTACCAGCCAGCGAGACCATGGTGAGACTAAGACAAGAAAGAATTTCACTTAAAAAAAAACTTAAAGTAAAAAAAGAAAGAGAAAGAAAGAGAGAGAGAGAGAGAGAGAGAGAGAGAGAGAGAGAGAAAGAAAGAAAGAAAGAAAGAAAGAAAGAAAGAAAGAAAGAAAGAAAGAAAGAAAGAAAGGGAAAGTAACAACTGTTAGCGAGGATGTGGAGAAATTGGAACCCTCGTGCATTGTTGGTGGGAAATGTAAAATGGTGCAGCTGCTGTGGAAAGCAGTCTGGTGTTTCCTCAGCACACTAAACATGCAGTTACTGCATGAACCAGCAATTCTGCTCACAGGTATCTACCCAAAAGACTTGATGACAGGTGTTCAAGAAAATAACTTGTACAGGCATGCTCCTAAGTGGCAGTGTCCACAATCGCCAAAACGTGGAATCGACCCAAGTGTCCGTCAACGAAGAATGGATACAAAAATGTGTTCTAGCCACACAATGGAGTGTTAGTCAGCCACAAAAAGAAATGAAGTACTGACACCTTCTGCAGCATAGATGCACCTTGAAAACATTATGCTCAGTGAAAGAAGCCACTCACATGATTCTATTTATATATGAAGTATCAGACTATGTAAACCCATAGTGACAGATTGCAGATTGGTGGCTGCGGGGGCTGAGGGCAGGGAGGAAGGGGGGTGACTGCTGATGGGTACAGAGTCTCCTTTGTGGGTGATGAAAATGTTTTGGAACTGGATAGTGGTGCTGGTTTGAAATGTAGTAATGCCAACGGCAGGTACACATCAACATAGCACATCATGTGTTATGTGTATTTAACCAAAATGAAAAATACGTCAAAAAAGCGAAAAACAAAGCTTCAATGGATTTCTCAAGTGGCTGCTTTTTCTACCCTCTGTCCTTTCTGTCACAGCCAAACTTCCCAGAAGTACGTCCACACAGGCTTTCTCCATGTGGGCATCACCCCCTCCTCTGCAACCCTCTCTAGTCTGGGTTCGGGTACCAATGTGCCCCTGAAATGATCACCTTTTTACGTCTTATCTTACCTGGGCTGAAGGCATCATCACACCACACACACACACACACACACACACACACACACACACACACACGCACGCACGCACCCCTTTTCCATCTGGGATAAGCTGTGCTCTCTGAAGAGCGTATTGTTACGATGCAGCTCACTTGTCCTTGGCTGCTAGCAGACTGACACCTCAACGCTGACCTTGAACAAGGTTTCCCTCCCCATTCGGAGAGAGACAGGCCGAACCCAGCAATTATGTGCTGATGGCCATCAACCTAGTTTGTCCAGCGGACAGAGCTTCTCAGCCCGACAGCATCCGAGGCGGGAAATATATATTCATGAGAGTCAAAAGGTAATTTGCAGATGTCTCAAATGGCGCCCTACCTTGCCTCCATCAATTTTACTCTCCTGCAGAAGGTAAAATGAAAGGTTTCAGAATATTACATCTTTTAGTAGTTACCAAGTGACAGGGAATGAAGGTGTCAAGACGATTGACAGCCTGATGGGTTGAACTTGGGCTTGGACTATCCCTTTATCACCGCTACAATCAGGCACTTTGTAACCATGTCCCAGAGCAATTAATTTAGGGAAAACACAACCACAGGGAAAGCTCCTGTGAAGAACTTTAGCAGCACACCTTCTGAACACTTCGAGCCCTCAGGGTTCAATGTCATTGAAAATCAAAGATGAATGAGCACCGGGGTTCAGAATGCAAGCCTTTCTATCAAGACTTCCTGGCACAAGTCGTTGTTCTGTCACTTAGCGGCTGGGTGGCCTACGACCAGTCACTTACTTCAGAAGTTTGGTTTCCTCTTGTGTAGAATGAGCAGAAAACACATTCCTCCAGCATGGGGTTTTTGTGACATCAAGGAGCTCATTACTCCACCTGACAAACCTTTGTTACATGCTGGGCACTTGAGGGCAGGATGGAAATCAAGCCAGGTACGTCCCTGCTCTCCCACGACTTGCATTCTAGAAATACTGCAGATACAGGATCAGGGCAAGGTCTGGCGTCCAAGAAGCCTTTACTAAATGCTAGCTAATATGATTTTGAAGGGGAATACATTTTCTTTTCTATTGAGCTAGCACATGCTGTAGGATGCACAAAGTCTACTGCTCAGTAATGTTGCTTTAAATAGACTTTACTTTTGAAGCAGTTTTAGGTTTCCAGTGGATGATACAGAGAGTTCCCATATGCCTCGGGCCCTCCCCCAGCCGTCCCCACTCTGTTGACATCCTGCACCAGAGTGGCACACTTATTATAATCAAGGACCTGCATTGACACGTCATCATCACCCAAAGTCCATAGTTTATATCAGGTCCCACTCTTGGTATCGTGCTTTCTGTGGGTTTGGTAACTGTCTCATGACATGGATCTAGCCTTACAGTATCCTACAGAGTAACTTCACTGCCCTAAACATACTCGGGGCTCCACCTACTCATTTCCCCCTCCCCCACCCCATGGAAGCCATTATCTTTTCACGTCTCCAGAGTTTTATCTTTTCCAGAATACCATATAGTTAGAATCATACAGCTCATACCCTTTTCAGATTGGCTTCCTCACTTAGCAATATGCATTTGTTTCCCTCATGTCTTTTCATGACTTAGTAGCTCATTTCTTTTTAATAAAAAAGAATAATACCCCATTGTTTGGATGTAGCACAGTTTAAATCTCAACTCATTTTTCACGTGGACACATGTAACCAACATCCAGGTGAAGAGATGGGATATCTCTAGTCCACACCAGGCTGCCTGTTGCCTCTCCAGTCAAACCCCGCGAAGGTGACCGCTTTTCTTTCTTCTGTCACCAAGACTTAGCTTTGCCATGCTTGAACTTTATATAAATAGAATCTTACACGACTACTCTTTTATGCCTGCTTCTTTCATTTAATCTTATGTCTGAGAGGTTCATCTCTACTGCATGTAGCGGGTTCATTTGTTTATTGCTGTATTGCCTGGAAACTTGTCTGTTTTGTATCATATCTTAAAATATGATTGTGTTCCCTGGATCAGACACTGTGGTGGGTGCCGGTGAACACAGAGCTGCGCCCAGCACAGCCCTTTTGCTCAGGGAGTGCACGGTTGAAGAGTGAATATGAAACAGCCTCAGATTTCCCCAGTGTGTAGGGTCTCCTCACGTGTATCCAAAACAAGGAGTACAATATTCTTTATGGGAACACTGCCATGGAGAAGATGTACTCATTTAAATACTCTTTGAACTCTTACGAGGTGCCAGGCCCTGTGCTAGGAGCTGGGAGGAGAGGAAAGTGGGTAAGATATGCTTCCTGTACTTGTGGAGCTAATCTCTGGGGGCAGGGGTCACAGAGACACCTTGCAAAGTGACAAGTGCTATAATAGAGGGAGTGAAACAGGCGGCAGGAATCCCGAGGAAGAGAAGCCCCTCCGAGCCTGAGGGCTCAGAGAAGGTGCAGTGGACAAGATCGATGGCCTGGCCTGCAGGCATCCCTCCCTCCCTCCCCAAGGCCAAGGCTGCCTGCTGCGATTTGCTTCCAAAATGGTGGCCACTTATTTCCAGAAGGTTGAGTCTCTCAGCCAGCTCCAGAGGAGGACACCTGAATGGTCCAAGTCAACCAGGAGCCTCTGTTCCCCACCAGCCATTGGTTTAGTTATGGACATGTGATACATTCTGGTCAATTAGCTGTGAGGGAAAGTCCCCTGGGGTAGGTGGCAGGCAGAGCTTCTGGGAAACATTTTTTTTCACTGATTTAAAAAAATAAAACAAAACACCCCCTCTTGGGAGGAATCACCCCATTTTTCTGCCTCTGGTCTTCATCATGCATAGGTGACACTGTGTCTTTTTGCTCATTAAACTGCTAGCAGAATTAACCTGGAACCACTTCCTCTCTGGACTTCTGGTTCTGTGCCATAATAAACCTTCAGTTACCTGCAGCCAAAAACATCACAGTTTATATTCTCAGAGGACAAGATTTGTTAGCTGAGTCCTCAGGGATGCTAAAGAATTAACCAGAAAGAAAACTCCATGGAAGGGATGACCAGTAATTTAGCATGCATGCCAGGACACTATCAGCAGTGAAAGTGGGTATTGCTAATGATTATGCTGGGACAGGAGACCTAAACCAGCTCTGCTCCCGGCAACATAGGACATAAGGACACGTTTTCCACAGCAAGGGCTCAGGGTGAACGAACACATGGAGCCTCTTCTTTTATTTTTCTTTTATTGTATCTCACAAACACAGGATGCTTGCTCTGGACCAGGCATTGTTCTCAGAGCTTTATAAATAAGAACGCAGAAAGTGACCATGAGTGACTGTTGTGGAGGTAGGACGAGGAGATAGGGACAGCTGAGGGACCATGGTGGCTTCGCCGAGGCTGAGGGATTTAAGCAAGACCTGGGAGTGGGAAGGGCACACCAGGCGGGGGACACAGCCTGAGCAGGAGCAAAGGGAAGAGCAGAGATGTTCGGGGAGAGGCAGAAACAGAACGAGGCTGGAGTATCGTGTGTGCAGGAAGCATGGAGGAAGTAACCAGCCAAGAAAGGGCCATTGAGGCCGGTTTGCAGGAGTCTAGACATTGTCCTGAAGACTTCCAAGGATCCGAGCAGCAAACTAGATGCAGGTTTTATGAGGTCTGAAGCTTATACAACCTGGGGGGCCCTCTTAAGAAAAAAAGAATACAGCCTTCCAGTGTAGGGGTTAAGGATACGTGATTGGCCAAACGACCCGTGTTCATATCCTGGCTTCTAAGTTACCACCTGTGTGGCCTGCCCAAGGTTTCCCCGTTAATAAAACAGACATAATAATAGTACCCATCTCACAATGTTGTTGAGAGGAATAAAAGAGTTAATGCCTAAACAGTCCGAGACCATGGTCTGGCACACTGCAAGCCCACAATTAATAGGAACTATTACTTTTATTATAAGCCAGGGTTAAAATCTACATTCCACCCCTTCCACGTGAGGCGACCTTGGCCTTTTACTTTTCAGCCCTCTGGTCCTTCTTATAAAATAAAGACATCAGTTCCCATGGGCAAATAATGCAATAGTCATAAAATGCCTAACATAGTGTGAGGCACCTAGCAGCCTCTGAATAAATGGCAAATCATTTTCTTCTCCTTTCTGTGATTTTGGTGTCTACTCTGAGGACCAAGAGATGTTGTGTTTCATCCAACAAAGGTCTCCGGCTGCTGTACTGTTTCTCACAGCCATCAAGGCTCGAGTGAAGGCATCCTTTTTGTCAACGTAGGGTCTGGTAACAGGCCCAGGTAAACTTCCAGCATGAAACTTCTTGGGACCAGTCCTATGCCCCATCCAGAATTTGAGCAAAAATTCAAGAGAAAAAAAAAATTGTTGTGAGCCAGCTCCCATCGCAAGGAGCCTCGTGGGCGGTGGCAGTGGGTCGAGGCACTATTTGATTGATTTGCAAGGCCTGGAAATTTTAAAATTACACTTGGAGGCTGTGTCTTTGCCCCCTTTCTTCTCTGCATTGTGCGTTCGGGTCTGGGTTGTAATCTGTTTCAGGTCTGCAGCTCCACATGCCACTTCTGGTTTTGCTCCGCCTGACTGATGGGGTCCAGAAGATGATGCATCCGCCCTGTGTGGGACATCGCGTTTCCGAAGTGGAGTCGCCTAGCGGAAAGGCCTGGAAGATGATTTATGGGTGGTGGGGAGTTGCCTTGCACGAAACAAGGGATGAGTTAATGGGCTGGTCCCCACTCGGGAAAGAGAGTTTTAGTTCCAGGAAGCTGAGGACCACAACTATTTCGGACAAGCAGGCTTGGCAGTTCATTTCTGCAATGCTTCACGGGAGATTGCAGGGCTCATCAACTTTTCCAGGCTTTGAAGCAAAAAGGCAGCTGTGGTGTGGTAGAAAGCCTGCCAGCATTGTAAGCTGGGAAACCTGGCTTCAGGTCCCAACACTGCCTCTTGCTACCTGGCCTCTGTTTCTTCAGAAGTGAAATGGAGATAGTAATTCGTTGCTCCTGAGTTACTTGAGGATTCAACATAATAATGTGTGAGAAGGGGGACCTGGCTTAGAATGGTGCTTCCTAAATGATTATTGAATTGAAAACCATTAGAGAGTACACACAGCTTCAGGAAAGTCAGTGAGAGGAGATTTTTCAAGCTCTGTGGCTGTGAAAAAAAATGCAGAAAATCTCAGAATTCAAAATGGCCACCAGAGTTACTGTGGGGGCTTCCTGCGGTAGGCTTGCAGTGGTTGTGAGGAGAGAAAACAGGACTAATGGCTCCAGGATATCTGTGCCTGGAATCCGCGGAGAATGCCCTTTGTCATGGACAGTGTATATTTTATACTGCCTCAGAGAAGATAGCCAAGCATTCTGCGCTCACTGAGGGCCTGTTTTGCTTACTTTGTTTAAATGGCCAATTATACCCCAGTATCCATTCTCTCCTTTTTTTTTTCACTTTTATCATAAATATTACAATTCTCTCCCTTATACACACACACTCGCACACACACACTGGTCTATCCCAACTAGGTTGTTACCCAACTAGACCCTGTACTCCCAGCCTCCCTTGCAGCTAGATATGACCTAGTGATTAAATTCCGGCCAATGTGATATGAGTGGAAGTATGCAACTTCCAGGCACATCCTTAAAAAGGAAGTTGCTTTTCCTCCTTCCTTCTGGCAAGAACTGGAAGAGCCACTGTAGATATATGGCTTGGAATTGTGTGTTGAGGATGACAGGGAGCCCTGGCAGATGGTTACTGATGGCTTGGTGGAATCAAACCAACTTCTAGCCCTAGACTACCTTCCTATCTCTGTACCAAGAAAGAGAAATAAACTTCTCTCTTACTTGAGCCACTGCATTTTGGCGTCTTTTTGTTAGAGCAGCTGGGTGCCACCCTAACTTACATACAGGGACAGTGTAACATTAGAGCTCAACCAAATGGGAGCACTTTTACTAAGGTCAACTTCTAATGGAGGATTTTGGGGGATGTTGCCCTCATGTGTTTCTTGACAGCAACAGGATATTTTTTTCTCTTGGGACTAAAATTTGTTTATTGTTTTAGTCTAATTATAAATGCAATGCCTGCTCATGGTAGAAAATTTGGAAAATAACAATAATCTATAATCTCATCAGATGTAGGTAATCTTTGTTAATCATTTGATGACACATCCTTCTAGTAATTGTGTCTATGTTTTTCTTACACAAGAATTCACACTATACACTAGATTTTGTATTGTGTGGGTTCTTTTTTTCACTTAAATTTACATTGCGAAACCTATCTTTTGAACACAGGAAGT
Organism: Rhinolophus sinicus; assembly: GCF_036562045.2. Classification (NCBI taxonomy): domain Eukaryota; kingdom Metazoa; phylum Chordata; class Mammalia; order Chiroptera; family Rhinolophidae; genus Rhinolophus; species Rhinolophus sinicus. The sequence goes on along the minus strand of NC_133753.1, from coordinate 8,730,182 downwards.
ACAGATGATATAATGTGTATGTTTTAAAGGTCACCATTAGTACATACATTTAGATGTAAACTAAATCCATGCAACAATTTCAAAGTATGAATGAGATCATCATGGACAAAGAAATAGACCTCCAACGGCTGCATCTTTTGTCAGAAATTTTAAGACTGTACAGATGAATCTTTAGGACTCATGAAAGACAACATGTGGACAACTATATTGTTTTGAAGTTTATGTCATAAACGTTAAGTATTTAAGCACTTTTATTTTTAATAAAATGCATAAAATGTTGTATCACACTCCCAACTTCATTTTGAGTACTTTTCCATGCTGTTACATTTTCCTTGGAAACATGACTTTTATGAGCTAATAATATTCCATAACATGCAGAGACTATTATTTGTTTATCCAATCTATTGTTGGATATTTATTGATCTCATTTTCTCAATCTTGATATTATATGTGAAACCTTATATTAATGTCTTAGTGTACATTTCTGACCCTAGCTTTGGGTAGATTCCTCAAAGTGGAGCTATTGGATCAAAGGGCATGACTATATTTAAGACTCGTAATACATCTCACCAAATTTCCTTCCAGAAAAGTTGCAAGGTTCCCAGTAGCAGCATATGAGAGTAGGTCTTAGAATCATGACCTGGCTCATGGGGACAGAGAACCCACCAGTTCAGACCCCATCCTTGATGTCCCCAGGGAGCTTGTTAATCCTCATTTGTTGAAGATGACAACCTGACTGGCCAAGAATGGCAGACACCTAAACTACAAGTGGGGCTGGACACTGTTAGGGGACACTCTTACATGACCCCATACCACACAGGGACCACTGGGGTTGCCACATTTATTTCTAGTCCCCTGTTCACCAAGGGACAGTGACTGCTCTTAGCCAGAGTGACCAAGGTGCTAGTGACGGGTCTGGCTCAGCCTGGATGTTTCAGCTTTCAAAGTCTGCATTCTTATTCCACACTGGACTACCCTGGCATGGTCACTTTCTTTTGTTATCATCTTTGCTGACAGTTTCTGCCTAAGATCACTTTACTCTGAGTCCTTACTAAGTAGGATAGTCTTCTTGAATATTCTCAGCATAAAGTCTGCCACCAGGGACTTGAGACATTGACTCATCTCTTTATTCATTCATGTTTCAGACAACACATATACCGGGGGCGCCAAAAAAATGTATACAAGTGGACACTTTGCTCTACGTTGCTCAAGCACTAGTTCTCTGTAATAGAAAGCGTCTGGACGCTGATGGTAACCACTTTGAATACCTCTTGTAATTGCAGAAGTCAAACGTGACTTGTATTCATCTTTTGTTATTGGTATATATTGAGTATTACATTTGAATACAGTTTTCCTTTCTTGAAATGTGTATACATTTTTTGGCACCCACTGTATAATAACTACCTACTATGTCCCAGGCACAGTGGGATGGACAGTGGTAGACAAGATATACATGGTCCCTATCTTCATGGAGCTTATTGGCTGGTGGTAGAGAGGCATCATGAGTCATAGACAAACACGATCATATATAATTACCATATTTTGATATTTATCATAAAGGACACTGTCGTGCGGGAGACCCTGCTCGCTGCGCCATTTGTCGTGCGCAGAGGCCTTCTCACCGCGCCATCTTTCAGGCGGGGTGGCCTGCGGGGTCTCTGGTCCCGCTCCCCACATAAGAACGCAGGATATGGTGAGGCCAAAAAGGAACACCCACGGAGCCATAGGTAGGGGAGTCATACCACTATGGTCTCACTGGAGGCTGGGCCCACCGGACACCGACCTGCCGTCCGCTTTCCGCCAACCGACCGACCGAGGACTCTTCTTCACTCTCTCCTCTGTTCCTCTCTCTCGGCTCTCCTCTTCCGCTCTCCTCGGCTCTCCTCTTCCGCTCTCCTCGGCCCTCCTCTTCCGCTCTCTTCGGCTCTGCTCGGCTCTGCTCGGCTCCTCGGCAATCCTTCGTAGCCGCAGCAGTTATACCAGCGGCCAATCGGCTAACCGGCCACAGCCTACGGCCAATCAGCCACAGCCGACTGCCATTCACCACCCGAGCCAGCACCCCTTCACGTGAGGCCGAGAGCCTGTAAACTACTCTCTGGGGCTCTGTCCCCACAGACACAAATAGAACCCTATGTTAGAGACCACTGTGGATTTACTTCAGAGAAGTGGACAGGGCTTCCTCGCTGAGGAGGTAGCGTTTGAGACCTGAAGGATGAGGATGAGAATGGGATGATGGGAAAAGTATTCTCGGCAAAGGGAACATCATATCCTTGAGATGGCAGAGCTCTTTGTGTTTATAAGGGACTAAAAGATAACAGTGGGCTGAAGTAGAGGGCAACGATGGCAGGAGGTGGGCTTGGAACAGGAGGCAGTGAGCTGTTTTCCTTTTGTTCTAAATCCAAGCCACTGAAGGCTTCTAAGTTGAGGCACCGAGAGGGAACATAGAAGGAATAGGCCCCATGAGCCCATTCTCATTTGTAAATGGAATAAAAAGAATGAAGCTGGGGAGTGGCAGGATTGGACTATTGCCGTAGTCCAGGGGAGACGTGACTATGATCCACACCAGGATGAGGGGTTAAAGCAAAGCCAGGAGGAATTCTCGTGGCCTCCTACCCAAACCATCCTGCTGAGCATCAGGTAACTCTGGGGCCAGGAGGCTGACCAAGGAGCCATGGGTGCTGTCAGCTTTTTACACAGGCCCAGTCAGCAGCCACCTGCATAGCGTGCCAACAGAGTACCGGACGGACCTGAGACCCTCCCTCACCTGTGATGGCCTCAGAAACCTATTCAGAAAAGAGCACTCCCTCCCCAAAGGCTCATGTAATTTTTAAAGGAAAAAATCAACCCAGGAGAGGTTGCGGGGACAGAGCCAGGAGCACAGTTTCCAGGCTCTCGGCCTCACGTGGAAAGGTGCTCACTCGGGTAGTAAATGGCCATCAGCTGTGACTGGATGGCCATCAGCTGTGGCTAGTTGGCTGTCAGCTGTAACCAGTGAGCCATTGGCCACTAATATAACTGCCGTGACTACACTAGCAGAAAATGGGGGACTAGCAAGAAGACGGTGGCTGAGCCAGCAAGTGGCGGAGTGTGGATTGCGGATTGCAGAGAGGCAGATTGCAGTTAGCACGTGAGGTTGGTTGGCAGAGAGAAGAGGACGGCAGGTTGCGGATAGTGTGGCTCCTGCTTCCTGTGTCTCCAACCCAGCCGCCAGCAAGACTATAGTGGTATGACTCCCCTATCTATGGCTCCATGGGTGTTCCTTTTTGGCCTCACCATGTCCTGCATTCCTATGTGGGGAGCGGGACCAGAGACCCCGCATGGCACCCTCCACGACAGAGGTCTCACGTCTACTGTTCTCCGTTACTGACACCTGAGCAGGAAAGAGTTTCCGAAACTGTGGAGACAAGGTTCCCTCTACATATTGGCCTCTATTTTCTCCTCCCTTTATTCATTCATTCAACAACTCTGGGTGCCCACTGTGCCTGGCCAGGCGCTGGGGAGTGAGATGAGTAAGATATGCTTTCTGCCCCAAGAAGCTTCAAGTCCAGCAGGTCTCAACAGTTCCCGTTAGTCTGTAAAAGTCAACTTTACTGACTCCCCCACTTTCCTGAGCATCATTCCTGACCTCCAGGGCACTCCTACCCCTCCTCTCAGACCTCATCTGATGGATCCTTTTCATGGCCTGACGCTGTCTGGGGGCTTTCACTCTGATTTCTGAGCTGTGATGGAGGTTAGGGACCTGGCATGCACTTACCTGGCCGGTGTGCCCCAGAAGGACAGGGCTTTCACTCAGACAGATGCCTGGGGTTTGTGACAAATGCTAAGCAATGTGACATTCCTGCCCCTGGACACACCCTCAAACCATTCCCTCCCAGTGCTTGCTTCTCCTACCCCTACCCTCATCAAAATCCCCTTTTGTCTCTGCCCCAGCCAGTAACTGGTCATCAATGATTGTCAGAGTGAATTTCCACAGCCTGAAAACATTCTAACACAGCAGCCAAGGCTACTGCCAAACCTTGTTATTGTGGTTCTAACATGAATGCTTTCTAGAAGGGTCTTGCTCAGGAGGCCAAAAATCTGTTCGATTTTCTTATGGGGGGTGGAGGGGAGGGAGGTGAAATGAGATCAAAGAACAGAAAGAAAAGGAAAATCTTGAACAGACACTGAAGGAAGGCCTACTATGTGCCTGGAGATTTCACATACGTTAACTTTCTGGTCGACCATTTTAAAGCTAGGTCTTCTGAAGCTGAGAGGTTAAGAAACTTGAATGTTCAAACCAATAAGTTTGAAGACTGGGAATCAAATCAAACTTGTTTGTCTCCAAAATTTTTCCTCTTTACTACCTGGGCACTCAGATGAAAACAGGACCAGAGGAAAAATGGGTGGAATTTTGGATGTGGCTTATGTACTCCTTTATTGTAGTTGTTTGAATTCTCTTCATTCAGCCAACAGTTAGTGAGCTCACATGCACCTGGGGCTGGATGGCCGTGAGATCCCAAGATGTGTTCCCTGCCCTCATGGAGCTTACAACAGGCAGGGAGATCACACACACACATACCAGGAAAAGAAGACAGAAGGTGACAGACCAAGGCTGTAAGTTAAGGGAACAGATGCTTCCAGGGGACAAGGCAGACTCCATTTCAAGTATGTCACAACTCTGATCATTTCTTTCCTTGGGAGGTTTTCTCTTTGTAGGTGAGTAGTCAGCTAGCTCCATCATCAAAGGATATGGATGTGGCAAAAATGCCCTTTGGGGGCAGGCGGGAGGATTTGTTTTATGGATGTCTGAAAGAACAAAGTTCTGGACTGAGCGTGTACCTTCAATGTTGGATAGACCTGATGGCAGACTTTCAGTCCCCTCTGATCACATTCCACTGATATTTATCTTACAGCGAACCCAGAAGAAAGTCTTTCTGGGGTTTGTTTCTGCATCATGAGTATTCGTGATATATTTAATAAAACAGAAAGGAAGTAGGAAAGAGAGGGAAAGAAGAAGAGTAGGAAAAAAGTGTATTCGTTGTCTATTGCTGTGTAACAAATCATCACAAATTTAGCAACTTCCAGCAACACAAGTTATTATCTCGCAGTTTTGGTGGGTCAGGAGTCTGGGCAGGGGTCAGCAGGTCTGCAAGACGGAAATCACGGGGCTGGTCTTATCTGAGCTCTGCCACGCTCATTCAGGCTGCTGGCAGAATCCAGGTCCTTACATCCTTGAGTCCTTACTGGGTGTTGATCAGGGGCTGCTCTCGGCTCCCAAAAGCCACCACAGTCCTTGCCATGTGACCCCACCACGTTTGTTCCAGCAACGGAGTTGCTGCGGGTTTTTTGGGTACAACATTTGAGGAGGGGGCATAACTGGCATTTCTTGGGTGGATGGATCGGCCCCCACTCCCTGTCACAGGGCAGTCCCACACAACAAATGATTTCCCAACTAGACCATCACGTAAGTAAATAAAAGTAAAAACCTCTATGCAATTTTCCAAGCCCAGAGTTGTGGTTCTCAACTGAGGGTGATTTTGCTCATCAGAAGACACTGGACATGTCAGGGGACATTTTGGTTGTCACATTGGGCGTAGGGGTGCTCCTGGCATCTGATGAGCGGAAGCTGGGGACGCTGCTGAGTGCCCTGCAATGCACATGACGGCCCAGCTACAAAGAAAGATGGTATCCCAAGTACAACGGTGCCGAGAAACCCTGCTCCATAGCCTTGCTCTGTTTTACACACAAACTCAGTCTTTTCTGCAAGATTGTAATATGCACTGAACTTTTCTGGAATGAAACTCATATAAATCGATGGAACTTGATTAAGAATTGTCCTCCTTTCAGAAAATCACCTCCCTGAGAACCAAGGCTTTTGCTCTGTGAGTTGCCAACCCAATGCTGTATGTCTACGCGTCTGTCCGATGGGGGAGTTCTCACGTCAACAGAGATGGGCCCAGTACTCACCAGCACACCCCACTTCATCGTGGGTCCAGTGTAGTCAGGCCCACACATTTACCTACTGACATGCACGCATTTCTTTTTATTATAAATCGCTTTCTTTTTATAGCTTCTTCATCAGACATTTAAGGCATCATATTGACATGTAAAATTATGTGTGGTTACATGAGCGGGTCTAAGAATTTTTATTTCAGGATGGTAAAGGGGAGGTAAACTAATTATTGGAAGGGGGATGTGAGTTGGATGGGTCGAAAACTGTTTCTCCAGAACACGCTAGGTTGCTGTCCCCAAAGGTAGAGGGACAAATGTGACCTCAACCTCCCCAGTGGGGGCACCCTAGCAGGGCAGAGACTTGTGCAGGCTGGGTGACCCCAGAGGTGTCACCTACTCGAGGGCCCAGACTATGGCGCTCTCCTTGAGGCTCCAGAGGGGGCTTGGCATCCCTGTGTGTTCTGCCCAGACTACATGCTCCTCACCAGTGACAGGCCCAGGTACCCAGCTTCACTTACACGGCTGTTTCCGCAGAATCTTGCCTGCCATTAGGACCACTGGGTCAGTGTTCCCGCAGACCACAGCCACTATGCGCTGTCCGCTTGTATCTCTGGGGCGGAGCCCCACTGGCATCGTCTATCTCATCCCACCCTGTGCCCCTGGCCTCACTACTCTGGCTTTGATCAGAACCATCCTGTCCCTCTGCCTACGGGCCCCCAGTTCAGGTACCAGGTCCAGTTACCCCACTTCCCTGCTTCTTCTATTCTCTATCAAAAAATAACAATACACCCATTATGATTAGTACAGACATAGCACTCTTTTATTCACTTGGTTCAATTAATTATTGTAATAGTGTAATAAGCATCTGTCAGTCACCACCCAAAACACAGTCCTTCCCACCAGCACATTCCCAGCCCTGCATTCAACATGACCTTGCTTTCTGCTTAATATAGTTTCGTTGTATCTACACAAATTCTCATAAAATATCTTTATTTTCATTTAATTGTATTCAAAGGGTGTCATACTATAGGCAATCTTGAGGCTATATATATATATATATATATATATATATATATATATATATTTTTTTTTTTTTTTTTTTACTTAATATTACTTCTGGTACATTTTAAACTTCATGTTCTATCGCTAAGTCCCGCCCATATTCTGCATCCGCACGTTTTCCTGGTTGCATCATATGCCCTGGAGAGCGCACTGTGTCGTTGAACTTGTCTTTGTCTTAGTCCATTCCAGCTGCTGTAACAAAATGCCACAGGCTGGGTGGCTGATAAACCACAGACGTTTGTTTCTCACTGTCCTGCAGGAGGAAATCCAAGATCTACTGGTAGGCACTGGTAGATTCCGTGTCTGGTGAGAGCCCCCTTCCTGTCTCATAGACAGCCGTCTTCTCACGAGGACCTCACAGGGTGGAAGGGGCAGGGGAGCTCTCCGGGGTCTCTTTTTATAAAGGCATGGAGCCCATTCATGCCTCATGACCTCGTCACTTCCCAGAGGCCTCACTTCTAACACATCACCTTGAGAATTACATTTCCATATATGGATTCTGAGGGGACACACACATTCAATCTAAGACGTTGCTGTTCTGAACACCTCGAGCAAGGACTTGCCTGGTGCCCAAGGCCCTGCTTGAGGAATGTCTCGTCCCTTCCTCTTCAGGCCGACAAAACAAGGGAGGACAGGACAACCCCTCTATAAGTGATTTGAAGTCGCCATTGTGGTGAATGGACAAGGGTTCTGCCACAGAAAGAACTGGCCTCTCTCCCTGCCCCGCCACTTGACAGCTATGACTCTCAGTTCTGGTCATTTCAGAGCTTCCGTCCCCTCACTGCTAAATTGGGACAATGATACATTCCTTTCAAGGAGTAAGGATTAGGATCACTGAGTTCCTCAAAGTGAGTGCAGATGGCTCAGGGGATAAGTATGGAGAAGGCTGTGTGGGGACAGAGCACGGCTTCTTACAACGCCAGCTTTCCTCGACGGCTCGGCATGACGGTGGTGGTGGTGGGGGACAGGGCATGAAATTTTTATAAGTCAAACACAGTCATGTAAGGTAGTAAAACAAAACAAACATGAACTCTTAAGCTAAATCAGCTGTAAACGTAAGAGAGGCAGCTTGTGGGCCATTGGCCTCCCCTAGGACTCTAATGGTTTCTGTCCCAGCGCTCAGCTCCGGCAAACAGCACACGCCCACCTGCCCCCCCACCCCCTGCCCCGATGGCTGCACTCTGAGACTATGTCAGGCATCTCACACCCAACATGTGCAAACAGAGTCCAGCCTCACCGCCATGCCCAAACTCTCCTCTCCTCCAAATTCCCCATTGTAATGCCGAGATCCAGGCCGTCCCCAAGTTCCTCTCAACTACTTTCTCAGCTGTGTCTCTTCCATTTCATACTTACATCTCCTGGCCTAAAAAACACACGGCATGCTTGGTGCTGTTCTAAGCAATTGGAACATAGCAACTCATGTTATCTTAATGACTCTAGGAGGTGGACGCTATATTATCACCAATTTGGAGATGAGGGAATAAAACTCAGAAAGATCAAGTCATCTTCCCCAAGGTCCACAGCTTGCAGGAGGTAGAGCTGAGATTTGAACCCAGGTAGTCTGGCCCCAAAGCCCATGGGTGTGGCAGCCTCCTAGAAGTATCCAGCTTAGAAATCCTGCAGAGCACACAGCCACCAGAAGGGCCTCAAAAGCCTGGAGTTCCCACCTCCTTTCTGAGGCCCAGGCCCACTCCAGGCCAGGCGGGGGCGGGGCACATGGATTTTGTCTGTCAGGGAGCTGCTGAGTACAGGTGGCAGCTACTATGGAAGAATTAGCCAGCTACACATCTCCCCAAATTAAATCCAGCCCGACATAGACTCCCAATTGGTCGGCACACAGAATAATTTTTGTTCCTCCCCAGACCTAATATCATGATCCTATCAACATGGGAACTTTACCTCAAAGGCTCAGACAGGAACCCAGAGATACTCATGAGGATGGCCAGGGAGCCGCAAGCTGCTCAGTGGCCACAGCAAGGGGTCAAATGCTGAGCTGGACACATGTGACTTCTCCAGAGTCAGACCTATCCCTGACCCATGTCTCCCAGCACCCCCAGGGACCTGCAGACCCTCCCCTAAATGCCCAGGCTGGTTTCACAAGTTTCTGCCGTTGCTTCTGCTGTCCCCTCTGCCAGGCACGCCCTTGCTGTTTGAGGCGCTGTCTTCTATGCTGCTGCAGACAAATGCCAGTCAGATCATACACCCGGCTCGGGAAGCTAACACGGCCCTGATTTTCACCTTAGGGTTTTTTTTTTTGTTTGTTTGTTTTTTTTAAAAATTTATTGGGGTGACAATTGTTAGTAAAATTACATAGATTTCAGGTGCATAGTTCTGTATTACACCTTAGGGTTTTGAAACAGATTCTAGCAGGAGGAGGAAGTCAGCACTTCCAAAGGAATGTCGGCTTCGAAGTTGAAAGAGAATTAGTTATTATTCATTTCGCCCTAAATACACATGCATAACATTTCAGGGTAACTAGAGCAATATTGGTACTTCACAATATGACTGCCTAAAACAGTTGAAAATGTTTTCAGTTCTTTTTGTCGTTAGGATACATTCCCCTGGGACTATTCAGTCAAATTACCATGCTTTCCCTTGAAGCCATTCTGTTCTGTGTAGTTATGCCACACAGTTAGGTTCATTTGTTTCATGTGGCTTTCCATTTTGGGGGATTTCCCCTCCCCCCCCACAACCCATTTTGATTTACACTTGTTGGGTCTCTAGAAGATTCTGGATGGAGTGTGGGCTTTAGGATCAGGTGTCAGACTCTCCTCATCTGCTCTGCTTCTTCCTGGTCGTGGGACCGTGAACAAATCACCTCACCTCCGTGGGCCTGAGCGTCCTCTTCCCTACACAGGATGGTCACAGGTGTTTGGGACAGAGGGGAGGAATCACTGAGTTATGCCAGCCACCAGTGACACTGTCCCTCTGGGAAGCCCTGTGTCTGCCCCTGTTACTCTGCTGGCCCCTTGGCCTCCTAGAAATGGGTGGTGGGGGATGGTCATGCTGAGAGCTCTCGAGCCTTATTCGAGGCAGCATAATTTATCCCGCATAGAACTAACCACTCCTCTAGTTTTCTGCTGGGACCTTGAGCGCTTGGCTTTCTCTCTCTGAGCCGGCACTTACCATGGGTGAAACAGTGACAGTTAGAGTACTTGAGTGGACACAGTGGAGCATAGGAGCTAATTCCCTGGGTTCACATCCAGTCTTGTCACTTCCAGCTGGATGGAAGCAGGGACATGAACCACTCCGTGCCTCAGTTTCCTTATCTGTGAAATGGAGATAATAATTGCACCCACCTTGTAGAGTCATGGCAATAATTAAATCACTCAATGCATGTAAAGTTGGCCCAGTAAGTGGAATCAAGTCAACACTCAGTAAGTATTAGCTATGGTCATTACTGAGCTGGTTATTATTATGAATTCCTCAGAGGACACGGTGTTCCCACTGTGGCTGTTTCTTCTTTTTCTTTTTGTCACTAATGCCTCCGGCTGGCCCTTCACATCCTCCTGTGATCTCCACCATGGCCACGGCTCAGACTCACTTTGTCATGGCCCCCTCTCAAGGGTACGCACTGCGTCATCCCCGTTCAGGCCTCTGGAGGTGCAGGGGGAGCTGCAAGGGCCTGACTGCCCCTGGTCCAGCCCTCCACCAACCGGGGCAGGATCCATTGGATAAACGCCCTGCCTCCATTTCTCACTGTGGCTGATAACTGAAGGCGTCTTCACAGATCTCAGGAAATGGAAACGGCCCCCATGCCTACAGCAGCAATGTCTGTAGAGCATTCTTGTGTTGGCGCCTCCCTCCACCCTGTCTCACTCTCCCTCTCCCCCTCCATCCTGTTTCCTGAGAATCACCTCCCAAATAAACTACCTGCACCCAAGTCTGTACCAAAGGCCTGATTTGAGGGGCACGCAAATAAAGGCACTCTAAATTCAAGAAATTTAGGAGTGAAAACAATATTTAAAGCCACCCTAAGTTTTACCATGCTGTGACAAAGACAAGTCTCCTTTTTGCTTATTTCCTTCTTATTACCTTCCACAGCACTTATAGTTACCCAGTGCAACAATGGATGGGCTGTCCTGTGCATCGCAACTTTTCACTATGCATTATGTCAAGCATGTCCTGTTCCTAATTTTCCTACTTTCCTTGTTTCCACAGTTACTTTTAATGGCCATCTATTGATAATCTATTAAAGTGCTTTTCTAATATTGGATGTTTAAGTAGTTTCCAAGATTTCTTTATTACAGAGAACACTGTCATGGGTATTTCTGTGTGTGTTTATTTTTACTTCTAGGCCTTCATGGTTTTGCCACATAGTGATTTATTGATTTGCAAAAGTATTACAGTAATTTAGAAAGCGACCAGCAAATAAGTGCACTTGGTAGGTTTGTTTTAACGACACCAGCAATGGAAATTACCATTGTAAAAATGTGTGCTATTTTATTAGGATATACCATAGGATATCCAAGTTACTTTAATTTGCATTTCTTTTACTAATCATAAACATAAATTTCCAGTATGTATTTGTTTGTGTTCCCTCTGTGTGACTTGTCTGTCCATGTCTTTTGCTGTTTGTTTCTTCTTGACATCTGTATTTGGATATGAACATGACCTAATCCTTGCTATGAATGTATGCACATATGAATAATGCATATGACATGTGTTTTGGGTTAAATTGTGTCCCTTCCAAAGAGATGTGTTGAAGTCCTAACTCCCAGTTACTCAAAATGAAACCTTATTTAGAAATTGGGTCATTGTAGAGTCAGTCAATTAAGATAAGGTCACACTGGAGCTAGATGGGTCCCTGATCCAATATGACTGGTGTCCTCACAAGACAGAAGAAGAGACACAGAAACAGACACACAGGGAGAAGGTGTCTATGTGTTGATGGAGGCAGAGACGGGAATGATGCTGCTACAGACCAAGGAAGACCAAGGATGGCTGGCCACCACCTGAAGCTAGAAGAGGCAAGGAAGGATTCTCCCTTAGAGCTTCCAGAAGGAGTGGGACCCTACTGACACCTTGATTTCAGACCTCTAACTTCCAGAGCTATGAGACAGTACGTTTCTGCCGTTCAAGCCGCTTAGATTGTGGCACCTTGCTATGGCAGCCCCGGCAACTAATACGGGTCTAATCAAAATCCATTCACGTGGGAATGTTTCAAATAAAGTGGATGAGCAGGTAGGTGGGAGAGCAGAGGGGTAACTGTGAAGAGACTTCCGGATCAACTCCCTCACTCACTAGCTGTGTGCACTGAGCAAGTCATTACACCTCTGAGACTCAGTCTTCTTATTTATAGAATGGGTATGTTGCACCTGCCCTGTCTTCCTCTTAGATTATTGGGAGCTTCAAAGTGGTTGATGTCTGTAGAAGCCCTCCAGTGACTTTAAGGGGCTATAAAAAAGTTGAGTTTTACCTTGAAATGAATAATTTACTCAACAAACATTATCATGCTCCGACTATGTGCTGGGTTTTGTGGCAGGAGACACAAAGATTGACTCAGGATCAAATGTATCCTTCAGGGATCTTGGATAAAAGAAACCCAAAGACAAGAAAGTAGATTTCCACTGAATCCTCAGAAGAACATTCTGAAATGGGTATCTTATGGTGCCTGCCTTAGTTGAGACAGTAGAGTACAGTGGTTAAGAGCCCGGCCACCTGGGCTCGGTTCCAGTCTTGCATTTACTAGCTGTGTGACTTCGGGAAAGCTCAGAACCTCTCTGTGCCTCAGTGTCCTCTCCTGTGAAGGAGATAATCTAACGGGATAGTCTAGCATGGGGTGGTTCACATTAAGCAGGGAACCTCTGCTCCTGGAACAGTGCAGACAGAGGGAGGACAGACACGTGCCCCGGTGGTGTGGACACAATCGGTGCACTGAGCAGGTGTCTCTAGAGGCCCCTGAACTCTTCAGAGTTTACAAATCCATGACCTGACCCTCCAGGGGCGCCTTGGCTTGGGGACACTGACAAGTAATCCTAACACAGGCAAGAAATGATCAATGTCATGAGATCTGACATGGGAGATGATGTCCCTGAGGGACTGAGAATGGCTTTGAGCAAGGGCATTTCTGAGGGCTTTGTAGGATGGTCTGGATTTGGACCTTTGGGAAAGCAGAGCAAGGACGTGTGCTAGAGGTGGACAAATCTGGTCTGTGAATGGGAACGGGTGAGCACAGCTCCATTTCTAAGGTCCTCCCATGTGCCAGGCGAGGGGAGGGGCTTGCTCTACTTTATTTCATTCAATCTTTCCAACAAACTCGCGAGGTAGAGATTTCCAGATGAGGAAGGTACAGCTCAGAGAGGGTGAGAACTGTCCCAAAGGAAACAGCAGGACCAGATTCTGACTCTCTGAAGTGCACAAATGCTCTGTCCGGTTGTTTCTCAGGGAGCACCCACAAGGTGGCTGAAAGCACAGTGTCTGCAGCTCCACTGCTTGGCTCAGGATCCCGGCTCCATACCTTATTAGCTTTGTGACTTTGGATAAGTTGTTATTATTAGTTATATTATTATTATCTCAGTTTTCCTATCTATAAAATGGGGATAATAATGTTAAACCTCTCCCTAGGGCTGCTTTGAGAATTCAAGACTTATTACATATAAAATGCTTCTAGTAGTGCCTGACACATAGCAGATGCTAATTATTATTATTATTATTATTATTATTATTATTATTCAGGTCATAAGTCCAATTTGTTCCCACCCCTAATCATGCCTTACCCTGACTTCAGCTAATATTGTCCTGGGCACCCTGGCCACTGTCACTTATCTACCATGTAACTTTGGGGACAGTCACCACCACCTCTGCCTCAGTTTCCCCACATGTAAAGTGGGGTTAAATGAGGTCAGTGATTCTGAACCCTAGTGGAGTCTTGAGTCTTTGAAAATCTGAGGGAAGTTGTGAAAACTGTCCAGAAAATTTCTTCACGTGGTCTCAGCATTTCTCAGCCCCTCAAAGCCTGCCCATGAGCCTCGGTTTGAAGACTCCAGGAATTGTGGGCTCTTCAAGCTTCCATCCAGCTCTGGCAAGAAGGGGAGAAAGGTGTGCATTGGGAGCCAGGGGTTGGCTCCAGTGTTTCCTCTTGGCCTTTTGTCTTTTCTCCTTCCTCCCTTTTTTTATTTCCTGCTTCTTGCAATCCTGTTGCAACTGTGAGGTTAGAAAAAGCCCAAATTCACAGGGCGACCTAGCCTGGCCTTTCTCCCCCCCACACCAGCCTCATTTCTCTTTGAGGTTTTCTTGTCTCTCCACCACTCAGAAAGAGCCTCCTTTGGCAGGGTGGTGGTGGTGGGGAGGGCGTGTTTACGAGAAAGCAGGGTAATCCATACCAAGGGAAGAGGCAACACAAGAAACTCAAGATGCTGGGGAAGGCGTCCCTTTTTATCTGCTGGATTGGGGGCCAGCTGCCTGTGCAACAGACCATCTCATTCACCGCTGGGTGGCAATCAGGGGGATTTACTGAGGCCATCCCGACAGGAAAGCAAAAACCAACCCCACCAAAAGAAAAAAAGCTTCCCAAAGTCAGGCCTTCATCATTGAGGTGCCACACCCCCTCCGATAAAGGAGACCAGCGAGGTGCCTGGGGGCCAATGAGTCCCCATTGTTGGGGTGCGAGGTGGAGCTGTAAAGCCCTCTCTGGGTGCTCTCCCCATCCTCGCAAGTCCTACCCATAAATGGTCCAGTCGCTCAGCAGTCTTCTCTCGCCATTTTTATTTGGGGTCATTCCCAAAGGCCACGTGGCAAAGAAACAGGGCTGGGGACACAATGGTGGCACAGTGACAGGCGGCCTGGGCCTTGGTTAATCAGTCGAAACACCTGGAGGAACTCGTCGAGGGGAACAAGAAACAAAATCCCTGCGATTAGGGTTGCAGGCTTCTGGTGGTCCCAGCTAATCTCTTTCAGGTGGAGGGCTCGTGGGGGGGCCGGGCTGCCTCCCTGACCCCAAGCCGTCCCGGAGCTGGGGGCTGGGGGTCAATGGCTGGAGAGCGTGCAAGGCTGGCCTGAACGTCTGTGGCAGCAGGTGCCCTACAAGTGCCAGGGGACCGTTGGGACCAGCCGAGGTGTGTGCAGGAACCCCATAAAAGGGATCAAGCTATTTAACAGACCACCCCCCTCTCGGTGGAGAGTACCCCCACCTCCCCCAGTCCAGTCCTAAAGCAGGTCAGTAGACAGAGTGGGCAAAGGTGGAAGCTGAGACAAACAAATCCTGCAGTGTCTAACTCCTCAATAAAATAGGCGAACACTGATTACCTTTGCTCATTACAGAAGTAATACATATTTATGGTGAAAAATTAAGATACAATATGTAGATAAGAAAAGAAGGGGAAATTAGAAGCACAAAATCCCACCACCCAGAAGTAATCATGTTTACTCTTTGGGGTTTATGCTTTATTGCTATATGTAGTGGAAATTTACAAACGTTATGTAAGTGTTTCCTCCCCAAAACAGAATCATGTCATACACTCCATTATAACCTCTTTTATTTACTCATCCATATGTCGTTAGCATCTTTCTGCATCATTAATTCACGGGGCTCCAGAGTCTGGCGTTGTGTGGAAACCTGAATTCATTTGGTGAATCCTGCCTGATGGCTTCTCCAGGTTTCCCTCACTCGTGTTCAGGATTACTTTGATGCATTTTAATCTTAAAAATGTCATGAACTCCCACCTGGAGCACTGGTTGGAAGGAAAACACAACAAAATAATGAAAAGCACTAATGAAATTACATGGGAATTTTACATGAATTGGTGTATTGATAACCGCATGAGTCCACAGGAGGAGATCGTGACTCAGTCCACCTCAGCTCCCCTCCCCCTGCCACCAATTTTGCACATGAGAAAATTGAGCCATTTTGGCCAAAATCACAGGACAAGGAAGTGTCCAAGGCAGGACTTGAACCCCAGACACTGACCAGCCAGGCATTCATAGGGCTAAGGTTTTGCCTCACCCACAGGCCAGCCTGGAGGAAAACGCCTATAGGACTTACATCTTTACGTTCTTTTTTCTTTAACCAGCAAAGACTTTGTTCTCCAAGTTATTTCCCAGTTAAACTCATCTCAAGTGTCACTCAGAGAGGTCTGTCCATCTCAGCCTCTGTGGTACAAGGAAGTTAGTTCAGACTTCCAACGGAAAAATGACCCAACCAGTGTCACGTGATCATTGGTGGCAGAGCTGTACGTTCAGGCCTGCTGCAGGTCAGCAACCTGATGTCAGACCTCCTTTAGACACATGAGAGTTAGGGTGTCGTCCTTTCACAGCGGGAGGAAAGGCCACGTGAGGGAGGGGGTTTAAAGGTGCTGGCCAGGTTTTCTGCCTGCAGACACGGCTCCCGTGGCCTTGCCATGAAGTCTACCATTAAAGAGAACTTGGGCTCAAGGCACTGTATCCCCAAGCCACATCTTTGGAACCTTCCCTGGACTTATAAGGTGCCACATGTTGGTACTCTAGCGCCTTCGGGTGAAATACAAGCCTGTTGATCACAGTCGCCCTTCGCTCAGCGCTGGGGAAATGGCAGTGAGGATGTCAGACCCAGGGCCGGCCTGCGGGAAGCCCCCACTCTCAAGGGCAGGTGACTCCTTGGATGTCCTCAGGCTTCCAGGGGAGACTGTACGGTCCTGTGTGAACCTGGGTGCATCACTGCAGCCCTCCGAGACAGGGTTTTCTTCAGTGAAGTGGAGCTAACAGCCACTGCATGTGAGTGGCTAGTACAGTGCCTCACAGACCAAAACGGTGTACATGCACACACGCTGTGCACAGATAAACACGCACCTTCCTGTTGGTCAGGGCACACTTTCACTGTCACCACCTCAGCAAGGACTCCCCGACTGCTCAATCTAAAGAAACCCTCCCATCAACCCGTCACTCTCTCTCACATCACCCTGTCAGCCCTGCTCATTGCTCACGTCACAAGCTGATACTTCCTTTTGAGTCTCTTTGTTTGCTTTTGGCCTGGCGCCTGCACAGACTGCATGCCCTGTGAGGACGGCAGCTCTGCTTTCCTCCCTCACTGCTCTACTCCCAGCGCCTGGAACCATGCCCAGCACAGACATGCTAGGTGCTCAATACACACTTGCCAAATGGAGTTGAAAGTAAAGCTGATGTAAAGTCCCACCGTTTCCTTATTCATCGTGTCTTAAACAGCCCCCATTGCCACCAAAAAGAAATCCAAGCCCCTCAGTCAAACAGTCGGGCTGTTGCCAATGACCCAGCCTAAGCTGGCTCTTCAGCCTCACTCCTGGGACATGACGTGAGTTCCTCCCACATCCTGATGTGGTCCTAGGGTCCCTTTGCTTCTGGCATTCCCTCATTTCTGCTGGGCACGTCCCGTCCTGTCCCATCCTTATGGGTCTGGAGCTTATCCCAGGAATCCAGCTGAGCCGGAGGAGAGCAATGCCTGGGCATGGAGAAGCATTGGGCTGGACGCAAGGGTGAAGGTGGTGAGTGGACAGAACTTAGCCTGTGGGAGGTGAACGGGGAGGCGTGACTTCCTGGTCCGGCAAGTGATTCTGGTGTCCTCACCAGAGAAAGACTGCACGTTGGGCCATGAAGCCTGGAGTGTTATGGCAATCCTGGGAAAATGCTGGCAGAATGGAGCCCTGGTGCCTCCAGCCTGGCTCCTTGAGCTCCAATGCATTTATTCTACTCACCAGCCATCATCTTGGAATTAATCCAGCGGAACTAAAACACATACCTCAGGGTGTTCCTACTGATGGAGAGGAGAGGGGCACCGGGAGGGAGGAAGTGGAGAAGGGAGGGAGCCTGGGCCTCTTCCTGGGCCCTGGTTCTGAAGCCTGCACCCCGGCTTCACAAATGGTACCTCCCCAGATTACTGAGTTGGCCTACTTGAGGTCACAGCACACACGTGGCTGGGCCAAGACCCAAAGCCCCCTTCTCAGGGTTGAAGGCCATGCCACGGTTCAACCACAATGCCACCCACCTTCCGTGTGGATGTGGCATCATGGGCCACCTGCCTGCAGTGAAGACCCCCCACAGCTCCACCCCCACCAAAACACCCCAATCTGGTACTATGATCACCACACACACACACACACACACATGGTGTGATCAAATAATATGGTGAATGTTTAAATTTTTAAAAATTTATTATAGTAAAAGACACATTGCCATTAATCCCCCTCAAAATACTCCCCATCGCTTTGAACACACTTATCCCATTGTTCTTGCCACTTTCTGAAGCGGTTCTGGAAGTCCTCTTTCGTGTCTTTAGTTGCACTGTCATGGCTGCCTCGATGTCTCAAATCGATTCAAAACGTTTTCCTTTCCTGGTCATTTTGACTTTGGGGGAGAGCCAGACATTGCACAGTGACAGATCCAGTGAATAAGGTGGATGAGGATACACTGTAATGTTTTTATTTGACAGAAATTGCTGTACCAGAAGTGATGTGTGACACAGAGTGTTGTCATGATTGAGGATGGTGTATGGCACACTTTAAAACATACCTTCTCTCAACCGTAGCTCACACACGACTGACTGCACTGAACAAGTTGAAACTTGTCACTAGAGTTTCCAGGCGGGAATTCCCGCCTGAATCCCGAGATATAAACTGTTTTCTGTTCTCCATGATGAATCGTTCCCACAAAGTGACGGCTGATACTACCAACCACCTGGGTTCAAGGAGCCGATTTTCCCGGTTTCTCGACCCACTTTTCTCGGGATTCAGGAATGGGAAAGCAAAAAAATTCCTGAGAACGGGCAGGAATTCCCGCCTGGAAATCCTACTTGTCACACATTGTTACTAAGGTTCAACACTCCCCTTCCCATATTGAAGATCCCTGCCTTTCCATTGGATGGCACTCGGCAGCAGCATTCACCATAGGTTTTGATCACAACAGAAAGGCTCCACGTCACACGTCACTTCTGGTACATGGTAATTTCTGTCAATTAAACACATTACAGTGTGTCCTCATCCACCTTATTCACTGGATCTGGCATCATGTGACTTCTGGCTCTTCCCCAAAATCAAAATGACCATGAAAGGTGAACGTTTTGAATCAATTCAGAACATCGAGGCAGCCACGATAGTGCAACTAAAGATACTCATGAAAGAGGACTTCCAGAACTGCTTCAGAAAGTGGCAAGAACAATGGGATACGTGTGTTTGAAGCTACCAGAAATTTGAGGGGGATTAATGGCAATGTGTCTTTTACTGTAATAAGTTTTTTTTTAAATTTAAACATGCACTGTATTTTTTTATCACACCTCATACACATACACACACACATATGCACTTACTGAGCATATGTGCATACACACACCAGTACACACATACACATACACAAACACACATACACACACAAATGCAAATTCATATAAAAAGGACATAGGAACTGAGTTCGCTGAATTTCCTCTGAGAATTGAAATGTAATGCTTAGATGCACAGTCTCCTAGCTCTGTCACTTATTAGCTGGGAAATCTTGGGCAAATCACTTCCACCCTGCCTGAGTTTCCTGATCTGTGCAATGGAGCTATTAGCAGCACCCACCTCAAAGACTGTCGTGAGGATTGCTTGGCACAGAGCATAGCACATAGTAAGTGCTCAAGAAACGCCAGCTCTCAATGGCACCGTTCATCAGCCAGAACTTCTTGGCTGCAGGCCTTCTTTTCAAATTTGCCATTACTGTATTTCCTCAAAAATCTGTGCTATGTGTTTTTCATGCTTATGGGGACAAAGTGATGGCATTTCCTCTGAGCCTCGCACCTTCCAGGGGAACAGGAAACTCAGGTGGCCGTTTGGACCAAGTTCGTCTGACTTCCCGTTGGTGGTGGAGACACTGCTTCCTCCCTGCCCTCCACATCACTCCCCTCTCAACTCGGCACGTTTGCCCGGTGATTTCACTGTTTGTCGACCCAAGAACAGTCATTGCATTGTTTCATCCTCAGCCCAGTTCCACTCCCTTTACATTTTTACCGCTAAATTGAATCTACTGCCAGTAATCTAATTTACATTTGAAGGCACACACAATGCCAACATGACCAAACGCCAATAAAATTTCTAGTAAAACCCATAAATGGCTCAGTGCTCGTGTTTATGGAAATCTTAGCCTGCTCCTGCCCCAAGAACCCTGCAGCCCAGAGTCCTAATCATTCCCACATGACAGTGAGACACTCGGGACGCCCCCGGCACTGAGAGCTGCGGTGGAGACCCCAGACCTTCTGTCCTGTGCAGTGGAAGAGGGTGGGATGGGGCCGGCCCGGCGTCAGGTGCACACACCTGCAGGGTCAGGGCAGCACCTCCTGCCCCAAATCTGTCACTTCTTCTCAGTGTGTCTGCCAATCAGGAACAGGGGTTAGAGCAGGAAGTGCCACCCTCCCATTTTATAAAGGCATCTGCAGGCCACACAGTGAGGCCAGGGCAGGGGACATTTGTAGCCCCCTCCCCCCCCAAGTCAGAGCTTCCTCATGGAGGCCATGGAGAGAGTCAAGGCTTGGTGGGGCTGGTGGGCCTCCTTCTTGGGCTGGGGTATCCAACACAGCCCTGAGAAGCCAGAGCACTCCAGGAAAGGGGGGCTCCTGCGGGGACGGTGAGGACCATCAGAAGTGGGGGAGGCCTACAATAGGAAGTCACTGGGACCGGGAGAGGGACCAGAGTCTTCAGGCTCAGGAGTCCTGGGACAGCACAGGGGAGGTGTGAAGAAGTGGCTGGGCTGGGCCAGGGAAAAAGCTACACTTGGGTGGGCCACTGAATACCAAAGTGCCCTCATGCAGCCAGTTGCTGCCTGTCGAGGAGATGTTCAGCTTGAACCCAACTCCTTTCTGCTCACCTCTGTGGCCCCTTTCTGGCCCAAGTCACCTGTGTCTGGCTCTCCACGAGGTGTTCTTCTCAGGAGGCAACAAACCACGCTGCTACGGAAGGTAACACGAGCAGCAGCACCATGTGGGAGCGTGTGAGAAATGCAGACTCTCAGGCTTTACCCCCAACCTACTGAATTCAAGTACGCCTTTGAACAAGGTCCAGGAGTACTTTTCAAGCCTCCTTCACTACATCCTGAGTTCCATGGGGGTGAGAAGCCGGTCTCTCTAATTCACAGCAGACATTGAAGTTGGAGAAGCAATGGTCTAGTAACAACTCCATTTGTGTGACTCTGGGCCTGGCGTTTGAACTCTGTGCCTCTGGTACCTCATCTATAAAATGGGGGTGATGTAACAGTTCATACCTCACTAGAGCTGTGGAGAGGATTAAACGAGTTGATAAAGAGAGAGCTGGCCCACGGTAATTGCTATATACGCGTGGTTATCAGCACTTCTAGCACACTTTTCTAAACATTCCTGGTCACTGAGGTAATAGGCCATGGTCTGCCTTTATTTAGGTGCCCACTTTGTTTCTGGCATTCGCCTCCTTATTTGTTGCCCAGATATTACAATGATATAATATACATGCCGAAAACATGGGGTAGGTGCAGAGGACTGCGCATTGTGCCCCACCCTTTACCATCCAACTCTTCCTTCTGCATGTACCCACACTCTTTATCCGTTACTATGTCTGTCCAATATTTATTGAGTATGTACTATGTGCCAGGCATCATTCTAGGTGATAGACTTACAGCAATGAACAAAACAAACACGATCCCTGCCCTCCCATCCTCACGAACTTACAGTCTAATAAAGGGAGACACACATGAAGGTAAAGAAAGAAGCAAGATAATTCTGTGTAGGTTCTGGGTTGTATGATTCCATTCCACTTCATATATATCAGACGCGTTTTCCATGTTGTCACGAAATGGTCACCTTAGTACCCTTTATAATGTCTTCAGAATACTTTGTGGACTCATGTGATGAAAGGTATAAGTTATGGACATAAGTCACCCATCTTTTGTCAGAATTGGTCTCATAGGCTGGTGGGGCCTCTCCTTCCTTTTACTGCATATGGGTCCCTCACGATGGGGGCACCAGATGTAAGTCTGGCCAATCGGAGCATCAGCCTCCACTGGCTCCCGCAGCTGGTGGAGGGAGGTGGGTGTGTGACTTCAGCCTGGCCAATCAGCTCCAAGCAGAAGACCTTGGTCTTTACCTGAGGGCCTGGGAATGGGTTCTCTGTCTTTCTCACTGGACTTGAGCCAGGAGGATGTCAGGTTGGATTTGGGGACGCCATCTCACCACCATGAGGGGCAAGCTTCTGAGAACACAGGGAGAACAGAAGAAAGAGCCTGGAGACAGGGAGAGGGCAAGACCATGTCCTAGAAAGAGTACAGGAGCCCCGCTAGCTGCCCCTTGACTTGTAAGTGTTTCATAGAAGACAGTTAGGGCTGTTTTTCTCTTTCCTTCTCAGGGAGACATAAGGTTATCTTTGTTTTCACAGAAAAAAACTAGAGCCACCATGTTTAAGATGGGAGCCAAATACAATGAATTAAGACTCTCCCAGAGTAGCATGGAATCAGTGATACCCAGGAGGTGAGATATTCATATCCCAACCCCATCGCCCCTCATGTAGGAGAGTCCTGAGTGCGAGTTCCACCCTGGCTCCCAGGGTCCCCAGCAGTGCCCAGCTCCAGTTGCCCCGCTGGGAGCTGCTTGCTCACACCTCTCTGGTAGACCGCCTCCCTTTCCCTGGCACCTTCCCCACTTCTCTGGTGGTGTTTTCTTGGGACTACCTCACAAATAAGCAACATGTGCTCCATTCCTTGTTTCAGGGTGTGCTTCCAAGGGAACAAACTAAGACACCCCCCTCAGAGGTGGCTGTGAGGGTTGAGTCGGGGAATGTTTGGCACAGAGCTGGCATTTACGAGGTCCCCAGTCAACAGTAGCTCTTATTACCATTCATCTGTTTGGTTTTCAAGCACATGCTATGCTCCCTTCACCGACGGAAGCCAAGCACCCTTTGCAGGTAAATGTTTATTATAAACAATTCATATGAAAATGTGCAGTACACAGTTAACAAATAATAAAACACGCAATAGTCTTTATTGTACATTCCACACAGTCCATTGGCTCTCCAAGAATGCTTTCGCACGTTGTTGTTGAACTTCCACAGCCAAGCTATGGTTGCAACAGAAGGTTGATGTTGTGATTCATGCGAACACGGGAGACAAAAGCAAAACAATGAGAACCCCACTAGATCATTAATGACACGAGCAACTTCTTTGCTGACTCATAAGAGTTTTCTAAGGCTGGGAGAATAGTTCCTCAATTTGAGGGGTGGCGGGTGGGCTACTTACTCATTCGTAGAATGCAGCTATAGACAGGACACGTGTTATTCTGCAAACTTTCTAAAGTCTAAACAATCACCACAACAATACGAATTAAGCCCTGATGTGCAGCAGTTGCCCATTTCCATGGTGCCAGTGTTCCCACTATGGCTTATTTCAAGCTACTGATGTAATGTCACTTGAGCAAAGAGTTGGGAAAAGACACATGGTAGCACGTCATTATCCAGTGTTTCCACTGTCTGGACTCGACAGACGTAAATAAGCTTAGGTAATAGTAAAAATCTACTAAAATAATCAGGAAGGGGTGAGTTTTGAGTGTTACCTTTGTTTGTTGAATTAGTAGACTTTATTTTCTTAGAGGACTTTTAGGTTCACAACAAAATTGAGCAGAAAGTACAGGTTTCCCGTATCCCCCCGTCCCCATACTTGTCTTGTGCAGCCTCCCCCAGTATCATCGTTCCCCCACCAGAGCGGTACATTTGCTGCGATTGATGAATCCACACTGACACGTCATCATCACTGAAAGTCCAAAGTGTACGTTGCGGTTCACTCTTGGCGCTGTACACTATAATATATAGCTTTGGAAAGATGTATAATAACATGCATTCACCATTATGCTATCACACAGGGTAGTTTCACTGTTACCTGTGTTTTTAATATAAGTCATTTAATTGTAAGTTTACATAATTTCATTTTTAATGATGTCTCTGTTTAACAAGCTGCTCATAAAATTCCTGAAATGTTAACAATTGGCTCTCAGGGGCCAGTGCGTGCATATTCCAGCACATCCCCTGCCATTGGGCCTCTGCAGAGAGCCTGAGGTCCCCAGGCCTCACCTGGATGGCCACCTAATGTCCTCCAGGCAAAACCAGACATGTTCTGAGTAGTTGTGAACTCAGAAGATCCACCTTGGGACTAAGTAGGGCTCGGTCCCAGACCTCTGTCCCCTGTCCCTGCCAGGGCAGGTGGGGCCCTTTCACCTGCCACCTTCAGCCAGAGCTCTGAGCCATCAGATTCCTGCCTGGACTCTCTGGTTTGGGTACAGGCCTGGATCTGGTGCACCAGAGGGGATCGCAGCGAGGATGGTTTCTCCAAACCGTTTATTCTTCCTGGGTGCAGCTGTTCGGGTAAATGTAATCATTCTTTGGATGGGAGGCCCCAAGAAGTTTACCATAAAAATAAAAAACAATTTAAAGTTGAGGAAGAATCATTTAATTGGAGCACCATGACCTAAAGTTTCTCTGTTCACAGGGTTAACTAGCCTGTCTTTTATTTTTATTGCCCTCCAGAGAGATTTATGCAGGGCACTCTGCCTTAAAGAGATAGCCCTCGAAGCTGAACCTGGAGGGGTGTGAGGGAATCTCCTGAATCTCTAAGGTCCCAGGGCCGGGGAGTCCAAGACAATAGATTTCACAGTCTATAGGGATAGACGCTTCTGGGACAGGAAGATTTGCTCCAGCATTGGGGGAAAACACAGAAGAGGCACCAACCTTTAACAAACACTCATGTAACACTTGCGACGTGCCATGCACTGTTCTATGAGTAAACACATTTAAACCTCATAAACCAGGTGCTATTATAAACACATTTTCAGATGAGCAAATTGAGGCCTCAGAAGGGTAAGTAACAGGATTTGTTCTCAGGCAGCCTGGCTCCAGTGTTCCTAACTGGGATGCCACTCATGAAGGCAGCAAAGAATGGAGTCGTTGGGCACTGGCTCGGGCTGGTGTGACAGGTGTGAGCGTGGATAGATGGGAGTAAGTGAGTGGTCACCAGATTTTACACACATGCACACCACACATGCATAGTCTGCATGCATGCATACACATGGTCATGCATTACGCATACGCATACAGTCACGTGCACGTGTGTACACATGAACACATATGCATGCACACAGGGGCATACGTGTACACACACACAGGCACAATCATGCACACGCCCTTCATCTTTACCCTGAAGACAGAGGCAGACCTTTGAAATAGGAGAGTGTCACCATCACATTTGTGCTTCAGCGAGCGCATTCTAACCAGGGTACAGGTGGAGAAGTCACGCTCTGCACCTCCGCTGCCTCATCTGAAAAATGAGGCACCTGTTTTTCCTATAATGCATGGGAAAGTCCTTTGTAAACTATAAAGCTAAAGGTGTGGGAGCCACATTTTCAAAAGCTCTTGTCCTTGGCCAGAGCATAAAATGTGAGAATTACCAACAAAGCTCTCAATAGCCTACGTCAGCCTGGAGGGTGGGACGAATGTGCGTGCACGTGTGCATGTGTGTGTGTCAAGTGAAGAAACCGGGACCCAAAAGAGTAAGAAAAACACACCGAGTCACCCAGTTGAGGATTTGAATCTAGGTCTGTGTGACTGAAAAACTCATGGGACCTGCCTGATGTCTCAAGGTACCTTGGAAATAACCAACAGTCAAGGTTACAGAACATTTTTCCCAGGCCACTCATCTCCTCTGACAGTGTGACTTTCTCATCCTAGGGGCAGCGCTAGTGGTCACTTCCAGAAGGCCTCACAGGACAGCGATCTATAAGCCATTAACACAGGCAACCACTGTCAGCGCAATAAGATTGATGTGCGTTCTTTGTAGCTTGGTAACTTATGACAGCTTGACTGCCTCTCTCTTCCTGCACCCTTTCTTATCTTTCTTATTCCTTTCAAGCAAGAGCACTTTCCCCCAGAAAGAGGCTGTTGACATCAGAACAAGGGAGGCAAAGTGGCTGAGGCTTGGCCATTGGATCAGCTACCTGGGCTCAACTTCTGGCCTTGCCACCTCCTAGCTGTGAAGTGGGTATAAAATAATAGCTCACCCTAGGTGACCTCTGGAAAACAGGAAGCCCAGTGCTGGGGAAGAGGACATGCTTGATAAGTGCCAGGACGTAAAAAGAGGTGGGTATGGGGCAACAGTCCTTTGCAGAGTGAAAGGTATAGGTGGGATAGTTGCACAAAAGAGGGCAACTGGTCCTTTATCCAACTTCTGAGAAACAGTGCCAGCCGTTATGGAGAGCTGCCGAAGGGGATAGAGTCACAGAAGCGACCTCTCAGTCCACAAGTCTGATGCTTGGAGGGCAACAGTGAATGGACGGAACGGGTGCCATAGAATGCAAAAGGCCAGTGACGTTGGAAAGATGTGGGCTTGAGTCCCAGCTCTGCCACTTATTTGCTGGGCATCCTCACCCAAATCGCACAGCCTCTCTGAGCCTCAGTTTCTTTTTCCATGAAATGGAGATTATTACATCCACCTCTGAGCTATCGAGATGGTCTCAGACTGTGTGGAAAAGGCTAGTCACAGAGTCGATGTTAAAAAAACAAACAGAAAACCAGCAGTTCCTGGAGAGTTAATGTTGTCTGGACATTTCCCCTCACTGAGGCAGGGAAACCAGTCAGTGAGGCCTCAGGAAAACTCCAGACGGCCTGCAGCGAGGAAAACTTCCAGCACCTCCTTTCCAGCCGGCACTCGGGGGCTTCGCTTACCTCTCTGAAAATTAAATTAAAACTTAACAGTAGTACCATTGTGGCTGACGCATCGCCGGCCTTGCCAGCAAATCGTCTTTAATATCCACCGCTGACAGGATGGAATTAGCTGCATTTTTTTTTTTTTGTTTGGGTTTTTATTTCTTGCTCTAACTTTCATTCTCCCCCACAGGGTGTAAGCTGGTGTTTAATCCCATCCTGAGAGCACTGGGCCACTCTTAAGTAGGACGGGCGGGAGGCCTTGGCCCCCAGGCAGACCAAGGTGCGCGGCGGGCGCAGGGAGCCTGCTGTTGAGCTCCCCATGCTCCGAGTTGGCCAACACAGGTTCTGCAGGCACAAGAGAATCAATGAAGAATTATCGTTAAGCCTCCTGGTCATTATCCTCATTAGAGGTAACCGGAGCTCGGCGGGCCCGAACGTAGCTCTAAACCCCACTAAGACGGGACGCACTGGGGAAGAGGACGCTGTCTGTAATTTAATAATCCTGGAAACAAGTCCGCATTCTTTTTTGTCTTTGGCCCACAAAAGAGGTAATTCCTGATGCAGCCAGAGGAGCGGAACCGTGCGGACTCGAGAGAAAGTTCTAGGCTGAGTGGACAAGGAGGACGTGATAGGATTTGGAGGCTGTGCTCTGCTTCTCCTCGATGGAATCACCTCTCCTTGCTCCACACCCCCATCCAAGCCTTTGCTAGCCCTTCAGAACCTTCCAGAACCTTCATGGACATTAGAGAAAGGAGCCCTTTTCTCCGGGTCGGGTCAATGCAGCCCTGTACTCGACAGGGCATGGCAAGGGGAGAGGAGGCTGGATTTCAGTCTCACTGTGCCCCCAGTGTGCCCCTATGTAAAGGGCTCCCCTGCCACCCTTCCCACGGTGACGGCCTTCCCAGTGGGCCCACTTATCACTCTCCACCAAAACCTCACTCACAGGCGGTCCCTGACCTCCGAACACCTGCCAGCCCTGATTTCGTCTCATGTGCCACCATCTGCACTGCAGTGCAAACCTTTCGCCCCGCCCCCAAGCCTGCCTCGTGCCAACCCACCTTTCTCCCTGACTTTCCCTGACTCACCTCCAGCCAGACTGGTGTCCCTGCCTCCACCCACACACAGGCTCATCCCAGCACAGGGGTAGTTTTGGGTGACACAGAGACAGTGCCTTATAGTTCATGAAGCACTTTTGCATCTTTCACCTCTGCATTCTCCCACAGACCTGTGAAAGAGGCAGGGTGGGATTATTAAGGCCATTTCACAGACGGGAAAATGGAGGTTCAGACATTTGAAAGGTCTTCCTCAGACTCCAGGGCTACCAGGGACCAGAGGGGCTCGGAACTCAGGTCTTCTGACTCTGAGTCCTGGCCCCCTCCAAGGCTGGTACAGGCTGAACTGTGTGCCCCCAAATTCGTATGTTGAAGCCCTAACACTCAGTACCTCAGAATGGGAAGGATTTGGGAATAGGGTCTTTAAAGATGTGATTAAATTAAAATCAGGTCATCAGGGCGGGCCCTGATCCAATACAAGTGATGTCCTTCTAAGAAGAGAGTAGGACACAGACACACAGAAGGAAGCCCATGTGAAGACAGGGAGAAGGTGGTCATCTGCAAGCCAAAGAGAGAGGCCTCAGAAGAAACCAACCTTGGCTCACGTCAGCCTCCCGGACGGTGAGAAAATAAATTTCTGTTAAGTCCACCAGTCCGTGGTGTTTAGTTGTGGCAGCTCGAGATGGCTAATCCAAAGGCTCTGCTGGGCCTGCCCTCCCTCATGGAGTCTGCTCTGTTAACCCACCCCCTGGCCTCTTGTCGCCTCCCACCCCCACCTGCTACTCAGCAGGCACTTGCCAGCCACCTGTGGAGACTGAGACCCCAGGTTGGCGTGGCCCTGGGGGATGGGGGACAATGGGCTCTAACCCCATGCTTATCCATTGAGGCTTGTATGTGACAGAGCTGAAGGCTTCTGAAGCCAATTGGATTTTAGGATATTCTTTCTTATTAACTTGTGTTTTCATTCGAATTTATGCTGTGATATCAGTTTCATGTGTTTGAAGAATGCTAGAAGTCTCTGGGAAGAACTTTTTGTAGCTTTCATTCTTAGGGTCATATAAATGCGTGTGGACATTATATGTATAGAGACACGTGTAGACATGCTTCATGATTAGTCTTACGGATTATAAGGTTATCTATTGAAAATTACCTATATACACCAATGCACATGTGTTTGTATTTTTGTCCTATATGTAAACTTCTAGTTTTTTATTCAGACTATGTTTATCATCAGCATATGAACATACAGAAAAGACATGTTCCTCCTAGTTTTCTTTTCCAGGAACCTGTTTAGAGGGCATTAAAAGGGGCTAAATTACTATAATATTTGTCACATTTGTCTTTAATATTTTCAACATTCTCCTCAAAATGTCTTGAGGACTGGACATTAGACCATTGAATTAGGCAAAAATCTTTAAGACCAACAAACTAATTTGCAGTTTCCCCCAATCCGTGTCGGTCCATCTTATGTGGGTGTGTCCCCATGGGCCTGAGCACGGGGTGAATACACAGCAGGTGCTCGATGACGGCTGATGCCGTTTCCAGGCCGAGGTCCAGCCTGCGGAACCCTGGCCCACTTACGAGAGTCCACTAGAATCACTGAGCAGTAGCACCACACGGGGAAGGGGTGACTCTTCACTTTCCCTTGTCTTTCCCTCCAACATCCCATTCTCACCTGGGAGAACAGGTGCTCTGGCCGGAAGGTCCACATCGAGGTCAGCAGAGCTGAAGCCTCTTGCAGATGTGTGTGTGTGGGGTGGTCCCAGCCCTCAGCCACAATAAAACCCAAAGGCTCACCTGACTCTGGCCCACACAAGCAGCCGCGGGCCAGCCCTGGCCACTTCTGGCTTCCCAGGGTGTGGCTACTGGGACCCAGCACACAGGAGCATGGTCCTTGGAGGTGGGTGGCTCGTGCGAAATCTCACCAAAGAGAATACGGCAGGGCGTGGTTGAGGCATTTGTGACTTGGGGCTGAGATGGAAGGGCTGAGGGGGACAGAGCACAGCCTGGGGGAGCAGGAAAGGCTTTGCAGAAGAACTCCATTTTCAGTCAGTCTTGAAGGTGAACGATCCCTTATGGATAACGAGTCAGCTGCACATGTCAACTGTCTCGGCCCCTTTGTCCACCCTCTGGGCTCCTCCTGGGACCTGACTGTGTGACTTTGGCTGAGTCTCCTCCTGTCTGGATTGCTGAGAGAAGCAGGAAAAGCCAGCGAGTTTCCTATAAGCATCCTGGGTCGGCTGTATCCTAAGAGTGCGAGTGGGTTGGCAGGTAGTTGGGGGTGGGGGTGAGGGGGGCTGTGGAAGAGGTGAGTCATTCAGGGAACCAGCAGGAAAGCCAGTGACTCCTGAAAGTGAAAGCAAGAAACTAGCAGAAAGTGGCTGTCCCTGGGGAGAAGCTCGCCTTCCCAAGTGACCTGCCAGGAATGTGCTGACAGGATAGAACCCCTGTTCCTGGCAGTACCCAGGCCCATCCGTCCAGCTCTTTAATAAAAGCAGCATCTGTCTCAGAGTCCAGAGCTCCCTTCCTCCCCACATGGGCTTCGACAGTACCTGAGACGTATAAACAATGCCTGAGCCTCAGACTATTGAATTAGGCCACTTCTGGCGTTGCTATCCTTGGCACCGCGGTTCCTCCGCGATTGTTATCAGCTATAATCAAATCTGGAGAGTGGCTGGAATGCTAATACCTTCCCCAGCGGTGTGTCCTCCTGCAGACACAGGGAGCAATTCCCCCCTTGTCAAATCACTCGGGCAGCTCCAATCCACCAAGACCTTGTTTGTTTCAGCCAGGTGGCTCCCCAAATGCACGCCGCCAACAAGCCAAGCAGTCAAGCGATGTCATTTCGTGACCCAGGAGAGACCCTCCTTCCCCACCATGGTGCTTTGTGTCTGATGGACAGTGAGAAGGTGACAGTGATGTATTGTGGCCCTGCCCCACTCCTGCTAGGTAGGTGATCATGTGACCACCTGTGGTGTTGAAGTCTGATCTGTTTGTGCCCCAACTCATTTGTTTACTTACTCATCCACTAAACAAAGGTGGATTGCGTACTTTACTACAGGGTACAGCTAAAGTAAGAAGAGGCTCCTGACCTCCAGGGTTCACAGTCCAAGGGGGCAGCTCTCCAGCTGATGGTAGCATGTACATTACAGCATGTATGTTACAGACACCATGGAGAGTGCAAGATGGGGGCTTAGAGGGCATTACGGAGGACTTCCTGGAAGATGAATCAAAGGCAGGGTGGTGAGGGATGGGTATTATAGCAGGAGATTCTACTTAAGGACCTTCGAGGGTCCCTGCAGAAGCGTTTGAATGAGCAACAGATTCCTGTGACAAACAAGAATCAGACGTCACACCTTTGAGGTGGGGTGGAAGGAAGGAGGCGAATCTCATATTCCCCACTTCCAGCCCATGTAATAAGGAAAGTAGCTCCCTCTTCGCCAGAAATGGGGAAATGGGGAGACGAGGAGAACCCAAGGGAAGGTGCCCGTCTCTGAGTGAGTGACTTTGTGCTTGGGTGACTGCCCTCCACCGGGTGCTGAGAAGAAAGGCTGGGCTGGCTGTGCTTCAGGCCCAACAGGGGTCCGGCATCTTCCCCAAGCATGGGGCTCAGCTGTGAAGGAGGCAGATTGTTGGGGATCCACGCACAGCCCGTGGGACATGCTGACCCCCAAGAGCTTACAAGAGGTTTAGAAAGAGGAGGCAGGCAGGGTCTGGGAAACACACAACCTAGTGAGTGAGTGAGATTAACCCAACTATGACCGATACAGTTCCTGTCACTTGCCGACTCTGCTGAGGCCACTGGTAAAGCCGTGAGGAGACCAGGCCCTAGAGCCCCTCTGCCTGTGCCCATGTCCCAGCCCCGCCACACTCCTGGACACACTGGGGAAGTCACTTAACATCCTGTGCCTCGGACTCCTCATTCTTCATCTAAGGTCATCCTGGGGTGACCACAGGACCTGTGTCGGGTCAGCGTGCGTGTCTGTGTTGTACTCCAGTTGCTGAGAAGGGTGCCTGGCATAACCACGTGACACAGGGCATCTGTGGTGCTTATTGTTGGTGCCCTGGGTTGAGAAGGAGTCTCAGTGGAGCCAGAAGCCAGGAGGACTGGGGGACGTGCTCTGCTTCGTGACCCTGTCT
Source organism: Rhinolophus sinicus (assembly GCF_036562045.2). Taxonomy (NCBI): domain Eukaryota; kingdom Metazoa; phylum Chordata; class Mammalia; order Chiroptera; family Rhinolophidae; genus Rhinolophus; species Rhinolophus sinicus. The sequence goes on along the minus strand of NC_133753.1, from coordinate 8,698,375 downwards.
GATCTACCCCAGTGACTGGCTCCGCTTGGAGCTTCCTGCTGTAGTGACACCTCGAGTCTCCTTGTCATGGCTCCGACCATTGAAACCTTCCACCTCCCTCTGCTCTCTTGATCTCAGCCTTCCATTCTTTCCCTCAGTCACCATGGGTGGCAGAATGACGTTTGGACAAAGGTGGCAGCAGTGGACCTGAGGGGAGGCAATGGGGAGCCTCTGCCTGGAGCATCCCTCTCGTGTTTTTGAGGGAGAGCAAATCCACTCAAAGAAACACTGGCCTGGGAGTGTCAGCCAGCTCCGCCTACTCTGGGTCTGTGGGCAAGTCACTCCTGCTCCCCGGTTTCAGTTTCTCTCACCCTGGGAGGGGAGATGGCCGAGGGACTAAAGGGCAGCTCAGCACAGTGGAGGGGGACTGACCCAGGCTCAGCCACCTTGGATTCCAAACCCAGAGCTGCCACCCGCCGGCTGCGACCCCAGGCCCGTATTTGGCCTCTCAGAACCTAGGCGGCCCACTTCTTACAGGAGGTTATAATCATGGTGGCAGGGCGTGCAGGAGGACAGTCCCAAGGAAAGCCAGCAGGAGGGGGCAGGCCGGGCCCATCCTTGCTCTCACAAAGTCTGTGGGGTCTGGAAGCCCCCAGGAGCTCCTTGGGGAGACCCTGCCAGGCCACCCAGCTTGTCCTCTCAAGGGTTCCATTGGAACCTGGCTCCCTCTGCCTTGACCCCCGACCCTTCCTGCAGCCCCTCTCCCCTCCTTCTCCTGTGAAGCCAGACTAATCCTCATCTCCTAGAGGACCTCCTCTGCCTTCCACCAGAATGCATCTCTTTAGCCAAACCCTTCCTACCCTTCTAAGCCCAGCTCAAGCCTCACCTCTTCTGGGCAGGCTCCCTAACCACTCCAGCCACGTAGCTTTCCCACGAACCGGCCCGCCAGCCTGCACCTGGCATAGCCTTCCCCATCTTCCTTATGCAGTCAACTCCCCTCCTCCTTTCAAGACCAAGTTCAAAGCTCTGTAACTCAGGATGCTTCTTGCCTCCGTTTTTGGCATCACAGCCCTGCATGCGTTGACCCACACAACCCAGTCATGGGCACCGGAGTTCAAGCCCCGGCTTTGCTGCCTCTAGCCCAGGTGACCTCTGAGACTCAGCTTCCTGACCTGGACAGTTGGGGACAGTAATACTGGTACATTCCTTGTATGAGGATTGTCTGCAATAAGGACACACCGCTGGCCTATAAGAAGTCTTAGTAATAACGTCCATACTCACCACATTGTATTATTTACCATTGTTCACTTAATGCCCCACCCCCATGCCTAGCACAGCACCGCAGGCCCCCAGAAGGGCAGCTAAAGAACTGAAACTCTTACTGTGCCTCATGCAGCATCCTTTAAAATACTCCCACTTGTGTTAGCCCATTTTATTCCTCCCATGTGACCCTGTGGGACAGGCAGGGCAGCAGCATGTTCAGGCCCCCTTTTCAAATGAGGAGACAGTTCCATGGCCGTTCACTGAGGCCCTGGTCTTCTGCTCACCCGGATGCTTCAGCTGCAAGACTTGTCCCCAGTCATGCAGAATAATGCAGACTGGAAATGCTCAAAGCAAGGAAGTGACAACGCAAACTGTTACGGGGCGACTGTGGTTATGTCCAGCTCCCCGCCCACATGACGACAAATTATCAGGTGGGATGGCACCTTGGGTGACCTCTGGGGATGAATGGCAGGGAGGAGGCTGGACGGAACCCAATCCAATCGACAGACCAGACCATGTGGACCAGAACCCCTGCTGGGGCCACCAGGGCTCAGCGGGTTTGTGCCGCAGGGAGAGCTTTGGGAGACCTCCTTTGAAAAGGTGGAGGAGTTTCTCACACGTTATTTCATATAACCCCAAACAGTCCCCTACAGCCAGCGTGATTATTAGCCCCAATTTACAGATGAGGAAACGGAGGCTCAGGAGGATGAAACAACCTTCCTGGACCACAGAGTTCATCAGGGGCAAGCAGCGGCCCCACCTGGATTTGTCTTTCTCTGCTTTTCACTGTGCCCCCTTCAGGAAGGCTGAGATGACAAGCCCAGAAGCCGTCCCACAGGCCTGAGTCCAGGATGGAGTTCTGAAACGCCCACGGGTGGGACACTTGCCACGTTAAGAGCACTTTCACATGCAAAAAATGCCACCTATCAACCCATCGTGACTTCTACTCTGGAATCCTCGTAAACACCAGGAATGCCGTCACCTTTATAACAGAGACTTGAAAGCTCTGAGCACTCACTGCATCTATAAAGCTCCAAGGGCACTCAGGCTGCCAATTCCAGACAACCCAGAAGTACTGGATGCGAATTTGCCATAAATGCATCCCATTTCTATGGTTATCTTGGTGGGCTGGTGACCATGACATCACTTCATCACATCATAGTTTAAAAGGGTATCCCTGTGCTTGCATTTACTCATTTATCTATCGCCTGTTGGAGGTCTGCTATGTTCCAGCCTCAGGGCTCGGTGCGGGTACACAGCAGGGCACAGAGTCCTCACCTTCTTGGAGCTCATACACGGGCATGAGGGAGAGGCAGTCAACAGATGGCAGCCAACTGTGTATAATCAGAACTGCGTGATGCCAAAGAGAGCATTATGATAGAGAGAGAAACGGGTTCTGGGTTGACCACTCTGAGAGGTGGCCTCTCCAATGAACCTTCAAGGGCCATTTTGGATCCTCCCATCGCTTTCAGAGTCAGGTGATCCCAGGATTATTTATTCCCATTTTACAGAAGAGAAAACACAGGCTCAGAGAGGTTAAGTTGCTTACTCAAAGTCACACAGCTAATAATCAAGAGCCAGGGCTCAAACGTGGGCCCCCTGGGCCCCAAGCCTAGGCCCTTTCCCTTATATCGTCACTGCTTACGTATTTTCCCCGCAGATTGCTCTGCAGAGTAAAAATACAGAATTGACATTTAAAAGCCTGATGCTGAACAGAGTTCCTACAAAGAAAAAGATACTCTGTTTCCATTTCAGAAAGAGTTCCGGCCCATTCTTGCAAGTAATGCAAGACACCTCTAGCAATGTTCTAATAGTCACGTGATGAAGTCCTGGCAAGGAGTGTTGGCAAAACTCACGTCCTGTCAATATGTTTTTAGGAATGTCGTCACACCCAGATTTTAAAAGCCACTGACAATAAAAACAAGACCCAGCAGAAGATGACAGGGGTGTGTGTGTGTGCGTGTGTGTGTGTGTGTGTGTGTGTGTGGGCACGCATGCGCATGTGTGGCTCCATGCCTGCTGTTCGGTGACAGGGTCAGGGAAGAATTTTCTGTGACTAATTAGGTTTTAACTTGCCAGAGAGAAAGTGGACATTGGCAGCCTATTGTAAAGAGCGAAACAAAGTTTGAACTAGAGTGAACTTAATTTCCTTTGCACTGAAAGGAAAGAAAGATTAATGAAATATCCCCAAATCCATCCTGTTAGTTTTTATTAAATCAGCAAATGAAATTTAACCTCCAATTCTGTTATAACGTCCTTTCCTGTAGATTGGGTTTCAACGAGCCTAAGTGAAATAGACACCCTCCCTCTAGAACAACATTTCGATATGAAAATTGCATTATTGCAGTCAACATCAGGATACTGGAGGAACAAGTCACTTGGAAAACAATTATTTCCACAAAGAGTGGAATGACACATATGTTGCATGAAATTTACAAGAACCATAATGTTCCGATTATGGTATTTCTGCAAGACCACTTCTCACCTCTTTGCTAAATGCTAATTAAAAAAAGTCAGTTGAATTTTATGTCACAGCAGCTGCAATACCTTTCACCTTCAAATAGGGGTGAGAAAAGGGAGGGGAGAGAGGATGGACAGCCGTGATCTATCATTCACCTATAGCATGCCGGGCACTGGCTCTCTCCCGTGTGTTGTGTCCCTAAGGTTTCAAGGTGACAATTTACCCATTATGAGGATGGGGAAACTGAAGTCTTAGGACTCCGTGAATTCACTAAGGTCACAGAGCAGCTATTCAAGCTCACTTATGTAGCCTGCAATTGTTTCCTGGCTTTCTAGCAAGGAAGTGTATGTATGCTTTTATTCAGTCATTGGACAAACACGGACAAACGAAGCATCGCTATGGCTCGGGGGTGCTGTAGGCCTTGGGAACCCCAAGGGTCCACATACATGTGCTGATGACAATTCCTACAACTTCTGCACCACCCTTGGTGCTTCGAGACTTCTTTCCTTTGACCTTCACATGGCCCCATGGCAGGGGATGCTAATGCCATTTTACAGAATTTCAGAGAGGGGAGGTAACTAATCCCCAGTCACGGAGAGTAAGTGGTCAGCCTCCAGGTCCAGGGCCGCTCTCTTCATTGCAGTGCCTCCAAGAGTGGGACCCATTACGCTGCACTGTGCTCTTCTGTCCTGTGGGCACTGGTAAGGAGGGGACAACACGTGTAGGACGACTTCACGAATGGTTTCAAGTGAGTCACACAAAAAGCCAGTTTCCTTCTCAGTTTTCTGCCATTATCAGATTGAAGGAAAATAAGAAGAGGTGGTTTGGGAACTTTTTTTTGGTTTTCTTTCTGTGGGGCTAAGAACAGACTGTGGGGGTGGGGATGAGGGCTTTACTTCCTCTGAAGCTGCCAGACTCAGATCTCAGCTCAGAGAAAGCTTCCATCAGCCAGAGCTGCCCTCAGACGTTTGCCTACCTTCGGGAGAGCTGAGAGGCTTGTCGCTGGAGAACAAATGGAGATAAACTGACCGCTCGGCAGGGGCTTGTGATGGAGAAGCAGCTCATGCTTTTGTCATTCCTGGACACTGCCTTAGGAAACTTCACACCCACGTTTTCTCCGGAGCACGGCTCAGTGAGCCCAAGGATGCTGACACAATGCAGCACAGAGCTCCGTCAGGAGTCTCACCAAGGATTGCTGTCAGCACCCTTCCACCTGGGATGGGGCGAGGGCCGAGCTGCCCTGCTACTCACTGCCTGGGCAAGCGCCTGACATCTGTGAGCCTCGGCTGTCTCATCTGGGAAAGGGGCATGATGAGATGATAGGTCCTTCCTCCCCAGCTGTTAGTGGTCAAGGGTTAAATGAGAGGGTAACGCAGTAATGCAGCGCTAGGCATACAGTAAGTGCTCAATAAATGTAGTCTGTGACAATCAGCCAGTTGCAAGACCTTTTCTTCCTCCGAGGTGTGAAAATTCACATAACACTCTGGGCTTAGCAGCCTGAATATTCATGCCTTATCTGAGGGCCTCCAGGGAACTGCTCTCAGGGGGAGGGTGACATCCTTCAGAACCTCAATTCAAATAGGACCCCGTAGATTTCCCAGTGCCCACATCTGGGGCCCCACCGCAAGTCTATTAGCTGCATAAAATATTCGAAGCGATAGCCAAGGAGGAGGCCCCTTTGCTCAGGTTCCCCCAGCCTGGCCTCTGGAACTGATTACTCCAGAAACGCAGAAATGAAATGATGGCAGGGTGGATGGACAAGCTGGGGACGACTCATGTTTCTAATCCAGTGGCCCCCCCGCCCCTCCCACCCCGGAACAAAGTCTTCTCCAGTTTTTAGTAAACTTAACTTGACAATCGTCAAAGGGAATCAAACAGCGCAGTAACGAAGCCTTTAAAAGATGTCAGAAGAAGTCAGAATCGGTAGAAATCTACTAGGCTTCCCGCCCACACCCCCTCCCCTGAATTAGTATTTAAATCTTTTAGGAACAGGCTCCAGGGGCTGGATGATTTAACTTGCTGGCAAGAATGCACTTAGGAAGGGTCCTCGTGTTTATTTTGGGTATTACCTCCTCACCTCTTTACTGTAATCCCCAGTCTTAATCAGAGGGTTTTTGGGAAGACACCAATTAGTGGCACTGCTTTCCCCCTCCCCATCCTACATCCCTAGGTCTGAGGGGACAATCCCTTGGAAGGTAGATAATTAGCAAACGGTGCTGCTCTGTTTTCTGCAGGCTGAGGGGTAGGAGCTGGCACAGACCACCAACAGACCGAGGGGCTCTTCACACACACCCTTGCTTTATCAGAAGGGCCTCCACCCTCCCCTGCTCATTAACAGCTCCAGCTGGGGGCTTCTCACCACACAATGCCTCTTTGCAGCAGGAGGATTTAGCACAGAATCGTCCTGAGGTGCATGCAAAACATCTGGGCACATCTGGCTTGTGGGGGGCAGCCCCATGCCAGGGCCTCAAAGGGGAGAAATGCATATTTGTTGGTCATCTCCCATGTGCCAAGCCCTGGGTGGACCATTTAGAAACGCTTTTTAATTTAATTGCACTGAAAGACCCCCTCTCAAATCTCCACAGCTCCAGCCTGACCAGCCCATTTCTGCATGGGTGCCCCAGATCTCCTTCTCAGCATGGCCCACCATGGGAGAAGCACTCAGGCCAGGTCAGGAAAATGCTTATATGATACTATTTGCTTACGAAGACACCCCTTACCGCCCAAGCTTCCACCTGCCTGTGCATTTCCATGATGGGGATTCCTCATGACCTAAGGCTGCTGACGGCACGCAGGACCTCAGGCTGTCCCCCTGCTCTGTCCCCAGGAATGCCAAGGCCTCCTTTTTCTGGGCTCTATTGCCGACTTAGAGGGGGCCGTTTGGAGACAATTCTACTGCTGTCTACTTTCTAGCAGCAGAACAGAATGTCTCTAGGCTGGAAAACTTCTGTTACTATACTGAGGCACTGGTCTGTTAGAAACTAGCATGGTGAGCTGCAGAAGCTGGAGGTCAGAGCTGGGCCAAAAAGGATGTCTGCCCAGGCCTGGCTGGGTGACACGGCTGGGTGACATAGCTGGGTCACTTGACGTCTCCAGCTGCTGTGTCCTCATCTCTAAAGCCAGAGAATAGCCTGCCTTCTGGGGCCTGGAGGACCTCGGATATGTGCAGACCTGGCACATCGTAGCACCCAGGTGGAACTTCATGAATGAAGTTCCTTCCTTCTCCCGTGAGTTGAGGTCAGTGAATGTTCTGGAGATGTTCTAACCACGAAGGTGCAGGGATGGCAGTTTTCTTGCTCTGATGGAGACATCGACCATCTTTCCAACAGCTTTCTGACCTTGTGAAACAACGAGGCCCAACGTGACCTGCTCATACGTGACTTGGCAGGGGAGACCTTACACATGTCAACACTAAATCTTCCTGGGGAGCTAAACGTGAGTATGGGGGCACCTCAAGCCTACTGCTCTGTGACCTTGGGGAGGCTCTGACCTCTGCTCTTCTGTTTTCCCAAATGAAAATCCTGGGCTAATGCCACCTAATTCCAAAGGGCCCTGCAGAGATATTACACACACACACACACACACACACACACACACGCGGCAAACCATCAACAACAGCAGTGTAATGTGACGTGAGGTCAGCCCCTAGGAGAATGAAACCTCCTGCGGTGTGATAAGCATGGGTGCTGCACGTGTAAGAAGACCGAGGGCCAGACCCCTAGCTTCTCTGAGCCTCAGTTTTCTCATCTGTATGCTGGGGATAACAGTGCCTATTCCTTGGGTGGTTGAAAGGATCGAATACCAAAAGGTGCATAGTGAAGTCGACCCAAAGAGAGAAGAAGAGTGGGTCTCCATCATTCAACTTTCTCCCCTAACCTGCCACTAACTTGTCTGGCCACCCTGCTGTCCTTGGCAGCTGTTTGACCTAAGGCACAGCAGGGACCGTTGCTTGCCTATCTCTTCATTCATGGTCTCTTCATTGATTGGGTGGTAGTTTTTGAGCACCTACTATGTACTGCACCTAGTGCCTGATCCGAGGGACAGAGAGATGGCAAAACCCCACTCGTTGTTCTGAAATGCTCGTTATCTAGAGGAGAGAGACATGTAAGCAATTATAGGCAGGTGCAGGCAAAGATGGACACACAAGGGAGCACAAGAAGGGCCACCCACGCTTGCCTTGGTATAAAGCAGAGTGTTTAGATGTCACGATCCCAGGGAACCTTTCTATTAATACTTGCCCGAGGGAGAGGAGTGACCAAGAAGAATGCCGAGTCCGTGTGTTGGTGTGTTTGTGTAAATTAATGCTCTGTATAAATGGGGGAGCCTTCACCACATCATCGCTGCCATTCTGATGCAGGCACCCCAACTTCCCACAGGGTTCTTCCCCCTGGGAGCCCCCAGCCACGACCCCACACTACAGGAGACACTGTAATCCCAAATGATGTGCAAACCCCACTCGCCATTCTTCAGGCTGCCCTCCTCCACCGGCTTCGTCACAGCGCCTTCAGTTAATATTTGGTGAGAACCCACAGGAGACTCCCAACAGAACTCCACCTACAGACCCCAAAGGGAGGGCTCCTAAAGATAGACACCACCTAGGGACCCCCCCAAATCTCTCATCGCTGCCTTCCAGCTTTCCTTCTCAGCCTCCTCCCCGCAACACACTCACGTGCCTCCTCTTTTTTCACACAACAAAGTGAGCGTTCACAGACAAGGAAGATTCTGGAAGAACTGGCTACGACTGGCTGCTGATTTCTGGGTAACTGCTGGTGAGTCAGGGGGCCTCAGAAGGCTCTCAGGGCATGGAGATATTTTCCAGGGAGATGGTGGACCAGCCCCAGAGGCTCATACAATCCCTTGCCTCCCTCCTCTGCAGCAAAACATCAGGGAAGGGGTTGGGGGTGGGATTGGGGGAATTAAGTGAATAGATGCGGTATTTTGTGAAATACAAGAAGAAAAATGCTCTAAAACCCATAATCATAAACACAGCATATGGAAAAAGGAAAGAGTGAGTTTTGAGTCAGAAGCGTCTTTTATCTACTCCCACCCCCTCCCCTTTCTGGTCAATATTAGATACATAATCAGAGAAATGCTTAAATTTCACCCAAGGCTTGCATGAGTTGGAAGGTTGATTTTTTTTTTTTTTTTTTTAAGAAATTTCCAACCATCCATTCTATTGCAAGAAGGATTTTCTTTCTCAAATGCTTTCACCTGTCAAAAGCTCTCTTTCCAGAAACTTAACAGATCACTCTACTCTCTTGTTCTGCAAAGCAGAGGGTAGGGAGAGCACGTTGTTGAATGTCTACAGTGAGCCGGGCACAGATGCAGACATCTCCCGTCTGCCTGGAGGAGGGAGGGTCTGCCAGGGCGGAGAGGCCTTAAGCCTTGCAGTGGGGCACCAGCTAGGGAAGAGCAGAGCCGGGATTCTGTGTGACCCCAAAGCCTAGTGCACTCCAACTCCCCGTACAGCACTTTCCATTTGAGTAGGTTCCCTGTTAAAATGCAGAGAAATTGGGGTTGAGGGATGTTTCCCCCCCAGTCAACCCTGGTTACTGGTCCCGGTTTCCTTCATGCTTCTATATTTGTTATTCCTTTCTTAGAAATAGGCCCACGAAGAGGCTGCTCAGTGTCTTTTTCCTATTTGATCCTTCCTTCCTTCTTCCCTCCCTGCCTCCCTCTCTTCCTGCCTCCCTCCATTCCTCCCTGCATTTTTCCTCTCTTATTCTTTTCTTATTTATCTAATATATATCATTAACAGGCACACATCTATCAGCTTGTGACAGATTTTAATATACTCGTACAGCCACAGAATCATCACTCAGTAGCCTCCGCCCCCTTCTTCCCTGCCCTCCCCCACAAGCTAGCTAAGGGCTGTCCTGGTATTTCACACCACAAATTAATTTGCCTGCTCTTCAGCTTCCCTGTTGCATGTATCAGTAGCTTGTTCTTTTTCCTTGCTGTGTAGTATTCCACTGGCTGATTATACCACTAATTACTAATCCATTCTACTGTTAATGGACATTTGGTTGTTTCTGTTTTTCAGCTAATGGATGTAATGTTCCTTTGACTGTTCTTGTAACTGTCCTCTGATGAATACAAATAATCACTTCATTTGTGTCTATCACCAAGCGTAGAATCACTGGGTCATGATGTGTAGGATGGTCTTCTTGATTATTATTACTTTTATTTCAGCAGTGATAGACATTAACATAAAAAGTTAAACAAAGAAAAAGTTAAGCCCCGCCTCCACTGGACTCATCCTCCCAGGATATACTCTGACACACTTGACCATATAACATATAGGCACTCATACACCACACACATATAGGGTTTTGCATTTCTTTCTTTTATTTTTTTTAATTTTTAAAACAAAAATAAGATCATTCTATAACACTATCTGTGACTTGCCTTTTCTTTTTTCTTACACTTTGCGTGTCTTGGCCATTGCCTCTAACTGACACACATGAATCTATTCATTCTGTTTAATAGCTGTAGATACCTCAGAATACGGATGTAAATTTATTTGTTCAACCAGTATTCTATTTTGATGGATGTGATTTCCAGTTTTGCACCTTGACATTAATTGCTATAATAAAAATTGTTGAGATGTATGTCATTTAGTACTGCTGCTTTTATTTCTTTTTACAAAGCAGATTTTCAGAGTTGTAATTTCTGGGTCAAAAGATATGTGCATTTTCAAGTTTAATATATCCAAGCCAGACACAAAAGGACAAATATTGCATGGTTCCATTTATATGAGGTACATAGAATAGTCAAATTGATGGACAGAAAGTAAAATGGAGGTTGGGGGGAGGGGTATGGGCGTAAGCGTTCAATGGGGGCAGAGCTTCTGCTTGGGAAGGCAGATGGCATTGATGGTTGCACAACAATGTGAATGAACTCAGTGCCACTGAACTGCACTTAAAAAGGGTTAATTTAGTGGATTGTGTGTTATGTACATTTTATCACAAGACAAAACTGTTGAAATTAAAAGTTAAAATTTAGTATATTCAGTGATGACTTTCTAAAACTATTTATTTACCAAGGGTAGTGGACACTGGGGTCCCACCCACATCTCTTCAAACTCTCAGTTACAGAATATTCCAGTGGCGTCCGGCTGCAAGCGCCTGGGACTCCCCACCTGAGGAATTCTGTAACCCAGGTGGAGCAGATGGAGTGCTGGGGAATAATGCTCCCTGGAGAGCCCTCAGCCAATGGTGGGTGTGGGTGGGAGGTGGAAGGAAAGGCCCCAGTTCCTTGCCTCTCCGATGGAGCACCTCTGAGGCACGGCCTACCTTCTCCAGGGGTCCCCAGCAGATGGCACCTCAGGTGCCAAAATGATAACCTGCTCGGTGGTGCACCTGCTGTTGGCTTCCCACTGCCTTCCTTGCGCTTTCTGAGATCACCTCCCAAATAACTGCGACAACCACGCCTCATCTCAGGTCAGCCTTCAGGGGACCCAAGCCAAGACAACAGCTCCTGGTTGAATGGCTGCCACGAGCCGACACTGCGCTGGGCATTGTGGAGGGAACAGGGTGAGTTGGTGCACTGCACAGCCAGGTGCAGAGACAAGGCTCCGTGGGGTACAAGGAAGCCTCTCCACCATGTCAAGTAGCGGGTCCAGGCTGAAAAAGTCTAGAGAAGAGCACAGTCTCTAAGGTGTACCTGTCAGGAGGACCGGCGCTTGCAAAGGGCTGGAAGTGGGAATCTGTCAGCCCTGGGCAGTGCAGGGATGGCTGGCTTCTGCCATGGGCTTGTGACTCACCTCTGCCCTGCAGTAGCTGGGAGGGCTGGGGCAAATCATTCCGATGCAGTGAGCCTTTATACTCTCCTCTATAAATCAGAGCCACTGCCAGAGTCCAAGGGAGGACCAAGTGGGTTAGCGTGCTCAGACGTGCTTTGCAATGTGTGGTGCAGATGGTAGTCATTTGGGTACGTGCTTCCTTAAGAGGGTGGCCATCTGTGCCTGGGGGCTTAAAAAGACTACCACTCCCCACCCTCCCCCTATATACACACTGCTCCATTGGGAGCAGTGGGGATTCTCGAAATAGGAAGAACAGGAAAAGGCTGCCACTTCCAGTGGCCTTGGTGCTCTCGTCAACAGTAATGTTTGTGTTTTATGACCTCACTAACACGAGCAGGGGGCTCTCAGCAGTACACGAGAAAGGGTATCTTACCAATTTCATTCTCATTATTTATTAACTGCCTGCAAAGTGTCTGGCACTGGGCTAGGGCAATGGGAGAGATGGAGACACACAATCCATGAGCCGGTCATGCTCTGGTTAGAGATGCAAACCTGTCAATATCCAGGTGACTCTGAGCAAGTCATGTCACCTTCCATAAGCCTCAGCTTTCTCATCTATGAAATGGGGAGAATACCACTAACCTTATACAGCTGTTCAAACGATTCATCAACCCGACAGAGGTGAAAGAACCTGTCAGGCCCTTGCCTGGGAGCCCGGGAAATAGGGATTACCGTGGCCACTCTGTATTCACAGTCATCCAGTCACATGAATCAGTAAATGTACTCAACAACCAGTGTGACCTATAAAACACAAGGCATCAGAAGTGTAGGGGTCGAGCACGTTTTACTTATCCAGTCATCAGTTACTGGACATCTCAGTTGTTCCCTATTAAGAACGCTGCTCTGAACATTTTCCATCCATCTTTGGTGGACATATGTACATATTTCTGTTGAGTGAACGCTAGGAGTGGAAATTTTGGGACATAAAGCATGCATATATGGAACTTTAGGAGATAAGGCCTCACAGTTTTCCAAAGCAGATGGTACCAGTTTCCACTCCTATCAGCAGTATGTGAGAGGGCTTGTAGCTCTACATCTTGGTCAACACTTGGTATTGTCAGCCTTAAATTTTAGCCATTCTGGTGGGGTAGTAGGGTTGCATTGTGACTTTATTTTGCATCTCCCTGATAACTAATTCAGTAAAACAGCTTTTCACATGTTTATTGGCCGTTTGGGTGTCTCCCGTCATGAAACACCTGCTCAAATCACTGGCCTATGTCCCTATTGAGTTGTCTGTCATTTTCTTATTGATTTGTAAGAGTTCTTTATATATTGTGGCTACCACTTCTGTGTCCATTACATATACTGCACATATCTTCTCCCACTCGGTGAGGGTATCTCAGAGAGATGAAATGTAATGTGCCCAGGGTCACATACTAGTCAGGCCCCAGTCATTCTTTTCTAAGGGCAGATGGTCAGAGCCCACTTGGTCTGTGTGAATGCTACACTGACATCATCAAACCTCCAGATTTACTACAGCTCTGTACAAACAGAGCACTGGCATCAGCAATCACGGGCCACGACGGGAAGAGAACGATCCATTGCCAATTAGAAGTAGCCAGTTAGGTTAAGGCTGATACCCAGAGTTTCTGCATCGTTATCAAATGTCCTAGATGGTTCACATCTGCCTCCTGTAGAAACCCTGAGGGAATTACCTATTTATTTAACTCTTGTCAATCCCTAAGGCCACTGGTTCTCAGCATATCGTCCCTGGACCAGCAGCATCGTCATCACCGGGGAACTTGTTAGAAATGCAGAGTCTCAGGTCCCACCTCAGACCACGTGACCCAGCCATCTCTGCCCTCACAGGTCTCCAGGTGATTCTGACGCCTGGTTAATGTCTTAGAACCACCATCCTAATCAATCCCACATTTACCTCAATGCGAAGGGTCACCCTGGGCCCAGAGCTTCAGCTTTCTGTGGCCAACAATTACTGCATATCATCCAGGCCTTCCTCTGACTAGACACTTTGCAGATATCATCTCATTAAATCCTCAGGATAACAAGGTATAATATAATCATTTCCATGTTGCCGATAAGGAAGCTGAGGCCCAGAAAGTTTGAGTGACTTACCCAAGTGACTTACTCACAGGTTGCAGGAGCCAAGGTTACAGCCCACGTTTGTCTGACTTCAAGGTCCATGACTGCCCCACATGCTGCTCCTGAAATCCCCTGTGTGCAGGCTCGAAGTCCCAACAGTCATCCTAGAGAAACGTCACTGTTGGGCCTTGCCTTCCTCCCTCGTCCACATACAGTAAAAGGGCGGATTGAGAACCGGGGTCTCAGCCAACATTAAATTCTAGCATGTTGGAGCTAGGAGACCCCTCAGCACCTAAATAAACCAATCCACCCATTTACTAGGTCTCCCATGTGCTGGACACCCTGCTACACACTGTGGGGCCACAGACTCCATCTGTCCCAGTCCCTGCCCTAAAGCAGCTCTCAGGGACTAAGCAAGCTGATCAGAGCTTTGGAAGTCACCGAAGGAGAGAGCAGGAGAGGAGGGAGGGACCCGTCTCACTTGGGATGCTTGGGCGGGCTACTTGCAGCATTGGTTTAGCAGGTCACGGAGGGATGGGCAGGCAGGACCTCAGCAGGCGGTTCGAGCACGGGGTGGGGTGAGAAGAGGAACTCAGGACGCAGAGGGAGGTGTGGAAGCCTGTGTCTGTGGAGACTTCCCCCACCTCCACGATCAGCTTGGAAAGAGAGGGCAGATGGAGTGAAGCGGAGGAAGAAAGCTAGAGCAAGAGGTCAAGAGCTGATGGGGGAGAATGTTTGGACTTCACTCTGTTGATTCCAGGGGAGCTACTGAAGGTGCAGAGCTGGGGCAGGAGGAGGATGGGGTCTGGCCCCAGGGACAGGGAGGTCAGCTAGGAACGTTCCTCTCCACTCCTCTTGCCCAGCCAGTCTCTGAAGCAGACAGGATGGTGAAGGGGCAGATGGGATGGGGTCAGAGCAGTCAACAGCAGACGTTAAGTTCAAAATATTTCCCAGCCAGAATGGCATGGGCACCGACCAACCAAAATGGACGTCAGCCAACATATGCAATCCGCCTAAATGTACTGGTGAGAACAGACTGGTCACCAGCCGTGATTTACTCTGGAGGCTGGCGTTGGCTTTGAAGACAAAATGGGTTCCCAGGACTTTAATACTCTTTCCCCAATGCAATTAATCTGGAAGAGTCCAGCTGTCTTAGAAACTTTCCCTCTGTCCCTGGTCGACAATGTCCACTTCATGATAGCTGTTGGGGGGCTCCCTGAAGGTGCCCAAAGAAGGTGCCCAAAGTCTTGGGGGGCATACCTGTTCATACCTGCAACAGCATTGCCTTAAGGAGCCGGGAGCAAACTAGACCAGGGGTCGCCCGATGACAAATATGAAACATGTTGGGTGACCAGTCTTTGTTAGTGTTTGAGAATCCGTCAAAGGGTTTTAATTAAAGTTAAGAGGATCTTTGAGGAGCCTGTGGCTTTTCGGTCTGTGTGACTGTAAGATTAGTTCTGGCTGATTGATGGGTGGTGGGTGGTGGGTGTGAGGCCTCATTCAGACGCTTGCCTCTGAGAACCCAACACGTTGACTTTTACAGCGTCCAGTTTCAATGAGGATTGCAAACCCCCAGCAAGCTTAATCTTTGCTATTTACTTTGCTGTGAAAGCCCAAAGTTACCAATTCTAGTTCTCGTTATTTTTTCTCCTTAGAACCCAGGTCTCCTAACCTCCAGCTCAGGAGTCTTTGCATTACCTCCTAAGGTCTCTTCTTATTTAATTTTGAAGAAAATGCCTAGCGGTGAATGGCATGGCTAACATTTTTCTAACATTTGCTAACATTTCCACGATATTCTTGTTCTAGTCTTACTTCCTTGCTCCAAAAAGAGGCTGAATTCCTATAGTTCTATCTGATTGGCCTGGTAGCAATACCTGGTTTGAGAGATAGGCCCAATTTTAGAAAACTCTTTGTAGAGAAATGAAGAAATTGGAATTCAGAAAACGGAATCCGTAAGGGTTGGGAGAGGACAGCTCATCACATTTTAAAAGGAAGCTCTGCTTTAGCAAAGCATTTCACCTGGTTTAGGAGGCCTACTCTGCTGCCTGAAGGGTCTGGTCAACCAAAGAGTGTACTTTGTACCTACTGTGTGTCCAGCACTGGACAAGGCATTAGGAAGAGCAAAATGATGATGATACGGTATGAAACCAGCCATGATGGGAGCAAGGCCATGGGAGAGCAGAGAACATAACAGTGTATCACCTACTGCTTTGGATACCCTGGTTCCCCAGTCAATTTCCCCCTCTTCATTCTGCAAGCCCTGTGTTCCCATCCTTTGGCCCTCACCACTGCTGCTTTGCATGACAATGGGCTGGGTAGAGGCATCCCAAGAGCAGTGCTCAACACATTTCTCTCTGGTCTCTTGGTCCTTAGCTTGGTGACTGGCACGCAGAAGGTGCTCAATAGATGTCTGGTGAATCAGTAAATCAATACATGAGTGAGACAACTTGGGCAGACGAAGGAGCCAGCGTCTAAGGCCTCTGCCAGTTGGGTCTCAGAGGAAACTGCTACAACATGAGCCAGCTGGAAAACAGAATTCAATTTCTTAAAAATTCAAATTATATGGAACATTTTCAGGCGCTGAGTGTTCCGCAATTGGAAATACTAGTGTTAGGTGGAGGGGGGAACGGTGATGATTGGTTTCAGTGTGGCCTGGGACAAGGAAGTAGGATGAAGGGCCACTCAGAAAATGATTGAGGGGTAAGCTGATTCAACCAGGAGTTTGTTGGAAGAACTCTGGATTTCTTCGCTAAACAGAACGGGGTTCAGCGGCAATTGAAGGTGGCATCTGAAACCCCATTTGGGTTTTGCTTTTACTCTGAGATTGGAAAACTATTAGCATGTGCTCATTGGTATCCTGTGCTCTCCCAGTGCAACCAGGTTCCATGCTGTTCCAGAACCACAGAGCAGTCAGGCTGAATGGATC
This sequence comes from Rhinolophus sinicus, assembly GCF_036562045.2. Classification (NCBI taxonomy): domain Eukaryota; kingdom Metazoa; phylum Chordata; class Mammalia; order Chiroptera; family Rhinolophidae; genus Rhinolophus; species Rhinolophus sinicus. The sequence continues at coordinate 8,681,902 of NC_133753.1, read as the reverse complement.
TTGAATTAGGGTGACCGACCATCCCGATTTGCCTGGAACTACTCTGGGTTTAGCACTGAGAGTCCTGTGTCCTGGGAACCCCCGCAGTGCTGGGCAGACAGGGACAGTCACCCGAGTCTTTAGGCATCATTAGGGGATCTAGAGAGATCCAGGTGCGGACCTTGTACATCCACCTCTTGACAGTGTGACTTCAGGCGAGGTGCTTTGCCCTCTACACTTTGGTTTTCTCATATCTGAAACAGCGAGACTCACAGAGTCTTGTTCCAAGGTGGCTGTGAGCTCATGCATGTATGGTCCTTAGCACAGTACCTGATCCCTGCAAAGCAGACGATAAATTATAGTCGTTATTGTATATACAAAATACCTCAGCTTACAGATAAAGGCCAGAGGAAACCACTGGTCGAGGTCTCCCAGTGGGGCATCGTGGAATAGCCAGGACTCAATGCAATACCCTTGACTCTTAATCCAGTGCTCGTCCTAAACCAGACCAATAGGAGCATGGACTCCCCCTGACAGGGGAATTCCCAGCTCTTTGCTGGCCACTCGGCAGCACACACATTTGTGCCCAGTTCAGTGCAAAAGCCACTGCAACAGTTGGAACTCTCTGGCTGCAAGCAATAGAAACAGTGTGCCTAAGCAAGAAGAAGGGGGAGTTTATGGCAACAGCATGGAGGCTTCGAGGAGCACCCGGAAAGCTGAGGAGGGAACAGACTGGACAGACTGGTCAGACAGTCCCTGAGGGTACTACCGACAGCAGAGACTACACAGCCGTGCACCAAGGTGCTGCCCCGAGAATGAGTGTACTGCAAACAGTTTGTCCATCCTTAAGCCCAGCCAAGGGGCCAGGGCCCAGGAGAGAGAGCCTCGCTTTCTGAGGTGGGCAGAGAGAGAAAGGATGGGACAGAGGGGCCTCTGGAAGTCGCCTGCTCGCATAGCAGAGGGCAAGTACCAGGATCCAGTGTGCCACCACGACTGCATTCCAAGGGGATGCCCCCAAAGGAAATCAGGGTACCATTAGAAAGAGGAAATGGGTATAAGGCAGGTGGCCCCAAACTACAACGTCCACTCCAACCGCGAGCTCAGGGAAGGGTGTTTGGCAACTCAGTCTAGAACCACCTTGCTATGGCCTATCTCTCCCTTCTCTACCGTCTCTCCCTTAGAACCTGGCCTAAACTCAACAGTTTCCAGGGGGACTGCCCGAGGGATGCAGTGTGTTTGTGCCACATGTGTTCATGTTGAACAGTCCCATGTCACCAACTTCTCTCTCCAATGTGACACTTTTCTCCCCGGGGCCACCTCCTTTGCTCTGTCCCTGACTTGACTTCCTCAAACCAAGGCCCCTTGGGATGGAAACCCACTTTTGGCTGGACAAAAACCTGGCTGGCTACACCTTTGATTCCAGGTCAAACACTCTCCTTAGAGCAAAGATGCTGCAATTTGGGGAAAAACACTGTAATGAAACAGTAGTAAACGTCCCAGAACTTTCAGTACAAACAGGGACCAGAAGCTTGTTATCCCCCAAATGGGTCCATTTTTCACTTTCTACTTTTCCAAAATGTTCAGAGTAATGACTTGCTGAAAACCTAGAGTACCCCACATCGTTTTGAAGTCCAGGCTGTCTTCAAGGTTGTTTTTTTTTTTTTTTTTACCTCTGATTTAACTTTCTGGGCACCTCTGGAGTCTGGTATTAATAATAAATATTATTGCCGTGCATCCTTATTTTTCCTTTAATTTAATTAGAGAAAATGTAATAGCCCTTATGAAAACAATATATGAGTTTTCAAACCTAATTAACATGATACAAAGTGCGCAGGTCACTAAAATTGTTGTTTTCTCTGGAAAGCTTCCATGCAAATAGATAAAAACAAAACTGCATTTAATTCCACAGCCTGGGCTTACAGGCAAATCAGAGATGACAAGCTCTGGCCTGAGGGCTCTGTCTGCCTGGTAATAAGTACTTTCCTTTTGTCACAATTCAAGGGAGAGCAAGAGCGATACGCGAACCCTATCAAATATTCTGAGGGGAGTCAAGTCAGCCGTGACCGGGGGTTCAGCCTTCGACCCTTCACGATCCTTAAGCTGAAAAGCACTCAGATGTAAGGGAGCCCCGCTCTCCTGCATGGCCTTTTGTGTTCTGCCCGCCTACACCCCTCCTCCGATCCCAGTCAGGGCTGGCCTGTCCCAGAAGCCAAGCATCCTTCATCCTCCCTAAGTGTGTCTCCCTGGGTGCTGGGGTCTGGACTGTCACCAGGAAGAGTGGGCAGAGAGCCTCAAGCTCCAAGCCTGACTCTTGGGGTTTTCTACAAGGCGAGCTGCTGCTGTTACTCTCACTCAGTAGGGAAGAGAGCGCCCTTAAGTGCCTGGTTTGGGCCCTCTCCAGCCTCCCCAAAGTGCACGCTTGGGCTCATTTCTCAGAGCACACCTCTTTCCTTCTTTTCAGCTGCAGTACCCCTATGTGCCAGGATCTCGCCCCACTTTACTCTCTTGGGTCTGAATCCAGGTTCCCCCACATGAAGACCTGGGTGAGTCTCCCACCTCTGTGAGGCTGCTCTGTGAAATGGACATAGTAAGAGTCTCTCTCCCTTAGGGTTGGGAGAAGCTTAAAATGCCCACTGTGTGCTTAGCACATAGTAGGCATTTTAGAAATGTCACTTTCATTTCTCTGCTCGACAGCTGACAACTCCTAATCATTTCATCCAGTCTGAACACGGAGTGGTACAAGGCTCCCACTCCCACTCTTCTCCTTTCTGCAGCTCATGAACAGCAGCTCACAGAAGCCCTTTTTCTTGCAAAAGCTTTTGAGGTCATGCTTCTGGAAAAGTAGCTGGATCTTTGCATCGTGGTGGTGTCCAGGTCAGGGAGCTAGAGATCCAGAGGGAAAACAAAGACATGGGAAATAGGGTCCTGCCCCGAGGACAGAGACTTCAGGACCCAGGGAAGAACCAGGTTTCTCAATATGCACGAGAAATACACACACACACACACACAGAAACACACACACACACACACACACACACACACACACACACGACTACGTTCTGGGTTCTGATTGGTTCCAGGGAACTAGAGACTAGAGTGGGGACCAGGAACATCAGACCAACACAGAAGGCCGGTGGACCCCACCTCCCAAGGAGAGTGCAGCTCAGCAGGGGTGGGGTAATCTGTCAAAATACCAGGCTCACACGTGGCCAAGACGAGAGTCTGTCCCAACCCTGCTGGCTCCAAACACGGTGCTCCTTCCATTCTTCAGACAAATGACAGGCTGTCTAATTATAAGACACCAAACCGGAAAAGAGCTTTGTTTACAGTAGAATGTGATTATGTTGTCATAATAGTCATTATGTAAATGTAGTTATTATTACTTTCTATTATTATTATTTTATTATTAAAACATACTTCCTCAATGCATGTGTTGCAAATGCTTTAATGCAGGACACAGACACGAGGTTGCCAATGGTTACTGATTCCAATTTTCACTAATTTGCATAGGCATGTGGTCTCTGTTGGCAAGTTTGAAGCTTCCTTTAACTGAATTGTGTGTGTGTGTGTGTGTGTGTGTGTGTGTGTGTGTGTGTGTGGTTGTGTGCGGTCCAGAGAAAAGAATATTCTTTTGAGCTAAAAAATAAAAGGACACCCATGAGCTGACTTTTAATAAACATGGAGGACTAATACACGTGTTTATCTCCTCTCTCTCTCGCTCTCAAAATTTCTAAAGTGACAGTAAAGGGATAATGATGACAGGAACCCATAAAAAAAACCCAAGAGAATTGAGGGTGGAGTGGTAGGCTTCAGAAGACAAATATTATTGGATGGACAATAGTAACTGACTTAGCAGAGCAATGCCTGCCCCGGAGTAAGGGTTAGGGGCGGCCAGATTAAAAAATCAAGCTGATTCAGGAACCAGACCCCAGAAGACTCAGGAGTTGGAGGCTGCAATTACCTCAAAGGGTTGGGAGTAAGACATATTTTAAGAAGATTAGTCTAGAAACCATGTAAAGAGAAGTTAGAACCCCACCTTCCCTTTCCCACCATGCTCCGCCATGTGGTACCTGACCCACATGATAGCAGGAGGTTAAGGTTAATTTCTGAAGACACTGAACCAGGTAGGGTCAGAACCCAAGGAAACCAGACACAGATGATGTAGGTGGCGCCATAGTGAAAACAGGGGATTGAGTAAAAGCAAGCATACTACATGGTGGGACCACTGAGCCTTCCCCCTCGAGACTCCTAGAATGCAGGCAGCATCTTCCACCAGCATGAGCATGGAGCAGACCTTTCTGGGAAAAGTGACTAGTCTGAGAAAAAAATATCTCTAGCTACTCACACTTGAGGTCCCTCAACGAAACAGCCATAACTCTATGAAGAGGCCCACCAGTCAACAAGGCCCACCTCTGCATCCAAGGCTTCCAGACAATTTTTTAGTGCTTTGTTCTTAAAAGTGAACAGGCAGACAAGACTCACCAGACCTTTGAGGAAAGCACTAAAACCAGTGAACAGAACAAAGGAATATGTAGGAAACAGAGACTTCAAAAACACTAATTAATATCCTTAGAGAGATAAAAGAAAGTATTGCATTCAAGAACAGGATGTCATTTATAGAGCTCTTAGAAAGTAAAACCTACATCAAATAAAAATGCAAGAATGGGTTGGAAGATATAATTGAGGTAACCTTTTGGAAAATATAACCGAAAGACAAAGAGATGGAAAATAGAAAAGCCAAAGAAATGAGAGCATGAATACAGGAGGTAAAATATCAAATTATTAGGATTTCCAGAAAATGAGAGAATTGAGAAAACAGGAAGAAAAAAAAAATCAAATAATATGATTACGTTTGGGAGAATGTAATCAAATAAGTTTCCAGATTGAAAAAGCTCACTGAACACCTAGCTCAAGGTAAGAATAAAAGCTCTTCACCGAGGCACATCATCAATAAATTTTAAAAAAAAGGTGGGGGGGATAAAAGGATCTTAAATCTTCCAGGGCATGTGGGTTGGGGGGTGAAGACAGGTCATCTACAAAGAATCATGAATCACAATGGTGCTAAATTTCTCAGTATTTGGAAGGTAAAAATAATGGAACAATGCCTTCAACATTCCAAGGAAAATGATTTCCAACCAAAAATTATATATTTTGACAAAGTACCAGTTGAGTGTGAGGGAAGACTAAAAACAATTTTAGATACGGAAGGTGTCAGAAAACTTACTCCCATTAACCATATCTGAGGAAGCTACTTGAGGATGTGCTCCACTACAATAAGGGAGTAAGCCATGAAAGGAAGACGGGTCTTCATCTGCTCGGATTGCCATAAGAAGATACCACTGACTAGGTGGCTTAAACAACAGAAGTTTATTTTCTCGTAGTTCTGTAGGCTGGAAGTCTAAAATCAAGGCGCCAGCTGATTTGGTTTCTGGTGCGAGTTCCCTTCCTCGCTTGCAGACAGCCACCTTCTCACTGTGTCTTCACATGCCCTTTCCTCAGGGTACACATATGGGGAGAGAGATCCCTCTCTTTTCTTGTAAGGCCACAATCCTCTCAGATTAGGACCTTTCCCTTATGATTTCATCTAACCTTAATGAACTCCTAAGAGCACCATCTACAAATACAGTCACAGTGGGGGTTAGGGCTTCAAGATATGAATTTGGAAGGATGCAGTTCAGCCCATAGTGACATGGAATCCATGATATAAGTAACTTAACACCAGACTAAGGAAATTTCCAGTATGGCAGCTGTTTGACAGATACAGGGAACAAACAGCACAATGGCAGAAGATGTAAGTCTCCAGGAGTTAATAAGGAAACTGATCAATTACCCAATGTGTTTGAATGTATCAAGAGCAAGTTCACACTTCTGGCAAAAATACTTGGGATACATAGAAAAAGACATTTAAAAAAAACACGGTAATAATTAGCTACTTGATAAATAGTTATTGACATAAGGAAGGAAATTCAACAAGAGTGTACTGTATGGCTCAGCAGTGAACAATATTTATATAAGTCCTAGCATTATAAATACTGAGTACCAATATTTTTCAGTTGTGACATAACTATACTGAACCTCAATGCATTATGCTTTCCACCTATGATTATAAAATTGTTGCATCATCAGAAGTTTTGCTTGTTTGTTTTTTAAAATAAATGTGATTGGGGAATATTGGGGAACAGTGTGCTTCTCCAGGACCCATCAGCTCCAAGTCATTGTCCTTCATTCTAATGGTGGAGGGTGCAGCTCAGCTCCAAGTCCAGTCACTATTTTCCATCTAAGTTGCAGGGGGCACAGCCCACCATCCCGTGTGGGAATTGAACCGGCAACCTTGTTGTTAAGAGCTCGTGCTCTAACCAACTGAGCCATCCAGCTGCCCCAGAAGTTTGTTTTATATAAAGAATCGCCCCTTTCATTCCAAGGCAGGATTTCCCCCCTCCTCTGAGCTCCCACCACTCAGTACTCCCATCTCTCCCAGCTCTTAACATACTGCTTTGCATTGTCTTTTTACATGTCAGCCTCCCTGCAAGACTGCCTTGCTAGACAGCACATTTAGAGAAGGAGACAAAGAATAAATACAGCAAATGAGAGCAATGTGGTGTATGAGAAGTTATAAGAGCTATGAGAAAAAGAACAATTAGGACAGGGCAAGCGAGGCTGGGAGTACTGGAAGAGAGATCAGTCTGCAGTATTAAATAGGAAATGGGGGGCCATTGAAGGTTTCTGAGCAGAGGAAGGACCTGATCTGATTCATGAGTGCAGAGGGATGAGTCAGGGGCGACTGTGGCAAACCAGATAAGAGATACGGGGACTTGGCCAAGGTGATAGCAGTGAAGGTGGAAAGAAAGGGCTCAATTCTGGATGTATTGAAAGAATGAATGAACAATACCAACACATGTGAAATTCTGTTTGACATCTGATTTTCTTGGGGAATCTGGAGAGCAAGACCCTTGGTTTAGAATGTTGGTTTGGAGATATCCGTTTCCTTTGACACCAGTTTCTGTTTTCTGAGAGTCTCAGAAAGTCTTTTCAATCCACTCAGTCTGGTCCAACACCTTCTTGAGGAACCGGGGCCCAGGGAGGAGACAGACACTAAGCTGGGCCTGGCGTCCATACCTCCCATTTCTCTGCTACTGGCTCTCTCCCACGTCTCCTGAGGCAGCTGTTTGCAGTTCCGAAGCCAGGGACCTCCCAGGCCCTCCCTGAGTCTGAATCAGGGGAAGAGGCCTGGGTAGCAGCGCCTTACTCCTGGTTAGTGAAGCATCAAGGGGTCTGAAAACACCCTGCAGAGCAAGTGGAAGCAAGGAGGGAATGCCATTTACAGAGAGCCTCAGCTCTGTGCTGAGCTCAGCACCAGCCACCATCTTTTTGAATTGGAGCAACCACCCAATTTGCCAGATCAAGAAACCCAGGCTGATGGAGACAAAACGACTTGCCTAAGGTCACCCATAAGCAGAAGGTGTTAGAGCTGGGCTAAAACCCAAGTCTGCAGAACACAAAGCTCCTGTGCTCTCCAGAAGGCTTAGGGTAGGTCTGTCTTTGGGTGCAGGACTCCAGGGTTCAACCCTAACCATCCCCAGAGGTGGCCAAACTGACTCTCAGGAATCTAACCAGAAACATAGCCTTGGCCTGTGTGGTTTAGAGGAGACCAAATGGGGGACCAGAATTGCCATGTGATTCCTGAGAGCAGCCTGTCACTCAGACCTGCTGATGCCTCACTGTATCATCTTGAGGCTTCAAAAGTAGGAGTCCTGGGAGGCGAGGGAAACTTTCAGGGTTCTCCCAGAGGGAGGGGTGCTCATCCTGCTGTCTCTGCTTTCCTGCATGCTCCCTTTGCTTTCAGATACCCCACATTTTGTAAGCCTCATCCTTGTTGCAGCATGCAGGCAACGCACATTTATGCAAACACCCCGTACAGCTTCTGCAAAGATGGTCATATGGGCAGCAGCTGGGACTCACAAGCTCCTTTCTGTAGGATCTGAAAAAGAGCAAGAATACCATGTCCTGCCTCCCCCGGCACCCTTGAATGGGTAAGGGAAGAGAAACAGCAGGTCCAAGTTGAATTTCTCATTTCAAGATAAAACACGGAAGCTTTCGATCCAGATGAGCCAGAATATGAGGCATGGCTCTTCCGCTTCCCGACATGGGACCTACAGCAATTCGTTTAAGCCCTCAATGCTTCAGGTTCCTCGCTTATGTAAAAGGTAGCCCTGTGGGGCTATTGTAAAGATTCGCAATAGTGTGTGTGAAGTCACGGCACAGTGCCTGGCACATGCATGGTGGCCATTAGGGCTGGGTATTAAAATCTTACCAGGGAAGGACAGTCTCATTTCTGGCCATCTGGGACAAAACCTCTGTATATGTTTTACAATGAAAAAATATTTTTAATCACCATGTATTTTATTTTATTTTATTTCATCCCCCCATCATCCTCTGAATTAACCGTATTTTTTTTCTTTTTCTTTTTTAAAGAAGAGGGAGCTCTGGCACAGAGAGGTTTAAGGTCACCCAAATAGGTACATAGCAGGTGTGGAAACTACAAACTCAAAGCGCAGTGCTGCCTTCCTGTAAGAACTGCCTGTGTTTGCTGAGTGAAGACTATGCAGAGCCTGGGGTAAGGATGAGAAGGATGAGATGAAGAAGGCAAAGGGGGAGGAACTAATAACGGCTACAACTTGCTAAGCAGTCAGCAGGTGCTAGTCCAGGTAGGAGCAGGGGCTCAGGGTCACTGTACCTCTGTTCACACCCCAGCTCTTCTGCTCTCTACCTGCACAATCGAGGGTGATCTGCTGCACCTTTCATGCATCAGTTTCCTGACTTAGAAAATAAGCTAATAATTGGACTTACCTCCTAGGGTTGGGAGGAGTAGGTGAGATGATGCACAGAAAGTGCTAGAACCATGCCTGACATGTAATGAATGCTCAATACACTTAAGCTAGTTTGTCTCCACTTGACAGATCATTTGTCCAATGCCACCTTGTTCATTAGTGGTAACTTTTGCTAAATAAATAAATAACCTCAAAAGCCATTACTGAATACATGTTATAGAGCAGGCAGTGTAATAGGTAAAGTATTAGCTGTAAAAGGGGACGCTTTCCAGGGGCATTCACTTGCCACCCTAACTGCTATGGACTGAATGTGTCTCCCCACAAATCTATGTGTTGAAGCCCTAACTTGCAATGTGACTGTATTTGGAAATAGGGTTTTAAGAGGTAATTAAGGTTAAATGAGGTCATAAGGGGGAGCTGATCTAATTGGATTGGTAGCCTTATAAGAACAAGAAGATCTCTCTCTCTCTCTCTCTCTCTCTCTCTCTCTCTCTCTCTCTCTCTCTCTCTCTCTCTCTCTCTCTCTCTCTCTTTCTCTCTCTCACCCCATCTTCCTTCCCCTCTCACTCCCCTCCCCTTTGGGCCCACAAAGAAGAAGTCATGTGGACACAGAGAAGACAGCCATCTACAAACCAGGATGAGAGCCCTCATCAGAAACCAAACTTGCTGGCACCTTGATCTTGGATTTCCTGTCTCCAGAACCAGGAGAAAACACATTTCTGCTGTTGAAGACCCTCAGTCTGTGGCATTTTGTTATGATTGTCTGAGTTGACTAAGCCACCAACATAATCAGGTTCTGTTAGCAAAGTAGACATTGGACGGGCAGCTACAGTGTAACCACTCAAAACCATGCCATGCTTAGTGACGATGAAAAAAAATGAGACCCATGTCTAAGAGCTGGTGTGGAAATATGCTCAGGCAAATTGTTGAGTGAAAAGGCAAGTTATAGAATAATTCATAAAGTATAGTCAATGTATGTAAAACAGATAAAATATTGCACACACTCACACGGATACAAAATAATCCTATGTATTTCTGTGGGGTCTTTGTTCAGTATGTAATATACAGAAAAAGGTCGGGAAAAGAACACTCATCAAACTAATTTCCTTGATTACATCCAAGGAAGAGACTAGGAAGGGGAGGGTTAAGGAGGACTTTATCTGCGAATTTTAATTTTTACACGGAAAATATATTCATGTAGTATGTTTCTCGAGGACTAAACCAGTAATAAATTTTACACAAAGAAAAAAAAAAAAAGGAGAAGAAGGAACGGCTGCCTTGGGGTGATCTATGCCTCTATCACACACATAAAAGCCGCCGCTGGCATAATTTTCTAATGCCTCTTCACCCCACACCCCATTACATCTCTTAAATGAAAGACTTTTTGAAAAGAGGAAAACTGCAAAGATGATGAGAGGATAGTGAAATCCATTAGATAGTCTGAAGACAGGAGAGGAGGGCTGCAGCAAATGAGAGCGAGAGACAGGGAGAGAGGAAATTTGATCAAAGGATATAACGTAGGAGGCATCAATATTTGATGCATGTGTTCTCGTTGAATTTTCGTGGCAGCCCTGCTGACTATTAACCCCATCTTGCAGAGATGCAGTTGATCCAATCCCGTGGCACTGCCTCCTGTCTGTTGCCTCCCTTCCAGAAGGAAGGACAGAAGGACAGCTCTTTCTGAAGAGCAGATCTCACAGTAACTCAGCCCTCCCTACAAGATGCAGTCTGAGCCTCCTCTTGAGTCACTGGACACACCCTGTCTTGAGGTGTGACACTGAGGAACCAGTGGCAGCCCTTGGTCACTGCCCAGTGTTTCATGCCCTGGGTTACTAAGTGCCTTCTTTGTCCCTGTAAAGCTAACCCACCCCTCTCCATTGGCCCAGCACCAAAGAGTGGCTGACTCTTTTGGGCAGGACCAGACTCATTGAGCAAATTGCACCCTCTTCTGAGGGGACTGTTTCAAAGGGCCAGAGGTTCTTGGGGTATAGAGGTCACAGTTCAAAGGCTAGGGCATCAAAAAGATCATCTCTTCAAAGTTTGTTTAAAATCTTTTTGTTTTAAATTAAATTAATTTTATGAAGAATTAGAAACACCCAGACCACATCGTTCATAGCTTCCTTCACATAAGTGGCCGATATTTTTTTTTTAAATGACAGAGGGAAAGGTGAGTACAAGAGAAAGCAAGGAGATGTTTTATTGATGTTGCTATTTGTTTCATATTTAATTACCTTTTTAGGTTGGAAATAATAGATGCATGTGGTAGAAGAAAGGTAAGCCATACAAAAGGATAATCACAGAATTAAGTCTCCTTTCCACCCCTGAAGTAGATGCTATCATGAGTTTCTTATGTCTCCCATCACACACACACACACACACCATCTGCTTTTTCATACATCTGGAAGTAGACTATATATACCATGTAGCATTTCATTTGTTTTTCAATTGACAGTATATAAAGAAAAAATGGGTGCCAAAGTTTCCTGTCCTAAGTCTTCTCAAGACCTAGCTAGACCTTGGTCTAAGAGGTATAGTCCAACATTGCCTAAAATGCAGTATGAAGGTGTGTATATCTGTCCACAGCGGCCCCCAGGAGTGTGGGACAAGCATGCTGAACAGTTAAATTCACAAGGCCTGACAGACAGCTATGAGTTCTGTCACAAAGGTAGAAGTAAAATGCATGGAGGAAGGAGGGATTCAGTTCTGAATGGAAGCAGCTGGAAGGCTGGGCCAGGAGTTGTCACCCTCTCAGGCTGTAGGACACAGTATGGAATGTTCCTGTTCGCACGTGTACGAAATCACACTTTTGCAACATGGCGGACTAAGCTGGCACGGAAGGAGGCGTACAGTTTTTCAGATTTTAGAGGGATATCACATGTAACCTTTCAGTGCAGTCTGAGGCAGCCTCTCCTAACTGAATACATTTATATTTCTGTAGAAAATTTTTTTATTATTTTTTATTAGTTTCATGTGTACAAACACTGTAATATTTAGACATTTATCATTTATACCCCTCACACAGTGATAATCCCCCTCCGCCAATGACTATCCCTCTGACATCACATACAGCTGTTACATTTCCACCGTTTCTATTTCTTATGCCGTGCTCCACTCCTTGTGACTATGTGTGTGTATAATATATATATATATATATATATATATATATATATATATATATAATTGTAGTTGACATTCATTATTATTCAGCTTCAGGTGTACAGAGCAGTGATCAGGCATCTACACCATCCTTGAAGACAAGAGTTAAAACACATTAAAATCATTGTATTGTCCTGGAGGGTGATGGAAATATTTTTTAACCTACAAGTTAAGTTGAAACATGTAAGGTCAAACACTAAAAGTATAAAAGAATAACTTCCAAATAATTAAAAGGGGGAAGAAACTAATGAAGACTTGATTTAATGTTATGAAGCAGGAAAAGAGACCAGGAGAAGCTGTGGAAAACCATAGTAAATAGAAAACACAGAGCCAGATGGCAGAAGTCAGCCTAAATACATGCAGAAAATGTATGCATCAAACTCATCTAGCCAAAGACTATGATTTTTCACAGTGACCTTTATAAAACATAATTTTCTGATGTTTAAGAGACATATCTAAAATATGATGCCACAGAAACACTGAAAGAAAAGTTACAGAGGAAGATACACGAGGTAAAGAAATACTAACCAAAAGAAACCTTGTGTCACAATATTTATAGCAGAGAAAGCATTCTTGAAGATGTCATTTAAATGTGTCTCAGTTAGTACAAAAAAGCAAAAAGCCCAATCAGTGGTATGAAAAAAAAATCTAAACTTATAAAATAGATGAACGCCAATATATTGGTCCCAGACTTCACATTACAGGGAAATTGTCTGCTAATGTATCTGTATTGGCCTCTAGACGCTAAGCTCCTGCGAGGAGACAAGCTGTGTCTTATTAGTAGTCACTCAGTTCCCAGCACTTTAGTCCAGGCCTGACTTAGAGGGTTCTTAATAAATGTTTATTGAATAAGCCAGTGGTTCTCGGGCCTAGCTGCACATCAGAATCTTCTGGGAGTTTTTAAAAATATCGAGGCCTGAGCCCCACCCCAGACCAATTAAAAGGAAATCTCTAGGGGTGGGGCCTCAATATGGTATATTTTTTGAAAGCTCCCCAGGTGATTCTGATGTTTGGCCAGGGCTGAGAACTGCTGGAATAAATAAATGACTGAATGACCAAATGAATGAGTGTCTCTTTGATTTACAAAAGAATTCATTGCAGGATTCCTTTTAAAAGCACGTTCCCATGGTACATTTTCGAGGTAATTCGATTTTAAGAAATTTGATTTACACCCAATATTGCTGGGACAATCTATTTTGTAAAGCAAGGAACATCTGTATTATCTATCAATTTTTTTAAATGGATTTGGGAATATTCTGTTTCTCCATTTAGAAGGGAGCTGGAGGCTTGAGCAAAAACTGTATCATTTCCTGTCCTCTGAAAAATGCTTTCTCCTACTCTGGCATTTAGAGGCCGTTTCCCTGCAATATTCAGCATGTGATTAATTAATGAGACACTTAAAGCAGTTTTGGGAAGTATAAAAACATCATTGTCTGGGGTTCCTGCTGCTGATGTTATGGGAGTGACAGACTCACTCTAGCCAAGGTGTGTGATGGTCTCCCAGTGTCCTAAGTGGTGGGTCAAGTGCTGGGAGTAGAGCGGGAGGTGAAAGTCAACTCAGGTAGGCAGCAGTAAGGAGGGCTACAAATGGGCGTCCAGGTGTCAAGTAGGTGGATAGAAGTGGTGCTTTCCCAAAGTGGAGTTCATCCACTGCTGGGCAACAAGAGGACAGTCCAAGACCTTTTGATTAAGGTCAATACTTTCGGATTAAGTCTCAGAGAGGCTGGAAGGAGGAATCACCTCACAAAGGAGCCCTGGAGCTCTGTCTTAACCAATGGGGAGGAAAGTTTGGGAGAACACATTCTGGCAGAGGGAACAGTGTGAGGAGTTAAAGGAATGGCAGCAGACAGAGAGTGATGCTGCTGGAATGTTCCTGGCATTTTCCTTCAAAGGCTGGAGACCCCCTTATGGACACCTTACTCCCAAGGCTCACGCCGGCAGGCCACGCTGGGCATTGACGATTCCTTCCCGCCGACCTCTGCTTTCGTAATTGCTCTTTTAGTTTCCTAAGGCCGCCGTAACAAAGTACCACAAACAGAGGGGCTTAAAACACAGACATTTATTTTCTCGCTGTTCTGGAGGCCAGAAATGTGAAATCAAGGGGTTGGCAGGTCTATGCTCCCTCTGAAATGTGTAAGGGAATCCCTCCTTGCCACGTCCTAGTGTGGGTGTCACTGGCGATCTTTGGTCTTCCTTGGCTTGTGGATGTGTCACTCTAATGCTCCTCCACAGGGCCTTCACCCCGCGTATCTTCACGCCATCTTCCCTCTGTGTGTGACTGTCTCTTGTACAAATTTCTCCTTTTCCTAAGGACCCAGTCATATTGGATTAAGGCCCACCCTAATGACCTCATCTTAACTTGATTTCCTCTGTAAAGACCCTATTTCCAAATAAAGTCACATGCTGGTGTTAGAACTCCAACAGCTTTTCATGCAGGATACAATTCAACCCGTAACAACTGTAAAAGTTGAAAGATGGCCCATTTTCATTGTAATTTCTTTCCCTTTCCCTACTTTTTTTTCCCCCTGCCTCTAAGCAATTAGAATTTCTCTTTCCCCCCCAAATTCCGAGTCTGTTGCATGATTCTCCCTTCCCCCACCCACTCTCACCACCTGAGTTACCCCTCCCAACACCCTAGGACTGTCTAAGCAATTCGGTTTGCAGCCTGGGTGTCACTTGGAGTACCACCCACCTTGCCTTCTGTCCTCATTGTCCCCACATCTCAGTGGGCAGAGCACAGCTGTCAGCCCTTTTCCCTCTCCCCGGGACTGAGAACGGCTCTTTCTGTAGTGCTCAGAGTCTATTCATTCAAGCCAGCTCCCCACCATCTGCTCCAGGTACTGTCCTGCTAAGCAGTGCTTTGCTGTCTCTGCCTCTGGGAAAATTCCACTGGGACCCCAAATCCTCAATTCCCCCCGATGTCATTAGCAGCATCTTAGAGGTAACCCCAGAGCATGCCTACAACCTCTCGTCCTCTTCTTTTCTCTCCAAACTAATCCAGGAAAAGTCCAGTCTTAACTTGTCCAGGATTTTGGCTCCCCCTTCACCTGTCTCCTGGTACATTCTTGAGCGTCTGCAGCCAAAGCTGTATTTCTTCTCTGCTTCCTTTTCCTTTTCCCCTCTTTTTTTGGCTTGCTCCCTGCCCTGTTCCTTTGTTCCTCTGTCTGTTATTTATAAGACGTTCCCCTCCGTGTTCTTCATCCTGTGGAGATTCCTGTCGAGGACTCCAGGGCTCAGTGCTCTTTCCTGCCCTTGGCTTGTACCACTCAGTCTTTGCTCAGTCACTTCCGGCTTCTCATGAGGGGTGTCACCTGTTGTGGCAAGTGCCTGGGCTTTGGCCCATAGAAACCTGGCTGCTTGGCCACTTTGGCAGGGGTGGCACCAAACAGACCAGGCTTTGGCCTCTCATTGTCATTTATGCAGTGTGACATTAGGCAGAGTCCTTACTCTATCTAAGGTTTGACTTCCTAATCGGGGCAAAGAGGGACTGAGCAGCATCTACCTCGGAGGATGAGGGGTCAGTCAGGTCCCAGCAGAAAAGAGGTGGCAACTCTGAAACACGATAATTCCAGGATTATTCAAGAAGAGTTTATAGACACAAGGCCTATTTACAAAGTGGAGGTTTGCAGCCAGCTCTAACTACCCCAGGACCTAAAAAATAGGGTGGGGGTGGGAGTGGCAGTTACCAGAAGGAGAAAGTCCCAGAAAGTCAGCCTCCTTAAGAGAGGGGTAGCCCCGACTAGGGCCTTAGGCAGCTCTGCAGGGCAGGGGCCAGGAGAGTGGAGACCCCTTCTTTCCTTCCTGCCCTCCTGCCCCCCCCCGCCCCCGTTGGCTGAACCCCATGGTTCAGCCAGAGAGTCCTGTCCATGTGGTCTGTGGGGATCAGCCTCCCCAGCAGATGGTGGGGGCGGGGGGGGAAGGGGGGAGGTAAAGAGAGAATTTGGACGAGCAAATGGATGAACCAGCAGTTTTGTAAATCAAATGAGATAAGGCACGTAAGACCCAGCACCTGGTCCATATCAAGGGTTCAATAAATGTTAGCACCTTTCCTCTCCCTATGATTATGATTATGATTTGAGGAAGTAAAGCACAGTCTTTCCTGACTTTTATATCACCAATTCTAAATTTCTAGGCACAGAAACTACCAGAAACAACTTCTTCGAGCTGTTGAGGACTTCCTGCCCACTCCCGGTCCTCTTCAGAGCGCCACCCAATGTTTCCAACCCGCCTTAGCTGACTGGATCAGGGGCAGGTGCCTCACCCTCATAGGCAGAGCACCACCCAAGGTTTCCACCCCGGCCTTAGCCGATCAGACCAGAGGTGGGCACCTAAAGGCTGCTGGCTGGTGATTGGCCAGCCCCATCGGGCCCCGGCTTAAAGGGTTTACATGTGAGCTGTTTAGAGGAGTCGGTTCATGAGTAGGTCCCGGAGCTGGGGGAACAGAGCAGGCGGGGAGCTGAGGCACCGCTAAGGTAGAGCAGGAACAACAGACATCCGATTCTGAAAGACTCACATGCGCTTGAGAACCAGAGCTACTGCTGGTGCTGGTGCCGGATGCTGGGCCAGCCCTCCCTGAGGCCAGTGGGGCAGCCCTGAGCTTTTCCTACCCCCTCACTCCCCTATCCTCCTACAACAGCCCGCCTCTTAGTTGAGCTTGTCCCTGTCTGCGGAGACAAGAATTCCTAAATTCTCCTCAGACAAGTTGTCAGAGTCGGCACACATGGCAGGCAGGCAGGAGGCACAGCCACAGCCCATGTCTTTCTCCTGAGAAAAGTGCTAAAAGTTTACAATAAAGAACACGCCCCCTCTCTAGCTTGTCAAAGCAGGAGGGGAGAGAGGTGAAGCACTTTAAATATTGAAGGACCTCTCTTGATTATGCAGTTACTTAGTTTGTTATTTTTATAATCAAGAGGACCCACTAATATGTTAAAGGAATTTATTCAAAATAAATATTCGACAAATATTTAAGCTACAGTGTAATAGAGCTTAGCCACCAGCTTGCGTCCTTTCCAGCTCAAACATATTCATTCACCCTCCCTGGGCAATTTTGCATACTTACTGTATTATTTTTTTAAAATAATTAATTGCTATTGTTTTCATCTCCAGACCCAAAATATTTTACTCTCTGACATGTCTGTTGAGAATTTGAAGTATGCTTTCTTCTTTCTCTTTCTGAACGCAGAGCCAGTAACGTGGAGTCTGGCCTGCCTGTTTTTTCAGGTGAGAAAGCCGAGGGCATTGTCCAAGATCGCAGGAGGTTAGAGGCAGAGAAGAGACCAGAACCACGGTCCAGAACTCTGAGCCAGAACTCCTGATCCCTGCTCCTGCCAATATCCCACACTGTCCTCTTTACCTGCAGGCAAAATGTCCTCGTGGAGCTTGGGCGTCGTGAGCCTGCTGAGGTTTCCAGGATGGCTGCAAGACCACCACCTCCTGGAAGCCCCTTTGGATGGCCCCAGCAATATTTGACTTCTCCTGATTTGGGTTTACACTGTTCACACCTATCTTAAAGTGTTTCTTCCTTTCAGCATGGCCAAGTATCTTCATACCTTTTACTTCCTATTGGGCCCCAAGTTCTCTGAGGTCAAGATTTGGGTAAATCACCTTCATACTTGCTACGTATAGTGCCTGGCTCAGAGCCAATCTGTGTTTATCGGATGAAAGAGTACATAAACGATTGGAAGAATGAAAAGAACAACAATAGTACTGTGAAGTGTGCAGGCACTTGCTAGTTGGTGACCAGTGATGGTATAAGAGGTGAGACAGGGTGGAGGTTAAGAGCAGGAATGGCAGGGACCTGGCTTCTAACTCCCAGTCTACCACTCACTATCAGGTGAACGTAGGCAAATTCCTTAATCTTCCTGTGTCTCTGTTTACCTGTCTGCAAATGAGAAACATGAGTCTCTCATTCCATTGTACTGTTGTGAGAATTAAATGAGAGAATGCAGATAAAACATTAGCACAACTCCTGGCACATAATAAGTGTTCACTAAACACTTATTACTAAACAGATATTACTGTTGAAAGTTGGAAACCATCCTCACCTCATAAGCTTTATGTTTCTTTCCTGTAAAAAGAACAACCCACCTTCTCTTGACACTTCTATAGTTTCTATTTTTCACTTGGAGCTTGGGCATTGATTAAGTCTAACCACTCTCTTCTCAATCCTCTCAGCTGGGTTTACCTTTCTCTCCTCATCAGCCCACCAGCTCTACAGTTCACTCTGAAAGTGTTACACACCTTGTAGCTCAAATTCAGAATCCTTTCTTCTACTAAATAAGTGGTACATTCTAATTGGGTCTCAGCTTAGTTCTTGGGGCCTCTGCACCTTGGTTGGGGCTGGGACTAGGGCGAGTGAGGTGCTCACCTCAGACACAAAATTTAAGGGGGATCCAAAAAACTCAGTAATCCAGAAAAAGAATATATATATATCTAACACGAACTTTACCAGTTCAACCATTTTAAAGTGTACAATCCAGTGGCATTAAGGACATTCACGACCATCACTACCATCCATTTCCAGAACTTTTTCATCTTCCCAAACAGACATTCCGTATCCACTACACAATAACTCCTGAGAAATAATATTTTAATGCCATATTTTTAAAAGTCAATATTAATGTAAAGAAATCCATGATGACCAAAAGAACAAAAATTTAAGAGTACGGTTAAGCTGAAGTTAATTAAAAATTCTTTAAAATTATCATTTGGTCAAAAGAAAATGCCCAACATGGCAATTCTCTCCACTAAAAATGAGATTAGCAAAGAAGTAGATTAAAAAGAAAATAAATTGTTGATGAGTCTGTTTCCGTTAAAGGCAGGAAAGTAAAATTATAATAAATTCTGTTTGAGATATCAATAAAATAAAATAATCTTGTCAGTTTTCAGTTTTTCAATAATCTTTTTCAACCACTTTAATGTATTTTGGGGGAAAATTAACCATTAAAAATATTGGGGCACGCATCTTTCCTCCTGCCTTGGGCTTCAATATGGTTCAGCACAGCTCTGTTGCTGTTCCTGTAAATATTAAATGTTGATATTTTAGTCATCATGGTGTTCTGCCGTTTATTTGGATATAAAAATACTATAATAAGATATTATTTATGTCGATTACTGGATTTTTTTAGTGGTCCCTTAATTTTTGGCCTGAGACGAGGGCCTCACTCACCTCACCTCAATCCTGCCCCTGCCCCAAGGGCTTCCAAAGAATTTGGACATGATTCTGCCTCCAAAGAGGACTGAATGTCCCCTGAGGGAGACAGACTTTATACACATGCCCCCCAGAAGTATGTGGAAGTTGAAGATGGAAGGTTCTGGTACTCTGCTTCTCCTCGCACCGAGGAATAGCTCCATATTTTGCAGGACCCGGTGCAAAATGAGAGCACGGGACCCTGTTCAGAAATGAAGAATTTCAAGATGGCAGCAACGGAGCATAAACCAAGTGCGGGTCCCTTCTGAGCGTGGGGCGCTGTGTGCCTGCCCAGGTTGTTGCCCTTGAGGCTAGCTCCACTCTCACCATCGAAGGTGGTCCCCAGTCTGGCCCCCTCAGATCTCTCATCTATCAGCTGGATTTACCTTTCTCTCCTCATCAGCCTGCCATCTGTACAGTTCACGTTGTCTAATCAGACCTAACCCCTGTTTAACTAGACCTCTCCACCCCCGTGCAAAATCTGCCGCCCAGAGCGCCTCTGCAGGAAGCCGGAGGCTGGGCATTGAGTGTGTGCCCATACCTCCCTTTTTTAGATAAAAAGCATCTCAAAAGTGGAACCATTTGTTTATATGGTCATTCATTCATTCATTCATTCATTCATTCATTCGGTAACCATGCATTGAGTCCCTGTGTGCCAGCACTGGGCTGGGCACTCTGGATCCAGACAAGATTAGCACCTAAGCCCTGTTTTCGAGGCTTCATGGGGATCTAGGTGAGTAGGGAGGTGACTACAGTGTGGGTGCTTTCTCGGGACTGGCAGCACAGCGCAGGGGTGAACACACCTGTTAGAGTGAGAAGTAACATGGACTCCTCTCCTCTTCATTCTTGCTGTGTGACCTCTGTGTCCTGTGACCTTGCAGGGGAAGGTGGCTCAGGGCCTCTCTTCTCTCTAACCAGGAAGGGGTGCAAAGCACCCTGTCTCCAGAGTCACCTGTGAAGGTCCTCCACCCACCAGCCCTGAGACCTTCAGGGCCTCAGTTTCCTCCCTTGCAAGTGGGATGCAATCTTCCCTCACATGTTCCAGGCTCCTACGAGGCAAGTCAGCCAAGTGCTTACAAAGTTCCCATACACATGAGGGAGTGATCTGGTGATGTGATCGTACAACATATCTGGGTCCCAAGAGCCATTTTTACACAGCTACTTGGTTGTTTAATAGTCATTCAGCAAACATTTGCTGAACACCTACTGTGTGCCAAGTCCTGTGACATCTGTGGCATCTTAAAGCTTATTCATGACCTTTAATTCTTCCACAGGAAGAAGATGGCTGTAATTAAGTTTATTTTTACAAATGAGGAAACTGGGGCTCAGTTACATTGAACCCAAAGTCACTTGACTAATTGGGGGCGCTCTGAGATCTGAACTCTGTGCCCAGTTCTCCGTTGGCTGTATCTCAAGGCCCCTTCTGTGCCCAGTTCTCCGTTGGCTGTATCTCAAGGCCCCTGCAGGACCTGCCAGCCACCCCTCCCCGACCCCACCGCCCCCAGCCATGGGAAGGGATTTCAGGAGGGTTTCCATCAGCCTCCTCCTGCCTGCTACTGCTGCCGCCCCCCCACCCCCCACCCCCGACTCTGTAGTCAGCTATGACCTTGTGCCCCGTAGTCGCTCTAGCAGCACAACAGTGGCGTCTGGCAGGAAGAGCCTTGAAGCAGGCAGGCCGGGCCTCCAGCGCCAGCTACACTTGGCTGAGCCTTGACCTTGACCTCTACATGCTCCTTTGCACAATGGGAAACAGGTCCTAGCACAGGGCTGTGAGGACTACACAGGGATACATATGAAGGAGCCTAGCACAGAGGTTTCTGTTTTTATTCGAAACAACACAAGTGTTGTCCTTCCCGGGAGCCCATTGGTAGGGTAGTGGCTGCATTACCACTTCCCTGTGCTACTTCCAAGCCAGTCCCTCTGGAGCAGGTCACAGCCTCTGTCCACACACATGGTTAGAGGAATCCCCATTGCAACCTTCTTCAGAGCCACCCCCAGCCATTTGTCCCCAATTTACAAGCACTTATAAGCCCTTACTGTATTCCCAACACTATTGTCTAGGCACAGCAGACAACCCAGGGATAACCTGGTCCTTGCTCTTCAGAGCTTGCAGCCTGCTAGAAGAGGCAAGACCAAGCAGATACTCTTGGGAAATAAGTTCTGCCCTTCCATGTTGGCCACTGAAGCCCTGTGAACTGCTGACAACCTTCACCCTACCCTCCTGAGGGATGCATGCCATTAGGGAACTGTGCACTCCAGGAAGGCTTCCTGGAGGAGGAGGTTGAGAGGTAATGCGGGTTTCATCAGTTCTCCTGGAGACACTGAAGCATCAAGGAGGATCACCCCCTTTATAGGGTCTCCTGGCACATTCTACTTTTTTCTTCCTTTTAGGGGGTTTGGTCTCTGACACATGCATTCATTGGCTCTCTCACCAGTAAAATGAGAGGATTATCATGACTAACCCCACAGGATTGTTCCAAGGCAATCATGAAATAATAGACATGAAATTGCTTTGTACACTATCAGGTGCCATACAATTGTCGACTGCTGTCATCCTCCCCCACGGGCTGGCTCCACTTCCTGACACAGCTCTCCCGCCTGGGCACCCACTTCGGCTCTGGGTCCAGGCTTCCTGGCTTACTGCTGTCCTCTTCATTCACACGGTCCTCACTTCTGACCACACGATGTGCCGTCCCCCTTGACTCTTCCAACAGGACGCCTATACAGACTGTTCATTCTCTCAGAAATAGTTCATTTTTCATTTTCTCAGGGTTACGTTTTTGTGGGTGGTAAAATATACATAACATAAAATTTACCATATTAACCATTTTTTTAGTGTACAGTTCAGTGGCATTAAATACGCTTACCCTATTGTGCAACCATCATCCATTCATCCCCAGAACTCTTTTCATCTTGTAAAACAGAAATTCTGTGCCCATTAAATATTAACTCCTCATTCCCCTTTCCCCCAGCCCCAGACAACCATGATTCTACTTTCTCTCTACGTGAATTTGACTACTCTAGGTCTCTCATGTAAGTGGCATCATACAATATTTGTCCTTTGCATCTGGCTTATTTCACTGAGCATAATGTCCTCCAGGTTTATCCATGTTGTAGCAGGTGTCAGAGTTTCCTTCTTTTTCAAGGCTGAATAATATTCCATTGTGTGGATATAACACATTTTGTTTATCCAACCATCCATCAATGGATATTTGGATCGCTTCCACCTTTTGGCTGTTGTGAGCAATGCTACTGTGAACATGGGGGTACAGGTGCGTGTTCGAGTCCCTGCTTTCCATTCTTTTGGGGATATGCGATGAGATCGCTGGATCCTATGGTAATTCTGTGTTTAATTTTTTCGGAGGAACCGCCAGGCTGTTGTCTACAGTGACTGAACCACTTTGCATTCTTCCGGCTTATAGCTGACCAGTTCTTTTCAGCCCCTGTGTATCAAGCGTCTAATATGTGGCCAGCATAACCCGAGTCAAAAGCCCAGATAGAAGGTAATGTTTAAACATAGGCAAGACCCGGTTGAGGAGCAACTCTGGGGACTTTCCAAAAACACAGGAGGGCCATCGAGAGGCGTTCGAGGAAATAACTGAGCGTAGCACAGCCCAATGTGTAGAGCTCGATGCAGGACTGCCGTGGAGTGCTCTTGTAATCATGGATTATTTTACTACTTCTTACCAGATGCCTGGTAAACCCCTTCATATAAAAAGCAATGATTTTTCTTTTGCCAAAGGACTTGGGAAATACCTATTCTGAAACCATGAATGCCAGGGATACCAAGCAGAGAGCAAAAAGGCCCGTGCAAACCCGCCTAGCATTCCCAATAAAGAATATTATAGGAACAGAGGATTTTTTTACATGCTCATAAAATGATTATACTTGTTCTGAGAATTTCCTGGTTTGAGCATGGCTGTTACAGTCTTATTTCATAAGTTGATTTATTTTTTTAACGGTATCTGCAGGGACCCGTGTTTTAATTCCAGTTGGCTTTTTTGTTTTGTTTGTTTTGTTTTCCTCCCCCCACCCATATCACATCTGAAAAATCCCTTTCCGGCACAGCACATTTGAAGGTGACTAGAATTATGAGAAGTCCTTGGTGCTCCAAAATTCTGTTCATGTTCTCAGCTGCTAACATTCTCGTTTGAGGTTTTTCCTAGACTTGAATATCCACTGGCCATTTCTGTTGTTGCATTTACCAAAATAAAATCGACTTCAGTTTGTTCCTCTCCGGGAAAGGGCTGGTGAGCAGTTTTCTGACAGTTGTATATTAAATGCAGGTGGCTTCATGAATGCACTTTCTGTCTGGCTCAATACATTAACCATAACCCACAGCTTCTTCCAAAGGAACTGGAATGAATTAAATTGTTTAATAAAACCTTACTTACCTGGATAAACTCATTTCTATTTTGCATTTAGATTCCCTAATGCATCTTTCCAGATTGTTATTTGTAAAATAAAAAGCTAGACGTGTTTACTTAGAAAGCCAAACATCAGACCCTAATCCTGGTTCCTATCCAAGTTCTTTGCAATGTCTTTTTCCCCCCACATTTCCAACACGTTATGAACCATTGCGTATTTCATTTAGCATGAATTGATAACTCTCACCCCATGTCTAAAGGAAGCCGTGGGCATTAAGTTTGCTTCTCTGCATCCATTTCTTTCCATCACACCCCTGAAACCTGCACTGTGTCACACAGAAAGAAGGCAGAGTGGCATATTTGGACATTGATTTTTAAAGCAATGCCTGTTCAAGAAGGCCATAAATGACTCCTGGTTGAAGCTCTCTGAAATTATCAAGGGGTCCATTTAAGAAGCTGCTCAAAGGAAAGTTGCTACACCACCTTGTACAATCATTTTAGAAGACTGGATCTTCTGTAAGAGCCAACATGATAAACCCAGCTTAGAGTTTAGTTCTTGGGGAAAGCTGGACCTGAGAAATCTATCATCTTTCCTCTCATCCTTGCCAAAAGCAGCTTCTAGCGCATAGTATGCCTTAAGCCAGTGCTTGCTAAATTGATTAACTGAATACATGAATAATGAGGATGACTTATTTCATCTTATTTCCCTTTTTGCCTTTTTCCAGAAACCCAGTGCCAAATTTTATGCTCAAATACAATGAGCTATATTAGCCCGGATATTTAATCTAATTACTTCCCGCCTTTCTTTTTAAAATGTAAGAGTTTTATTTAAACCATTTTATTATATACCTGTCTTAATATCAAGTACTAAAGATAATGTCTTTCCCTTTGAGCCAACATTTACTGAGCACGTACTTTTTCAGATGTCACCTTACTTAATTTGCTCACCAACCCTCTGTGTGCCAGGAATCAGTGCCCTATTTAATATATAAGGAAACCTAAACATTTTTGCCCTTGATTTTTTAGGGGTGGTAGCTGACATTTTTATAACACTTACTATGTGCCAGGCGGTACGCTAATCATATGACTTAATCCTCGCACTCCAAAAAAAAAAAAAAAAAAAAAATTCACGACCTAGATATTCCTGGCACCTGCATTTTGTGGATGAAGAAACTAAGACTTGGGAGTTATGTAATTCACTAAGGGGCACACAACTGGGAAATGGCAGAGGCAGGCACTGAACCCAGGACTCCTAGCTCCCAGGCTGGTGCACCCAACACGATTCATAGGTGCGGTGCAAGAATATCAATGCGGCAATGTTTTTATTCAGAAGTAAATGATTTTTTCCCTTGACTGCAGCCATCCGGCTGTTTCCCTACTACTCACTGGACTTAGGATAAAAGCAAAGTGAAAGTTATTGTAGAGCGAAATGGCTGCTAGACCAGGCGTCGCTGGAACCAGCAACAGCGTCGTAGGCTGCATGAACTCAGCTTTGCTGTGTGTTTCAGGGGCCCCTCGGTGGAGGAGAAAGTGTGCTGGGCAGCCTGCAGGGAGCCCAGGCCCCAGGGGGCCTGGCCCTAACCCTGGCTCTCTCGCCAATTCACAGATCTGTCCTCAGGCAAGCGCCTTCCTCTCTTTGAGAAGCCTCTCCCTCTGATAAAACATAACATCAGACTGGGTGCCCCTGGCCGTTGGCAGCTCAGTCAGCCTTCTCTTCCCTCTTGCCGGCCATTTACAGGACACATGACTGTGAACAGCCCCCCCACCCCCACCCCCAGCCTGCCGGCCTGCTGCGATGGAGTCCTGCATGTCAAACCACTTGAGAAACTCGACAGGAACGTCGGAGATGAGGTGCTTGAGGTTTATCAAGTTTTCAAGATTACACCTCCATAAACCCCTTTACAAGGCCGCTCAGCACCAGCCCCCAGAGCCTGCCGGTGCATCGCCACCACCTCTGGCAGGCACCCCAGAGGTTCAGGGCGTCAGGCCGCCCCCCACGCACCCAGCCGGGGATCAGACCCACCCTGTCCTTGTGAGAAGGGGGGGAGAAAGCACAGCGCTGGTTACCTTATAATCAAATTTTCACTGCGCTCTCTGACAGGTTTTTAAGTCACTTAAGGGATCTATTTATATGTGAAAGCATCAGCATCGTGCAGTAAATCCAACCACAAGCCAGTCCCATATTTTATTAAGTTTAAGTTCAGTGAAAGTGCAGAGCGAATGAGGGTCCTGTGTCTCTCCGTTACATCTGATTTGCGGTTCCCATAAAAAGGCCCACATGCCGCTGTTTCAGATGTGTTTTGGATTGAAAATAGGATTAATGTGCTAAAGTGTGATTAGAATGGTTAAACACGATTAATTGGAACAGACTTCTGCTGCCAGGGGAGCTCCTCCAAGGCTGGCCTCGCTCCAGGTTACCAAGTGAACAAAGCCGGCCAACTGTCCAACTTTTTCCATGTCTCGCCTCACGTGCCTTGCCCCTTGCGTTTTCTCATCGCCAGCC
This sequence comes from Rhinolophus sinicus, assembly GCF_036562045.2. NCBI lineage: Eukaryota > Metazoa > Chordata > Mammalia > Chiroptera > Rhinolophidae > Rhinolophus > Rhinolophus sinicus. Next base: position 8,655,880 of record NC_133753.1, on the reverse strand, counting down.
TGTCTCAGGGCAGATTAAATGCAGCTGAGAATGTTGGTCTCGCTCGGCGGCGGCCGTCCTCCGGGAATAGGCAGGAACCTCGGCCCGGCCCGGCCTCGTCGGTGCTGCCGCGAGCTGCCATGCACCGGGGCAGCGGGCCAGGTGGCTGGGCCGGGGGTGGGAGTAATTTGGGGTTTTTTAAATGATCTATTAAACCCCTGAACTTTAATCAAGCTGCTACCACACTGATGGCTCTGATTTACTCTTGGAGCCCAGGAGAGGGTGGAGGCTAGGCCAGGCCTGATGCTCTAGTTGGCGGGCCACTTGGGGTGGGCAGGCAGGCGGGGCCTAGTTGGGCCTCTCGGGCCTGGGCTGCCTGCTCAGGTCACCTAGGGTCCCCAGGGGTTTTGTCCTCACCCACCATGCCCCCTTCGTCCCACTCCTGCCCCCAAGGTTTATTACTCGGCTTTAAAGCCACGCTCAGCCAAGCTTCCTCCCACCCTGCACCCCCAGGTTGCCTGCCTTTGGGTATCCCCTTTGGATGGGTTCTCTCGGCTGTGGCTGATTTCCCCACATTAAAGTCAAGTGGTAAAATGCAGTCTCCGGGCTGTGGCTGGTCCCAAGTCAACAGGCAGCCTGAGGTGAGGCCAACCAAGGTGATTGTCTTACGAGTTCCACTCAGGATAAAAATTTTTATAAAAGAGGCATTTCTCCTACCTGGTAGTTTGAAAGAAAGTCTTTTTAAACAGTGAAGAAGAAATCTTATTATAGGCCCTAAAATTTAAAAGTATATTGCCCCTTTAAAAGGGTCGTCTGACTATTAAAGGAAAATATATCCTAGGAGGGACCGGTCCCCCAGGTCCTGCAGCTCCAACAGTGTACCAGGCAGTTGCCGTGTTTTAGGGAATTTTACTGTGGAAAGTGATACTTTTATTTGTCTCCTGGGTTGGCTAAGTAAGGGTGTGTGTGTGTCTGTCCGTGTCAATGTGTGTATGAGTGTGTGCGAGAAAGAGAGAGAATGTGTCTATGTGATATGTTTGCCTGTATGTGATGTGGGTCCATGTGAGAGTGTGTGTGTGTGTGAGTGTGTGTGTCTGTGTGGTGTACAAAGTATGATCTAAAAATACGGTGAATGTTTAAATTTTTAAAAATTTATTACAGTAAAAGACACATTGCCATTAATCCCCCTCAAAATACTCCCCCTCGCTTTGAACACACTTATCCCATCGTTCTTGCCTCTTTCTGAAGCAGTTCTGGATGTCCTCTTTTGTGAGTGTCTTTAGTTGTGCTGTCGTGGCTGCCTCCATGTCCTGAATTGATTAAAAACGTTTACCTTTCATTGTCATTTTGACTTTGGGAAAGAGCCAGGAGTCACACGGTGCCAGATCTGGAGATTAAAGTTGATGAAGACACACTGTAATGTTTTTATTTGACAGAAATTGCTGTACCAGAAGTGATGTGTGACACAGAGCATTGCCATGATGGAGGATGAAATAAAAACACACTAAAGAGGACTTCCAGAACTGCTTCAGAAAGTGGCAAGAACGATGGGATAAGTGTGTTTGACGCAAGGGGGAGTATTTTGAGGGGGATTAATGGCAATGTGTCTTTTACTATAATAATTATTTTTTATTTAAACATTCACCAAGTTTTGTGATCACATCTCATATGTGAATGCATCTATGTGATTGATGTGTGTGTCTTGTGGTATATGTGAGTATGTGTGTCTGTGTAGGGTGTGTGGTGTGTGTGTATGCACGTGCGAGTGTTCAGGGGAGACTCTGGAAGCAGGGATCAGGTCTTCTAGAAAGGTCAGTACTTCCAGACTTTAACCTGCACCTGCTTTTGCCCAGTCCTAGGTAGCATAGGCTGAAAACCCTGTGAGGCATGAGAGGTTTTACCATATGATTTATGGTGAAAACCAGAGCACTTCAGAGTAAAAGAAGGTGTTAGTAGTGATCAGAGGCATACAGGAGAACGGAGCAGTCACCCGGGTATAAGACCCAGAACGAGGGTGGAGGCCCCTGGAGGTCATCTAGGCCACAGATGAGGAGACCAAGCCCAGAGAGGGGACAGCCATGTCCCTGATAATACAGTGAGTTGGGGTGACTGGAGCTGGCGGGAACCCTGTCTGTGCTCTTCTGGGGATGGTATTTCAAGAGGGCCCGTGTGGCATGTGTCCTATTCCATTCCTGCAGCTGTTTTATTCTCATTCCGTCTGGAACACTCTGACCATTGATGCCTTCCCACCTCCCACACTTTGTGGCCACTGCCCATCTGTCCGGCACACTGCCCTCTGCTGGGTCTCTTCTGCCCTCAAGGCCAAGCCATTAGTCACTTTGTAAACATTTATCCAGCCCACCCTCCAGGGCACGCACCCCAAGGTCACGCTGGGTTTGTCATGCTTCTCCATCAGCCCTGCCTGTCACTGTGAGGCAAAAGGGCTGGAGTTTGGGGTTAGTCAGCCAGCCTGGGTACAAATGGCTTTACTGCTCCTTAGCTGTGTGACTTGGAGCAGTGACTGAACATTTGTGACCCTCCATTTCCTCATCTGTAAAATGGGGCAATGTTCCCTCAAATGTGATACCTGCGGTTTTTGTGTAGAAATTTGGGCACCTCTCAACTGAATGCTCACATTGAATGAAGGTATCTTTCTTTCGTTCCCTAAAATGCATTTTTTAAAGCAGAGCTGGGTCTTCCAGTGAATGCCATCATAGAACTGAGAAAAGACTCTCACATGAGCTTGTTCCATAGATTAAATGGCACATTTTGCATATATATTAAAAAGAGAAAAACAGCACAATGGCAGGCAGGGTCTGAGCCCGGGGTGGAAGTTAACGATTATCAGTAGAATCGTATGAGTTAAGGTACGTGTCTGGTTTCCTCTCACACGGTGGGTTCTTGGAGGGGAGGGGAGGTTGCCATAAGAGGCCCTGTCACAGGACGGGTGACTAGAAGTTTCTCCCACCCTCTGCCTGAAGAGGGTCCCAGGCCAGCTGGCCAGGCCTCCCCTGGGGGGATGAGCAGAGCTGAGCTTTGTATCCACTTGTTTGTTTTTCTGGAAAAATATGCATCCTGGAGGTGCGAGGTCTGGAAAGAGCTGAGCCACCTGGCAGAGGGCACCAGGAAAATCAAGTGTTTACGGGATTTACAGACAGGAATGTTTCTTTAGCACCTCGGGCCCCATGGCAAACTTTCTGGAGCAACATCAGATTGTTTGCAGGGAGAAGGACGTCCGGGCCAGGATTTCTGCTCAGCCCACTGCGGGAACTGATTCCTACCCCTGAGCAGGCGTTGGGGTGTCCCCAGGGGCTTTCCTGCCACCCACCACCCAAGGGCAGAGAAGAGTCCACTCAACAGCAGTGAGGCCACCACTGCTGGTCGGCGACAGAGCTTCCCGTCCACCCCTGGGTGGGCCAAGACCTCTGTACTTCCCTTGAGGGAGGACTCAGTGCCTAGTGCATTGCTGGCACCACTCCACATGTGTGGATAAATGAGTGGCGGGAGAGAGGGAACGAATGAACAGGGTCAGGAGTGAGGAGAAGCAGCGCGTCTGAATCTCAGTGCTAACTCTTGAACCCTGGCAGCTCACTTTTTCTCTCAGTTAAGGCTCTATTTTTCTTACCTATAAAAGGTGCCAAATTGACAGCCTCCTCTGGCTCAAAGAGCTCAGGAGAGATGCTCCATCTCACTGTTTTCTACAGCCTTGGGCCACGTCCAACTGTAAAGGGGGGGATCTCCTGGTTTGAGTTCCCCAAATCAGAGCCCTGAGACAAAAGCTTGGGACTTGGGAATAGAGGAATGATGTAGGAGGTGGTCCCAGGAAGTGAAGCGAGACGGAGTGAGGAGGAAGGACCACCTAAGAGGTGCCGTATGGCTCTGGTCAAGGCTGTGGGCAACTTGGACTCATTCCTGTTGGGTTCTGAGGAATCATGTAGAAGCTGCCACAGAAGGGTCCCACAAAGGGGACACGTACCCAGTGACTCCCATCCCCTTTGGATGGGGGTCCTCTGTGGTATTTACTTTCCACACTTCAAGATTGCATTTGCTTATAGGCTGAGTAAGCTCCCTCAGCTTTCTAGAAAGTTCTATGGCAGAAAACTGCGAGGCAGTCAGCACTTGTGTGGGCAGCCTCACAGGGCAGGATCTGTTTATCCCAGCTGCAGTTAGGTCAGGGGGCTGAGGCGATAGGGTGCAGAGCACCACCAGTGTCTACAGCAGGTGGGGCATTATTTACCCCCCTGCTCAGTGCCCACCACCAACTTCCCATTCTGAGTCGCATTATGAATTTGGTGAACTCCTTCATGCCTCAAAAAATATTAAAATTATATTTTACAACTGTATTAGTATAAAGATAACCCAGGCCAGAGTCATTACTACATATGCATGACTATATTGACCTTTTCTTTTGATTGAAAAAAAACTGTAATGAAAATATTTTTATGGCCTCTCAAAGTATGGTTGGCCCCGAGTACGCACCTACTTCGACTAGTGAAAAAGCCAACCCTGTTCCCATTGCTCAAAGGGAAGTTCCAACTCCTGCCCCTTGGCTTGCCAGCTTCTTGCCCTGCGGAAACACTACTCCCCCAACCCGGCCGCCTTCTGTTTGGGAGCTGTCACAAGCCGTCATCCCGTGGGACTTCGGCATAGAGTTGTCTCAGGTCTCAGCTTAAATGCCAGCTCCTCGCAGAGGCCTTCCCTCTCATTCTCTCTCATGGCATTCTCTTGTTCCTCATAACACTCATCCCCCTTACGATTATATGGGAGTCCATTCGCTTGGTGTTGGCTGCCCGTCACCCTGTCCCAAGGATAAGCTCCATGAGAGTAAGGACCAGGTGTGTATGACCCATGGCTCTGTCGCCAGGGCTCCACGAGGCTGCTGGGTGAGCTCCCCGGAGCCCCTTGAGGAATGACAATTTGTTTCCAGGGGTCGGGGTCCGTCAGCTGCCTGCTGTTTTCAGAGATTGCCTTTCCCTAAGAAAGCTCCTCGTCCTCGGTCTCCTCTTCTTCCAGGACAGTCTGTATCCACTGACCGAATAACCTGGGGATAGAGCCCCAGCCCTCTGGTCCCACTTGGGACAGCTTGGATGGGTGGAGCTGCAGAACTCCCTGGGGTGGTGGGGGTGTGGGGGTGTGGGGGTGACGGTGGGGTGGGTGGGAGGGCACCAGGCCTCTACTGAGATTGCATCACAGCTCGCCTTCCCCTCACCCAACCCTACTGCCTCCTGCCCATCACACAGGTGTTGACAACGAGCGTCCCCCACCAAACTTCTCGTATCTACTCTTCCTTTGATTGTTTACTTCCCTGAGAACCCATCAATAACAACACCCGCCTCAGATGGACCTTAGTCTGAGCCATGCAGAAGGGAGGAGATAGGACCGTATCAAAAGAAACAGGGATTTATTAAGAGCCGTCTGACCTTTCTTGATTTGTATCCACTGAAGAGATTTTTAAACAGTTTTCTTGACGCCCCCTCAGGGATTATCCGGGGAAGCTTTGAGGGAGTTTATTTTGAGTAGGTAAGGCTCGGTCTCTCCCCCTCCCCAAGTCAGTCCAGGTAGCTCTGCCTTATTTCAGCTTTATGCCCTGGCTGTCTGCATCCAATTTTGCTTGAAGAAAAGGTTCTGCCATTAAAAAGCACTGACTCAGTGATAACAATACCGCTAATCATGATGGTGAGAGCAAAACCCTGCTCAATGTCCTCTGAGCCAGGAGCTCTCCTGAGCATAAGCCACAGATTCGCGTCTGACCCTCACACCCATCTCTCGAGGTCGGACACATTGCCACTCTTTGTCTTCTGCTTCAGGCCACTGAGGCACCAAGACGTGAAGTGACATGCCCCAGGTCACACAGCTGGGAGCTGCCGTAACTAGGAATTCGACTAGCGTTTTGTGGAATTTAATCCAGGAGCTGATAGAGATGCAAGATTTAGGATCACAGCCTCCAGCACACAGCTGGTCCCAACTCTTCTTGAATTCGTTTAGAGGAAAGCACCCGGCTTTCTCTCTCTGCTCTTTGCTGCACCTTCTTTCCCTGGGGTAATGAATATCGTCGGGCTCAGCCTGACTTAATAAATCAGGAGAAAGAGAAGTTGAATTTTCGTAAAAGTACCCCAGCGACCTTCTGATAGCCCAAATCCCTTATGTCACAGGTGGCAAGACTGGGGAGGTGACTTGCCCACAGGCATAGAAAATCAGAGTCTTCCAGCTTGCAAGCCTGGCCAGGGCTCTGTCCACTCTGTCAGGCTGCTTCCCTTTCTTTCAGAAGCTCCAGAATGAAGATAAGGCCTTGGTCCATGGCCCCTGCCCACTAAATACTAAATCAAGTCTAAGGGGAAAGTTTGACCTAAATGCACTGCCCTGGGGACGCTGGGCTCTGGGGCCGCTTTGCCACCGAGCACAATGGCAGTTGCCAAACTCCATCTAATCCAGTTTCATAATGTGGTTTATTTAGCATTAAACTAAGGTCCTGAGAGCTCATCAGGAAAAGAGGGCAAAGTTCCTCAGGGTCTCTGAGGGGACACGCTGGGGCTGAGTCTGGCTTATGCTTTCTCCAAGGATATGGAGCAGCGAAGACAACATTTGGGATTCCGCCAGGCGGGCCTCTCCAGGTCCACTGGAGAGGCCCAGCCCTACTGGACCCTGCCAGGGTTCACTGGAGTTCAACGTGCTGCTACAGCTTGGAGCTCTGTGGCTGAGCGAACATGCCAGCGGGCGGGACTGGGGGTCCCCCGAGAGGAGCTTCACCCCCAGCCTCCTTCCCTGTGTACATGTGCAGAGCAAAGAAGAGGTTGCCCTATTCAGAAAGCTTACACAGCCATTTGGTTTAGAAAAAATGGGAAGGAGACTCATCTACGGCAGGATTGTCGTTTCAGTTTAATTTGAAAGCTTCTTCTCCTGCGTTCCCTGCCCATGCTGGCAGGAGTGTGGCTGCTGTGACATTCTTATACAATGACACAGAGACATTTTATTCACCGAATTGCTCTTCAGACAGAATTGTATTTGTTGGGGACAGTCCCGTGAGGAAGACAGTAATGGGACATTAACCAGCTTCCCGGTCAACCTCTTTGTCTCATATTGGAGTGTATGAAATTTCAGACAAAGATAAATAAGCCTGAGGTTGTAAGGAGGCTGTGCCTTCTCTTCTTGGGCAGATTCCTGATATCTGTTGGATGGTGGCCATATTTAGATGAAGCGGGAGGCCTCCTACCGTACACACACTTGTTCCTGTTTCATGGCCATGAAGCAGCCCAGGTTGGCAGTCTTATCTCTGTAATCCCAAAGGAGCCATGAGCCACAAATGCCCGCAAACCAGGGACACTGCATTCTATGTGTTATTTCCCCACAGACTCCTTGACTTCTGTGTCCCCCTCCCAGACCACCCTGGGATGAGCTGAGTCACTCAAGATGGGTGGGCTTATTTGGCTGACTTGGGTTTTAGCCGGAGCTATTCCTACTGGAATCAGCTTTGTGACATAGGCAAGGTACCTCCTTCCATGAAACCCAGCTTCCCCGTCTGGGAAACGAGGATGGTTATATTCTAATTTGGTTTCCCTCGTTTATTGAATAAACATTGACGGCCCAGCTACAAGGTGCAGGCACCATGGGTTGCAACCTGTGGTGGGAGACAGGATGGTGTCAGAGAGAGAAGAGCCAATGGTCCCCAGAAGGGAAAGGCAACATGTCAACATTCCACACTTATTCTTAGTCACCTCAGAGGACTGGTGGGCCCAGGGGCCCTGAAGCCCCCATATCAATTCCAAATCTTAATAAAAGCCCCATACTTTCATTCATTTTACAAATATTTACTGAGCCCCTTCTACGTGCCAAGTACTATTCTAGGCAGCAGAGATACAGCCCTAAGTAAATCAGACAAAAGCAGGCAAACTAAACAAAATAAACAAATAGACAGAATAAATGTACTGTGGATGAAAGAGTTTGTTATAAAGTGAACATAACATGTTATATTGTGAGTGATAGTGAATGTTATAGCATATTATAAAGTGATAAATGCTATAAAGAAAGGAAAGCAAAAAAGGGGGGCTATGGGATACTGGGAAGGGTGTAGGTGCTATTAGAGGCATATTGGTCAGGGAAGGCCTCCGTGAGCAGAGGCTTTAAGCAGATGAAAGAGTAAGCCATTCAGATATCTGCAGGAAGTTAATCCTAGGCAAAGGGAACAGCATATGCAAAGGTCCTGTGGTACCCATGGTAGGCGTGCATCTGGCTGCAGAGAGAGAAGTGCAGCTTGACTGGTGGGAGGAATGAGTGGTAGGAAATGCAGCCAGTAAGAGAGGAAATGGGGCCAGATCACATTGAGCTTTGCAGCCCTTGTTGATGATGTTGGCTTTGCTCTGTCTTCCTTTCAACCATCTCAGTCCTTCCACGAGCCACAGACAGGAATGAAGAAGGGAAGGGTCCAGCTGAGGGCAAGTCTGGGAGAGATTCGCAGAGAACTATTGGCTGCAACTGTCCCAGCAGCTGGCAATGGGTCCTCAGTTCTGAAGGGGACGCTGGGGTGCACTTATTATGGTATGCCCTTCACCCATCATGCTTGTATCCCCCCACACACACACCAGGTGGGGCCCCTGCCTCTCCTTGCACACTTCTAGTGTGTACAGGGAGGTCGGGAAGGGAGCCAAGAGGCCCTGCCCCATTCAGACAGATGGGACTATAGGAATGTCATGATCATTTAAGGAAAACCCCCCACTACCACCACCAACAGCGTAGCTGTCATGGCTTGGGCAAAATACTTTAATCTCAAGGAACCCCAAACTCCTGGTAGGGTGTGATGGAGATAGTGACTGTGGTAGACTGACTAATGCCCCCCACAAAATGCCCAACGTCGGGAGTGTAAGAATAGGCGGCCTCTATTTTCCACAAATCAACTCAGCTTTCATTAAGAACCACTTCCACTGAATTTTTATCGCATTCATTCCTTTTTAAAAGAAATTTGTTTCTGAAGACGAACATGCATGCACACGGTGGAAGTTTGCCCAGTGAACAGCAGCTCTCTCTCCTCTCGACACTAACCCCCTCCCAGGGGCAACTGAAGTTACTAAGTCCTGCATATCCTTCCAGAAAGATTGCACACAAATGAATACGTGTACTTTTCTCCCAATTTTGACCCAAATAGTCGTATATTACAACCCTGTGTGTATGTTACACACCTTTTTCCACTGAAAATACCTTGGGAGAAATTTCTATATCAATTCATAAAGGGCTTCCTAGTTATTTTTGTCCACTGCATGGTATTGCATTGAATGGAAGTGCTGTTACATATTTAATGTCTTGACGACATCTAGTTTATTTTCATTCTTTAGCTACACAAAAAAATGCTGCAACAAATCACCGGCATGCCCACTGCTTTGCTCACATGAAGGTGATAGGGTTTCTAGGCGGGAATTCCCGCCCGTTCTCGGGAATTTTTTTCACTTTCCTGTTCCCAAATTCTGAGAAAAGTTGGTCGGGAAATTGGGAAAATCGGCTCCTTGAACCCAGGTGGTTGGTAGTATTGGCCATCACTTTGTGGAAACAATTCATCGTGGAGAACAGAAAACAGTTTACATCTCGGGATTCGGGAACGGGAAAGAGAAAAAAATTCCTGAGAACGGCAGGAATTCCCGCCTGGAAACCCTAGATGTATCTACATGATGTTTCCTTGACGAGGACCGGCTGGCTCACTGGGGATATCTACATCTCTAAGTTTCCTGCTGTGGAGATTGACACTCAGCATACAAGATGGCCTGCTTCCCCACTCCGTGACAAATCAGGGCTTTATTAAACTTATTTTTGCCATGATGAAGGAGGGAAATGATACCTTATTTTAATTTTAATTTGAGATGTTCTTATTGTGAATGAATCTGAGCATTTGTCATGTCTGAGCATTTAGGAACCATTTGAATTTTCTGTAAACTGTTCATATTCTTGCCCAGTTTTCTTTTTTTTCTATTTTAATTTTTTTTTTTTATTCGTTGGGTCTTGGTCTTTTTCTTCTTAATTTGTAGATATTCCAGTCCCAGATGATTTCACAAAATTTTTTTGAAAAATCAAGAGAATAGAGATTCACTCTGACAACCGCTGAGGCTCCTCGTCTCTTACATTTGATTTGTCATTTACAAAGAAGAGCTTTTCTCCGTTTCCTCTTTAATTCTTAGAATGGGATTCTGTGGGGTAGGCAGAAGAGAGATTAATATTCCTACCTTGTGGAAAAGGCAACCGAGCTCAGAAACATCAAACAAGTGTCGCAGAGTCACCAGACACGTCAGGATTGCCGCAGAGCAGCACGCTTAGCGCTTCGACGTCGTGTCTCTTAGTGTAACTATCGGCTCACATCTCTGTCTCCCCTTACTCCTCCTGGGTTCCCTGTCCCTGGCAGTGCTTGCAAGTGTTTGCTACGTGGAGGGTGCTCGATGCAGATGGAGTCACCACACTGGCAGGTTTCCATCGCCACAGAAGTAGCTGGTGGGCATGCTGGGGCCTCGGAGCCCCACGCACAGCCTTGACTTCCATTAGCCGCGGGCGAGCAGCCGGAAAATAACAATGCCCACACCTCCTGTGGAAACGACCATCTTCCTAGCACTCACCACAATGTCAAATTTTCTTGTCCATTTATTTTCTAACTCATTCTGTTGACTCCTACCTAGTATTGGAAGTTAAGGTCCAAGAGAGAAGAAATTGCCTGTCCCGTTCACCGTGGTCTCCCCAGCACTTAACCCTGAACCTGGCTCACAGTCCGTGCTCCATAAACTGTCACTGAATGAATGAATAGATGAAAGAATGAATGGGCAGTTATAGCCACTGCTTGTGAACCCTTCACAGCTTAGAAAACACATCCTGTGTGCCAGTCAGCGATTGCGGCATCACAAACCATCCCCAAACTCACTGGTTTGAAACGACAATGTGTTATCACTCCACACAGTTCTGTGAGCACTACTATGTGTCCGTGGTCCTCGTTTGGGGTCTCTCGTGTGATCAGATGCCAGCTGGACTGAGCTGGACATTGCAGGAAGTCACGCACATCTGCTCTGAAGAATTACAGAGCAGTTAGAGGGCCTAGCCCACAGCCACTTTTTTCTTTTCCCGAGAATGCAGGCACTCTCCGGGTGTTACTATTTTCTCTCCCAGGCATTGTAGGCTTTGGTTCCCTAGGAGCTTTCTCCCCTACAGGTAGTTCACATCACAGAGCCAGGACAAAGGGGGAGAGGGAGGCCCAGGTATCATACCACCTGAAGACCCCAGGCAACTCTCTACATTATTTTTACCTGAGGTCTGGAACCCACCCAGTTGTATGCAGATTTGTGAGAATACTTTCCATATTCACAACTTGCGAAGTACCATTACATAGTCCAAGTTGGAAAATAATCCACCATTTCTAACTGGGTTAAGCCTCTGCCGTCTGGCTTTGGTTAAAACGAGTTCCCTTTAGCAATGCTTTTCTACTGTCAAGAATTCCCAGGAAACGGATGTCCTTTATCCGAGGAAAAGTGATCATAGGATTTCAGCCTGAGGCTCCACCTTCCAAAAGAAGAGCAGAGCAGGACTTACGGAGGGGAAGAGGGAAACAGGAGGAGGTGGGAGTGAGCTGGCATCCTTCAGCTGGATTCCATGGAGGTTGACAGCCATCTCCCAGGTTTAACTCTTCAGACATATATGCAAGGGCATGAAACACACAGGCTTTCAGGTCTCAGGAAATGGAGAGTGAGCTGGTTTGCACCCGCCTGGAGGAGAAAATCCTCTAGTCAATAGGCAGATAGATGGGGCCCACTACAAGAAAAGAAATGGGGGAAAGCTAGGTCAAATTAGACGGTGAAAATAACAATCAAGTGTCACCAAGTCGTAGGAGTTTAAAACCCAAATCTGCTTCTGGAAACCCAAAGCTGTGTGGCCTGCGGTGAGGTCCTCTCCCTCCCGTTCCCCTTTCCTTTGTCTAATCTGGGCCATGAGTCCCTAGTTGGCAGAGAGAGTTGCTGGGAGAATCCAGGGGGTCCAGCACAGGGAGCACCTAGCATGTACTTGGCACATGGCAGGCCCTTCCCACATGGTGGCTGTCATCGCGGAGCCTGGCTGCAGATCATCACAGCTCAATAAAAGAATTGGAAGGGGTAAAGCTGTAAAATAAGTTTAAATGAGTCAAAAGAAACCAACTCATCAATGTAATAGTTTAGGCCTTAGAAGAAAAAAGAATTAAAGCCAAATTCGAGTTCTGTTTTTCTTGTTTGTTTTTCAGTTAAACATGAAGGAATGGGCCGCATATAGACCCAGCGGGTGGTCCTCAGGGTGAGGCCACTTCCAGGACCTGCAGACTCCCAGGGCCTCTCAGTCCAGGGAGACACAGGGATCAGAGTGGACAGTAGGAGCGTTGGCTGCCCCCCTCCCTCCCCTGAGGATTAGGTATGAGGAGGGGACAGGACCTGCTGCACCGGCCCAGGGGGCCACTGGCCCACTCCTGTCCACAGTCCGTGGGGGACGGCATAGCCTTGAGATCCTGGGTTGAGCCTAAGCCCCTTCCAGCCAGTTTCAGCCCCAGGGCAGGGCAGAAAGTTCCCAGGTGAGCAGAGACATGAACATGGAGGTGGAGGACAGACCCCACCTTCCTCGGTACAGAAGTGATAAGCCTTCCTGAGTGACCCACATGTTCCAACTGGGTCAGTATAGGAGTGGGTGGTAATGGGCTCCCTTAACAAACCACAGATGCCCCTCCAGGCAGGGCTCCCTTACTCCGATTTCCCAGGATTTGGGAGCACGTCTGTGTCCCCTTGCCCATTCTAGGCCCTTGGCTCAGGCCATCAGCAGCCTTCTTTCCCCCCGAGGAATTCAGCTCTTTGGTCTGTCTGTTCCCACCTCCCCAATTTTAGCAGATAGCTGTGACTTACTGGAAGGAAGGTAGGCAAGGCGTTGGAAGGAATCTGGCCATGACCTTGACAACCACAGCAAGTTCTGTACCCTCTGCAGGCCTCAGTTCCCCCCATTTGCCAAATGAAAGAGATGGACCTCAGCTTTGTCCCCTCCAATTCTGCGAGGCAGCAGATGGACTCCTCAACCCCCACCCCCTCTTCCTTCACTGAGAGCCAAGAATGAGAGGGCTGCACTATTGCTGGGGCAGACAGCCCCCGGTGGGGTGCAAGTGGGATAACCCACCGTCCTGGCCTGTCTGGGACAGAGAGGTTTGCCAGGATATGGGACTTTTTGTGCTAAACTGGCCAGTTCCAGGCCTGCTGGGAATGTTGGTCACCCTAACACAGAGGCAAGATGATTTTCCCACCTCCTGCACCTCCAGAGGGGGAAAAACTGTTTCCTGGCCAGCTTTCAGGCTAATCCATCACCACCAACCAACCCCTTTAGGGGAAAGATGACAAGAAGTAAAAGGCTTTGCCTGTGGTCAAATTAATAGCAGTAACATCTTCACCATTAAAAGGAAGCATATGGGTGTAGTTAGATGCAAGGTGGAAAAAAAAATCTGTGTGCACATATAAATCCCGCACCACGGGGCTATTGACACACAGAGACCTGCTAGAGATGGGCGAGGTGAGGTGGAGATGTACGCAAACAGCCGCAGTTAAGGACCTGAGGTCCCTGGTGGGAGCAGTATTGGGTCAGCAGACGTTGGCCTTCTGAGCCGTAGAACTGGTCCGGGAAGGGAGCAGACAGTTCCCCAGGCCCCAGACGAGGACCCGGCAATGCAGCAGAATCAGTACAGAGAGGTATTCACATCCACGGGACCTGCCTGGCCAGTGCAGAAGCCACTGCCCGCCTTTGACCTTTGGCACCGCACTTGATATGTGACTGGTGCATCTGAGATGTGCTGTGCAGGTCAAATACACATACATGGGATTTTGGAGGCAAATGTTAACAAAATGTGAAATACCTCCTTAATAGTTTTACATGGATTATATGTTGGAGCAATCCTATTTTGGCTATCACAGATTAAAGTATATTATTAAAATTAGTTTCACCGGTTTATTTTTTTCCTTTCTAAATGTGCCTATAGGAAATTGTAAATTTATGTATATGGCTGTATTCATTTGCTAGGGCTGCCATCGCAGTACCCCAGACTGGAGGCTTAAACAACAGAAGTTTGTTCTCTCACTGTTCTGGAGGCTGAAGTCCAAGATGAAGGGGCAGCGGGGCTGGTTCCTTCTGAGGCTGAGAGGGGGCATCTGCTCCAGGCCTGGCACCAACCTTGGCCTTGCAGAAAGTAAGGTGACTGGCACACAGCCCGCACCGCCAAGAAGCCCCCAGGGTGGAGTGAGGAGGCCGGCACGTACACACACTGACCCTCACACCAAGAAAGCGAACACTTCCGACCCATCGTGTGCTGGGCACTGTGCTAAGTGCATTCCACACCTTAGTTGATTTCATTTTCTCAACAACCCTGAGATGGGTGCCATTGTCATCCCATCTGACAGAGGAACATGCTGTGGCCCAGAGAGGGGAGGTGTCCTGACGCGGGTTATAGGAGTAGGAGACGGCCGCGTGAGGACCAAACCCGGTTCTGGTTCCGAGTCTGGGCTCTTCCTCCTCAAGCTGAAGGGCTCCAGTGGGGGAACCTCAGGCCCCCCACTCAGGCCTTCAGTTTCTATGAAGTGGAATATATGGGCCCCGAGCTTCCCCTCATTTCCTGCTGCGGGAGTAAGCACTGGAGAATAGATTACCTGAAACTTTTGTATTGGGGGGCGCCTTTCTATATCCAGAAAGGGGGTGGAGTGAAGGGAAAGAAGCCAGTCTTTGGGGAGGGCTTGCTCTGTGCTGAAATGTTCAGGCAAGGGCTTTTATACTTGACCATGAAATATTTCAATTGAATCATCATGACAGCCCTCCAAAAGGATTTTATTTTCCCCATTTTGTAGGTGAGGAAGCTGAGGGTCCTGGAAACCAAATGACATGCCCAAGGTCACACAGGAGTAGGTGAAATCGAAGGCCCGATGCTTAAAATGCGTTTCCTTATTTCTGAACCTAGTAACACATTTTGGGCAGCACCTGGGGTTTCTCAGCAACTGTGTCTCTGCTTCTCATTTTCAGTCTGGTTTTCAAAGGTGGAAGCAGTTACGTACCCAGGTACAGTGGGTCAAGGGCAGTGATTACAAGAGTTAGATTCTGTTTGGGTTTGTTGAGGAATATTTTTCTTAGTCCTTTTTAATCATCTCCATTTTTTTTCCTCTACTTCTTGGGCCCTCAGACTCACCAGACTGACTTCAGCTCCTAGATCTGTAGAGACCACCTGATTAATGCCCTTATTTTACTGAATGCCTCTCCAGAAGGCCAGAGAGGTGAGGTGACTGGCCTAAGGTCACTCAACAACTTGGGGAGAGCTGGGATCAAAATCTTTGATGCTGGACCCCTAAGCAGGGCTCCATCCTCTATGGATTTATGCTCTTTCCAAATTCTTTTTCTTTTTCTCAGGTTGGCCTCTGTGTGACATAGTCCCAGGTGAAGTCATGGCTTGGGCTCCTTAGCCATCATTCATCGGGAATCATCTCTCCCCTGTTCTACAATAATCAGTGTGTTCCAATGGGGCTGACCCAGGAGAGCACAGGTGACCAATCAGAACGATCAATTGTGATCGGCTCAGTGTTGGGCCAATCAGAGTTTTCCCTGGAACTTTCAACTTCAGTGGAACTTCAAGGCAAGATTTTCATTTCCTCCAGCTTTGGAACCATCAGGATAATACAGGCCTGGAGCTAACACAGGCCATCTTTCAGCCACATGGAGAGAGCCAATTGGAGAATGAAGACACACAGAGTGGAGAGTTGGGGGGAGGGGAAGGAGTTCCACTAGAGTCATTTGAACCTCTGGGTCCATCCACACCAGAAGAGAACACCCCTTGGACTTTTCAAAAACATAAGCCAATACATCTCCTTCTGTGAGTCAAGCCACTTTGACCTGGGTTTTGATCATTTAGAGATGAAAGAATCTCAATTCATACCCAGTACTTAGATAAAACCTGTTCTGAAGGCTGACATGTACAAAGGGTGATTCTGGGTCCCCTTAAAACATCAGGGGCCTCCCCCTGCAACATTGATAACAGGAGGTTTGGGAAAGTGAATGCAAACTTTGGTTTAATTTTTGCTCTTCAGTGGCCGCTTGGAGGTCCAGGCTCTGTTCTCTCAGGAGCTCCTGCTGCAGACACGCCCATACTATGGATGAGTCAGATACGCAATTCTCCTACAAGCACCCACACCGGGGCTGATTTGGAATCCTAAGTCTAGGGCAGCGTGACAAAGGCTAATGGGCGTTAGTCTCTAGATTCGTAAAGACTATTTATGCACAGGCCAGGAGACCCCTGTACCTTTGAACATCACTCATTTCACCCATGGAAAATCATCTCTAACATACATCATGCTAATTAACAAAGTTTCTGGTTTTAATTGGAGATAATGACAGCCAAAACACTTCTAACAACCTTTATTTTTTGGAATAATATTAGATTTACAAAACTATTAATATCTAACATTAATATGAGCTGTATCCCTCACTCAGTTTCCCCTGATGGCTCACATCACCAGAGTTCATTTGTCAAAACTAAGAAAATAACATGGTATATTATTGTTAACTGAACTCCAGACTTAATTCAGATTTTCCTAGATGTTCCTCTAACATTCTTTTTCTCTTCCAAGAGCCTATCCAGGAAACCACATCACATTTAGTCATCATGTCTCCTTAAGTTCGTCTGGTCTGTGACAATTTTGTAGACTTCTCCTTCAATTTGGGTTTGTCTGATGGTTTTCTCACGGTTAGCTGGGGTGATCAGCTTTGGGAAAGGTTACCCCAGAGGTGGAGTTTCCTTCTCACCACATAGTGCCAATGGCTCGTGCTATGAACTTATCACTGATAAAATTGACCTTCCTCTCTTGGTTAAGGTCTTGTTTGCCAGGCTTCTCCACTATAAAGTTGCTTTTCTTTCCCCTTTCCGTACTCTACTTTGAAAGCCAGGCAGTCAGAGGAGCCTACACTCATGGGAGAGAGGGGTTAAGCTCCATCTCCTGGAGGAAAGGGCTTAATCTCCCCTCCCTGAGTGTGGACTGGATTTATTGCCCTTCCCATCATCAGTGAATTCTTCTGTAAGCAAGATTTATCTCCTCTTCCCCTATTTATTCAATCATTTACTTATATCAGTAAGGACTCATGGATATGTTGGCTGTAATCCAACAGTATATTCTGAGTTTTGTTGCTCAAATTATCGCAGCTTTGGCCATTGGAAGTCCTTTGGGGTTGGCTCCGGAGGTGACATTATGATGAGTTAGTTCAAATGCTACATAACCCGCTTTGCAGTGGGTATTCCTGAGTAAGGTCTATTTCTGACATTAACTAAGGGTCCACTAGAGTGTAGATTAAGACTAATTAACCCAATAAAATAGTAATAAACTATATAGACTTTGCATTTTATTCATTTAACTTTTCCATTCATGTCCATATAATGTGCCACTGAGTGGATAGAACACAGCTTACATAACTCTTGTGTTTTGCTATTATATACAACACTGAAATGGACATTTTTGTACGTTTTTACATTTATATTTATTGCCTCCTGAAAATGATGAAAGCTCAATTCATGTGATTGAATCACTTTCTAAAGGGGTTTGTACTGCCACCAACAGTTTGCATAAGTCATTAAAACTGTTACTATTATAAAACAGATAAAGCAAAAAAGGCAACAAAAGAAACAATAGAAAGCACACTCACCGACAAGCACACTTGTACTGGACTGGCTATACTGACATTTTTAAGAGTCAATCACAGGCACCAAAGCAAGGAGGTTGATCAGATGATCCTTCTAAAGCCCTTCTAACCCTGATCTTCTGTGATTCTACCTATGGTATATATAAACACTAACATTTAATTATTGAATTATTGAAGCAATCAAAGATAAAGCAGATATCAGGATATAAGCACCCAAAAATTTATTAACAAAAAATCCAAAATTAAAAAACAAAATTTGTACAAAGAATGCAATGGAGGCAAATGCAATGCAGAGGAAAAATTTTATCCTTGGTCCAGCTCCCAGTTCATACTCTGACTCTGTCTTTCCGAGAGTTTCCGCCTCTCGGAACCTCACTTTCTTCCCATGTAAAATTGCTACGTATGATGCATCCTACCTTACAGGTGCTGTGCGAGTTAGAGAGATGGGAGAGAAAGCCCCTGGCCGTTGCCTCCCACACCACAGATGCCCAGTAAATCGCAGCCATAATAATAATATTCATTCGGCCAGTGACCTGGGACAATCCTCTTTACTCCTCTGGATTTCTATCAAATGGGGACAATAAGGTGTCCTCAGAGAGTTAGAGAGAGGGTTAAATGGGGAAACATAGATGGAACCCTCAGCTTGATGATGGACTTCGGCAAGGGTTCCTTCAATGGTTGTGGAATTGGCCTGGAAAGATATGTAATGTACTGTGACTGTTAATCTCTTCATTAAAAAGAAAACCTCACAAGATACGCCAAAACTACCAACAAGAAGTCAAATCAGACTGGTTCTTCGGAGCCAAAAACAACAGTTGAAAATTTCAATTCAGCAGCACGCGGCCAAACTCTGGCAGGGTGGACACGGCCACAGACCCTAAGCTATGGCAGTGCCCAGCCCTTGGAATTGGCCTGGGTGCCCCCTCTGAGATCCGGGACAGCAATGCCAACGCCCTCCTCCCACCTCTGCTTCCTCTGCTCTCCGCCCATATCTTGGGCATGCTGGAACCTCTGTGTGGTTTGTACAGCACAGTGCTGAGAACACAGGCTGAAGGGTTTTAGACAGACCTGGGTGTTATTCCAGGATCTGCCACTGCTGTGTGGCCTTGGGCAAGAATTAACCGCTCTGTCCCTTTGTTTTCTTATCTATACAATGAGAAAAAACGCTCCCTACCCAACATTTGATATGAGGATTAAATGAGCAAATGTGTAGAAAGCCCTCAGCCCAGTGCCTGGCACAGAGGAAGCAATCTATTTACACAAGGATGCTTGAGGGCAGGGCTGGTGATAGGCAAAGTCTTGCATAGTAGGTGCTCCCTAAATGGTTTTTTGAATGAATACATGCATGCATGAGCCCTGCATGTCTGAATGAATGAGTCATGTAAAGTCTCTGTGCTCCTTGGGGGCCTCTGCCCTTTGATTTTCAGAAGACTGCCACCTTTCCCTCTGGGCCGCCTGCCCCTCTAGGGGGCCTCCTTCTTGATGACCTCACTCCTTAGCTCTTCCTGAGCTCCCCTGTGCTCCTTGCTCCCCGTTGGCTGTGGCCGTGTGGCTGCGGGAGGTGGTGGTGGTGGTGGTGGTGGTTGGTGGCTGGAAGCTGAGCAGTGAGCCCATTGTCCCTTCGTCACCCCCAAACCCTGGCAGGCTGCACAGTCAGAGGGCCACATGGGGATTCCTCCCCAGCCCACCCCGCAGCCCCTCCTCCCGGTGCAGATTTCAGAGTTGAAATGAAAGGTGAGAGGTGGGTTTGGCGAGCACCGGATAACCCTGGGAGTAACTGCAAAGTATTATAAACAGTGTCACGTCAACTCGAGATTTAGCTTCAGATCCTGACTTGAGCGCGAGGAAATGGGGCTGTGACAGGGAGATGCTTCCTCCCAGACGAATGTCCAAAGGTGTCTCGAGAAGGGCAGTGATGACAGGCAGAAGGCTTAGCAGGCTAGGAAGTCGCTGCTTATGTGCTGCAGGTTTCTCTAAGTGCTGTTGAGAGGGCGCCTGTGGGGAGGGGGAGGGGGGCGAGGGGCGATGTGTCCTCATTACAGCACAAG
This sequence comes from Rhinolophus sinicus, assembly GCF_036562045.2. Lineage (NCBI taxonomy): Eukaryota > Metazoa > Chordata > Mammalia > Chiroptera > Rhinolophidae > Rhinolophus > Rhinolophus sinicus. The sequence continues at coordinate 8,636,174 of NC_133753.1, read as the reverse complement.
TTGGGGCCAACAGTCACCACCCCACCAAGGTGGTGCGCAGACATCCTCCAGGAGCTCCCGGAGGATCTCAGCATCCCTCCCAGAAAGACCCCTGCCAGGTTTAAATATTCCTAAAGCCGGAAAGCATCCTCCCTGCCCCCACACCTTATCAGACCCTCCTGGAACCTCCAAGCTCTGGTGACTTCAGAAACCTTTGAGAAAGGTTCATGGCACATATTTGAACCTTTCTGGAAACATTTAGCCGGCAGTCATGGTTCTAAGATGAGTGAGACCTATTTCCCTAGGCAGACGTGCCAGATGAAGATGGAAAGGGAAGAAACGCTGGTGACTTCCCTGCTGGAGCACACGCTCCCAGCCAGGGCTGCCCTCGGTTCAGATCCAGCCTGGTTCAGAGCAAACATGACATAGCAAGCAACTCAGTGTGTGGACCCAGACAGACAGCGAGACTGTCACCACTCACCACGGGGTGGCAAGTTCCCTTAGGCTCTCTGAACCCCAACTTCCTTGTGTACAAAATGACAGTCATTTAGGGAATGAATTGTCCAGCACATAAGACCCACTTTTTCCCCCTAGAAAGAATGCACCCACAAATAGTCCAAGCCCTGTGGCCACCAAACAATGAATTGGCTGAACTGCAACAGCAGATCACGACTTTTCTCGGTCTCTGACATATTCAGTTTTCTGCATGAACAAAATGCTATGTTTTCTGATCATTTTTAATGTAAATGCTATTTAACTCATTTCAATTACTTACCCCACCCCCCAGAAAAGTAAATTAGAACGTACTTTGTCCACCATATCTCATCCACAAGGAAGATGACAGGTCGTGGCAGGGGTTTGATGAGAAGCCACTGAGGACAGTACATTACATATTTGTGTATTTCACAGGTTGATTGAGCACACACTCCATGCCAGGCTGTAGGGTCCAGGCACTTAGATACCATCCCTGCCATCTGAATGCCATGGACTGAGAGGAAGGCAGGGGCTCTAAGAGGTGACAGGTGTATCCTGGGCTCAAAATTCTTTGACAGGGAGGGGGACCCAGCCTATGGGAATACGTGTATACATCCGTCAGGGGTCCTCCAGGGAGGACTCCAGGGTAAATGACATTTGATCTGGGCCGTGAGGACAAGTGGATTTAAGGGAGCGGCCATTCCACGCAGAACAAACAGCAAATGCAAAATTAGAGGCCCATTGAAGAGTCTGGCATTTCATGCTGAGAAATATTTCTATTTCTAATTACAACTATTAGTAATACTTCCAATAATAATAATAATACAAATGAGAATAGTACTAGCACACATTAATAGCTTGCCTCTGTGCATCTGGTACTGTGCTAACCCCTCTATCGACATGACCTTATTCCATCCTCACCGTAACCCGTGGGGGACAGTCTCCTGTTGCCCCCATGTTTTGGATGAGGAGACTGAGGGAGGGTTTGCAACTAGCCCAAGATTAGAGAGCTAGTAAGTCCCAAGCAATCTGAGTTCAGCGCCTACAATGTCCTTTTGTTGTCATTGTGCTGTTTGGGGACAACAGAATGGTCTTGTCAATTCGCTGTCATTTATCCAACCCCGTAACCCTTGAAGGTAGGTGTGTCAATCTTCCGTTTTGCAGGCGAGGGGTACATGGCTCAAGGGCACATAGCTTCTGGGGCCTGGGAATTAGGGAGGAACAGGAGCTGCTGCATGGTTGTTGGTTGTACTACGCAAGGGCTGCCTCTAAACGTGAAAATTCTTAGACCGTCTGAGATGAGCAGGCCAACATCCTCCTTGAAACACTTTTATCATTATTATTATTATTTCTAGCGTAGAGGAAATTAATCCAAGTAGAAGGCTAGTCCCAGTGCCCTTTCTCCCTCAGGAGAGTGAGGCTGGGGCTGCCATCGCGGCTGCCCTGTCAGCCCGGGCCTCCACAGGACTCCCCAGACCACACCTGCCCCTGGTCATCCCATGGCCCCTCCCTGAACCCCACCACTCAGTTGGCCATCTTCAAGGCCCTGCTGATAAACCACCTTCTCCGGGACGCCTCCCCCGGCCAGCTGAACTTGACCCGGCCTTCTGTGGTTACCCATTGCAGCTCCCACTTGGTCCTTGGGTGAAATAAGGGGGTCCCTGAGAGGGGCGACCCAGATTCATGCCCTGAGCCCAGCTCACCAGCCATTCCCCCGGCCGGTCACTGGACCTCTGGAGCTTCAGTTCCTCCTTTAATAAAGGGGTGAGGGACACTGCAGGACCACCCCCCAGGGCTATGTGAAGATTAAATGAGGTAAGTGCCAAGCGCAGTGCTTGGCACAGAGCAGGAGCCCCACAGCCGTTAGCTGCTACGATAATGTCTCCCGGCAGTAAGGGATCACTGCAGATTATGGCCAAGTCCCAGGGACCACAGGGATCTAAAGCCTCTGAGGCAAGACACTCTCCTTGCTCCTGTGAATCTCCTGTGACACATGGCATCGTGGAAACAAAGCAACCAGAAGAAGAACCAGACTCTGGAGTCAGGCCAGGTTCTAACACCAGCTCTTCTATAACCTTGCTGTGTAAATTTGGGTCCATTACTGAACTTCACTGAGCCTCGGTTTCTTCAGCTGGAAAATTAGGATATTTATACCAACTTGGTGGTTGTTACGAGGAAGAGAAAAGAGCCCCTCATTCCTTCACGGATGTGCACCGTCTTTGAGCTCCTGATGTGTGCCGCACACCGGTGCTCGAGGCTGGGGGTACGATGGGAACAAGAGCAAAGCCCGGCCTGGAAGGAATCCCGGCCTGTCCGTCATGCTACACGATTTCTGCACGAAGAGAAGAGCTCGGAATCCCTCACATTGTATTTTCCAGCTTCATTGGCAGGACCAGTCAGGATCTGAAGCCACAGTACTCTGGGCTCGTGGGAGACAGAGGTTTCGTTCCGTGGCCAACAGGAAGGGGGCAGCTGAGATTTTCCCATCCTCTTAATGGAGCTGTTGTGTCTCCTGAGGCTATAGATACCCCTTGGTGTTTGGGGTCCAAAACAAGGAGTAGAAGTAGAAAGGTATATTTTCCAACCATCTGGGTTTGGCAAGAAACTAACACACATTTTGCCCATCGATTCCCTCTCCATCTTGGAACCAGTGGGTGCCCCTGGAGAGCTCTTAGTCATATGTTTCCCTTTTGTCCACACCTAATTCATCACAACGTTGCACAGAAGCAACAGTGGCCTGGGCAGCTTCTGCCCTCCACAGGCCATCGGCGTCCCCAAGTGTCCCTGGGCTCATGCAGAGACATGAGAATGCTCCTCTTCCTCACTCGGCCTGCTTTTGTCACAAGAGCCCCATGAAGCACCACTTGTGCCCACTGCCCCCTAAAGTTTCTCCTGACTCCCCTCTCCTTGAGGCTCAGACAGCTAGAGGAATCTCAGGGCTGGAAAAAGTGGAAATCCTCACGCCGGTCCTCCAGGGACCAGGTTTCTCCACACACGTTCCCACAAGTGCCCGCACCCCCCACCCACACCTGGAGACCCACAGGTGTCATCAACTGTCTGTCTTTTCCCAACAGAACGTGAGCTCTATGAGGACAGAGAATTCTGTCCATCGTGTTCACCGTGGTATCATGCCCTGTGCCTACAGCAGAATCCAACACATAGTAGGTGCTTCCTAATTATTGTTACAGGAGCAAATGAATGAAGAGTAAACTTTCTTAAAGCATTGCCTCATCTCTATTGAGCACCTATTATGTGTCAGGCACCGTGCTAGATGCCTCACGCAGACTCCTTTCTTTCTACAACCACGCTGTGACCTGGGGTAACTGTGTCCATATTATGAGGAGAAAATAGGCTCAGAGAGGGTAAGTAACTCGCCCAGTGAATGACACACAGCCGGTAAGGGTGAGAGCAAGGGTTTGCATGTAGAGCTGACAAATCTCGCAGGCACACAGCTTCCTGGGCTGCGTGCCTGTCTTCTTGAGACCAGTAAACAGGATGAGCTCCAAACACCAGTCAAGCCACCTTGCTGACTCCCATCACCCCTGGAAGGGGGCCTCACTGGAGCAAGAGGACAGCAAGGCGACACCATGGTGAGAAGTAAACGCCATGGCTCAGAGGCTTGGCGCGCTAAAGGCTTACTTATTGCTCACACCACAGCCTGGTGTGGCTTGAGCAGCATCCCAGCTGCTTTCCTCAGGGAGAGGACTCAACATATGGCTTCTGAGGTTGCAGTAGACGTTGACAAAAGGGCTGAAGGGCTGTGTAAGACGCTTCTAAGAGCCTAGAGATAGCAGATTACTTGCATCTGGTACCATCCTTTGCCTTCACTGACCTAACCTAACCGCAAGGGAGGCTGGGAATGGAGTCTTCCTGTGCTCGGAGCAAAACCAGCCTTGAGCACTGAGCCCTGGGTGCCCACACACAGTCCTCAGGAGCCCTGCCTCTCCCTAGGCCTTACAGCCTCCCTCAGCTGACCCTGCTAGGCCCTCAGAGCCCCAGGGACAAGCCGAGCCCCAGAACCCCGGGCATACGCACAAGCCTTTCCTCTGAGCCCCAAGGCTGAGGCCAGGACTCCACCAGGCCGGGGAACACTTAAGACCGTTGCCAGCGGCGGAATGAGTGGTGGCCTGGGGCCTCCAAGGAGCCTCCTCCCAGCCCAGAGAAGCTTCAGGGAGCCCCTCCTCCCATGTGGCCCTGAGCCCTGGCCCCATTCCTGCCCCTGCCCAGTCAGGGACCACATCATGAAGTCCCAGAGCTCCAAGGTCAGCTCCTCCACACAGAGGTCTCCCCTGCCCCCCATGGGGCTTGGCTCAGGGCAGCCACAGAGGCCCCCATGAGGCTGCACAACCTCTTTTCTGGCTCCAGAAGCAGGATGTCCAGCCCAAGCTCTCAGAGACAGGGGTCCATCCATCACTCAGCACAAGCCCGGGTCTGAGCCCACCGAGGCCTGGCCTTCAGGATTAGCCTTCAGGAGCCAGCACGGCCTGGAAGGGCTCTGGGGAGCTCTGACGCCACCAGGGGGAGGGGCGTGGAGGCTCAGAGCTTCCTTGGGGGTAATGGCCCAAGGGGCCTGGAGTCTCATGGACATGTGGGAAGTAGGAAGACCTGAGAGGCCCCTTTGTGTCTTCCCCACCTGCCACCCCATGAAGCTGTGACGTTGCAGTTGCTGCCTCATCTTGAGAGGAGAGTCCCATCAGTATGAGGTGACTGTGACCTCCCTGTGACCAGTCCAAGACAGCCTGTCCCCTGAAGGAGAGCAGTGCATCCCTGGAGATGGATCCCATGAAAGAAAATAGCCCTAGACTATGGATGGGATCTCAGCAACTCTGCAGGCATCTCCCCTCCCTAGTTCTCTGGGTACCACTGCTTACCTGCCCTGGCCCAGGGCCCAGGAAGATGACACCTTCTAAAGCAGCTTTTCCCAAAGTGGGTACCCCAAAGTGGTTCCCTAGTCAAGTAACTTTGGAAACTGCTGTCTCCCATTAGGAGCCGCCCTCTGCCTCAGTCCACCTTGGGGAGCCCTGATGCATCTTAGCCTATAAAGGCTCTGAGAAGTCCTGCAAGAAACACCTGTTTTTCTTAGCTTGGCACCTCACAAACTTTGACCACAGAATCCTTTTTGTACTTATACCTAGTAGTGATTATATGGAAAACACTTTGGAAATCTGTCTTAGACTATGCTAGACTCAGCTTCAGCGATGAATTGCACCAGAGCCCTGTTCTGGGTTGCAACTATCCCTGGGTGGGGGGGTGGGTGCTGGGGGTGGGGGAGCAGGCAAATACAAGACGTGTGACCAGTGCTTGGTCAACCAATGTCACTCACAAGAAATGACGCCCCTACCGGCTTTATTGTTACTGTAGCCTTATCTTTACCTGATATATTCTGCATTTGTTTACAGACTTATTCTCTCTTCCCCTCGCCCTCTTGAGTGAAACCTGCATAGGGGAAAATATGTTGTCTGTTATGTTTACTGCTTTATCCACACATCTCCTTTCATGTCTAGGACAGAATTTGGCACATACTGGGTGCTTAAAATTTTCAGTGGAGTGACTCCGATAATCGCACAAATGGGGAAAATGAGGCACAAGGAGAGTACCTAATTAGCCCATTGGCACATGGCCAGTACGTGAGGCAGTGGAGGTTTGAAGCCAGGAGTCCAACTCAGAGTCTGCACACTGACCACTCTGCCGTCTGCCCTCACTCTCACCAGCTACACCGAGTGAGTGAAAGAAGACACAAAGTCATGGGTTTTCTTAAAGGTGGTAACCTGAGCCCAGCTCCCCAACCTGCCCCTCCCGTGGTTTCCACTTCACCTCCTACCAGTCCCTCTCCATACCTGCCTCAGACCCTGCCCCTAGGCCAGCACCTGGCAGGGGATCTGGGCACCTAGAGCCACCCAGCGACGCTGTGGAGGCCCCAGCAATTGAGCCTGGGGTGACACTCAGGGCAGCTGATGCTGGGTTCCTATGAGGAAGAGAATTCTACTGAGAGTCTAAGAAACTCAACTTGACAGCTTCCAACCCTCCCCCCACCCCCTAGTCGGATGCCAAATGAAGTTGCCAGATAGAATGACTTGAAACTGGCAACTCCCCTCCTCCCAGCAGTCTCATAAAACCGAGGATGGAGGAGGAAAAGGGCTAAGTTCAGAGCTGGAAGTGCTGGCTCTGCCCCACTGCTGCGTGATCTTGACCAGCTGGCCCTTCTCTGGACCTTGGCTTCCTCCACAGAGAACGTTGAGGAGGGGCTAACATTGCTGGCCTCGCAGCATTGACAGAAAGATCAAGGACCATCAGTTTGGAAGTTCCACAGAAATGTAATGCTTGCCAGTGCAGAGGTATGGCACGATGCTGGGGTTCCCAGAGCCAGGGGTGCCCTGATAAAGGGGATCACGGGAGGCTTCCTCAAGGCTATGTTGATCTTTGACATGAGTCTCCAAGGATGGGTTGAAATTTTTGGTTGCAGATGAGGCTAGAAGGAAAGTTAAGGCCAATGGTACAGGCCTTGAGAGCCAGGAGTTTCTCCTGTATACAGTGAAGATTTTAAGCAAAGTACTCTTGGGCCAGCTTTTGTCTCAGTATTAGGATTAAGTTTGTCTCTGATTTATAGAAGTCTCAAAATAACAGTGGCTTAAACACATAAAAATTTGTTCTCTTCCAGAAAAGAAGTCCAGAAGCAGGCGTCCGGGACTGGAACAGCAGGTCTGTGTGGGTCCCCAGACACTAGGTGCTTCCTGCTCTACTCACCTCTGTATGCTGTTCTCACCTTGAACACCACCTCATGGTCCAACACGGCTGGTGAAGCTCCAGCCTTCACACCTGCCTTCCTGGCAGCAGGGAAAATGAATGGGAGTAGGATTAAAGAGGCACAGCTCTAGCAGAGTTAGCTCCTCTTAAAGAGCCTTCCCAGAAGTCTTTCACTTACATCTTATTGGCCAGAACTTAGTCTTGTAGCCACTTGAGCTGCAAAAACAGATTTGTAATGCAGTCTTAGTTCTGAATAGCAATTTACCCTGCTACATCTGAGAAAGCTATAACTAAAGGAGGTAGCAAGGGATATTGGATAGACATCTGGCCGTCCCTGCTATCGTGGCTTTTGGCTGCAAAAAACAGAATACCTGACACCGAGACTTTAATACTTCCTTGAGAAGAAGTCTGGAGGGACATGTCCCCAGGGTTGGTTGCTGGCTAAACAGTGACATCAAGACCCAGATTCTTTCTATCCTTTGTTCTGCTATACTCAGGATGTTAGATGTTAATTAAATGAGTTGTTATTAAATTAGTTTATTTGTAAAGCACTCATGGTATATTTAAATATGTTAACTATATCACCTCACAATCATAAAATGACTGCCACAGCTCCAGACATCACATCTGGCCCCTACAGCCTATGACATAGGAAAGGAGTAAAGAGGGCAAAAAAGTTTTCTCCTCATGCCAGTCTTGCCTGTTGTCGGGAAAATCTACCTCAGAAGTACACCTCCCCCATCAAACTGCCTCTTCTGTCTCAATGAGCAGGATTGGTCCGCACGCCACATCTAGACCAATCACTCTCACGGGGGGATGAGGTTGCCACAACTGACTTAGCTCCATTATGCTCCACCCCCAAGGATGGACTCATGCCACCCAAACAAAACCAGGGTTCCAATAGCAAGGCAGAGGGGACAGGCTGGCAGGTGGTGAGCCAACCTTGTCTGTCCCTCTTCAGAAGAGAGTGGAGGTTAAGAAAGCAAAGGAGGCTGCCGAGATGCTGGGGAGAGGTGCTGAGGGATGGAGGGCCAGCCGCGTGCCCAGAACAGCAAATATGGCCTCATGGTACAAGCCGGGCTCTGACCGGTCACCCTTATCTTGTCCTTCAAAACAAGATGGCCGCCTCCTCAGGCCCAGGGCCGCACTAGCTGTGAGGCTGGAATGGGCCCCAAGCGGCGGGCAGCCCCAGCGCTGACTGGAAATTGCATCAAACGCTCTCCTTTTCTGCCATCAAGAATGCATTGTGCTCATTTCACCGGCCCCGAGGGCCCGGAGGCTCCAAGCGGAGTGTGTCGGGAATTCTGTGTTTTCACCTTGGCCTCAGCTTCCCAATTTATCTTGCAGTTTCATTAAATCCCTCGCCACATACCACAGACATATTTCTCATCTAGCGGCCTGTTGCAGGGGATCCAGGACGCTGCAGATACAGAACGTTCCTAGCCTGGTTTTCTTTTTTAAAATCAAATTATTCACTGCTCCCTCCCTGTGTCGCCCACGGTTCACTTAGATTAATAACATTGGAGATTCTGCCTATTAGGTATTGAAAGCAGCTCGCAAGGGCCTTCCAGCCAATTCCAATTCCAGATACTGCGTGATGGAAACTATTTCTCCCCCTGCCTGTTGCCAGCAACAAGCTTTTCTCTAACAGCTTAATTAGGATTCAAGATTGTGTTCAGGAGCCCAGAGCCTCAGAAGGAGCCAGGCCCGCGTGTTTACAGACTTCTGTATTCAGTTCATTTCTGGTTTTGTATTTTGCAAGAGGAGAGAAAAGGAAATGACAGAGAGAGAGAGAGAGAGAGGGGAAGGGAGAAGTGAGTTTTTCATAACAGGAGGAAGCTTCAAATATGGTGACAATAGAGGTAAGTTGGCAGGCGGATGGGAAGATGGGCACACTAGAAATGCTGAGAGAGGTGGGTAGTGAAATCTAGAAGTGGTTCAGACCTGCTGCAGAGATCAGAGTAATGAAAGGGCTTCCTTCTAGCCCTCCACACCGTGGTGACAAGAGGTCATGAACCTGTCCTGTCTCTCCCTCCTGATGGCACCTGAATTTCAAAGTGGAAGGACATAGTTGAATTCTCTCTCTGTTCCTTCCCAGCTGTGTGGCCTTGGGAAAGTCACCTCACCTCTCTGAATGCTAGCTTCCTCTACCAGGAGAATAATAATACTGATTCATGGAATTGTGAGATTTGTATAATAAGTATGAGAAAAGCATCTGGCATTGCCACGACATGCAGGGGGCTCTTGGTAAATATGAGTAGGTATGAGTTGAATCCGAACCCCATGAACTTTTATGTCACCCTGGATACGACATTCAAACATTATAGCTGGACACTGGACAAGCCTCTAAGGAGCTGTGGGTACAATTTATAGTCCCTTGGCCTCAGTTTCCTCATCTATAAAATGGGTTAATAATAGTGCACATAAAGTCCTTAGCTTGGTGCCCGGTACGAGGTAGGTGGTCAGGCCAAGGAGCTGGCAGAAAGTGATCTGTCTAAGCCCATGAAAAATGTGCTGATGAAAAATGTGAAGCCCCAGAGGGGAGATGACACTCAGTGATTCACAACAAATCAATGAACGAACTGAGTTAAAACCACGTGCTATTTTACCACCGGTCAATAGAAATAAGCTCCCATTTAAGGCGCATATGAAGGGATCAATAGAAGCCAAAAAAAAGCATGAATGCTTGACAACATGCTTGTGAGGAAGAATTCAGGAATTCAAAATACAGTGGTACCTCGGTTTTCGACCATCTCCATTGATGAACATTTTGGTTTACGAACACCGTAAATTCTATGGAACTATGGTATCATTAGATAGTAAAATTCATGCAAAATTTGCAGTTTTAGAGGTTGATTTTAAAGGTCTGGAACGGATTAGTCCATTTTGCATTACTTTCTATGGGGAAACTGTGCCTTGGTTTTCGAACGTTTCAGAACTCAAACGGTCTTCCGGAACGGGTTATGTTCGAAAACTGAGGTACCACTGTAAACAACTTGAACATGGGAAGGGCGCATGCCAGAGGAGAAATCCTCCTGTGAATCTCAGTTTTTATCAGCTTCTTTCTTATCAAAATTGGAATCATGAATTAGATCAGTTTCCTAATTGCTCTTAGAAGACACTATTTTGCATCTGACCTTGTACTTCCATATCTGGGGTCCTTCAAGCCAGAGTTGCAAATTACTCATGAGGACGTTCATTACCGAGTTCATAATAGCAAGACATTGGAAGCATCTTACATGTTGGAGGGTTGGTTACGTGATGCACGGTAATCGAAAGGATGGGATACAAGGCAGCTGTTACAACTGACATTTGTAAGGAATTTTTAATGAAACAGGAAAAACATGCATAATGTGAAGAAAAAGTACTGTAACCACAGTGATTTCAGGTGTGTAAAAGCAGTATGTGTGCGTGTGTGTGTGTGTGTGTGTGTGTGTGTTCAGTCTTTAGAAAAAAGACTGGAGGGGAAATACAGCAAACTACATCAAACTAACACTGCTTATACCAAAACAGTAGAATTAGAGGTGATCTCCGGCTATCTACTTATTTATTTTCTGCATTTTACAAATGTTCTACGGTGAGTATATACTTTTACATCCAGAATATCCTATTCAAATGTTAAATAACATATAAAAGGAAAATGTAAAGTGCATCCCTCTAACCCCTAATATCATCTTTCCTCACTCTTAAATAAAGCCATTCTCATTAAGAAGATCTACGAGAGTAAATTCCAGTCTACCGTCACATCCAAGATAAGTGACATACATGCGAGGGCACAGATCTTTCTTTTGATACATTATTCATGTCAAAGGACAGCCTGGAGACAACACTTTAAAAAAGGAAAGAGAAAATGCACTTTCAAAAAGTGCAAGGGGGTCCACCTTCAGAAGGCCCAGCTCTCCAAGCACTACACGCAATAAAACGTAGAAGGAGGGAAATGGCGCAGTGCAGGTCAAAGGATACAAACTTTCAGTTAGAAGAAGAATAAGTTCTGAGGATCTAATGTACAGCATGGACTCCAGCTAATAATATGCTATTGTGGATGTGAGGGGCTGAGAGTAAATCTTAAGCATTCTTAGCACACCCACAAAAAGAATTAGCTACGTGAGTGACGCTGGTGTTCATTTTCTTGGCGTTGGTCGTCATTTCACAATGTAAGTGTACATCAAACCATCGGGCACCGTGCAGCATAAATATATGCAATTATATTTGTCAGAGAGTCCCAATTATTCCTCAATAAAGTTAAAAAAGAACTTACAAAGGGAAAAAACCTGCAAAATTATCAACATTTCTGTTTCAATTACCTATTGCTGTGTAACAAATCACCCCGAAACGTAGCACTCAAAGCAGTGTTGATTTATTATTTCTCATAATCGTGTGTGTCAGGAATTCAGGCAGGGCTAAGCATAGAATGGTAAAAGCAAAGACACAACAACAAAAACCATACAAGCACACACAGAGGAGACGAGAGTCTACAGCGTCCATGTGGTATATAAATGAATGGATACAAACCAAGCTAATTATGATTCCTTCTGGGATGGGGCACGGGGTTGGATGGGGGAGGGGATCAAAATGGACTTCAAACAAAATTAATTAAAAAAAATGGACGTCAGCTTTGTCCATAATGAATTCATGCATATAGTTATATCAGGTAATGTATCATGCATCGATGTATTACTTGTGCAATTACAACATTAAAAAAATAACTTCCATGAACATAAATTGGGGGTGTATAGCAATTTAATTTTGAGATCATTGATTTCAACATCTTTACTTTAGACTCGAAGACACCAAGACTCGGAGAAGGGAAGTGACTGGCCCAAGCGTACACGGGTGGGGAGTTTGTACTAAACCAATGGAGTTCCAGCCCAACATCTTTCTACCATGTCACACTGTCCCCCTCCAGCGGAGGCCACCCAGCTATCTTCTCAGCATTAGACAATGTTCACCGAGATAGAGAGCCAGTGCCTTCAATGTCCTTATTCCATCTCTGGTCCTCCTCTGTTTTCCTGGCCATCCTTAGGATGCCAGGAGAAGCGCGCTGGACCAGGAGGCACGAATAAGCCTGGGGTTGTTCTCTGCCCACAACCTCCCGTGTGACCTTGAGTGAGTGGGCGGCTTACTCCGTGGTCTTCCTGCTCCCTTCTAGCTCTCAGGTGCTACCCTCTGTGAACTTTGCCTGTGGCCAAGTCCATACATACCCTCTGCATGACCCTAGATCTTTGCCTCCTGTTCATAATTAAGAGAAGAAACCACCAAATGAGCATATGCCTAAATATACGCAACAATGAAGTCTTTTTTTTCTTTATGTGAACTATTTTGGCCTAATTCTCTTTTTTACAAAAAGAACGGCTAATATTTCATGGGGAGAGATAAGATCTTGCTTTAATACAGTTAGCTTCAATTGACCTTGAACTGAATCTACAAATTTCTTAGAGGTGACCTCTCCATCGATGCTTGATACACATTCACAAGTAAATGAACTGAGAAGATTCCTATTTAGATAACTGGTCCGATAGAGGATCCAAAATAAAGGCAGATGTCCAGGGCTCACCAGGGGAGGCACGGAATCGTGGAATCTTAGAATAACAGAGTTTTTGAGTGATCGAATTATAGAATCTTAGAGTTAAAGAATCCAGAGCTGGACTGGATCCCTAATGTGAATAAATGAAAGAGCTAAACTGTGAACTCTTCAGGGAAGGGGCTATGTATTGGTCATCCCTGGCACTGAGCCTGGCACACAGTAGGGCATTGTGAATATTTCATAACAAGTAAATGAATGAATGATTAATTGTTAAGGAAGTAATAACATTGAAGGAAGCCAGACAGGGACTCATTTATTCAACAAAGCTCTACTGCACACCTACTATGTGTCAGACTTTCTGTGACACAGAGGGCACAGAGATGGGTCAACACAGATTTTGCCCTTGAGGTGGTTCCAATCTAGTGACATTATTACGGGCTGGGGAGGATTCTTGTAAGATTTCCTCTAACTGATACCCTTTTTCCCACTCAAGCTGCTTGTTCAGGGGGCCCCATCACCTCTAGGACCTTGGAAATGGATTTCAGAAGGAGGAAAGAAAATTTTTTAAAGGAAATACAGCCCCAAATTCAACCATGTATGCTTTCTTTCCATATATAGTTATAAGTGTTAGTTAAAATAATTACATATATTTACCACTTGTGATGTACCAGGGTATTTTGGGTGGTGATCCTAACATAGGTCAAAATTTAAAGGAATACAAGCATATGGGTTCAAGTAATTATCCCCTACTAAACTTTAACTGTTAATGATTACCATTGACTGTAGCCCAGGCTTCCCCTGTAGGTACGCCCGTATGCACTACACAGCAGTGTTTCTGAAGAAATTCAGTTGATGAGCTTTGCAGAAGACCTCTGCCACACAGAGGTTTGGAAAATGCTAGCGCAAAGTAAAACTCACCATGTCCTTTACTACAGGACTTGTCAGAGCATTTATCATGCTCAAGGTGGCAGAGAATTTCCTTAGGGGGCATACAGGATGCAGCTTTACTCAAAGTAACTTGACCATAGAGCCCTTTTGGAGAACCCCTCAACTGGTGATATCAGGCAAACGTGGTGAAGCTGAGACCCACAAGCCAACACACGTGCAGTGTGACCGTCCAGACCCCAGGGAAGTGGAGGCTCTTGTGATCTTTCTCATCTTTGCACCCCATCCATCACTACCTGGACTTTTTTTCCGGCCTAGCCGCCCTGAACTGCCATGCGGTGGGCAATCACCTCCATCGTTGGTTCATCTCTTCCCATCCCCTTCCCCACCTTGTGGGGGCAGAGCCCTTGGTGGGCTTCCCCACCCCCACCCCTCTACTCACACACCTCACCAAACATGAGCCAAAGCAGACATGGCAGAAGGAGAAAAAGCAACGTGATTTGGGTGCGGAGTTCACGTGGTCGGGCATGGTTGATGCTTGCAGTGGGGTTGAGAATATTCAGGAAATGAAGGTGGCAGCATAGACAAGGAAAGATCCGAATACCAAACTAAGGACTGCAGGCGTTATCTGCTAACACCATTGCTGCGTCGTCAGGTCAACTCACTCACTCTCCATGGGGAGTCCCTTGGCTCTTTCTGCCCCCTCATCTGAGTCTCTGCTCCAAGCACACCTCCGCAATGCCAGCCCCTACCTAACATTCCACCCTGGACTCTATGCCTCACGCAGCTGCTTTCTCTATTTCAGAGCACTCATCACTACCTGGCATTCCAGTATAAGGTGGGTTTTATTTGTCTCTTATCTCTCCCCCTGCCAGACACTTTGGTTTGGTCACTGATGTATCCTGAGCACCCAGCAGAGTGCCTGCACACAGTAGGCTCTCAATAAAATATAGAAAGAATAAAGGATTTTAAGCAGAGGAGGACATGGCTGGAGGATTCTCGGGGCACTGTTCCTAGAAACCATTCCTTATACAGCTGTTCAAAACGTTGACTTTTTATTTAAAGGAAATACATTGTTCACAAAGGCACGATTCCATCCAAACACTGGCATCTACAACATTTAATGAAGAAGTAAAAAAGTCAAAAGACTTAGAGGATATTTAATCCAGACATCTCAAACAAGAAGTCCAAAGGCCATCTCTATCGAAAACTATGCTTTGTTGCACATGTCCAGCGTTATTGTGTTTTCCATGCCTGTCGGCCACTGTGCCGCACTCCTCCCCCTGCCCTTTTGTCTCACACTTGGCTCCCTTCACCCATTGACATTACCGGCCATTAAGTCACTTGTGTATACAACACCAAACCTTTAATTTCCCATTTGAGAAAACAGACACTCAGAGATGGGGTGGGATCTTGCAGCTTAACAAGAGCCAAAGCCTGGACTACAACCTGTGTCCCCAAACACCCAGCCCACTGCCCTACCCTTCTACAAACCTGCCTTTCTTGGCCAGAACACATCTGGGCTGCGCTTCCTCCCACAGGAGCTGGATTTCCCTTCCTCTTGATAAGCCTCAACTGGGAAAATGTCAAGACCAGATTGAATGGAACGGAGTGGACCCTGTGGAAAGAGAGGCCGCAGAGCCAGGAGGAAGAGTGCAACCAGCTACCTTGTCATGGCCGCACGTTAAGTGCCCTCAGGCAGGACCCTGCTTGGTTCCAAAAGGCCATGTAGACAATTTCTTTCTTACAGCCCCTGTCCTGAAACATGCTCACTCTCACGTAAACTCTTCCTAGGAAACATCTAGTATTCCATAATGGGCAAAACATGGGCCTCGAGGCACAGAGACCTGATGGAATTTCTACTCCACCTCTACTGACTGGGCACGTCCTGTAACCACTCTGAGTCTCAATTTCTTATCTGACTATAATGAGGGTAAATGGCCTCCACAATCATTTTTTTTTTTAATAAGAGAAAATGAAAGAATGTGTTTCAGGTGCCTGGCACAGTTTGTGGCACATAGGAGAATCTTAAAAATGATGGCTAGTTGTCTTTTTGGGGATTCCCATGAAAGCAGACACTGAGACAAGAATTCAAGTGCTAGTGATTTATTCAGGAGGTGATTCCAGGAAACATCAGAGCAACTGGGGAAGTGAGACATTGAAGGGAAGCAGCCAATAAGGGATGGATTATCAAGCATGTCACGATCACACAACCAGAGCTCAATTCCACCGGCGAGCTCTGGAAAATGGTGCAGAATACATGCCTGAGTTATCCCCCTAAGGGGTGAGGAAGCTGGGATATTGATCTACTGCCTTGCATTAATTATTGGTTGAAGGTTGTTCCCAAGAGGCATTAATCCCTCAGCACTTCCAGCTCGCCTCACTGGCCTGCCGAGCCAGGCAGAGAGAAAGTCCTGGGGGAAAGAGATGTGGGTGCTGACAGTTGGGAGTCAGGCAGGTGTGCCCTGAATTGGTAAGGGCAGAGCAGGGACAGCATCTGCTACCCTTCTGCTATTACCTTCATCGTGAAGCGCTAACACTTAAGGAGCCCTCACTATCTTCCAGGCAATGTCATAAGTATTTGATGTTTTTTCTTATTTCATCCTCACAATAAATCTACGAGTGGGTCTTACTGCTATTCTAATTTTATAATTAAGACAATGGAGGCTAAGTGTAAGTAGCTAGATGTGACCCCAGGCTCGCTCCAGAGCCCATGCTCGCACACACACTGCCTCTTGGCAAGGGACATAGCGAGTTAGTGGTGAAGTCAGAAGTTTGAAACGTGGAGTACGTCATCACTTCTCAGTCTGTATTTGAGTTCCTTGGCTACAGCCTTTCCTAGGCACAGTGATCTTGTGCAAGCTGCTTGAGGTCTCTGGGCTAAGCTGTAAGATGAAGGAATAAGTACACCCACTTTATAAGGTTAATGTCAAGATGAGCAAGAAGCTGTGCTAAGTTCAGCAACTGGCATGCAGGGTAGTCTCAGTAAATGACAGATATTATTTTCCCCCATATGGAAACCTCAGTATTTTCATCTGTAAAATAAAAAAAATATAAACCTATCTCAAAGGCTCTCTTGGTTAACAAGTGAGAAAGTGTCTGTAGACATTACTATTTCTGCTAAAATGAGAAATTGGAAGCTGAGAAAAGTTATAAAGTATTTTATGAGAGCTGGGGAAGAGCTCAGTCCTGACCTGTATTACTTTCTGTTCTCCCTCTAGCTAGGGCAATGTCATTCATCCCCAGGTTGTCATCTACACAATTCCAGGGATTGTATTTTTGTCAGTGGTTTTTTGTTTGGGATTTGTTTTTGTCTTTGGAAGGGTTCTCATTTCTCTGTGGGTGTTTCCCTCTTTTCATTCATTACGAGCATATTTTCCTTTATATCACGGAGCACACTTAGCATAACTGCCTTCAACTCTGTCTGCTTCTTCCAACACCCGCCAAGTTAGAGTCGGTCTCTATTATTACTATTTTTTCTCTTAAGAATGGGTCATATTTTCCTGTTTCTTTGTTGGTCAAGTACTTTTGGATTACATCCTAGACGTGATGACTGTCGTGATGTAGAGACTCTCAGTTTTCTTATTCCTCCAGAGTGCTGATTTTCTGTTGGGTTAGCAGGCAATTTTAATATTATTGGACTCAAACTTCAAACTCTGTCTCTTGGGCAGCAGCTCAAATCTCATTTCAGTCCTTTTATCTTTAGCTGAACTACTTCTGGTCCGTCCTTCTCCTCCATGGTTTAGTGATCCACCAGCGATTTGAGTCCATAACCAGATTGTGGCTGCCCCTCTCTAGCCCGCTTCCTTCTGACATTTTTCTCCACCTTCACTCGATACCACCCCCGCACCCCCGGCTGTGCACTGGGTAGAAGTTAAAGGTGATTAAGATACTGCACCTTCCACTTTACAATCTAGGAGGGAATCAGACACATTTTATTCCTTCCTAAAACCCCAGGACTCTACAACACAGCAGGTGCCCCTTCAAGGTTTCTTGACCAAACGTTGACTGTAATAATCTAGCTCAAAATCAAAGCAGACTTGGACACGTGAGACAAGGAGATATCAGGGGCGTGTATGGGGGGAAGAGGTGGGTCCAGAAGCGAATAAAGGCTGGAGATAGGAGGGGTATGTAGATGGGATGCGGGAAAGTCACTGGAAGGTCCACCTAGATCATTGCTGTGTGTCGGGCTTGGACAGGACTGGAGAGACCCATTAGTTCCCTCCACCTCGGCAAGGATGCTCTTTCCTGGGCTGCCAACACCCAAGGTGATCGAGGCCCCTGGATTCCCAGGGGAGGTCCAGAAATCAGGCCTTTCCCTCTGTAGTTAATCTGTCAAGTCAGCATTCCTCACTTGCAGGAAGGAAATTCATGTCTCCTAAGCTTTATTTTGATCTCAAGGAGACGCTAATGGACAAACACAGACTGGCCACTGTGCAAGGATTCCCTCCCAAGTTCACGGACCCTCCTTTACTCCAGCTCCTCTGCATGGTGCCTCATGAGGCTTCAGGTGGCCACCCCTGGAAGGAGGGAAGACCCACACCCTTTAATTAACAACCTGAGACAAATTGGAAACAGCTGTGAAAAATTAGACAATTTAAGTGCTGTGAAGGAGGAATAATTTCTGTAGTCTTTGTAATAAATCTTATGCTGTCTCATTCCCTATGCTGGACTTGAACTTTTTTTTTTTCCAGGGGTGAGTTAGCACATTACTCATAAAAGAAACAGTATCCCTTTTGTTTTGGCTGGGTCTGTTTAATAACAAAAGAGCCTATCGCAATTACAAGGGCAGCACAGTGACAAAGCAAGTGCCCCCATCTGACGGGGCTTGCAAACTTCATGGGGAGACCGGCGGCAGTTCCCTGACGTGGCTGTCCTGTCCAGTGTGGCTTGATTTCCACCCCAAATGATCCTCACTTTCAATCGGCTCCAGATTTTGGAGACTGCGGTGGAAAAGATAGAGTGCCCAGATGTGTTCCCGTCAAACATGAGGGGCCTTGAGTCCATGCAGGGTTGAACTTCTGCAGGACTCCAAGAGTTTGTTTCATCCCACCATATTTCTAAGAGAGAAGAGAGAGAGACTGAAAAACAACAACAACAGCCACTCATAGTTAAAGAGCAGGAAAGGAATAGAGGTGGCCCCTAGATCAATCGACTCGTTTTGGAGAGGAGAATCAAGGCCCACAGAAAGCAATTATTGTGGCCCAAGCTACCAGTGAATTTGTACTAGAACTAGATCTAGAATTCAACAGACTGCTTTGGATTCTGCACAGCAGTTTCCAGATAATTAAATAATCAAAGTCACTTAGCGCTCCCTTAAAAGGAATGTATAGTAGCTAGATGAGCATACGACAAGGATTAAGAGTGTGAGCTTTGGAGCCAGTCCTGGTTCCCATGCTGGTTCTACCCCTTCCTCAATGTGATCTTGGATAAGTCATTTCACCTCTGTAGGTCTCAACTTACTTGTCTGTGAAATGGGTATGCAATAGCTTCTGAGGTCTTTCATGAGGATTGAGGAGCTAATGTACATTAAAAGCTCATTAAATGTAATTGCTTGCTCCACACTGACACCCATGCAGCTGAGCATGGCTGGGGAAAGGTACACAAATGGGCTGTTCTTGAACTCTTGGCCAAACACTCAGGTGGACACTCGGACCACCAGCAATCCTTTTGTATTTATCGTAATCATCCCTATCCCAGAAAATCCTCCCATGCCTCCCCTATCCTCAAACTCCCAACACCCTCTCTTCTCTGCTTGCTCTTGATGGATGGCCAGGCATATATTTTATTTCATTAAAACAAGTTTGAAGCAATCAGAAGAGAACTTTCAGACGACCCTCCCTGAAGTCAACCACCCTACTTATATCCATATACTCTGCTCATTCTCTGGTTAAAATGATGATCTAAGTCTTTTGTTCACTTTGCATGAGATCAACGATCAGACAAGCTAAGTAATTTGCCCATGGTTAACAGCTTGTAAATAGTAGAGATAAAATTTTAATTCTGAACCGATTAGAAGGTAAGTTCTGGGAGATCTTTTCCTCAGTACCCAGCAGAGAGCCTGGCATACAGCGGACACTTGATAAATGTCTGTGAATAAATGAATGAATGATTGAAAGACCAACCTATGGATCTCAATGGACTTTCCATGACACCAGGACTTACCAACCATAGCATCCCATCAATCCTTCCCCCATCATCCCAAGAATAGAGGTCTCAGGTGTGTGTAAGGAGGTAGGACAGTGGAGACTTGTATAAAGCCACTAGCAGAAAAATGGCAAGGGAGCTTGCCACACATCCTCAGCCCTGAGAAAGAAAAAAATCCACCTTCTAGAATTTGGCAACCCAAGTCAAATTTTATATTCCTCATAAGAGGAGCATTTAAACCCTAAACTGACACATTAACATAAAAGCTAGTCCAGTGAAACGTGAAAAGGCCATTCTGTAGAGACAGTTTATAACCCAAGGTGCATAGGAGTCCCACAGGAAACAATTCCTTCGGAGATGAAATTGCAATCAAAGATTACAAACCACTTAAAGAAATAAATCACCTTAAGGGTAAACAAGAGAGTTTGTACCCCAAGAACCAAAGAGGAGAATAATCTGAAAGCAACTATTTAAAAATACTGCATTGTATCATAATTATAGAAATGGTTCAATCTGGGCTTATTTTCCTAAAGGGGAACCAATAGAATTAGAGGTTCAACCAAAGACGATCAGACCTAAAACCTCCCCTGCTCACTCCACTGGTTTCCCAACTTCAGTCATTAACATACCACCTTTACAATTTTTGTTACATCCACAAAAACTTACATTATTTACCTATTTTTCTTTCCATTGTCTCCGTCTTCATTAACTTATTTTTAAAGATAAATCATAGTGATGTATAATAGATCATGGGTTTGCTGTGCTAGTTATGTTGTTTTATTAAGCATTAAGATAAATATATAATTATTATAATTTTTTAAAGATTTGTCCATATACTAAAAATATCTCATGCATCACCAGTGGCATATCAACCAAATTTTGGAAACTACTGCGTAGAGCAACCCCCTGGTTTTATAGATAGGAAAGTAAAACGTTACCAGAGGTGAGACAGCGTGTCCAGGACAGAGCCAGGCTTAACACAGACACTCGCCACTTAGTCCAGGGATTGAGACCCATTCTGCATCCTGTCACCCACCATTCACATTTTTTTTCTTACATAGCTTTTAAATCTGTTTGCAAAATTCAGAAACTCTTTACTCGTTTTCCAAAATAAATATATAAATGGCCTTAAAGGCGGGCCTTAATAAATTCCCCACAGACATTTACTACGTCTCTGTAAATTAAACCCATATTTATGCATGCTAATGAGATGGGAAGTGAGTGGCAATCCTTCTCAATGAATGAAGAAGCAAGTCTATGTGGAATGTATTAAAGTAATAACATTGCTAAGGTCACAGTTAATGGAGGAGCTCAAAAGCCTTCATTAATGTGCAATCATTCATAACACTTTGAAAGAAATTGAATTTAAGGGAGAGAGATTCCCTTTACCACTGAAACATTTCTAATCTGTGGGTGAGCTGGAGCCTGCCTCCTTTGAACAACCACATAGCAAAAGAGATGTTTAGAGCTTTTTTTTTTTTTTTTTTTTTTTTTTTTTTTAATGAAACTATGATTGCAAGCAACTTCCAGCTATTTCTGGGAAAACATTTCCAGCCCCGCCCACACACTTCAAGTCCGTCTCCCTACTCCCACCGCTGCTTGATCTATGAAACATCTCAAGGTAAGTGTTCGAGCTCCACAGAGGCTCATTCAAGGCTCCTCTCAGATCTCACCAGCCTTTCTGAGCCGACCACCCAGCACTCCCTCCCACACATACACACTGGATTTACACATATGCTTGTGTAAGGTATGGCGGGATCAGCTGCTGTAACAAACAAACCCCCAAAGTACGGTTGCACAGCACAATAGAGCTTTACTTCTCCCTTCCTTAACAGTTCAATGTGAGTGTTTCGGTTTGGTGAGCAGTTTTCCTCCCTGTGCTGACCCAGGCTCTTTCCATCTTGTGGCTCTGCCATCCGTTGGAAATCAGGATCCTCTAAATCCAGCCATCAGACCAGGGAAGAATTCAAGGACATGATATACCCTTCTCTTAATCATGTCAGCCCAGGGATGGCAAACATCATTTGTGCTCACATTCCACTGGCGAGAAGTCATTTGGCACCCGCCACATGGCAGGAGGGCTTGGGTATGCAGACAGTCTTCCTTGCCCTTTCTCCTGCTGTTCTTTCTCTACCTGTTGAATCCTAGTCATCTTTCCAGGCCCTATTCATCCTTCAAATGCCACCTCTTCCGCAAAGCCATCACACATGTCCCAGACAGAATTAACCGATCTCTCTTTCTCACTCCCATAGCATCCTTCTCACATCAGGTATCGCTCTCTTCTGACACCTGAGCCCCAAAGAACAAGATCTGTGTCTTATGCAACTTTTTGTCACTAGAAACACCTACCACTGTTCCTGACCACAGGACAGTGGGCATTCAATGCATGTTTATTGAATGAAACCAATATATGCCATAACATTCATGAATAAGCACTTAGTGAGTTATTACTGTGCTCCCAGGACTGCATAAAGAGCAAAGAAGTTCCCAAATAAATATAACAATCATCTTTAGTTCTAAAAGTTAAAATTTGAAGCAACATGCATAGTGAACTTGGGCAAATTCAACAGAATGTTGGAAGACTTTAAAAATCCTTCCAAAGGCAAAAAGACATAAATTGAAAAATATCCACATTTCTCCCCTTTCTCGGCACTATTCTTCTCCTTATTAACAAAGATAAGTAAGAATCGCTTGTGTAACTAAAGGACATGCAGTCTGTAGATGGGGGAGGGGTAAGGAGAAGAGAGGGAGTCAAGAAGAAACACTGCATTGAGTTCAGATATGACAAATGTTTTACTTTTTATTTTTGAATTAATTTTAGACTTACAGAAAAGTTGCAAAGATAGTAATGTCCGTATATCCCTCACCCAGCTTCCCCTAAAACTAACATCTTACATAACCATGAGGTACTTATGAAAACCCAGGAAGTTGACAGTAGTGCAATCCTATCAGTTGAACTCAAGACTTCATCCGAATGTCCCCCGTTTTCCCACCACGTCCTTTTTCTGTTCCAGGATCTGGTCCAGCACGCCACGTTATATTTACTTAGTATTCCCCTTGAGTCTCCTGCAGTCTCTAATAGTTTATCTTTTCTTGTCCTTTATGACCTTGACCATTTGAAGAATGTCACTACATAATTTTAGTGAATGGATATGGCAAAATTCTCAACAGAGATGATGTTCTAGGAGGTGAAGAAACTGGTTTCACGGGGCAAAGTTTGTAGGCACTTAGGAAAAGGACACGGCTCCACCTCCAAGTGTTGGGTCTCGGATGCAGAGATCTCCATGGATCCCTTCACCATCCCACCAATGTTGAGGCCTCACCCAAACTGTCGCCCATCCCACTGTAAACAGAAGCCACCTAGGTGGGAGTCCCATGAACACATTCTCCACAGGGGGTGCCTTCAAAACAAATTTCAAGGTAACATGTTGAGAGGATGATTGTTAAGACTGCGATGAAAAGATGGCAAAGGAGGTAGGGTGAAAGCAAGACACTGAGACACATACAGAAGACAATCGGCGAGCTCCTCCCTTTTTTAAATTAAACTTATTGGGAGGACACTGGTTAATACAATTATATTCAAGTCTACAATTCTGTAATACAGCATCTGTATGTGACACTGCATGCTCACCACCCAAAGTCAAATCCTCTTTCGATGGGTTGTTTCCCTGAAACCAGAAGTACAGACTCCACCCCTTGTGTGGCCACCAGGACCCCGAGCGCCTTAATGCCTTTAATTAGAGCTTGCTTTGCCTCCGCTGGTGCAGACACCAAGACCTCCCTTTCTCCCTCATCTCCATGCACACATTCCAGAGGGTCCGGGGATTGAGAACTGGCCCCACCCGAGCCCCCAGTCTCCAGCCCCAGGTCCCTTTAAATCAGTGGGTTTTGCCTGCACATTAAAATTGTTGGAGTTGCCTTTTAAGAAAAAGCCATGCCTGGATCCCAGCCCCTTGGCTTGTGGCCGTATCACTCCAATCTCTGCCTCTGTGGTCACATGGTCTTCTCTGTGTCATGTCAGTGTCTTCTCTTCAATTTGTGGTGAGGACAGTTCTCATCGGATTTAGGACCCACCAGGGTCATCCAGGGTGATCTCATCTCAAGACCTTTAACTTAATCCTACCCACAAAGACACTTTTTCCAAACAAGGTCACATTCCCAGGGTCTAGGTAGTATTCACAGGCCGTGTCTTCCTTGCTTTAGGAGCGGAGAGGCAGAAAGGTGAAAGCAGGGCGAGGGAGGAGAGCAGACGCGGGACTAGACAAGAAAGAACATGGAGCCCCAGCCCAGAATTAACTCCCAAAAAGCCCTGGGTGACCAATCCACACGCAGGAGACCAGGTCCCTATCAAGTTAGGGCGTGTCACCTTTGGTCCCCCTTCTTCCTCTCTCTGCAGGTTACATTCTCTCCATCCTTAAGACTGAGTTCGGCACTGCTGCTCTGCCCTGGGGCTGTCTTGGTTGTCCCCTCCCTTTTCCCAGAGGCCCCTGAGCCCTGTATGCGGGGACAGGGGGGTACTGCAGGAGAGTAGGGGGTCCGGAAACTGGATTCTGCTGAAAGGCTGAATATAAAACTTGTCAAGTCATTCGACAGAAACAGTCCATGAGACTCTAAGATTATTGAACCAAAAAGGGAGCTGGCTCTGTCCTGTGCTTTTTCAACATTTATTGATTTGCTTTATTTGTGAAAGAAGCCACAAAAATACTTATTTCCCACCCTACTGGGTGATTTCTACCCCCACCCCCTTTTTTTAAATAAGCAAATGAGGCCCCACAAAATCTGGCATGTGGCCAGGTAAATTATGACTATTTAATGCCACAACAACGCCATTTCTGTAAATGTTTGAGTCTCAGGCTCCGACATTTGGAGCCACCTCGTGTTGGGCAGAAGTGACCAGGTGGAGCTCAGTGACGGCAGGCACTGGCTGAGCAGAGCCCACGGCTCACCTGTGCGGTGGCCCCCGAAGGCACTGCCGCTGGAGTCACCGCCTTGTCTCCGAGACTGCCACCCTTTGTCAAGTAGCCGGGACTTTCACATAAACAGAAAAGAAAGCATGTCAATGCTCAGGAGGGTAAATGTGCACGGTGAGCTCACTCAACCGAGATTCTTTCAGCATCATTTCAGAAGTGGGACGTTAGGTGGGAGAGGGGACAGGAGGGCCCTAGTCCCTGCCGACACACCTGGATTGTATGCTAAGGGCGATGCACGATCTGAGCAGCGCAGGGACATAATCAGATGGATGCTTTAGAAAGCTTATGTGACCCCTGATGTAGAAGCAGTAAAAATACATACATGATGTGAAAAGAAAGTTCATGTAAAAAAAAAGAAAAATCCTGCATGGGGTAAAACATGAAGTCCCGAGAAAACTACACAGTGGGAGAAATATTTGCAAGTCATATTACAGAGAAAGGGTGGACTTCCTTAATGTCTGAAGAGCTCCTACAAATCCGTAAGTAAAAGACCAAATTCTGCAAAGGACGTGAACAGAAAAAGAAAGAAAAATGGGTTTCAAACATATTAAAAGATAGTCAAACTAGCTCTTAATAAAGGAAATGCAAATAAAAGTACAATGACACACCATTTTTAATCCACATTTTGTATATGTTGTGGGAGAGGGGCAGTAATCTTCATCTTTGTGGAGAACAATTTGTCGATATTAATTAAGGGTTAAATGCAGATACTGTTAACCCATCCACCACTTCTAGGAACTTGAACTTTTAGCATCATCATTTTTAAAAAGTGTTCCTTCCATGGGATTAGAAAAGTTGCAAAGCAACTTATGAGGTAACAAATAAATATGTTGTTCACATCATCCGTATTCCCATTTTTGCCTACGTGATCTTAAACGACTGAATTTTTCTTCTTAATGCTAAACTCTCCCTCTCTCCTTATGTTTGTGATCATTTATTTATCTTGGTCTCATTCACAGATTTTTGCTTCCTAAATTTTAATACTATGCAATTCATCCCATAAAACGTTGTGATTGTTCTGTTTTCTTTATAGATTTTACCAACTTTCCTCAACCAAAAGGTATCCTTTGTTTTGTTTGTTTTGCCTTACAATTGCTTGAAAAAGACTTTGAAAACACTTTTCCCTCAAACTTTTGGAGCCGCTTTCTTATACATGTGTCTCGTGGAGATGGCACATGGCTAAATTTGGAGTCTTTTTTTTTTGGTTGTTTTTGTTTTTTTGTTTGTTTTTTCCCCACCTAGGAGACAGCGTGAGGTCTCACCCATTTACATTTATTGTCATCACTGGTATTTTTGTTCTTGTTTTCATCACCTTGGGTTATAGTATATTTTAAATCATTTATTCTTTTCTTCTTTTGCTTTGATTTTTTTTTTCTAATGCCTGAGAAGGCGTGCATGCCATTTTAAAATCTCCTGGACATACTGACACCCACTTGCAGTTTCGAGAAGCCATCTCTTCACTGTCACTTCTAGCTTTACTCCTGGTGTAGCCACTTTTTTGTTTATTCATTCAACAAATAGGTAATGAATATATACTATGTCCCAGGCGTGGTGCAATGCTCCACGAATCAGAGAAGAGCAAGATGGTATAGTAGGGAGAGAGAGACTCTAAGCAAGTAATAATTAATAATTACATAAGTTAAATTGCCAGTCTGACAATTAAGTTCGCAGTCTTTTCACTGTGTACACCATGGTAGAAACTTCGTGAACTTAATTGTCTGGCCTTCAAATTCTACTGATGAACAGAAATTGAAAGAAACACAACTTGACGTGCTGGCAAATACATCCCTCTAAATAAAGGGTTTCCATACCATCCAGGTTTCTTTTTACAAGCTACGCTGCTTTCTCAGAAAGGTGAGCGGTACATGGGCCCTCAGAATAATTTTGGAGTCTGTCCTCTATCTGCTGGGATCCCTGTCTGACCCATGCCTGGCACCCTCCCCTAGCTACCAGCTGGTTAGGGCCTTCCCTGTTTCCACATTTCATGCCCATTTCAGTCGGGTCCAGGAGGAAAGTATCACTTCCTATTCTCTTTATGGGGAAAACCAAAATTTTTGCTTCCTCGTAGCCCCAGCAACTAGCTATTAAAATAGTGAAATGAACCAGATCCTTTCTTCTGAGCTGCCTCCACCCTTTGAAGACAAAAGAGGATACAAGTAATTGATACATTATTCGGTTCTTAACCACCTGGGCAAGCCTCGGTGAGCCCCTTTGCCCTCTGAGACTTGAGGCTTCTTCCCTGTCCGTAAGTGGCATGGCGGAGGCAGTCCATGAGTCAATGATGGAAGTCTGGGGGCCTCAGATTTTGCCCCAGATCTGTGGGGCAGCAGAAGAGGAGAGTGTGGGGGCAGGAATTGACATTCACTGTTTACTAGGTAAAACAGTGAAGGCTGTTTCAGAAGAAATCCAGAAATTCCGCAATCAGAAATAGATCTAGAACCAGAGTTGCTTGCCAGGCCTCCAAGGAGGTAAATTATTGGGAGATGGAGGCAGGACCCGGAATCAGAGAGGACCGAGCGAGTCTCGTGGGCACACACGGGCCCTGTGGGTTTCTGTCACAGAAGAGGAGATGCGCTTTTGGGCGCACCCAGCTCTGATGCTGTGGTTCTCTGACTCTGATTCATCTTGGTGTTCTGGGAAACAGCTTCAGGATGAGACCACATGGTTTCCCCTTTAGCTCCCACTGTGATCAATCGTTGTAGCTAAATCTTTCGCATTACACTCCCCTGCTAACACCAAACAGCAATTTTCCAAAAGGCCCACCCACAAGGAAGAGTTGACGAATGTTGGGATCGAACCAAAGCCACTGGGGTCGGCAACTGCAAGGCCGGCTCCCAGTAGAGGGAGGGTGGGAGCAAAACCCCAAGAGAGGGAATCCAGGCGGGTGGTACGGGCAACAGAGGGTGGATGGGGCTTCCGACTCCAGCTCAGCCCACACTCCAGTCCCCCCACTGCCAACAGGGGCTTAGCGAGAACATGGGCTCCACCTCCATCACTCCTTCGGTCCCACCTCTGTCAGCATCCCCTCTGTCACCAAGCCAGGTGGCTCACCACCCATCTCCACCTTGCAGACAAATGTATTAAAAGAACTTTAGTTTTGGGGTAGGGATGAGGAGCAGAAAGGGGGAAATCCACCCCTACGTTCTTCAGCTCTGCCTTCCCCCAAATGTAGTACCTAACAGGAGCCACCATTCATAAAGCGAGTTAACTGCTGGCTAAGATTTTTCTCTTTTTCCTCCTCTTTTTTTTGAATCTGGTGTTTATAATTCCAATTGGTGTAAAATTTCCTGATGGTTAACACATCACATTACTGACACTTTTGAATGAATGACTCATTCCCAAATAATTGACTAGCTTTGTAATTTGGGAAGTAAAATCACATTTACGAGTCCCCCGAGTGGAGGGTCTATATTGTTGTGCATAAAAAGTAGATAAATCATAAAAGCAAAATCTGCAAACATTCCCATTAGCCTTTGTCCTTGCATTTCAGGCAATGCCTCTTAGAAGCGCACAGCTGCCTACACTCACCAGAGTGTTTCCACATCAGCCCTGTTTTATCTTGTTGGTAAAATTACATGTTGGTCACCATAATTCTGTTGTGTCCAGTGTGCTGGCTATTCTCCGAATCCCCCTTTCCAAATGAGCTCGGCCTCTCATTCCAGTTCAAACCATCCAGGCCACACTGACTATGGGTGCTTTGTGGCCAAATGTGGAACCCCATCAAGAAGAAACACTCCCCAAGGAAGCCAGATTTGATTACAAGCAGCACCCACAAATAATAAATAGATGTGTTGCCGATTTCGGGTTCAACAAACCCACAACCTGATCCTAATAAGACCTGACAAGGGCATTTCTTTCTTTCTTTTTCTTTTTTCTTTTTTTTTTTTAGTGGTTGAGAGTCAACTATTATTTTGTTTTAACTACACACATGCGTGCATTTTTAAGCATATCTATTTTTAAGGGCAAAAAGTACACATGGAACTGAAAAGGCAGACTCAGGCATGAGCTATTTGGTGCCGAACTCTAATTGTATTTTTATGTGCTGTGGATTTGAAATCTAGAAGTCCTGGGATTTTAAGCCTCGGGTCCTTTCCCCACTTTTCCAGAGTACTGTAAATTAGTTTAGTATGCTTGAAAGAACCCCTAATTGTAACTGCTCTTGTTGACATATCAACTTGAGGCCGCACAGAGCTGGCTCCGGCACTGTTGCCCTTGGTTTTGTAGTTACAGTGCATTTTAAGGGCCTGACAGGTCCGGTGCTAAGATGTTCTGAATTAGATTTGAATTACAACCGCTAAATGCCCTTGTCAAAGATTGTTAGTCCTGACACTGGCCATATACCTTGAGCTGACTGTTCTGATGCAAGGCCGACGGCTTAAACAAAGACATGCTCCCAAGTTTCATTCCGAATTGTCAAAACGTAATTGAGTTAAAAAGAGCAACTACAGCATAAGAATTGCAATCTTTGCTGCTTCTTTTCGCTTTGAAATAAATCCAGGGGACAATTTAGCGGCATCATAGGCGCAAAATGAGAAGAGCGTTTTCCACCAAGATGCGGCATGCTTCAAAAATAAAAATCCAGACCCGTCCCTGTGTTGCAGAATTAGAATAGCCAAAGACCTTTGCAAATGCCTTTCGATTTTGGACTTTGTCCTTCCCAAGTGAAAGAAATACAAATAGCCATCTAGACAATTGACCCAGCACGGCCAGATCCATGGTTGTCCCTCAACAAATGTGAGTCACAGATGTGAACAAATGAATTTTCAGACAGACAGGTTATAGGGAGAAATAGGGGACACTGGGGTCAGGCGACCTGGCTCGAATCCTCTTTCTGCTGTGAGACATGTGACCCAAACAGTGACTTATCTTTTCTGAGCCCCCACATCCGCATCGGCAAACATGGGGATGGTCATGCCTCGCTCCTGGAGTCTAATTGGGATCATGGCTGTTAAAGCAGGGTTGGCACATTACAGGCAGTTGATACATTATTATTTTCTTTCTTCAAAAGATGACGCACCCCAGAACTTCAAGAAGCACCCATGAAGAAGGAAGGCCAGGGAAAGAATTCGAAGCCGTGGAGACCAGTCAGCACCTATACCTGGAAGGATGTTGGTGCCACATAAGTGGTGGGGATTGTGGTGCTCTACCTAAAAATCCCCAAGTTCAAAGTCCAAATACATCAGCCAAAACAAACTTAGCTGCTAGTGGATTCAGCCAGGGGCCAACAGTTTGCACCTAAAGGATTCATATCTTCAGCTATTTAATGGAAGTTGCCCAGTTACGTTTGAGTTTTAGTATGTGGATGTCCCAGATAGCACATGGGCATATTTTCAAAGGATTCGGTGTTATCCGAAATTAAATTTAGCTGGGAGTCTTCTTTTTGCTTCTTTGGCCAAATCTGCAATCTTCATTAGAAAGAGCTTAAAGCTGAGAGTCAAAAAAGCCCCGAGATCCTGGAAGTCCTGCCCCACCTTCCTAATGCATTTCTCCCCTGGTCTTGTGGGTTCCCCAGCAGTGAAATAATCACACCGGCCCAGACTTACGGGGGAGGGAGGAGACTGCGAATCAGGATGGAGCTGTGGGTGCTGTGAAATGCTCTAATGTTCATTGCTGCTCTTACTTCATACCTGGCAAGTGCCATCAAAATGCAAACTAAGGCGGTTTCATTACCAGAGTGAGAAGTCCCTGCCTCCCTTGCTGAGAAAAGGACTCAGCGTCCGGACTACACATGTATTTCTTAGCAGGGATAGAAATAGCAAGTTATCGAATTGCACAGTGGGATTCTTGGACTTGGAACAATGAGCACAAATCTGGGCCGCTTACCCTGAAAAAAAAAAATCCCCAGAGGAGACGTTCCAGGGGCTTGTTTGGGGGATCCCCCGTCCAGGGACAACGGGGGTGGGGTGGGGGGGGGCAGTGATGAAAGATGAGGTTCTCAGCCTGCATCTGGAAAAACCGTTTTGTGCTTCATTAGGGAAAAGCGCAGGGCGCCCAGGAATGTTGGTCCTTTCGGAATGGACTAGAAGTCAGAAAGAGCAGGTAGCAGGGAGGGATAGGGAATTCGTTGAAACCAGGGGTTTTCACTTGGCCTTAAACTTTGACCCAGAGCATTGGGATCAGCTGCCCTCTTCCTCTTCTGGGCTGCACAAAAATCCCTTCCGTGCTCTAAAATAAATAAAGGAAAAATAATAATTTTTGTGGGTCATGCCTAAAGCCAAAAGCAAAATATCCTCTTTTTCAAAAGGGGTTGGGGGACGAAAGCTGAAATGATGAAATATGTGTCTGAAATTACCTACTGGCACACCCGGATGGATAAACAGGCTTTCGAAGAAAGTAAATTATTTCTCAGTTAGGAGAAGACTCGGAATGACCACGGAGAATGAGACCCTTGTCTCCAGGCCCATCAGCTCCAGAATGGAAGCCACAGGTTGGGGGGAATTAGCTCAAGGAGACACCCCTCCAACCGTTCTTGGTGTTAATTTCCCATTCCATTAAGAAGCCCGTTTGCTCTGAGCAGCCCCCCCCCCCCCCCACTGGCCTGATTCCCATGCAAGTCACAGCCCTGGAGTTCAAGCTGCTGCCGCTTAAGAAGGCTTATTTTGACACAGTAATTACAGGGCTCGAACGATGCTTTACATTAGAGTATAAAACACTCATTAAATTAAAATTCTTCCATGAAATCATGAAAATAAACAGTCTGTCCAAACTGGCATCAACAAATTCACAGGACGCCTCTGCGTTTTCTCAGGCCCGGCTAGCTACAGGCTGCATTTAACCACGAAGTGTGAACGGCTCGCATCCCTTTGAAGGCCATATTCTGCTTCTTTTTAAGATTATTGCTTTAATTGTTTTTACAACTTGTAAGATTTTAAAGCTATTAAGCTTCAAAGTTGGGGATAGGAGAACTTGGAATGGGGACCCTTTGTACCCTGCCCAACTTGCGGGTGGGGGGACAGGTTACCACTCTCAGCTCCCAGACCCTTCTGGGACGATTAAAATTCAGGGGACAAGCAGGATGGGCAATTTTTCCATGACCCCTTGAGGGACAGAAAATAAACCTCGCATTTCAAAGGTTTTAGACAGGAGAGGAGGGAGCAAGAAAGAGGGGGCAGCACGGTTTCACGGAAAGAGCAGGGGCCTCAGAGGCAGCCAAAGTGGGCATGCACTTGGCCACTGGCTTCTCTGAGCTCACTTCCCTTGTGTATAACATGAGAAGGATAAGTAAGCACAGTGGATTCTCATTATTCATGGCTGTTACGTTCTATAAAGTCACCATGCACGCTGAATTAGCGAATGCGGAGCCATTGCTCCTTCGAGAAACACAGGATTAAGCTCCTGTGAACCTCTGCTCACAACAGTTTCTTCAACCGATCAAGAAATAAGCTTGTTTGATGTGTGTTTTGGTTTAAAGACACCTTATTTACTATATATTGTTGATTCATTAACACTGAAGTCATGGCCAACCGCACTGCATCTCATGCCTGAATGAACGCACGTATTTTCTAGTGAGACACATCACACATCACAGCCTTCGGGAGCCAGCTAGCATTAGGCTTGGGGGTCATGGAAACAGGGAAATCACCAACAAAAAGTGCAAAAATTGTGGCGCGAAATAGACCGCAACAAGCACCCTTGTTTACAGTACAGGGGTGGAAGCTGGAAAGCAGAGCACAGCCTTTTCCACCTCAGGTGGGGACTGACGCCTCCGGAGACCCACAGATTTCACTACTCTGAGCCTGTGCATGAAATGACTGCAAAAAACATCACCAGTATTGATTTGGGGCTTAGAAATAAATTTCAGCGAGGAAGCAAATTCACAGATATGGAATCCGAGGAGAATGAGGGTCGGACTGGGTCTTATAGGCTTGAAAAAAGGGGGGTGTTTACAAAATAAAACAAAACTGACGGCAGCCACATTTCCTTCCAAGCCCGGGATTCAGGGAAGGGAGCGGGGATGACAGATGACACTGTAATTTGTATCAGGGAAGGCTAAACCGCAGTCCTGCTCCCTGCCACCGACAGAGACAGAGGGACAGAAGTCGTGACAAAGAGTTTAACTGAGTCACAGGAAAGGTGACTCGGGGTCTCCAGCTCTTTGTTTAGCAAAATACATTGATGCGCAAAAAAAAAGGCTTTGTCCAAAAGCTAGGGGGAAAAGTTCTAGAAAGGCAATGAAACTGAAACAGAAAATTTGAGGTTTCTGGGGTTCTCAGAGAGTTCATCAAGGTAGATGGGAGGAGAACTGCCAGGAGGAGCCCCGGGGGCAGCCGTGGGGACCCCAGCCAGGCAAATCCCGGGGAGGAAGATGCCCGTTCCCCCGACTTCCCCTGTTTCATTTTAAGCTGCCTGCCTGTCACACTGTGCTACCAGGACTGCAACCTCCTGTGCTCAAGCTCCCACACAGGCCTTTCTTGGGTGTGAGGGAAATTCAGGTCAAGAGATAGAACAAGGAGAATGGGTCAGAACACAGGAGGTGAGGTGGGGGTTGTCATGCGGGATGTCATGTGGGGTCTCTGGTCCCACTCCCCGCATAAGAACGCAGGACATGGTGAGGCCAAAAAGGAACACCCACGGAGCCATAGGTAGGGGAGTCATATCACTATAGTCTCACTGGTGGCTGGGTTGGAGACACAGGAGGCAGGAGCCACACTATCCGCAACCTGCCATCCACTTCTCTCTCTCATCCAACCTCACTTGCTAGCTGCAGTCCGCCCTGCTAACTGCAATCCGCGCTTGCCAGCTCAGCCACCATCTTCTTGCTAGCCCCCATTTTTGCTGCTACCGTAGCCACGGCAGTTATATTAGTGGCCAATGGCTCACTGGTTTCAGCTGACGGCCAACTAGCCACAGCTGATGGCCATCCAATCACAGTTGATGGCCATTTACTACCTGAACCAGCACCTTTCCACGTGAGGCCGAGAGCCTGGAAACTCCACCCCTGGCTCTGTCCCCACAAAGCTTAGAGTTGGTGGAGAGGAGAAATGGACACCCCACCCCGCCCCTGCCCCAGAGATTCTCCAGAGAAATTGGGTGGAGGGTGCTGATGAGGGCCCCATTGCACCTGGGTAAGGGTTTAAACCATTCTACTTTAACTATTAAAAGGAAAGACGACCCCAGTGGCAATATTAGGGAATACCCAGGAGACTAACACTTGGTACATATTGGATGGCCATAAAGATTCAAAATAATTTATCCAAAGTGCTCAGAACATAATGGTGCCCTCAAATAATAGTAATTTGTAGGTACAATTATTACAAATAAAATGTGTTATCTTTTACCTCCAATTTTTCAGCTTACTTCTCTTCTCACTGTATAGTAACTCCTCAGAACGGGAAACTATCTCAGTCACTTCTGCACCCCCCCAGTGCTTCAACAAAGGCCTAGCACATAGTAGGTGCTCAGGACACATCCACCACAAACAGAAAAGGAGCACAGATTTCATGAAGACCATCATCTGCCTTCTGAGGGGAAACCTTGCTTTGATGAGAAGACATTTGCAGGCCCACAGTCCGGAATATATGCCCAGTTTCTCCAAAGCTCGTACCAAAAAATAATGTGACTCCCCTCTGGTCCCATATTTTCCAACCTGAGCTGTGAGGAACCCCAAGACATCACAGAGGGGCATCAATTACTCTTGAACCCAGGGGCAGAAGTCAAGCAGAGGGCAGGCCGAGCAGGCCTGGTTTAGGAAGCCCCACTCAGTGTCCTTCACTAGCAAAGCTTTGTTTAGTAGCTTGTTCATTGCAATGACAACGTAGGTATTAGTCAACAAAAAAAGCTCTTGGCTATAACTCAAAAACAAATAAATTAAAAAATTAAAAAAAACAAATGCATTTAAAAGAGAGCTCTTGGCTTCAATAATAATAATAAAACACATACTTCTACATTGTTGATATCCAATCACTTGATATCAGAGAGAAGAAAACAGAGATTCAGAAAGTGAGAGTGACATGACCAAGGTCACAAAGGAACAGACTTCCACCTAGAAGCCTTGTTCCACCACGCCACAGGATGGTCCCATGGAGTGCATCCATTTACATGTGAATTTTTTATATTGATTAGGATGGGTTAGGCTAAGCTGCAGTAACAAGCACTCCTCCAAACCTCAGGAACTTAACACAAAATTTGATTGCTCACTCACACAATCTCCAATGCATGTCTGGGTGATTCTCCAGGGCAGCCATCCTCCATGCAGTGACTCAGGATTCAGAATGCTTCTTTTGTGTGGCTCAACATTGGTCCTCTTCTATAACCCCCTCAGCCCAGTATGGGAGAGAAAGGAGAATCCATCACAAAAGAGCCCTTCCTTGAGTCAGCGACAATGGCACCTTTTCACTTCCACTCACACTTCATTGGCCAGAACCAGTCATGTGACCTTGCCTAACTGTATGAGTGCTACTGGGAAGTGTAGTCTTCATATGCCCAGGATGAAAAAAGAACCGGATATGGTATAGGCACTGCTCATTCTGACCAGGTGTGGGTTTTTATTCAGTCCTTAGAAGAGTAGAAAAACTTTGGGACCTGTAGTGAGAAAACCTGGGTTCATGTCCTGATTCCACCACTGTGTGACCGTGTGATCTCAGGCAAGTCAGTAGAACACCCTGAACCTCACGTTTCTCTCAAAAATGGGTGTAATAGTAATACCGCCCTTCTCTCAGGGATATTTTGAGGTTCAAAGGAGCTGAGGCATATGAAGTTGATTCAAAAATTATAATGTAGTCTATAAACATTGTTTATTCTAATTATTACCCAAAGGTTAGGCCCTTGTCAGAGCTAAGCCAGAGGAGTGCTAAGCCCAATTAAACCACATAGTTAACTCTCAAATGAGTTCACACTTGACAAAAAGAACCAGTGCACAGCAGGAAAGAAACCTACATTCCTATGGACGTCTGAGAAAGACCTGGAAGTGTATAGCCCACGAGAACTGCAAAGAACTGCAGAGACTCCTCCCTCCTCCTTCTCATAGTGCAGAGGAGGAGACTGAGCCCATCATTAAAACCTTGTCATTACAGATACAAATACCCATCTTAGGAAGATTGAATTAACCCTGATTTAAAAAAATAACCACTTGAGCCTTTCCCCATATATTCATCCTGGAGTTTCATGAAATGCTTAGCTGTAAGAAAAATGCAATTGTAAAAAACAAAACAGAACAAAAAAACCAAAAACATGGAGGGCATTCAGGGTTGTTGAGCATAAAATGAAATAGACATGCGTGTACCTTGTTGGTCGGCCTGAACATGAATCAGAACAATATTTTTAAATAGAGTTATGTCAATAGTAATACATCAGAAATCTTTAACCCAATAATTCCATACTGAGAAATTTATTTAAAACATACACAAACAGTTTTGCACATAGGTGGTCGCCATAACACTTTATATAATAGTGAAAATTTTTAAATTCTTTAAAAATATAACAATGGGAGACCAGTAAAGACTAAGTGGTAGAATATTATACAGCCATTCAAAGTAATAACAATAGAGAGTTTGTAATGAAATAAGATGTTTCTGATAAAATGTTATGAAAAAAATAGCATTTAACTACTTTCTTCAGTTTTAATGAGAAGCTGCTACGTTGCAGGCTAGGAACTGAGATAAAAAGTATTCATTTATTTCCTTACTTGTTCATTCAACAAAGATTTATTGACAGCCCAGTATGTGCCATGCATTCAGCTAGAAATGGGATAAAATATCACCTATTGACTTATCCATTCATTGAATGTGTTTGTTGGAGTCTTCCTAGACAGGCAGTGTGATAGACACTAGGAAGAAATTGAATCTAAGTATATAAATTATACCAATGTGTGGGCTGGCCCAGTGGCTCAGGTGGTTGGAGTGCTGTGCTCCTAATGCCCAGGTCGGTGGTTCGATTCCCACATGGGCCAGTGAGCTGCACCCTCTACAGCTAAGATTGTGAACAACAGCTCTCCCTGGAGCTGGGATGCCGTGAGCTGCCGTGTGCTGCTGCGGGCTGCTGAGTGCTGCCACGGGCTACCTTGTGCCACCATGAGTGACCGAGTGGGTGGCAGCCAGTGAGAGCTGCTGTGAGTGGCCAACAGATGACTAGATACCAACTACCTCGGGGGGGTAAGGGGCGCAAGGCTCATAATACCCGCATGGGCCAGGGAGCTGTGTTCTACACAACTAGACTGAGAAACAACGGCTTGAACTGAATTGGGGGGTGGGGGGAGGAAGGAGGGAGGAGGAGGAAGGGGAAAATAAATAAATAAATAAATAAATAAATAAATAAATAAATAAATAATACCAATGTGGGGAAAAAAAGACTGGAAGGAACCCACACTAAAATGTTTGTAGTGATTAACTCTAGGAATGGGATTCTGGATGATTTTGATTTTTTTCTTTATATCGTCCAAATTTTCTACAACAGACATTTATTGCTCTTGAAATCAGCAGGAAAAAAATGCTGAATAAAAGGGAAATGTTAAAACCAGAAGTGGGGCAGAGTTGTGAACATGAATTTGAAGAGAACGTATCGTAGGGAACAGTGAATTCAGAGGCAAACATTGTCCCCTGGCTCCAAAACTAAGTTCTGCTCGTCTCTACTTCCACCTTCTGACCCCAACCGCATTTGCTTCCTGAAGGTATGGGGTTCACCTTTCCCTCCAGGCTGAAGACACGTTTCTCTTAGAAACAGAAAGGTTGTGGAACTTCTAGTTAAATAGATCCTGATTTGAGCGCTAGCTCTGACACTTAATAATTGGAATACCTGGAAAAATTGTTTAAGCTGTCTGGGCCCTACTTCCTGATCTGTAAAATGGGGCTAATAATATCTACATTGTTAGCAGTTCATGATGGGTGGGGGATATGCCGTATGCAAGTCACCCAGTGCATATCTAAGAGATGTCCAGTACATGTTATTTCTCTCCTCTAATCACTTTCCATCCTCACCCACTCTGGGAAACACAGGAATTCTGATAATGATACTCTAAAATATCTTCAAGAATGGTAGACTAATGAGAAACCTTCCAAGGGTCCAGAGATCGGGTCCAGGCCTGACGACCATCTCCATGATGTCCTCAAAGGCCAGAGTCCATCTCTCTTTCTCCTCTACCAGCTTCAGGGGTGACTTCCTGGTCTCAAAACCATTCCTTTTTAAACCAACAGTTTTCCCAGTAACCTGAAGTTGCAAGCTGCTGTTTGTTTCTCACTGAGATGATGGCCAACACCAGCTGCAAGGGTACCTGGGAAAGTAATTTTCACGTCGCTACCTTGAACAGAATCTGAGGTGCGGTTTATAAGGACGAAGGGGGTAGTGCGTGGGCAACTGTGAATGCTGTGGTTTAATACTCTTCACCAGGAATGTTCCTCCAGGATTCTGGCCTAAAGAAATAATCCAGAAAGATTTTGTGCATAAAAATATTTATTGCTAAATTGTTTTTTAATAGTAAAAAGTTGAAGGCAACTTAGGTATCCAAAAAGAAGAGATTGGTTAATCAAGTTGTAAGGGACATTCACTCAATAAAATATTATGCAGCAACTAAAATTATTCTTAAGGAGAGTAGGAGGCAGCATGGAAAAATGCTTATGCTATTATGTTAAGTGAAAAAGCAGAGTATAACATCACTTCTGTTATATTACTAAAACTATGTAAAATATGTATGCATCTGGGAGAATACTGAAAGGGGCTACAGAAAAATGACAGTAACTCTAATGGGGTGGTCGTGTTGGGTATGAAAATTTTTGTTTCTTCATTTCAAAATGTTCTGCAATATTGTTAGATTAGTTTTTCCAATAAAAAAGGCTATACATAAAAAATTAAATTATCCCCAAAGCCTAGCAGAAAATACCATCAAATATTTGTCAGGCTCCTGGAGAAGTAGTTATTTCCTAAGCTTTGAAGCCAAAGAGAAAATTGCAAAAGAAAAGGCATGCAAGTCTGATGAAACAAAATAATAAAGATTAGGCCAAATGCAATCTTTAACCAATATACTTTATTTAGCAAAAGAAATCGTTTTAACAGGACACAAACTGATGGCAATGTTATTGTAACCCAGGGCCTTCTGGCAGGAGGAACTGGAATGACCTTTGTGGAAGGCAACTTGGCAAATCGCTCAAGAGCTGTAAGTAGGATCCCAGGTTTCAGCTGCTATGACCACCCTGGAGTCAGTACGCTGAAGACACAATTCAATAGAAGAAAGACCAAGCTACGTGCAGACAGATGTCCCTTGCAGTGTCTTCTAGAAATACAACTCTTGTAAAGCTTCTCATGATATGTCAGTAGCTTAGGGGGGCATGAACAATTGTCCACAGAATCCTTTTCAGCCTTTGGGTCTGAAGACAATGCCGCAAACTGGAAATGTGTTTTCTATAATAATAGATGTTGAAGAGTGGAATCCACAGGGCTGCATCGGCCACGTATTCAACAAGGTTTTATTGAGCACTTACTGTGTACTAAGGTGCTGCGGATAAGTGCAGGGCTCTGGAGGGTGTTTGAGGGAAACGTGACCAACTTAACACAGTCTGGTGTACACAATGGACTATGTATGTGTGTGCACGTGTGTATGACGAATGTGATGTAAGATGCATGTGGTGTGGAGGGTGTGTACAGGGGCTACCTGGGAATGTGCCAGGTAGAATTTGGGGTGATTGTTTTCCCCTCTGTTCAAAGTTTTCTTACAGCTGTTACATTGCTTTTAAAATACAATTTTAAACTTTCAAAATAAAATGATTCTGTTCTTGTTCTCTAAGCACAAGGAACTGAGAAAAGGTATGTGCCTAAATCATTAAAAAATGTAATCTTCATTCCCAAAGTTGGATGTTTAGACAGTTGAGAGCAAGGGCTGAGCCACCACCATGTGGAAAATGTGACTAGTGTTACTGAGGAGCTGAATTTTTTATTTTCTTTAATGTATTTAAATTAAAAAACTGAAGCAGTGTACAATATTTTTCTTTAAAGCTTTATTATACACGTTACATATACACATTAATTAAAACTAATTTTACCTGTTCCTTTTTCCTTTTGTATTTAGGCTACCAAAAATTATAAAACCACCTATGTCCCTTGCATTATATTTCTAGTGGACGGTGCAGTTCTAGATTTCAATCTTTAGTCATTTATGCTTTACAAAAATCTTTTCTAGTTTAGGCTTGTCTTTTTACTTTTCATGGAATCTTTTGCTAATCAGAACTTCAATATCTCTATGGCTTTGAGGTAGGGACAGATGTCCCAGAGATGACCCCCAAAATCACAAGCCTTGAAAGAAAGATTGATAACTCTGACTTCATCAAAATTTGATCTTAAATTTTATTCCAAAACTTTAGAATTTTTGCCTGTCATATTGAAATTTTTGATCCATGCTGTGAGGTAGGGATCTATCCCGTTTTTCCCATATAAATTTACCAGTTGATCTAGCCCCGTTTTTTACTGACCGATCCAACCTTCCCCCCACCCCCACTCTGCATGCCAACCAGTCCCATACCAAGTCTGCACAATGTGTTAATCTGTTTATGGTTATCTCTTCCATTCCTATGGTCTATTTGTCTATTCTTGTATATACACTACTTTACCTTAATTATATTCATGTTATAGTCTTAACATCTGCCAGGGAAAGTCACCCTGACTGCTGTTTTTGCTTTAGGAGAGTCTGCTATTCTTGGCCTTTGTATCTTTTGTATAAATTTTAAAATAAAGTATCAAATTTCTTTTCAAAAAAATAGAGAAAAAGCTAACTTCTGGAAATTTGATAGAATGGCATCAAATCAATAAATCAATTTGGAAAGAACTGATGTCTAAAAATATTAAATCTTCCTATCCACTCAGATGTTATGTCCCTCCATTTATTTAGATATTTTCAATGCTCTTCAACACATTTTTACAGTTTCCTACTTAGACTTGATCAATCCAAGATACCTTAATTTTTCTTCCCGCTGCAAATGGTATCTTTTTATTTCATCCTTGTTCATCGTTGATACATAGAAATGCACATCTTGCTTTTATATCTAGTGGCTTCGTCTGCGCAGGCTGCTGTAGCAGACTACCACAGACCAGCGGCTTAAACAATAGAAATGTATTTTCTCACAGTTCTGGAGGCTGAAGTCCAAGATCAAAGTGCAGCAGGTTTGGTTTCTGGTGAGAGCTTTCCCGTTGGACTGCAGACAACTGCCTTCTCCTTGTGTCCTCAAATTGCCTTTCCTGTGTGCATACATGGACAGAAATCGCTAGTGTTTTTCCTCTTCTTATAAGGACACCAATCCAGTCGGATCAGGACCCTGCCTTTATGACCTCATTTAATTTTAATTACTACTTTAAAGGCCCTGTCTCCAAATACAGTCACATTGGGGGTTAGAACTTCAACATATGAATGGGGGGAAGGGGGGCGATAGTTTTGTCCAAAACATATAGCAAACGTGCTAAACTCCCTTATTAATTCTGATAAATTTGTCCATAGATTCTTTTAGGTTCTCTATATGGACAAGAATATTATCTGTGAATAAGAATACTCCCGTTTCTTCAATATTTGTATTCTTTCTTTTTCTTACTTTCTGTATTGACTAAGACCTTGAGTGAATTTTAATGGGAGCAGTAATAGAAATTTTTGTCTTATTCTTGATTTTAAAGGGACAGATTTTAACATTTCACCATTGAGTAGGATGTTTGGTACAGGTTTTTGGCTGAAATTTTTTATCAGCTTAAGAAAATTCTCTTCATAGCTGCTAAGAGTTTCTACCATAAATCAAATTTAATCAAATGCTTTTTCTGCAAATATTAAGATGAGCATATGGCTTGTCTCCTTTAAGCTATTAAAATGAATTTTTCCAATATATTTTTTAGTGTTGATTCAGCCTCACATATCTGGAATACATCTAATTTAATCATGATTTATTTTCTTTTTTAAAATTTCTGGATCGGGCTCACTAATATTTTGTTTATTTGCATTTCTGCTTATAAATAATATTGACCTATAACTTTCCAAAACATAGCAGCTTACAGCAGTGAACATTTATTATCTCACAGCTCCTTTGGGTCAGGAATCTGAGCAGGCCTATGGCTGCAGTCTTTTCTGAAGGCTCAAGTAAAGGAAGATCTGCTTCCAAAGTCACTCACATGGAACTTATTCCTCACTGGCTGTGGCAGAGGTCTCCCTTAGTTTCCCTCATCAGAACCCTCCACTAACCTGCCTCAAATATGGCAGCCAGCTTTCCCCATAGCAAGCTATTCAAACAAGGGAAAGAACACATACCCAAGATGGAAGCCCCAGTCCTTTTTGTAACTTACTCTTGAAGGTGTCCTCCCATTACTTCTGCCGTATTGCATCTGTTAGCAGTGAGGCACTACACCCAGCCCGCTCTAGAGGAGGGATCACACAAGGGCGTGAATACCAACAGGCAGGCTCATTGGGCCCGTCTTGGAGGCTGACTACCACGAGGGGAAAAGGGGATCAATGGCCACCCCTTCCCCCCACTGTGCACGCTCACCAACAGCAGGGTCCCCCACTCTTCTCCCACCCCTGCTCTCAGCCACACAGCAAAGATCCTGGGTCTTAGTACCCCAACGGCATTCACTAGGTATGTGACTTGGAAAATCATTTAAACCCACTGTCTTTTCTGGGTAGAAACTACTTTGGTCTTTTGAAGAAGCACTTGAATGTGACAAATCAGCCTCAGGTCAGGTCTGAATAGAAAAGGCAGAGCAAAGGAATAAAGGAATGCTCTGCAGAAAGAAATGGGCTGGGGGTGGGGGGCGGCCAGGTGGCTCACTTGATTAGAGCACGAGCTCTCAACAACAAGGTTGCCGGTTCAATTCCCGTATGGGATGGTGAGCTGCGCCCCCTGCAACTAAAGATTGAAAACGGCTACTGGACTTGGAGCTGAGCTGCGCCCTCCACAACTAGATTGAAGGACAGTGACTTGGAGCTGATGGACCCTGGAGAAACACACTGTTCCCCAATATTCCCCAATTAAAAAAATGTTTCTTTTAAACGGACTGGGGGTTTTGTCCCTGAGAAGCAGAGGAGAAAAAAATGAGAGGTCTTATAAACAAGAATAACTAGTATCTAATTTTAAGTTCTTTAACAGATAAGCAACTCTGACTCAATAAAGTGTGACCCATTCAAAGGCCTTAGGAGGGTGTGTGTGTGTGTAAACCAAGGAAAGAGGCTGAGGTCCACGAGGGAGCCACGTGCATGTGAAGAAGAGACTCAATTTCTAAACTGGGACAACTCAGTCAAGGCAGCAGCTCGGAGCCTGACAGCAGCCCCCCTGAAGCCCCCCGGAAAACTTGAAGGGGGTACTGAGTTCACACAGAACATGGAAGGGGGCCTGGGCCAGTCTTTGTGGCTCTTCGGGGGCACAGAGTCCCAGCTGATACTGAGATGTTAGGGATATCACGCTTCAGTGTCTGAAGAAGGTGGCCTCTCACAGCTTGTTCCCTATTCAACAACCTTTCTGCAGTGAAAAGGAGAGACACGTGTGTCTCAGCATGTCTGAAGGAGTCTTCTTCCCCCCAAGAAGGAGGATCTAGGACCATAGAAGTACTTGGGAAGAAAGCGGAGGGTCTGGAGGGCCGAAGGAGATTCAAGTCATCTGTCAGGAGAAACCGAGTCCCTGATAGCTCCGTAGCCTGTTTCTGGCACCTTCTCGCCTCTCTTTCGGCTTTGGTTGTCGTGCACTCTTGGGTGCCTGCCGTTCTCTTCTTCTAAGACAAAGGTGGACTGGGCTGGCAGCCATCGAGTGGGGCACAGACACCCCAAGCTAGGGCCAGTTGGCCGCGCTCTGGAAATCCCAGCCTGCTGTCTTCAGGACAAGCAGGAGCCCCGTGGTAGGAAGCCTCAGGCTGGGCTCCCAGAGAGAGGGGGCTGATGCAATAATGGTGGTTGGGGAGCATTCTTGGAACGTCGCCGTTCCATCCGAGTCCTCAATTATGGCTGCCGGGGCTCCGTCTGAAGCCGTTCCAGGAGATGGCCTGCCTCGGTAATTGCCCCGTTTTATCTCAAGATGCAGAACTGGAGGCTGATCTCCCAGCCTTATGGAGTTACAACCAACGCGATGCTTTTTCCATTTGCATAATACAAATCTGAAACATACACATACATATATTTTGTCTTGAATTTGTGATCACGTACAAACCCCAGCCACTCCAGGAGGACTAGGCTAAGCTTCTAACTATTTTATAACCCAGGTTGTGCAACTCAGACCATCTGGGGTTTGTGGGGGGAGGGCTGTTTCAGTATTCCGGCAATTTCATGGGAACGTCCTTGAGGTATCAGGGGGTTTTCCCTACTCCAGCCACACACAATGGTGGAAGGTGGGTATGCTGGGGGCAGCCACCTCTCCCACCATGCCACAACGGTGCCACACAGGTCCCATGAGCTGACTTGTGACCTACACAGTGTCCCTCTTGAGCCCAGGACCTTATTATTGTTTCTTCCTTCTCTGCCACTTTGAAGGATTCGCAAATGCGAGAAACGGGGCCTGGGAACTGTGTTATGTAGCCCAGCACTTCCCAGTCATATTCCAAAATTGGGGTTCATATAGGATGCTAATTAGTGGACTTCAAGACAAAACAAATTGAAAGTTCTGATTAGATATTGGTTAAATTTTTTCCAAGCGTTTTTATCCTTTCCTGCAGGATGTCTCAGAGCCTTTCATACACCAAGGTGCCTTGTGAATTTCTAAGAGGGAGACTGTGGGGACAG
The DNA here is from genome assembly GCF_036562045.2 of Rhinolophus sinicus. Taxonomy (NCBI): domain Eukaryota; kingdom Metazoa; phylum Chordata; class Mammalia; order Chiroptera; family Rhinolophidae; genus Rhinolophus; species Rhinolophus sinicus. The sequence goes on along the minus strand of NC_133753.1, from coordinate 8,591,794 downwards.
AGCCCCAGAAAGCAGTTTCCAGGCTCTCGGCCTCATGTGGAAAGGTGCTGGCTCAGGTAGTAGATGGCCGTCAGCTGTAACCCTTGAGCCATTGGCCACTAATATAACTGCCACAGCTGCATTGGGGAGTGAAGTCGAGGAGAGTGGAGTCGGGTCTGTCGGTTGGCAGAAAAGCGGATAGCAGGTCGCACGTCATGTGAATCCAGCCTCCAGTGAGACTATAGTGGTATGACTCCCCTACCTATGGCTCCGTGGGTGTTCCTTTTTGGCCTAGCCACATCCTGCATTCTTATGTGGGGAGCGGGAGCTGAGACCCCGCAGGCTGCCCCGCATGACAGAGATCTAGTATGTAGCATTTCCCAAACTAAGGACCACAAAGCCCTTCCGTGGCAGGTGCAGTGGACATTTGTTTCTGCTTGCCCAGCATCCCTTCCCTCTTCTTCCAGTAACAGATTCTTCTTGTTCCCATGATGGTTTAGAAGGGACTGAATCTGAACCACTCCCATCTGCCTCATCACAAAAGTGGACAGGTGTTTCAGGTCTGGCCCCAAAGAGTCCTTCCTGAACGTTCTCTGCTGCTTCTATTTGGGAAGAAGTCCCCTTTTAGTCAGGGTTACTTAGCTGATAGGATGTGGACCTTGCGGCCGAGAGATACGACCCAGCAATATGACCAGGGTCTTTGGATCCAGCCATCCTTCCCCAGACTTGAGATTGGGTTTTGTTCCAAGGAGCAGGGAGAGCTGGCTGATACAGAGAATATCCTGTGGGCCAATATTGGAGAACATATCAGGGAATCCTGTGATGGGCAGGATGATGCTTCCAGCTACAGGAACAGAAACTTCTGCTGAGAATGGCTCCAGCAGTAAAGAACAGGGATTCTCATCCAAATAGAAGTCCCTGTGGGGTGGCCCCGGGGTTGGTGAACTCAGCTGCTCAATGATGCATCAAGAAATGGTTCCCTCCCAGTTTCCACTTTAAGAAGTGCCCCTTACACCAGTGCCTTAACCTTTCCAAGCTTTGTTTTTCTCATGAATAGGACGGAAGGAAGAGCAACCGTGTATGTTCCTCCCACACAGCGACGTCCACGTGCCTGTGTATTATCACCCTGGTCCCCGCTCGGATGTCTCCCATGCTGTTCACACATATCCAACCAGAACTCCCAGTTTTACCCCCAAAATTGATGCTGTTCCTCCTTCCATGTCAGTACATGGCTTGACTTTTTTAGGCCAAAACCTCAGAGTTACCTTTGACCCCTGTCCCTTTCTTTATCCATGCCCAACCCATTCCTGGGGTAAATTCCACATAGTCACGGTATATAATCCCTTTTTCATATTGCTAGGTTGGACAGTGATTGTTTTGTTGAGGATTTTGCATCCATATTCACAAGAGATATTAGTCTGTAGTTTTCTTATAATGTCTGTGTTTGGTTTTGGTATCAGAGTAATGGTGCCTCATAGAATGAGTTGGGAAGTGTTCTCTTCTTTGGAAAAAATTTGTGAAGAACTCAGTATCAATTTTTCTTTACATGTTTGGTGGAATTCACCATCTGAGTGAGTTTTTCTTTGTGGTGCATTTTTAAAGTACTACTTCACTATCTTTAGTTGGTAGAGGGCTATTCAGATTTTTCATTTCTTCTCGACTCAGTTTTGGTAGATGGTGTGTTTCTAGGAATTTGTCTGTTTCATGTGCATTATCTAATCTGTTGGCACAGTTATGCAGACTATACCCTTGTAATCCTTTTTATTTCTGTAAAGTCAGTTGGATGTCTCCTCTTTCCTTCCTGATTTTAGCCATTTGAGTTTTTCTCTTTTTTGTCCTTGTCAGTCTAGCTAAAGATATGGCAATTTTGTTGAATTTTTCAAAGACTCAACTTTTGATTGCCTTTATTTTTTTCTATTGTTGGTCTATTTATTTCCTCTCTGATATATATTAGTTCCTCCCTTCTGCTCGCTTTAGATTTATTTGCTCTTCTTTTTTCCAGTGAGTAAAGGTGGAAGATTAGGGAATTGATTTGAGATCTCTTTTCTTTTTTTAATATAGACATTTACAACTATAAATTTCCATGTCAGCACTACTTTAGCTGCATCTCCTATGTTTTGATATGTTGTATCTTTATTTTCATTAGTCTCAAGATATTTTCTAATTTCCCTTGTGATTTGTTCTTTGATCCACTGGTTATTTAGGAATAAGTTAATTTCCACATATTTGTGAATTTCCCTAATTTCCTTCTATTATTGATTTCCAATGCCATTCCATTATAGTCAGAGAACATACTTTGTATTACTCTAACCATTTTAAAATTTACTGAAGCTTGTTTTATGACCTACCAAAAGGTCTATTCTAGAGATTGTTCCATGCGTACAGAGAAGAATGCATATGTTGCTGCAGTTGGGTAGAGGGTTTTATGGGTATTTGTTTGATCTAGTTGATTTATAATGGTGTTCAAGCCTTCTACCATGTTTCCCCGAAAATAAGACCGGGTCTTATATCAATTTTTGCTCCAAGAGATGCATTAGGGCTTGTTTTCAGGGGATGTCTTAGTTTTTCATGTACAACAATCTACATTTATTCAAATACAGTCATGTCGTCTTCTTCTGGAACATCGTCATAACGTACTAAATGCGTCCGTCTGGCTGACGATCTTAACTGGAGCTTATTTTCGGGGAAATACGGTATATTCTTATTGCTCTTCTATTAGTAAAATTTCCACCTTAGGAGCAAGGTGGCATCTGGGGCCCCAGTGACCTTGGCCTGCCTCCCCTGGGTAGAGCTTCCACTGAGTCAGTGGGGGCTAACTGGAGGAAGACAGCCCCAGACTCCTCAGACCCTCTTGCCTGGAATAGAGCCTCTGCAGCACAGAGGTGGGAAAGACGAGAAATGCTGCTGGCCTGTCCCTCCTGAGGAGATACTGTAGCTTCAACTGGGAGCTGGAGAGAGAGGGAACCTGTGTCTTGGCTGCACTCACCCAGAGTGGAACTTCTGTCATGCTGGAGAGTGGAAAAGATGGAGTGGATTTCACATCCGGTGTCACAGGCCTAATAGATTTTCTTGAATGGCTGTTTTTTCACTTGCTATATGCCCTTAGAACAATTTCCAGAGATTTTTGTAGTTGCTTTTTAATCATTTTTATCAGTTATGATTATTTCATTGGCAAGAGTGTTTGCAGAGTCCCTCACACTGCCATTCCAGCTGTTTCTTCTCCCCTGGATTTTTGCAGCTTTCTTATAACCGGGCCCCCGATTTGCAACATTATTCTTTCACCCCTCTGCTACCCAGCAGCCAGAGTGACTCTCAAAAGACATAGATCATGTGGCTCCCTCGCTTATCACTTTTCAAAGGCTTCCCATGAATTTTAGAATATAAATGGCCTCCTAACTCCACTTCCGTATCATCAGGCTTCCTCCAGTGGAGACTCTGAAGCCTTGCCATCCTGTTTCCCACTTATTCTCCAGTACTTGGAACAACGCTGGACACACTGGAAGGGCTTAACATCTAGGTGAATTCAGCACTGGATTTCCTACTCCTTTTAGGATGTTTGAGACATGTGTTTGTTAATTTTATGTGTCACCTTGGCTAGGTTATGGTGCCCAATTGTTTAGTCAAACCCCAGTGTTGATGTTGCCGTGAAGGTATTTTTTGGCGTGATTAATACTTAAACCAGTAAACTTTCAGCAAAGCAGATTACCCTCCACAATGGGGGTGGGCCCCACCTAATCAGACGAGGGCCTTAAGAGCAAAACCTGAGGTTCCCTAATGAGGAGGAATTCTACCTCTAGGCTCCCTTTGGACTCAAGACTGTAGTATCAACTCTGGAATTTTCAGCTTGAGGGCCTGACTTGCAGATTTGGAACTTACAAGCCCCCACAATCCTATGAGCCAATTTCTTAAAATTAAAATAAATCTCTCAATAGATAGATAGATGACAGATAAATAGATATAGACGATAATATAGAGATACACACACACACAAACATATATATATATGTAAATACATGCACACGTTTATCTTACTGGTTCTGTTTCTCTGGAGCAGCCTGACTAATTCATTAAGGGTCAGTCTTGCTTAGGAGAGGACTGAGATTCTTTGAAGGCAGGAACCATAACATACCACTCCATCCATTTCTCTGTGTCCGCCCAGCACCTGGTGTGACACTGGACACACAAGAGCTCTTCCATGAGGACGTGACGAATGACAAATCAGCGAAGATCTCTGGGCCTCCTTGTATTTAGGCCCTTCACAGCTGTGCAAGAAAGGGAAAAAGAAAACCTATCTGTGCCCCAGGTTTCCAATCTGTTTCTTTTAAAACCAATGAAGTTTATGTTATACGGGAGCCTCTTAAAGAGAACAGGCTTTATCCCATTGAAATTGAGTCTGTAAATGCAAAACATTAAAAAAATAATGAATTGGTATTTGATATTCTTATATTTCAATATTCCTTTGATATTCCAATATGAAACTTAAACTGTTGGGGTTTTATGCATTCTTCGTTTTCCCTTTGATTTGGCACAACGCTTTGCTTTGAATATGTTTGCTTTAATCACTGGACCATGGAGCAGGAGGGGTGTGCATCTTGTTTGGGGAGGGGCTGGGGGGTGCAGCCATCTGGGCCCAGAAAATGACTGCTTTCTGCAAGTCACTGAATCTTCCTGCTGGAACCCGGCTGCAGGGGATTGCCAGGCCCACAGGGAGGGGCGGATTCTCCTGGCCTTGCTCCAAGGGGGACACTTGAGCCTCTACCTTACAGTTCAAAGGCGGAAAAGCAGAAAAAGCAGCTGCAGCAGGGCCCCTGGCAGGTGCCAGGACCAGAGACAAGTTCCCGGGACATCTGATTGGCAGCTGATCTGGAACAGAATTATGCTGAGTGCCTGCCTTCAAGTTCTGTGCAGGGGAGTAGGGAGGCGGGGTAGGAATATGGGTGAATCTATTAAGTTAGGCAGCCTGGTCCAAAGAGAAGGCATGACTTTGATGAGCACGGTGATGATGACAGTGACAGTGTCAGTGATGGAACAAGGGTAATGACATATGCGACAGTGGCCCGTATTTATTAAACACTAAACTGTACGCCAGGTACAGTGCCAAACTCAGGTACAGACTGTTTCATTCTACTTTCCACATAACTGTCTCCATTTGTATTCCCCAGAAGCAAACCCTGAGACCTGGTCTTGGGGGCAGCTGTTTGTTTGGAGGTTGTCCCAGGGGAAGCAAGTAAGGGATTGAGGAGCAGAGTGGGGCAGGAAGGTCAAGCTAACAAGTTAGTCCCCTCTACAGGCACTGGGACTCCAACTGGCTGGGGATTCCCTGGGAAATTAAAGACTGCACCTCAGAATTGTCCCATAAGAGGATGTGGAGGTGGGTGCGTTTGTCTACTGACCCCCACCCCCATGGATAAGGTTTCCCCCAGGGTAAGAACTCACCTGCAATTCTGAGTTGTAATTGCTGGCTAGGGACAAACCCTAGTGGTGACCGGGAGCCAGAGAATGCTCCCAGGCAGAGCAGCAGAGTGACCCAGTCCCTTGAGAAGGGGAACTGCCTTCGGCTGGAAATGGGCCACCACAGCTGCAGGTAAACTTGGACATGGGCTGACAAGACACGGGGCCAGGCCCCAACAGAATCTGCTACACTTTATTAAAAAAAAAGAAATTGTCATTAACCCCATTTGCCATTGATGAAATTTAGGATTAGAGAAGTGGCCAGATCTTGTCCAAGTCTGTCCGGTCTGGCAACGTACGTAAACCTCAGTGGGTGCTTACTACTGACGTGGTCCGAGTGTGGGGGAAACAGATATGATTAAGACACAGTCTGTGTCCCCAAGGATGTCCCCAAAGGTGTCGTGCAGGACGGAAGGAAGCAAACCCCCAGATACGAGTGACAAATATCACCGAAAATAAGCAAAGAAGTAACATTGGGGAAAGTGGAGGTTCTGAACCCTGCCTGTGGGAACAGCTCCCTGGAAGAGGAGGTGCCTGTTTTGGGGGGTATTTGTTGTACATAAATTTATTTATATGTAAAGCAGTCCTGTTTGTTAAAGAACAGTTAGAAAAGATCTACAAGCGAAACGCAGCTGGGACTCCGTCAGGCATGCCCTGACTTGGGCACAGCCCCTGCTGAGGTGCCCGTGTCCTCCCCAATCTGGGTGAGGACCTTTGGGCCGTCTGTGAAGTGGAACCGAGGGCCACAGAGGCCCCCCACACTTAAGATCAGGCCACCACATTTCTGAGCACAGGTCGTTCTCAGAGGGACCCCAGCCTGGGAGGCTGGCATGAGGGAAGCAGGCCGAGAGTTCCCCCAAAGGCCAACAACAAAGGAAGAGCAAGGATTACGCACGAGTCCTGATTTCCAGTCCTGGCACCTCCACTTTGACAGCCCCGTGACCCACCTGTGTTCTCACCATGCCTGGCCACCCAGCTCCCACTGCTCCACCCCAAAGGGCCTGCAGGCCCAGTACCAACTCAGCCCCCCACTGTACTGCTCAGGGCACCTGTGGGTGCAAGGACTAGAGTCCAACCCAAACTAATATGGGCCAAAAGAGGGTCAAACGGTGCCTGTAAATGAGTCCAAGGGTGGCTCCAGCCCTTGGCACAGGCTGACCTGGAGGAACCCAGCCTTCCATCTGGACTCTGCTCCCCATGTGTGGGCTCTCAGTCCACCAGTGCAGCCGAGCGGACAGCCTCCTTCCAGAAATTTCCAGCCGAAGAAAGACCTTTGGCCAAATGACCCAGTGGCCAAACTGTATCATGTGCCCACCCCTGCACTGTGGCCATGGCCAGAAAATTCCTGGGGTCCCTGGTGGGGTCAGTCCATGCTGAAATGTATGCACTGAGACTGGAGAGGGGCAGGTCCCCAAAAGAAACTCAGGTGCTGGTGCCAGGAGAAGGACGGATATGTCCTGGTCCCCAGAGGGGCTAGCTGGTGCTCCACAGGTAAAATGGTGGTGCTTTCAGGAGGCAATGCCCACCCTCACTCTTCCCTAGGGAGGGGAGGGGTGAGAAGTGAGCTTGTGGAGGTGTGTGTGTGTGTGTGTGTGTGTGTGTGTGTGTGTCCCTGGTAGCCTGTGGAACTGCGCCTGGGAGCATGTATGAGGGAGCGTGTGTGAGTGAACGGATGCGTGTGGGCTTAGTGTGGGGGTGTGAGTGCGTACCTGGGAGTGGGAGGTGCGGCCTGGTGGTGGTGGGAGTCTGGGAACGTGGGGGTGGGGGAGACTGAGAGAGGGAGTGGTCTGCGTGTGACTGCAAGTGCCCATGGCGGGTGGGGTCTGGCCAGCCAGGGGGACAGGAGGACACACACCAGGACGCCCTGCCACTGCCCCCTTTCCCTGAGGCCTCCAGAAGGCCTGGGGGTGGGGACTAGCAAGGGGAACCAATGTGGGACCAACAGGCTCCCCAAATGTTCCCATTAGACAGGCAAGAGGGGCCACGCTGCCCAAGGCTGCATGTGGGGAAGGACCTGGGCCATGGCCTGCTAAGGGGCTCATGGATGGAGACATGGCCCTTCTCAGGGAGCAGGCCCTGTGCCCACGTCTCCGTGACAGCGCCCCCGGGAGGGGAACCGGGTCATCACACATCCTATGCCAGAATGGGGACCCCGGAGCAGGCCATGCAGGGCTGGATCTCAGGGTCCCAGCCCTGAGGCCCCTGTTCAGTTAGTGCCACCACTTTTCCACATCCAAACCTTTCACTTTTCCACTGAGGGTTTCAGCCCCTGCCAGGAAGAGAAGCTCCAGCCCAAGTCCACCGCTGAGCTGGACACCCATCCTTTACTTCTTTTTAAATCGCGCCTCCCACGCCAGCGCGCTCCGCGAGTGTTTACAGGACAAAAGAAAAATCAAACAAACATTCTAGGAAAGGAATTTGGCTGGGGTTGGGGCAGGGGTCCCCAAGCCTTTGGCCTCCCAGAGAGTTTAGGAACACGCAGTGGGTGTGGAGGTGGGGAAACATTTGTGCTGGGGGGGGGTGCTGCACGTGACGGGGGGTGTGCACGTCAGGATGTGTGGCAGTACATGGAGGGGTGCAGGGAGGCTGGGGCAGTGGTCTTGGGACCAGACACCACCCTGAGCCCCCTGACCTGCTTCTCACAGCCCTGGGTCTGGACCCTAAATATGAGAGTGACACAGAAGGGCTGGGACGGACCACGGTGTGTGCTAGGCAGTCAGTTTACCCTGCTTGGCTCAAAACGAAAAGGATTCGGGGCAGCCTGAAAAGATATGGAAAATGCAATATAAAAATGACATGGAGAAACGTCCAAAGGGAAACAAATAAAGCCAGAGAAGCGAGAGGAAGCCCAGAGCCAGACCAGCAACAGGACAAGGTTGAGGTCCCAGACCCTTGGGCCGTGGTGGACTGCAGGCTGGGTTCGCACCTTCTGATGAGCCAACAGTCCTCAGAAGTCATTTCAGCAAGAACCGCAAAATAGGAAACAGATGGGACTGGGCAGCTCTGGGTGGGGGAGGGGAGGACTCAGGAGCCCGAGCTCCGCCCCCTTTGTTCCCCCCACCCCCGCAGCTGCCCTGAGCCAGCTCCTCAGACCCCCAGACTCCAGGTCTCACTGTCTGGAAACCTGTGTGCTGGTCAATTCAGTCTATATGCTCACAGCAAGCCCAGCTGGGGCCGGAGGCAGCCCAAGCTCTGCCTGGGACTGAGAAGAAAGAAAAATGTCCACCTTGGGTCCTCCTGGGACATACTGCCAGGTGCTAAACAGTGTCCTGATACATCTGACAGTATAAGAATTGCTTCTGGGGCTACTTCCCCGGCCTGTGAGGCCCCCTGTAGTGCCACGCCGCTGTCCATCCCACGAGATGGGCCCTGTGGTCAGAGGATATGGAGAGTGACAGTCCGGAGCTCAGTCCTGGCACTGCCACCTCTCTGAAGGGCTGTCCTTTGGGAAAGGAAGGGGCTAGTTCACTGTGTCCCCAAAACACGGAACTGAGACTGGGGCTGGGGGACAGCCTGGCAGGTAGCTGTGTCCACACGTCAGAGCTGCCCACAGACAAGAGGGCTCCCTTGTCACTGGGTGTCCAGCACCGCTGACCCGACGCGGCCCAGGGCCCAGGGGTTCCCACCCACCCTGAAACCCTGTGCACCCAGATCCCAAAGGGCTTCCCCCTCCAGCATCCCTCCACCTCCCCTTCCACTCCACACCTCGCGACACCCAGGCTGGAGCTCCCGGACTGGCTGCCCCGTCACGTGTGGCCTGTGAGGGCGTCTAGACCCTGTGTCACTCCTGAAAACACGGCCATGACTGTCACTACCAGGGACAGGGTGGAAAAGAGTTATTTTCCCCTGACTGCTGGACTTCCAATGGCCATCTCGCTTTTATGCACTTCCTACAGCATACACATCATTGACGGGAATTTTTCTCATTTAGTGGTTTGCGTTGTCAGCGGGTAAACTCTGATGCATAGCAAATGTCTCTGAGTTCACCAGTAATAACCCCCAGGAGACCACACTGAGGAAGTTATACGCTACCAAATAATAAAATACCTCCATTGACTTTCAGAAGCTTTGGACAGCAAAGAGAGACCGCCAGGGGACTCGGAAAACCTTCAGACAGGCTCTGTCTGGCTCGTCCAGCCTAATTCACAGTGACGTAGTACATCACGGGAAAGGGGTGTTGGGGCCAGGAGGCCAAGCACAGCTAGATTTCCTCGATATAAACTACCATCAACTGAAAGATTTAACAACAGTTCTGGAGGACAAAAATACACACAGATGTGTAATGTATCCTGACTTCAAACACGCTGGAAAGTAGGAGGAAAAGAAGGAACACCCATTTCACAGGAAGGAAATATGGTAGATGCCTGCCTCTTCGGACCTGCAAAATCTTCTTCTTCATCCCCTTTCCCTGGGGCATGCTTTGTAAAGCTTCAATGGCCATCCTGTAGTATGAATCACACACTCTAAAAAAGAAAGCGAGAAAGAAAGCTCCAAGTTCAACACATCAAAGGGCCCCAGGCAATGGAATCTGTCCCCTGAGCCTCTGTACTGCCCCCACCCCCGCACCCCAGAGCTCCCCAGCTCTGTCCATGTGTCCCTGGATGAAAACACTTCGGAAATTCAACGATGGGGAAGAAATTAACGACCCTTTTTGGAGCACCGGCCCTGTGTCGGGCACTTGCTAGGTGTTGACATGACCAGGCTAAATAAGACGCAACCCCTGCCCTCGGCGAGAGGAGATGGGAAGATGATTATAACTTACTGATTATAACTTGCCTCAGCTTCGGTGCTGGGCTCCATGCGTCTGCCATCCGATCTGGTCCTTGCAACAGCTCTGTGAGCTAGTGATTACACCCATCCTACTGATGAGGAAATAGAGGCTGGCTGACGCTAAGTCACCTCACCAAGCCCAGCACTGTAGCGGGCAACAAACAGTGGAGCCAGAATCTGAGCTCTGTGCAGAGCCTGTGTGTGCTCTCTGCCACCTCACGTAGCCCTTGCCCCATAACCTGCAACCCAGGGTGGAACTGCAGGTCCAGGATACTATCGTGCCCGACCTGCCTCCACCCCTCCACCCGCGGATCCCAACCTCCCAAATTATCAACCTCTCCAATCTGTCCACTTGTCTTAATTTCTACTGCCAAATGCTTAGACCAGTCCACCAGGGTCATGGTCACAGGAAGCCACCGTGACCTCCCAACAAGTCTCCGGCTTCCATTCTCACCCTCTAGGGTCCAATATCCACACGGCAGCCAGCATGGTCTTTGTAAAACACAAACCATACAATAGCACTCCCTGCTTAAAGCACTATAAAGGTTTCCCCTTGTCCTGAAGATAAAATGCCCCACTTATGAGGACCCAGGTGATCAACCCAACCTAATGTCAGACCCCTGGGCCACACTTCAGCACTTCTGCCTTCTGTCCATTTTTCCAAAGTGTGCACTTCTTTCTAGCCTCAGAGTCCTCGCACATGCTGTTCCCCGGCCTGGAATGCCATTCCCTTCCACGAACCAATGCCTCTTCATCTTGCTCAGAGGAGACGGAGGCAACCATGCCACCCCGTTACCTTCTTTCCCCGAACCCTGCTCTTTTCCTTAAAGCCCTTACCACAAACTAGAAGCATATTTTCTGTTCATTTCCTAAATGTTTGTCTCCTCTCCTGAGCCATAAGCTCCCTGACATCCGGAATTGGGTCTCTTTTGTTCCTGCTACGTCGCTCACACTGCACAGCGTTGGTGCCAAATACACGTACTAAGTGAATGTGTGAATTACTGAATAGGAGCAGCATTGCCGAGCACCACGGCGTGTCCCCCGCTGACCAGGACAAGGCTGAGTCCTTCCTTGTCACCATGTCTCAGGCAGCCGACCCCAACCGGGCAGACTTGGCGATGTGGATGGAATTCGGGTTAAACAAACTTTGCACATCCACACCATGGATGATACGCCTCAGTGATAAGAAGGAACAAACTTGGTTGGATCTCGACATGCATTCTGCCGAGTGCAAAAAGCCATTCTTAAGCGGTTACCTGCCATGTGGCTCCATTTATTGAACAGTCTCTATGTGACCCAGGTATAGAGACGTCGAAAAGAGAAGAGGCACCGGGGTTCAGAACCGGAGGGCGGGTGTGACGACGGAGGAGCGGCAGGACAGGGTCCCTTGAGGTGAGCAGTCTGGATCTGTCGTGGTGGTGGTTTTGACGAGTCTACGTATGGGACAAAACCTCATAGAACTATACACACAAGCGGACAAAAAATAAAACCACGTGAACGCAGGTAAACACGAGTGAAATCCAAGCAAAGCCTGTAGGCCAGGTCACTGTGTTGGGCTGAACAACGTGCTGGTTTTGATAACACACGAAGGTCACATGAGATGTCACCCCTGGGGGAAGCTGGGGGAGGGGCCTCCAGGCCACTCGGTACTCTTTTTGCAGTTTTCCATGAGTCTATCATTATTTCAAAATAAAGAGTTAAGAAAGGAAAAATACAAAAAGGAAAACGTATGTGCCAGCTGAGGCTCACAATCTCCGTGCCCGCCTGTCCTCCCGCCATCCTTGGGACGCCAGGTGACACCTACCCTGGGTGGCTACTTCTCTGCCGGGAGAACCGCAGATGACCCAGAGCCATGAACCCGCCCCGTTTCCTTTCTTAGCTCCCGTGGGTGGAAGGGCCTGGAACCCACAGGCCTGCGTCTCCAGCCGCGTCGGGTAACACACACACGTAAGACACACATGGTGTCTCAGTTTTGCACCAGATTTCGAGGGAGAACCTGCATGTCCCCAGTGTGATCTGAGGTTTAACAAGAAAAAGCGCTCGTCTGTTCAGCTGCTGCTCCTGCCCAAGGCCTGGCGGGCGCCCTGCTTCCACCTCTGCAAAGGGGCTTTCGGGGAGAGGGCCCCACACAAAGCCCACGCTGCAAATCTTCCTTGTGGAGCCAACCCTGACAATCTAGGGGTGAAGGCTCTTTACTTGGTTTGTTCCAAAGAGGCCGAACCTGTTATGGATCAACTGTGCCACCGGCCACAGGCAGAGAAACTGGTGGTTTTTGTTAAGGGAAGAAACCGAGCCAGTGTTGCTGGGTTAGACCATAAGATAGATACACAAGGAGGCTTGCTTGGGTTTGGCTCAGGGAGGCGATGGCAAGTCTGGTTTGAGTTCAGTCCAGACTCTGGAGGGGGGAAACAAAATAAAGAGAGAGAGAGGGAGAGAGGGAGGGAGGGAGGGAGGGAGGGAGGGAGGAAGGAAGGAAGGAAGGAAGGAAGGAAGGAAGGAAGGAAGGAAGGGGGGAAGGAAGGAAAAGAAAGTTCCCAACTCGTGGCCACGCAGTGCACAGGGAGTGCGTCTACACTAAGACAAGGTTGTGGACACGGTGATGTCTTAATCCTTGGCTACATCTGAGCACTGACTGTCTACACAGGCAAAGGGCTGGCAGAGGCCGGGGTCTCCGAGGAGAACGGGGACACATGGCCTGGTGTAGAGGAATGAGCACTGGATGAGGAGTCAATGAGGACCTGGTCTTGGCTCCGCCCCTGATTCACTGTGTGACCCAAAGTAACCCCTTCCCCTCCCTGGGCCTCAGTTTCTCCAGGTCCAAAGTGTCCTGACATCTGAGGCCCTCTTCAGAGCCTAGCATTGACCTACCCCAGGGCTTCTTAATCACAGCACTGGGGACACTCTGAGCCAGATCATACTTTGTTGGCGGGGAGGGTTGCAGCGGGGAGGGTTGCAGCGAGCACTGAAGGACGTTTAGCAGCATCGCTGGCCTCTACCCACGAGATGCCAGGAATAGCGCCCCCCACACAGTGTAATAACCAAAAATGGCTCCAGACCTTGCCCAGTGTTCCCCGGGGGTAAGATCACCCCTGTTGGAGAAGCACTGCCCTAGACTCATGGGCACTCAGATCAAGAAGGAGCGAGGAGTCCAGCCCCGCACCTGATGGAGGAGGCCCATCACCTTCTCCGTCAGACGCTCCTCCTTCCATCTCTGCTGCAACCTCTGCGTGGGAGCTCAGAGGCACATTCCTCCCCTGAAATGCGAGTAAGTCAGAAACACTGTACATGTGGGTGTGAGCCCTCCAAGGCTGTGCCATCTCCCCACAGACTTTATTGTGCCGAAAATCCCTACCTGGGATAAGAAATCGTCACAAACTACCTGGGACAGGTGGCCCAGGAAGTCCTGTATGTCAGCAAGAACACACCCTTGTTACGGGACCACTCCCAGCCCGAGTCCCACTCCCTCGCCCAGCTCCCTCTTTCTCCTTAGGGGTCTCTGTCACCTGGCTTGGAGTGAACACCACATTTCTGTGCCTCATTCATTGTCAGTCTGCTCCTTCAATGTCACCTCCATGAGTTGGGCTCTTTGCCTTGTTCACAGCTGTCTCCCAGCAACTCGACAGGGCTGCCCCCAGTAGATGCCAATACACCTGTCGCATGAGTGCAGGATGCTGAGTGAGTCTTCACTGAGGGACGTGGCAGATAGAAGGCGACAAAGTGACAAGGGAGGAGCCTGCCTGAGGCTTGAAGGCCCCCGGGAGCTGGTGTGGCGAGAATTGGGATAAAATAGACATTTAGAACGTTGACACTGGGCCGTAGGAGAAAATTAGTGAGCTCGCGTCAGCAGCAAACTTAGAGGTTACATGGGTCACCCTTACGCAGATGTGATAATCAACGTATTTATCGAGTGCTATGATAATGTAAATTACTACATTAAGCAATCTATACCTATATACAAATTTGAAGCACATTTGTTTGTGTGTGTGCACAAAGCAGATGACATTAATTATGGTAGAAATTGCTCAACAAGCCATTCTAAAACTTTGGCCGTGGATGGTTGGCGTTGAGCGATTGTTGGGTGACGCTTTGACATGGCTGCTGCTCACTGAGCCATGATTGACATGGGGCACCTCCTGTTTCCGTCTGCTCAGGCTGCTCTAATGAAATGCCACAGACTGGCTGGCTTAATCGCCAGACATTTATTTCTCACAGTTCTGGAGGCTGGAAGTCCAAGATCAAGGTGCCAGCACATTCAGCTCCTGGTGAGGCCTGTCTTCCTGGCTTGTGGGTGGCCGGCCGCCTTCTCACTGAGCGCGCACATGGCCCCTTCTCTGTGTGCGAGCAGAGAGAGAGCTCTGGGGTCTCCTCCTCTTCCTAAAAGGATACATCCCATCATGGAGGCTCCACCCTCATGACCTCATCTAAATCTAATTACCTCTCCAAGGCCCCGCCTCCTAATACCATCACAACAGATGGATTAGGGGAGACATAAACATTCCAAACAGAACACCCCCAAATTCTCCCAGTGGCCGGACCATTGAGAGCCCTTCACACCCTGACGCCGAGCCCCGTGCTGCAGCCAACAGTTGTACAGCAGCACCATTTGCATGACGGCCACATACCCGCCTGGACGCCGGACCCCGTCTGACCCTCCACGTCCATGACTTCATCCCCATCACAGACGCTTCACTCCAGACTAAAGCTCCCGGCCTGCGCCTTCCCTCAGCCTTTGCCCTGCTGTTCTCTCCTCTCAAATGCGTACACGTACTTTTACACGGAAAACTATTTGGGGTTTTCACTCAAAGGTTAATTTCTCCGTTCAACCTTCCTTGGCCACCCGCCCTAAAACATTCATGCCCCTGCTTGTGAGAGCCCACCCCTCTCCGCTGCCTCATTTACTCCCTGCACTTGTCCCCAGCTGGCATTCCACCCATTGTGAATGAATAAATAAGGAACAAAGTGGGGGAGACTCCTCTGGGCAGCCAAAGTGGACTCGATAAAGTGGCACATGACCTCCATCAGAAGGTCACTCGCCGAGAACTGTCAGGTCCACTCTAATGAAAATATCATAGGATTTAAAACGAAAGGGGAGGGACAGAGGAAAGGAACCTTCTTGAATGCCCAGCACCCTCTGTTTACTATCTCTTTAATTTCTCACAAGAACCTATGAGACAGGTATTTTCCCTCCCACGTTCCAGACGTAAAAACCGAGGCTCTGACGGTTGAAGCTCAAGGTCACAGAATCACTAAGCCCAGAACCAGAACCAACCTGAGGTCTGCCCAGCTCTGAAGCCCAGGTCCTCTCTGCACGGCTGCCACATCTAGGTGGCAACAAGAGCACAAGACAGAAACCAAACCCTCTAGGAGCCACAGCCTGGATCTCGGAGCGATCGGAGGGAGGTGGAGGCAAGGCCCTGACATTTGGGGGCCAGGAGCTTGCGTCCTCCCCACTGAAAGGAACCGAGGGCCCGTGCCCTCTCCATTCTCTTGCCCGTCAAGGCTGTCCGCTCCCATCAGGACGTGGCCTCTGACGTACAAAACCCAGGCCCTGCCTCAGGCTGCTCTCAGGTTTCTACAGCACAGTAAATCGGTGTGTTTTTATTTCTCCATCTGTAAACATCTCTCCATCTAATACGGTAACTGCTGTTTATACAGAGCTATAAAAACAGAGGTCAGCGCACAATAAGATTATAGTCTTACTTCAATACATCCAATCCATAATAAAATAAAATCTTACAAACGATCCCGAGGACCTGTTCGGGGGTTCTGTAAGAATTAATGTCTGTCGTATGTAAGGATTCTATTTGGGCATAATATTTTCCACAGCTGTCAGGACCGATTTAAAAGGCAATATCCTTTCGCTGGCCTTTGATTTAGACTCTGTTTATACCATGTGGAGGATTGTTAATTCTGCGACATCTGACTCGGGTGTCTGATTACACCACGGACACCGCCACGGGGACGACACATGATGCAGTGTGAGTTTGGGGCTGTGGCCCTGCTCTCACCAGGCCCCCGTCACTGATGAGGTGCGCCTGCGGGGATGGGACCCAGCAGAAGGAAATGAGACGTTTTATTTCCCAGGCAGCGTGGGCTGGTGGCAAGAACTTTGGCATGAGATGGAGAGGACGTGGTCCGACCATATGCTGGTGACGGGCCTTGGGTGAGTCACTTTTGCCTCTCGGTTGCCTCTCCAGTGAGTAGGTGGAGAACAAGCAAGGGCTGTACCTTTCAAGGTGTTATGGGCTGAATTGTGCGCCCCCCAAATTCCTATGTTGAAGGCCTAACCCCCATTGTGTCGGAATGGGACTATATCTGAAGATAAAGCCTTTAAAGAGGTGATGAAGTTAAGACGAGATCATATGGAGGGTTCTAATCCAGTCTGACTGGTGCCTTATAGGAAGAGGACACAGACACACAGAGCAGGACCAACTGAAGACACGGAGAACACGCCAAGGCCGCCGACAAGCCAAGGAGAGAGGACTCAGAAAAATACCAACCTATGCATTTCCAAGAGAAGCCTCCATGGGGACCGGGGGGGTAGCGTGTGAGGGGATAGGGCTTGTGAGCTCTTAGAAGGGAGGCCAGGTCAGATACCTCATGTGTGTGCATTCCCGGAGTTCAGCAAGAGTCACCGGTATGCTTTTTAAAAACATACAGAAGGTGCCAAAAAAAAAAATAAATATATATATATATATATACATTTTAAGAAAGGAAAAAACTGTATTAATTATAATACTCGCTATGCACAGATAACACAAGGTGAATACAAGTCACGTTTGACTTCTGCAATGACAAGAGGTGCTCAAAGCGGTTACCTTCAGCATCCAGACACTTCTGATTACGGCGAACTCCTGCTTGAGCATAGATAAGATTTCTTAAAATATGTATGTATTTTTCCGGCACCCCAGTATATTAAGTATCAGCCTTGCCATCTCACCTGCTTAACCGTCAGCACAAGCCAGCTGGGTAGCATTACCTCCCATTCTGTAGAGAGGAGTTTAAACCAGTCTGCCCAAGGTCACACAGCTAGAACTGGTAGAGGAGGCCCTGGACCAGCTCCCCTGTGGGTTCTGTCTCCACACCCCCACACCGATGGCAGTGAGAAGCAGGCCCCTAGCAGGTGCCTGCAGAGAGGCTGCAGGTAGGATGACGTGGGCCTTCATGGGGTTCTTATTTCTGCTCTATTCCTCTGGAGGTCACTGACTATCTCAGACTGGAAGGACCCCCAAAACCATCTGGTACACAGGGACACCGGCAAAGGGGGGTGGAATGGAAGCATTAGCAGGAAAATGGCTTGGTCATGGTCACAGAGCAAGCACAGGCCAGAGGTGAGCTTAGTCTCAGGTGCTCTGCCTCCCAGACACCACCCCTGTTTTCCTGCCCTGCTCATACCTGGCTGGAACCCATGTCACCCCTCACAGCTTCCTAGTTTGACCCCCATCTTGGGCCACACTGAATGCCAAGAGGCTCCATTCCAGCCAATTTCAGGTTGTCCAATCTTAGCCTCTCCCTCCGGCTGATGTCCACTCTTGAAAAGGTGTATTAGTCAGGGTTCTCCAGAGAAACAGAAGCAATGGAAGGATGGAAGGATGGAAGGATGGAAGGATGGATGGATATGGATGGATGGAGAGAGAGAGAGAGAGAGAGAGAGAGAGAGAGAGAGAGAGAGAGAGAGAGAGGATAGATAGATTTTAAGGAATTAGTAATTATGGAGACTAGCAAGTTAAAATCCACAGGGCAGGCTGGCCGGCTGGAGAACCAGGGAGAATGCCAAGGTTCAAGTTCAGCTGCTGTCTGCTGCAGAATTCCCTCTTGCTTAGGGGAGGTCAGTCTTTTGTTCCATTCAGGCCGTAAACTGATTAGATGAGGTCCACCCACATTAGAGAGGGCAATCTGCTTTACTCAAAGTCCCCCAATTTAAATGTCAATCTCATCCAAAAACACCCCCACAGAAACATCTAGAATAATGTTTGGTCATGTATCTGGACACTGCGGCCCAGCCTAGTAGACACATAAATTAACCGTCACAGAGGTGAGAATGTTTATGCAACAAGCAGCCTCTCAGATCCTTACACAGGGTCCTCCTGCTGCTCTGCTTCTCAGCAGCTGTGGGACCTGGGACAAGTCGCCTTGTGTGTCCGATGTCATGCCCTCCATTGGGGATGGGAGGAAGAGTCCTGCACCTTGAGTCTGGGGTGCACACTGAATGGGACAGTGTCCGTAAGAGCTGGGCAGAGAACTGGCACTCAGGGAAGCCCAGGAAATGTTCTCTCATGGTGACAGTGGCAACGGCAGCAGCGTGGCTCCCCTGGCTGTGGAGCCGAGGACCTGCTCTCACTCTCCTCTCCTGTGCCTCGCCTGCCAGTCCTCTCTGCCTCTGTCACACACCTGGCCTTTGCTGAGTCTTTAGCTTGACCCCTGCCCTCCTCCTCGGGGCAGGGCCACTGCTGTCTACCCTCTCCACTCGCTTCTGGGTGTCCCAGCCACGAGCTGGTGTAGCGGGCCCTTTGGAACCGCCCCTTGGCATCTGTCCATACGGCCACCAGCACAGCCCATCCTGGGGCTGATTTCCATTCCCCACCACACGTACACGGGCGTGAACACACACACAGTGCACCCAGCACATGCACACATAGGCACCCAACACACACATGTATGTACCCACCACACAAACAGGCACACACACTCTCCAGGACTGGGCAACTCTCCTGATTTGAAATGAGACTGTTTGGTGTGTAAAAATCTCTTCTGTCTGCAGGCTGACAGGAAAGCCAGTCACGTCCAGCTCTCTTACAGGGCCGTCGTCCTGGACTAAATTGTTCTAAACATTATACACTTTTGTTCCAAAATCGTTTACAGAGGCCACCACACTATGCCACATTCTGGGTGTGCGGAGACAACGCCGAGAACGTGTGACGTCCTCTTCTTGGCAGGGTGACATTACCTGCAGGGCTTATGTGGGTGAGGGGCCGACAGATGCCTGGCACAGAGCAGGGGCTGACGGCCCAGGCACGTCCCTTCCTCCCACAGTTACGGAGCCCCCACAAGTGTGCCAGGGGCTTCACTGACCCCTCTGAATACTTCCACCAGAGTGCAGTGTCCCAGCCATGAGCTGCCCTTGCACACGCCCCGTGGCTGTCCTGTCCCACCCCCACTGGTATTGGAGCCTTAACTCCAGGTGTGCTCATGACCCCTGGGAGTGTTTCTCTGCTGAGCCAGAGGGGGCTCCACTGCTCTGAGGGCAGCAACACCCTACCTCTGTGTCATTCGTCACCAAGTCCATGGAAGCCACTGGCTCCCCTGTGCCAGGCCCAGGGACACGAAGAGGCATCCCCATGGCCCTGTCCCCAGCAAGGAAAATGACAAGCAAACCCACTCAGCGGACCTCGTCCTCCCAGGGTTAGAGACGACACCTGTACACATGGCAAGAGTCACACAGAGCCCAAATACACACGCGCCACCTCCTTCCCACGCCTCAGGGAGCCCCTCCCGCCAGGCCAGGGGTCACGGCCACCCCCTAGCCAGCCCACCTAGCCCTGTCCCTCCTGCATCCCCACGGCACGCTTCCACACCTGAGCACCAGCCTACCAAGCTGGCTGGTGTTGGAGCTGAAGTTGAGGGAGAAGGGTACCTGAGAGTTCCTGGGAGCTGGGGCTGAGGCAGGGACAGTGGCCTGGCCACTGCTGCCCCCATCTTGGTCCCAGCCATTGTCTGTGGGCCTGGGGACAGGGAGGAATCACCTGCATTATTTAAATTGGTTTTTACTCCCATTCTTTCACTGGGTACATATAGTTGAACATGAATGTAAAATGAAAGTTATATAGTGTGACTCCCCTGTGAGTCCTGAAATCACAAGGCAGAGGGATGTGTTCTATGACCCGGATGTGGTTCCAGTGCATCTATGACGTGTTCTGTGATGTCTCTGTGCATAAATACGCACATCAAGAGCCTCAGTTGTGCAGCAGAGCTGTGTGGGCTGCGTTTATATAAAATGTCCACCTCAGGGAGCAAGGCAACCAGGACGGAAATGGAGGCCTGGAGGCCTGGCACCGCAGCCCAGCGCCCCTGCGCAGTGTGTGAGGCGCGTGTCACTTACCTCATCTGCGCCGCACAAGGAGCAGGTCACAGGAGGCCATCCTCAAGGCCTCTCCGGCTCTAACAGTCCCGCACAGATGGAATGTTCTGGGCTTTCTCTAGGCAGCAAGGTATCGTTGCAAAACTTTTCACAGGTAACTTCCTCTAGAACACTGCTGGAAACCATAGTGATGAGAGAGAGAGAGAGAGGGAGGGAGGGAGGGAGAACTCTGGGGCTTACCCC
Organism: Rhinolophus sinicus; assembly: GCF_036562045.2. NCBI lineage: Eukaryota > Metazoa > Chordata > Mammalia > Chiroptera > Rhinolophidae > Rhinolophus > Rhinolophus sinicus. Next base: position 8,571,273 of record NC_133753.1, on the reverse strand, counting down.
AGACTTGACTTAGGGCCTCAGAGGTGCACCACAGTGGGTAAGAACCTGGTCTCTGAAGTCAGACAGACCTGGCTTCTAATCCTGGCTCTGTTCCTCTCAGGCTGTGTGACCTCAGGAAAGTCATTCAACCTCTCTGGGCTTCATTTCCTTCATCTGCAAAATGGAACTGAGGACAATCGTACTGACCACAGAGGGTGGGCTGGAGGTGAAAACACACAAGAACTTACTGGCAAGCTGCAGAACAAATAGTAAGTGCTTCATACGTGTTTGTTGTCATTATTATTATTGAAATGTATTCCCGGGGAGCATATACACAGCCCCATCCCCAGCGGCCAGCCAGCCGCAGGGCCAAGCCACACACAGCAGCATTTTGCCTGTGAAAACATTTTGGTGCAATTTTCTGACCCGCGAAAATATTTTTACAGTGAAAACGCACGTCTGGCGTGGAGCTGCTCTGTCTCACCGGCTTGTTTAGCTTCTCGGGAAAATAAACAAAAGTGAATTTGTGGACACTAGGGGATGCACTCAAATCAAACAAATGTGGCACTTGCCAGCCACCAGCGTGCCCCCACCCCACAGCAGAGCAACAGAATCTCAGACCAGGTCACTCATGCCCGTCGCCTGAGAGGGCCCTGAGCACAGAATACAGCAGCCGGAGGGCACCCAGGACCGGGGCACTACCCACCTCTCGCTTATCACAGGAGGTGACAAAGCCCAGAGTGGGAAGGGGACCTGCCCAAGATCACACAGCAAGATTGTGCTGGCTTGTTTGTTCGTTTGTTGAGGTGTTTGACATTACTTATTGAACACACTAATTCTTTAAGGAAACCATTTCCATCACTGCTTTTACGGGTGGAAAATGCAGTCTGGGAAAATTGCCTGACACGGCCAATATCATCAGGCAGCAGGGTTCCAGCTTCCTTCCTCCCTCCCTCCTTTTCTTTCCTTCCTTCCTTCCTTCCTTCCTCCCTTCCTTCCTTCCTTCCTTCCTTCTTTCCTTCCTTCCTTTCTTCCTTCCTTCCTCTCTCTGCTTTTGGGAAAGCCTTCACTCTGCCCTAGATAACTATTTTCCAATTCACTTATTTGACTGGAAGGAGATAGAGAGCCAGTTTGGGGGCCTTTTGGCTGATTCTTAGCAAGTCTGTCCGACTTATCCAATGAGAGTTGAGTGTATCTATAGCCAGCTCACCCCAGAAGGCCCACGGGAAGCTGCCCTGGTTGATATCTAACCCCCGAGATACTCAGCAAAGAGGCACCCATAGAAACCACCGTCCTCAGTTTTTCCCAGCCAGAGGCCTCTCTCTCTGTGCCTCCAGTGTTTAAACATTTGGATGGGCCCAAACAGTAATCTTGGGGGGAACACAGGGCCCTGGAATAGAACACGCAGGGAGTCCCTTTCGCACAGAATGCCAACCGTGCTACATTTCTTTCTATGACCTGAGTGTGCGGCAGCCACCGTGCCAGGCAGGGCATGCAGCGAGCAGGCATGCTTGGCCTCTCCTTCCTGGCACACATGAGCCTCCAGCGAGCACACACAAGATGGCACCGTCCTCACTGGGACAACTGTATGCTGCGTGGACATGGACGTGGATGTTGGGGAGGCCTGGCTCGTCGGGGTGCAGGGAGGCCTCCTGGAGGAGGCGGCATCACAAGGATGAGGTAACAATTGACCAGGAAAGGGAGGGCATGGGGGAAAGTGTGCCAGGCTGGGGAACCTGCCTGGGCAAAAGCCTTGAGAAGGGAAGGCTTTGTGTTGACGAGTGACCAGACTGCCGAGCAGGGAGTGGGTGCCCAGAGCATAAGATGGGACAGGGCCAGCTCAGGCCAGGCCTCCACGCCTCGGCAAGGATTTGGGTCCTTCCATGAAGAGGGGCAGGGGACAGGGGGCTCGGAGGGTTCAGCAGGAGCCTGACTTTGTGAGAATTTGAGTTTTTACCATCAGGTAGAGAATGGCTTAGAGAAGGCAGGTCTGGAGGACAGGGGACCTTTCGTGGCTGTAAGAGTCACCCAGGCAAGAGGGAGGAGAGACTGGCCATGGCCTGGGAGAGGACAGACCTTCTTCCTTCCTAGGAAGTTCAGTCCCCAGGGCTTGGTGACCAGGCAGGGCTGATGGTCAAGAGAGGTAAGGATTCTGGGTGACGTTGGGTTTCTGCCTGGACGATGTGGGTGGAGCAGTGGAGGAAGGTAAGTCTGGGGGCCCCTAAAGTCCAGATTGTCCTCTTCTCTAGGATCAGGGAGCACAGACAGTTGCCGACCCTGGTGTGGAGTGGCACCCCAGCTCCTGTGGAACGACCAGCGGAGCCCAGAGGCACTGGAGAAGCACGTCCAGCTGTCACGTTAGGCTCCCTGTCCACAGCCACGCACTTCAACACCACGTACATGCAAGTCCCCGGGCACTTGGTAAATATAGGTTCTCCTGATGTGGGACTGGAGTAGGCCCAAGAATCTGCCTTCCACAGGCTGAAGCCATGGGTCCCTGACCACTCTGAGTAGCCAGGGGCCACACAAACTCTGCCCTGGCTCCGAGTCAGAGACTTGTGGGCCCCCTGCCTGGGGAGGACCAGCAGTGCAGTTACCACCCACCAGAGAGTTTTCCTGTCGCCTGTCCCCACCCTCGAAGGCAAGAAGAGCTCGACTTGTCTCTGCTGGTGCTATCCCCCGCTCTCCTGGGAGTCCTATGAGGTTGTCATTTGCATGCTTGGGACCATGTCCTCTGGACCACCAGTTGGTGTCTGCCATTTTCCTGCTCACCTGCTCTAGGACCCTGTGGTTTGGAAACACCGAGGTCCTGGAGACCTGCCAGGCCACCATCAGGGCCCAAGCAGGCCCGCCGCAGTGCAGCTGAAAGGGAGGGGCCAAGGAGTATCCAGGTGGACAGGCCCGGGGGGCACTAGGGTATGTGTGGGTCTGAGCCCAGAGAGGCCTGGGGGACCTGCACAGGAAGTGATCCTAGCGGAGGCCCTGGAGGTAAATGGGTACGTAGTTTTCCAGGGCGGCCATAACAAAGAACCACAAACTGGGTGTCTTGAAACAACAGCGATGCATTCTATCAATTCTGGAGGCTGGAACTCCGAAATCAAGGTGCCCTGTCAGCAGGGCACTGCTCCCTGAAGCTTCTCGGGAAGAATTCTTCCTTGTTTCTTCCAGCTTCTCGTGGCTCCTGACGATCCACAGATTGTGGCTGTATCACTCCACTCTCTATCTCCACCTTCACCTGGCTTTCTCCTCCCTGTGTCTGCACATGGTCTTCTTATTAGAACACCAGTCATAATTGATTAGGGCCCATCATCCTGACGACCTCATCTGAACTTGACTATACCTGCGAAGATCGTATTTCCCAATAAGGTCACAGTCACAGATATCTGGGGTCAGGACTTCAGAATGTCTTTGGATGGGACACAATTCAACCCCCAACAGGAGGGGACCCATGAGCGTGTGTAAAGTGAAGCAGGAGCCAGGAGCGTGCGCGGACCGCCCAGCAAGGTGGCCCTGTCCCTCGGGGCCCCTAACATGTGAGGACCGGCTAGATGTCTGCCCTCTCCGCAGCCACTCAGGCCGCCCAGCAGTGAAGTCCTTGCCTGGAAACTCTGCTCCATTGGCTATAAACTGTTTGTAAGGTTTTAAATAAACACCATAGCCCTTCTGAAGTCTGGTGGCTCACCGCTCACCCAGGGCTTTGGCAATTGTCAGCAAACTCCACCGCCCCAGGCCCTGAACACTAACCAATGGGCAGAGCCACCCACAGAGGCCAGTGGGGAGGGTCCTGGGGAGGCACTCAAGCCAGGGCACCTCCAACAGCCCTCTGAGGCCAAACCAGCTGTGGGGACACTGCTGCGCGGGCTGGGGAGGGGCGGGTTCCTCTCTGGCTCACATGTGGCCTGGGGAGTCGGAGCTCGGCGTGCGCCTGCCCTGCCAGCCTCAGTTTCCCCATGTTGTATAGGAAGGTCCAGTTCAGCCCCATATGGGGGTGCTCCAGTGAAAAGATTTTATCCCCTCAGGCAGCTGGGTCTATGAAGGGTCCCTTCCTTCACCATAATGGAAGTTGGGACCTGGGTTTCCCTATGGAGAAGACAGAAGGCACATGCCTTGCAGCTCCCAGCTGATGTCCCTTTACAACCAGAGTCACTCGCTGGAGGCCTGTGGGGGATAATTGGGCTCCCTAAAAGAGGGATTTAAGTGTTTTCTAATAGTAGCCAGTATTTTAAAATGGGAAATTTCATCCAGAAATCTGGATTGTGAGTTTTCCGTGAAAAATCACAGCTGGCAGCGTGGAGCCACGAGCATTCACCCTTGTGCTGCTGTGTCCTTCTAGCAAGTCGAGAAGATAGTGCGGTGTTTTGTGACCCATATCTGCATCCATGGGAAGTCAGAGATCAATTTAACAGGCAGTGCTTCAAAAAGACCGGTGACACATAAGGAATGACCTATTTTCTGGCCTCATAGGACTCTTAGCAGCCACCTGGCCTGCCCAGCATTCGAGTGAAGACCTCCTAGATGACAATCCACTGTACTTTTCCAGGGTCATGCTTCTGGATTGTTCTACCAGACAGCACCAACCAAAGTGGCTGCCTAGAGGTTGGATGGCGGACTCATGAGTCTCGAGCTGGAATCCCAGTGGCGCTCTCACCAGCTGTGAGGCCTCAGGCAAGCATAACCTGTCTCAGCCTCACGTCCTCATCTGTAAATAGCACCTACTGCTGGGGAAACAAGAGATTAGGTGAAGATGACTCCTGAAAACGATTAGCATGCTAACTGGCATCCGTTTTTGTTGTTGTTATGGTTGTTTTTCTTGCTATTGCTGTTGACAGACAACACCTGTCTTAGTTTGTTCTCCCAGAGGCAGACTCTGAGATCAGGAGGCAGTGTAGATTGTGGTTGTGAGAAGAAGGACCCAGGATACACCTTAGGGGCTGGGGAGACAAGACAGGGACAGGAAGGCAGCTGAGGAAGGGTGCATGGCCACGCTTGTTACCACTGTGGGCAACTGCCCCCCCCAATCCTGCTGGGGGCTCTGGAGACAATGCAGCCCACACACCTCAGAGCTTACACACCTCAGAGTTAAATACCTCAGAGCCCACACGCCTCAGAGCTGACATTCCCCAGAGTCCACACACCTCAGGGCTCACACACCTCAGAGCTTACACACCCCAGAGCTTACACACCCCAGAGCTTACACACCTCAGAGCTTACACACCTCAGAGCCCACACACCTCAGAGCTGACATTCCCCAGAGTCCACACACCTCAGGGCTCACACACCTCAGGGCTCACACACCTTGAGCTCACACACCTCAGAGCTTACACACCTTGAGCTCACACACCCCAGAGCTTACACACCTCAGAGCTCACATACCTCAGAGCTTACACACCTTGAGCTCACACACCTCAGAGCTTACACACCTTGAGCTCACACACCCCAGAGCTTACACACCTTGAGCTCACACACCCCAGAGCTCACATACCTCAGAGCTCACACACCCCAGAGCTTACACACCTTGAGCTCACACACCTCAGGGTCCACATACCTCAGCGCTTACACACCTCAGAGCTACTCAGCTACCTCCATGAGCATGGGAGCAGTAGCATTGATCAACCAACTCCAGCTGCTCATTGGTTGAGGGCTGCCACCAGAGGAGATTAATCTCCTGGTCCGCTGACCTGCATGAGGGAAGGAAGAGTGGCCCCACAGCCAGAGAAATTCTGGTGCCAGCAACTGGGAGATGAGTGGTGAGACCTGACACACTAAAGGTGAGGAGATTTGGGGGGGGGCAAGCCACCAATAATGTCTGCTAGAGCTCATGTTTCTCTTTTACACAGATGCAAAATTTGCATTGGATTCCATAATATGTCCATGTTTGTTTATAAAAATATATTGGATCAATCAATCAATCAATATTGGACCTTAAGAACTGAGTAAAACTGATATTATAAGAAAGTGCCTCATGTTTACACTGCAATTCTCCCTGGCAAGTGTACTCCCTGGCACACTGCTACACACACACACACACACACACACACACACACACTCTGAGACATCCATGACCCACCTTGGATATACCTTACTTCATTTGAATCTCACAACAATCTTGTGCATTAGGCACATATCCCCATTTCCCAGATGAGGAAACTGAGGTCTAGGGTCTCATGTGACTTGCTTAGACTTGTTTAGTCTGGTCAGTAGATAGAAAGTACAGGCCCTTCATCAGCAAGCCCACATAGAGCAAAGCTATGGAGACACCCCCTACAGACCCTACAGAGGGAAACAGCCTCTTAGAACCACAGGTCCCCTGGGAGGGAGGGGTGGTAGAATCAGGCTTGCATTTCAGAAGCATCATCATGGGAACTGTGCAGAGAAGGATCAGAAAAGACTGAACTGGGACGGGAGAGCAGTGGGGAGGATGCCGAGCCATGGCCCTGGCTGGGCTAAGGAAGAGAACCAAAACCAAGAGCTCCAACAGAAGAAGAATTGGTGGGACCTGGGGGTCACTGGCTGGGGGATGAGGAGAGGACGGAAGCGACAAGCAGGACTCCAGATTTCCGATTTGGACAACTGAATGGACGGTGGTGCTGTTTACTAAGCAGGGGAGGAGGAGAGGCTTTGGAGGGGCTGGGAGGATGATTAGTCCTCAATGAGTGGATGTTTAGGGACATTCAGGGGGACAGTCCAGGAGACGGATGGATATACGGGTCTGGGGTGAGGAGATCGGTCTGGACTGGAGACTTAGACCTGGGGAGCCACTGACACCCACAGTAACTATGGCCATGGGAGTAGAAGATACCATCCCAAGAGACTGAGGAAAGGCACAGGCGAGGGAAGGAGAGTGGAGCCCAGGGCAGAGCCTGAAGAGCCCCCACATCCAGTTGGCAGAGGATGAGCCGGCACGGATGACGTAGCTGTGGCCACAGAGGCAGAGGGAGAACCTGAAGAAAGAAGAACGTGGTGGCCAAGAGCACAATGTGAGGCTTCCACGGCCTCCCTGGGGCTGGCACGTGCTGGTTCCTCTAAGGAGACGCTCTTGGTTGACGAAATACATAGATGCCTTGCATTTCCTTAGTGCTTTGCGGCTTGCAAAGTTCTGTCACAGCTGTGGGCCCATTTGACCCTTAGAGGAGGCAAGCGAGACTGATTCCATGGTACAGGTCAAAAGCCTGAGGCTTCAAAAACTCCCACTGTCGGTGGAGAACTGAACTTGTAGGTGCTTCACAGAGTAATTTCTCTTCCCTTAATCCTGCTGTACACTTGGGCCTTTCTCTGGCTCCCCATGGCCCTGTCTGGCTCTGAGGGCAACTAATTAGTGCCCCAGGGTTAAGCACTTTCCCAGAGCCCCCTCTGCATCCCCCCCCCACATACACACACACACACTGCCTCTCAGACCCCTAAACACCAGGCTGGTTGCTTGCACCAAAAGGGGATATTTGGTGTGTGAGAGCTGATTGGTTTTTGACAAATCCAGCTTGGCCTCTTTTTAGCACCTACTCATCCCCCAGGGGCGGGAAACCTGATATTTTAATGATTTGCTCCAGACCCTTTGGGGGGTGGGGCGGAGATTTTGTGGAGCCAAATTCCCGATGGAGGCAGGCCTGGTAGATGTAATTAGCAGGTGAGGACTTGCTGGGCTGAGAAATCAGGTGCTGTCAGCGCACGGTGGGCTGTGCTGTTGTTCCACCTCCATTCCAGCCGTCTTCATCCCCAGAAGGGCAGGGATGGCCTTCCCAGGCCAGGGATGAGACAGACTTTAGGGGAGGTTGCTCTTTTGTCCTGTGACTGCACAAACGTTTCCCCTCTGCTCCTGTTTCTTTGACCCCCAACTTGCCTGTTCTCCCCCCAACCCTTTTTTTTTTTCCTAAAAAAAAAAAGTCTTCTTACATCCTTCTGATCCTTTCTTTGGATCACAGAATCTCAGAGGAGGAAGGAGGCTGAAGTTCCACCTCTTCATTTTATAAATGGAGAAGCTGAGGCTCAGGGAGGATGAAGGACTTACCCAAGGTCTCACGGTGAGTTAACAGGACCATGGCCATCATCACTGTCATCACCGCCATCCACACCGAACATTACTCCAAGAAGGATTCCATTAGCCACCACAAAATCTCGGGTCTCCAGCCTCCTTCCTTCGGGGTCCTCCTTCCCCGTCTTGCCCCTCTTCCTGCAGGCCTCCCACTCTCACGCCACCTCTTCCTCCCGATCATGCCTTCCCTATACCAAGAGATGACTTCTGTCATCTAGGATTTTCCCTCCAATTTCCTCTCCTACCCCTTCCCACTTATTTCTTATGTACACTCTCCTTTTCAAAATCCCTGTCTCTACTTCTTCCTTTTGCTTAGGGGATGGCTGACACAGAAGGATCCTGGAGAAGAACAATATGAAACATGGAGGATGGAGCAGGGGAAGCGGAAATGAAGAAAGGAGTATGTGGTATAAAGTAAAAGGGTTCCCGGCAAGCTGCTGCTTCAGCTCCACAGCCAGGTAGCTGGGCACCCAGAACAAGCCACTTCCCTCTCTGTGCCTCAGTCTCCCATTTAGAAAATGGTCTGCGGAGGGAAGGAAGGATTACGCTGGAAGACCTGAAAGCCCCATACAGCTCTCATATTGCACGATTCTCCGAGCATGAGAAGGGGGGAGGGAGAAGGAGGCCCCTAGTCCGGGCATTCCCTGAAGAGGGCAGAGGAATCGTTCATCCCAGGCCCCAGCCCCCAGAAGCTGTTCAGCCCCCAAAGCCTGGGCCGCATCTCCACGTCCCATGGCAGGCCACTCCTCTTCTGGATGCCTCTCACTGGAGCCTCCTTAGGTGGGGCCCGGGGGTTCACGCATGGGAGGTGCCACTGATCTCTGCAGGGACAGCCACACCCACCCCAGCGGCGCCACTCTCAGGCGGTACCCTCCTGGGTGAACTCCTGAGGTGCAAATCCCCAGCCTCCTCTCTTCCTAGCTACCACCTCTGCCATGCCCTCTTTCCCTTGGCCTTTGCATTGCAGCCTGACACTTTGAAATGAGGGGTGCAACTTCAGTGGGTTTGGCCAGAAAACACCCATCCATCACAGTCGCGTCTTTGGACTGAGAATGAAATTCACAAACCCTCCTCCAGAACCTCCCTGTAGGGAGGAAAACCGACTCCACTCCCCTCCCCAAAGTGATGAGCGAAGAGACATAGCTGATTTCCAGCCCACCGAGGGCCCCCATGAGTCCAGGGCAAGTGGCCCAGCCAAGGACTGAATTATGCCTGGCAGAGTGAATCTGACAACGCTGCCCAAGAAGACCCTTCCAGAGAACGGGGTGAGGAGGAGAGACCACAGCAACAACGACTACCATGGCACAAATTCAGTCACGGAACAACTGACCTTGCCGTGCCTGTCCAGCAACCAAGCCCAGCCTGGCCTGCAATTCTGGATGGCTCCAATGTTCAGGGTCCTTTGGGGAAAAGGAATCCAAGGTGGCCCCCAGATAAATGGGGCAGCCAATAGCAGTGCCCTGGGGGCGGGGCCAGCTGGCAGGGGATGTGTAATCATCTGTGAGGCACCAAATGCGACTTGTCGGGTGCCTGGCTCTGTGCTAAGCACTAGAACAACGATACTGTGGGGCTGTCATGGTCACGTTTTGCCAGAAGGTCATACAACTGGTGAGTGGCACGATCTGGGTTCGAACCCAGCCCTGCCAAGCTCCAAAGCGAGGCTATTCTCCAGTATGCCATATTGCCTCCATCTCGGACCATTCACCCCAACCAATCCACTCACCTTAGGGACACAAGAACCAAAGGTCTTGGCTAAGTAGCTTGTCCAAGGTCACCCAGCAAATGGATAGAGCCTAGTCTATGTGGCTCAAATGAAGGTGGTGGAGGGTCAGGAAGATGACATGAAGAAGGAAAGCTGGAGCCAGGTGACAGCTGGAACAGGCCAGCTGAGGAGCTCAGCCAGGGAGTGGGGAGCAGAGAGTAAAGGAGGAGAGAAGAGGAAGAAGCCTCGTGAGGAGGGCTGCGCAGGAGCTGAGCAGTCTTTGTCTGAAAATTCTGGCAGCTGCACAGGACAGGGATGGCAGGAAAGGAAGGCTGAAGACAGGCAGCCCCGCAGGAGCTATGAGAAAGGTCCAGGCAGTGCCAGGAGGACGAGCAGAGCCTCAGTGATGGTCATGGCAGGATGGCAGGAAAGGCATTTCTAAGGGAGGTGAGAGGGGAGGATGGGAGGGAGGGAGGGAGGGAACGAGGGGAAGGCGGCCTGATGGTCCTAGAGATGGCGTAAAGCAGGTCCATCAACCCAGCAAAGAAAATGGGAAACAATGGGTCTATTGGCCCAGGCTGGGTTGTGGAAAGCAGGGAAGGTATCGGGAAAATCAGACTGGGCTTAAAGTCAGGGCTGGAATGCAGATTTAGGAACCACCTGGCACATTCCCCATTCATTCATTCATTCATTCATTCATTCAATAAATACGTATTGAAAACCTCCTGTTTCATGCTCTGGCCTAGACACCGAGGGAGTGATGGTCCTCGCACTGCGGGAGCTCACACTGCCCCCTCCATGGGCACCAGGAATGACAAGCACAGAGTCCTCACCTTCTTCTCCTTCCTGTGATCCAAGATCCAGGACGCCCCCATCTCCATGCAGTCCCTGCATCTCCTTTGTTCCCTGTCTCCTTGTTCTGAGCGTCGCTCCCGGTCTCCTGGAGCGTTGCTCTGTTTGCCTCTGTGCACCACCTCCCGCTCTGGGCTGTGGGCAGCCCCACCACACAGGGCCCAGTGCCCCACAGGTGCTCAGATCACCTTGGTCATGACACCCAGTTATCTAATAAAGAGCCCACAGACCAATAACCATTAAACAGTCCCAAACTTTCAACTTTGGGGAAAAAAAAACAAATCAAGCAACTTAACTTCCCAAACTTGTGGACAAAGACAGCGCTTTGCGACCAGCTCCTCCATTTTGCTTTCTCATTCATTCAACAACAGACTGTGGCCACCCCGGGGTGACACAGAGAGGAATCTGACACCAGCCCTAGAGCAGCTCAGTGGGGCTCCAGGAATGCAAAGAATAAGACTGAGACACCATGATAGATCAGCATGGTGGGTGACCGAGGAAATGGTCAGTGCCAGCAACACCTGGAATCCAGGAAGGCTTCCCAGAGGAAGGGCTGCCTTGCGAGCTGGGCGGGGCCAGGCTGGTGGAGAGAGCGGACTGCTCTGTAGAGCAGAGATAGGGAGGTTGCAGCCATGACAGTGGGAGCATGTGGGAGGCTGGAGCGTGTGGATTTGCTGTTTTGAGGGTTTGGGGGCATCTGTCAACCTGTTCATAACTAAGGACCAATCTGGGCTATGAGGCTGATCGGACCCTGGGGTTTCCAAGTCAGGAGTCCTTCTGGGCCGCATTCCCAACCCTTAAAGTATCTGGCACTGGACTGTGGCCTTCCAGGGTCCAAGCTCTGCCTGGAACACCCTATTCCCACTGCTGCCCCAGAGTCCTGTCCAGACTCAGGGTTGACCTCCCTTCCAAGTGTCCCCCTAATTTAGCTTCTGCCCACTTCCCCCAGAATTCTTCTCTCTCTTTTCTAACTTTGGGACTCTTTTGACACCTTCCTTGGGGTACAAATTGTGTTGGGCTGGTCAGTCGAATGCTCAGGGGTTTCCTTCCCCCTGTAGGAGGCAACACAGCGCAGTGGATGACAGTGGGTTCTGGAGTCAGAACTCCTGGGCAAGGGAGGAACTGGAGAACTTCCTGGAGGAAGTGACCAAACTATGTCTTAAAGGGTGAACAGGAGTTTGCAAGATGAAGGATGGAGGAAAAACAGAAGTTCAGGCAGAGTAAATAGCACAGGCAAAAGGCTGGAAGCATGGAAACACTTGGCATAGTAGGTCACGGTAAGAAGCTGGGTGAGGCGGAGTGCAGGGTGCTTGGTTGAATAGGACGTGGAGTTCCTAGGGCTGGGCCGGGATGGATGCCTGTCTGGTGTCCGAGGAGGTAGAGACAGTCCCGCTCAGCCCCTCGAATGGCGTGCACACCAGAGGCTGCCAGCAGGTGTTGGCCGCACAGCCACCTGGATGACACACCTTTACCTGGCCCAACCCTCCAGAACAGCAAGGCGTCCATCTCCTGAAGAGATTTCTGACTGACCCTTCCAGTGAGGCGCTTTCTGGCGGGTTGCAGCTTAGCCCTCCTTCTCCCCTCCTTTCCCTGGGCTCCAAGTCTGCGATCCTATCAGCCGTCATTCTTGTTTTCTTCATTCATTCACTCACTGATCATTATCCTACGCTCTTCCGATGCTTCAGACAGGACGTCCATTTAATTTTGTAAAACTAAACAGCATGCTTAGTCCTTTCAGGACGCACTCTGAGCGTGATATGGCCTGGGGAATGTTTTTCAGAGCAGTGAAAAATTTAATTTTTTCCCCCAGCATCGAGATGTGTCAAACATAATTTATGCCTGGACATAATTCATCCCTAAAGATAAATATTGAAACCCAAGAGAGGAGAGACGGCTGCAGAATTTCCAGGGGCGGGTGGGGCGGGGGGAGGGAAAGGGGTCTCCCTTCCTGATCCCACCACTGGAGGGGTGAAAAAAGTGTAAACTAAACGAAAGGAAAGTAGCTAACTCCAGGTCTGGTCCCAGTCTCATTCGAGAACGGCTACAGACTTTTTTTTTTTTTTTTTTTTTTTTTACAGGCCTCTTTTGTGTCTGTTGAACTGTTGCTCTGTCTTGCATAAAATCTCTTGCAATAGAAGTCCTCAATTAAAGTCACCTGCTGGTCTTTGTCAGCTGAGCTTGACGCTGTCAAATCATGCAGAGCTCCTTAAGCCAATACAAGCCATTAGAGATCCGACAGGGCGGACAGGAGCCATCCATAATCAATTGATATCTTCCTCCGCCGGGGGGGCGGGGTCTCGGGGAGCCCCCTCCCCATTCACCTCATCCGCAGGGGCCCCTACCCCTGGATCTAATTAGGCTGAGGCTCAGCAGGGCCGAGGCAGCGCTGAAAGGCCATCAGTGGGCGAGCCCATTAATAACTCGCCAGTGCCCTGCGTATTGTAATTGTCAGGCTGCAATTTCCAGTAATCCTCCAATGCAAAAACCTAAATCGGGGCAGCTGATTGGAAATTCATACACCCATTTGAAAGAGAAAAACACAAGATGCGTGGGTTAAAGGGTCAAAGCATGCAAGTGTGTGTGTTGAGTGACAGACATTTTAGTACTAGCCTGGGACCATATTTTAAAAGGTCACTGAAAACTCTTGGCTTGGGCCCTCTGACAAACAATGAACGTTCCATATATTTATTTGCCATCTCTTTGTTTTTACAGCAAGCAGAATAAATGAGTGAAATGACGTTGTGCGGGCCTGCATATTGTCAGCACAGGTTATAAGTCATTATTAAACGCCATCAAATCAAACCAAACCCAGTCAAGGCAATGAGACTAAAAGTTATTTGCATTCCTTCTGTCATAAAAAATCATATCCCCTTACTCAAGACTTTCGTTTCTTTATTAAATGCAGCCACAGGAGTATTTCAGGTCTGGCAATATAAGCTCAGGAAAACCTTTCTCGGTATAACTCAGTGTAACAGCTTCGACCCGATTCCACTAAAAAGTCCCAGTTGAGCATATCTGGGCACTCAATCAAGACATACATATTACTTTTAAATAAGATTAGCCTTTATATTTTGCTGCTTAAGTTAAAACTTTTCATGTCATTCTCTACTTTTATGTAAACTCCCACATAATTCTGTTTTAGCAAAATACTTCAAACAAATTAAAAACCTCAAGTCGAATGTGTCCTTAACAAAAACTTTCTTAATGGCATCGCAATGTGTTTGCAGACACTAAAACACTTTTAAATAAGATGGATTTCCAGCCCATTTCCCTGCGTTTGTAACCACGGCTGTGCAGAATGCCTTTGGTTACAATGGCAAAAGCAGTTATCTGTGTTCCAAATAGTATCTGACTAATAACATACCAGTGACCCACAGCAACTGTGTCAAGAACCGTCTTCTCTTATCTGTGTCCAATTGGGTTCTACATTCATTGTGAAATGGAAAGTGAGCGGCGGGGACTATTTGGGCGAGGGGGTACTGGGAAGGCAGAGGGTAGGTGGGAAGGAGGGAAATGTGTCCCACGGCATGGCACTCATGGGCCATCATGGCGTTGTCCATCACAGTATCTTTCTGAGCGCAATGAATGGTTGGGAGGAGATGAGAGAGCCAGAGGAAACGATCGGACACTGCATCCATTCCTAATCCAAAAAAGATGTCGGGGTCGCTATGAAGAGTGTGGGGATGTGGAAAAGCAACTGTTTGGAAAAGTGAACTACAGTACAGGCCACTTCAGCGCCCATTTAGATCACTGGAGACATGCAAGGGAATGGGAGATTTGCCCGTGGTGTCTTCCTGTTTGCATCCACGCAGTGTATTCAGTGGTATCTTCAGCCCGAAGCAGAAGTGTGGCATTACTATACTCCCCACATCGTCTTTCACTCAGGTGCTTCCCACCTGCACACTATACCAGGGGCTTCCTGGCTTACGCCCAGATGTCCCACATATTATCTCACTGAGGCCGACAATATCCCTCCAAGACAGGTAGATGGTGATTCCTATCAAAAGGAAAGCTCCAAGAGGTGAGGAGATTTGTCTAACGTCACATCCATGATGTGGCAGGCAGAACTGTAAGACGGCCCCCAAGATTCCCACCCTTCGGTGTACTTGCCCTGTATAACACCTTCCCCTTGAGGGTGGGACAGAACCTGGGAAAAGGATGGGATGTCCCTGTTGTGGCCAGGGTACATTATATGGCAACAGAGAAAGGATTGTGCAGATGTAATTAAGGTCCCTAATCAGCTGACATTGGATTAATCAAAATGGATATTACCCTCGATGGGCCTGGCCTAATCAGGTGAACCCTTTACAAAAGGGTCCAAGCCTTCCCTGAAAAGGGAGACGGAAGTGGGAGAGCAGCTCTCCCGCTGGCCTTGCAGAAGCGAGCGGCCAGGAGGTCTGCCTCTTCAAGGAAATGAAATCGACCAACAACCACTTGAGCTTGGGTTCCTGAGTTGACTTCTTAATGCAGCCTGTGAGACCCTGGGTAGGGGGCCCAGCCAAGTTGTGCCCAGATTCCTGACCCACAGAAACTGTGAGGGAATGAATGTATGTGGTTGTGAGCCATCCAATTTCTGTGAATTTGTTGCGCAGCCACACAAAACAAATACCCAGGGCTAGTGATGAACTCGGGGCCTCCTGGCCACCAGCCAAGTGGGCTTGCCCCAACACGCACACTCTGCCCATAGTTCAACCCCATATATGGACTCCTTCCCAATATTTACAGTCAGAACATCAAATATAAGCTTACTTTTAAGTTGCTTTTAGCTTACCATTTTCTTCTCCTAAAATATATTCTTAAATATACTATTATAAAATTTACTTCTTGATTTGGCTTTCACTAGTAGTAGTATCTAAGAACTTTCTTATGATACAAAAAAAGAGACTACAAAACCTCTTCCTTTTTCATTTCAAAGGCCCTCAAACAGCAGAACACTTGACACCAATATGAAACTTTCTTGTTGAGCCCATAAAAGTTAGTACCTTATGAGAAAAGTCGTACCTTTAAAAACACCTGACTAAATATTTCATAAATGCAACACACAGCGAATTCCTACAGTAGATTCACTGGATTTACAACCATCAAACTATATTAAATTTACAATATCAAGATTTATCACCTATTAAATGGAGTCTCGTTTTAGTAATATCTCGCATTTGATCCCAAAGGATCTCAAATACTTTCGACCCTTCACCAGGGCACTCCACCGTAACTCATAACGAGGTAATCAAAACCCTCATTGTAATGCTGCCGCGGCCACATTTGGGGATTAGCTCACCTATCAAGGAAAGGTAGCCAGATCTGGGGCTGAAGGCAGCGGCTGCTGCACAGAAGAGCAGAAGTTGTACCAAAGCCCAGACCGCAGGGGAAATCCCACAGGGAACTGCAGATGTGGAGGTGGAGAGTCCTGACAGGTATCTGTCCCAGTTATTTTCAAATGTGAGATTCTGGCAGTAGAGCCCTTTCTTCCAACATAATGTCATAAGAAAGCTCAATAAATAGAACAGGTAAAATTGGAACAGCTCTGGCTGAAGCAGGAAGAGCTCCCTGCACCACGTCCCCGGTCCGGCCCATCAGCCTTCTGCAACGCACAGTGGGAGGCCCCGTTTCTGCTCCCCTGCTCCCGTGGTCCCTCACCTTGGCCACACATTAGGATTATCTGGCAACTCTTTAAAAATGCAGAGGCCCAGGCTCACCCCGAGATTCTGATTCTGCTGATTCTAACTCAGATTCAGTGGTCTGGTTGAGCCCCCATCTTATGTTTGCGGAACCCGAGACTCTGAGAGGGCAAGAGATTTGCTTAAGGAAGTACAAGTTTAAAACTACAACCCAGAAAAATATAGCCTGCTTTCGGAATGTTAGCAGGGATGTCATTATCCACATTGAAACTGTAAATCTGGGTTCAAATGGGAGTTAATTTTGAAGATTTATAGTGATCACTTACCGTAAATAATTCCTCAAAACCATTCCGGGCTTTATGACATGGACGAAGAACATGAGCCACATCGAAGAGTCCTCCCTGGACCCACCGTCTTAAGGATGGTCTATTGAAGAGACTGCAAACGTTCCAGGGCACCACAGACCAACCACACGATAGTGAGACATTCTGTAAGAACTGCTACTCACCCCTCAAAACCCACCTCAAGCACCACACCTTCAGTAAACACCCCCTTAAGCCCTTAGCCTTTTTCTACTGTGCCCAGATTAGTCCTTTATTGGAGGGGACACGGGACTGAAATTATTTAGTTATATATACACAATTATCCCACCATAATTTGAGGCTGGAATTCAGGGTCTGTGTTTTAGTCCTTTTCAGGAATGTCTTCAGCACCGCTGCATCTCTTTACTCATCTCTATAATGGGAATGGCAGCAGTACTGACTCTTATATGAAATGCAGGGGAAGTACTTAGAACAGTAAGTACTCAGTAAATGTTTTCTACCATTGTTACAGAAACTTGGCCATACCATCCTACCTGTCACTGGACTACACTGCCCGGCTTGTCTTCTTAGCAAGTATCATTCCCTAAAACGACCAGATTTAAGATCTGTCTCCCCAGCCCCCACTCCCACCCCTCGGGAATGTAAGCTTTCGTGAAGCTGATGGGCTTGTCTGTCTGACTGGTTCCTATTGACTCCACAGAGCCCAGAAGAGACTTGCCCATAGTGGATGGTGGATCACGTTCGTGGATGAATACACAGATGTTGAGCAAAAGAGCAAGAACATGACCTTGGCCTCTAGGAATTTAAGGTCATGACCAGCCACGATTCAAATCTCGATTACTTCTACATTCACAAATTATATTTCTGTGGCTTTGCATATTAACTATTAGTAGATCCCGTGGGCCAACTCCTTCACTGTATAGACAGGAGACTGAGGGTCCGGGAGGCCAATGGCTGCCAGGGAGAGGCAGATCAAGGCTGCCCTGTACGCAGGCTCCGAGCCCCAGCTGACCGGCTCCTGTCAGCATCCTTGCTTGGTACAGGAGGGTTAAAGTTGGATGGCCCTGGTGGCGTGTCGGGGACTCAGGAATTCCAGATGCCTAGAAATGCACAGACCACTCGTTGACAGTACCTCCCCTTTGTCAACAAAATTGGTTTGAGTGAGTTTTAGAAAGCCTAGATTTTCTATTTATAAACATAACCTCAAGTTGGAATTCTGGCTTGTTAAGAGGACTGATTCAGCCCTTTATTCCAAAATAGGTCAATGTAAGTAAAAATAACTAACCACCAAACAAAACACAAAGTGGCCTGACGGCTCTTAAAGAACTTAAAGCTCAAACACACTTTCCCATAAAAGCAACTTCTGTCCCACTGTGTCTGCCCACATTTGAGCCTGGGCTCTCAACAGGAGAAAACCAAGAACACAATGCCCCCTGTCACGTGAAGAGCCACTGCTGGCTGTCATCTCGCTTGTCTCCACAAAAACAGAGTGTGAAAACTGTGGCTGTGCCCACTTAACACGCTGGCACACGGGGACCCAGCAGCAAAAGCCAACACAAAGTTAAAAGCTGAGACTATAGAGTGCTACCTGCCTCCTTAAGCACCACCTTCTGCATCTAAGTCAGCTTCATGTCAAACACTTAGTGGCTGCTTAAAAAATACATTTTGGAGAGGTCCAAAATGGCGGAGTACATACACACTGTGCCTGCATTCATCCAGAACACATTAAAATTACAACTAAATTATAGAACAATCAACCTGGAGAACCATCTGAAGTCTAGCCAAACATGTAAGTCCTACAACTAAAAATATAAAGAAGCCATGTCGAGACAGGTAGGAGGGGTGGAGACGTGGAAAGAGGCCCAGACCTCCCTGTGGCGGTTGAGAATCAGGAGGGATATCTTAGCCGCCTTGGTTCCCCCAGGAGGAGCGAGGTACCCCAGCCCCCCACACCAGAGTACTGGTGCCAAGAGGAGCCCCCATAACATCTGGCTATAAAAAACAGTGGGGATTCCGACAATTCCAACAGTTCGGGTGGGCTGGAAGGCTGTGGGAAACCCAGACGTCCTCTTAAACGGCCCTCTCACAAACTGACTCGCTCGCAGGCACTCACCTTGGGCTCCAGCGGAGGGACAGTGACTCGAGGGGACTTGGAGACATACAGGGAGGGCAGAGTGCGGTGTGTGGCTTCAGAGGGAAGACTGGAAGATAGTTGGCATTTTCCTAGTGAGGGGCCTACCTACCAAGCAGCCAGCAGGCGGGCGCCATCTTTCTTGTGTTGAACCCGCCCCCTACGCTTACAATCTGAATCCAATTGGCCTCCTGAGCTCCTCTCTCTCCACCCTGCTGACTCACTGGGACCCCGCCCCACCCAACTCACACACAGCTGGAGGCACTTCATCCTTGAGCAGCCAGCCCTGCCCGCATTGCACTCTTTCTTGGAAAATTATTGGAGTCCACAGGCCCCAGGCAGGTGGTGTGCTCTTACTTTTGCTGAGTTGCTCCAGGCTCAGCACTGGCACCAAACCAGAATCTACATTAACCTGGTGACCACAACTCTTCCCTCTAGTGACTCACTGAGATCCTGCCTCACCCAACTCGCGTACCACACAAGGCTTTATCAGCGGTTGAATCTTAAGGGAGCCGGCAGGTGGCAGCAGGCCTCCAGGTGTCTTGCCTTTTTGTGGAGTTACCCCAGACCTGGTACTGGTGGCAGCCATCCTCGGTGGTTCACAGCATGGCCTCTCCCACGTGCCTCTAGGTGTAGCACAGTCAACTGGATTAAATGCTCCAATTAAAAAATATAGGAGGGGCCCGGCCCGGTGGCTCAGGCGGTTAGAGCTCCATGCTCCTAACTCCGAAGGCTGCCGGTTCGATTCCCACATGGGCCAGTGGGCTCTCAACTACAAGGTTGCCAGTTCAATTCCTCAAGTCCTGCAAGGGATGGTGGGCTCTGCCCCCTGCAACTAAGATTGAACATGGCACCTTAAGCTGCCTCCCGGATGGCTCAGTTGTTGGTTGGAGCGCGGGGCTCTCAATCACAAGGTTGCCAGTTCGATTCCTTGAGTCCCGCAAGGGATGGTGGGCAGCGCCCCCTGTAACTAAGATTGAACACGGCACCTTGAGCTGAGCTGCCTCCCGAATGGCTCAGTTGGTTGGAACGCATTTTCTCAACCACAAGGTTGCCGGTTGGACTCCCGCAAAGGATGGTGGGCTGTGCCCCCGCAACTAGCAACGACAACTGGACCTGGAGCTGAGTTGCGCCCTCCATGACTGAAAGGACAACAACTTGAAGCTGAATGGCACCCTCCATAACTAAGATTGAAAGGACAACAACTTGACTTGGAAAAAAGTCCTGGAAGTACACACTGTTCCCCAATAAAGTCCTGTTCCCCTTCCCCAATAAAAAAATCTAAAAAAAAAAAAAAAAAAATATATATATATATATATATATATATATATATATATATATATAGAGATAGAGAGAGAGAGAGAGAGAGAGAGAGAGAGAGAGAGAAGAGGGCTGAATGGATAAGAAAACAAAACCCTTACATATGCTGCCTACAAGAGACTCACTTCAGATTGAAAGACACACACAGACAAAGTAAAGGGATGGAAAAAGATATTTAATGAAAATGGAAATGGAAGAAAAAGAAGCTGTGGTAGCAATACTTAGACAAAATAGACTTTAAAACCAAGGCTATAAGAAGAGACAATGAAGGACTCAATAATCCCACTTCAGGGTATTGATCTGAAGAAAACGAATATGCTGCTTTGAGGGGACGTGTGCACCCAAATGTTCACTACAGCACTGTTTACAATGGCCAAGATATAGACGCAGCCTGGGTGTCCGTCAATGGAAAAATGGATAAAGAGGAGGTGGTACATACAAGTATATACAATGGAATATTGCTCGGCCATGGAAGGGAATGGGTTCTGGCCATCTGCAGGGGCATGGATGGACCTGGAGGGTGTTGTGCTGAGTTGAGTACATCAGACAGAGAAAGACAGATGCAATGTGATCTCGCTTATATGTGGAATCTAAGAACAAAATTAACAAACAAAACAGAAACTCCTAGATACAAAGAACATTTTGATGGTTGCCGATGGGAAGGGGTTTGGGGGTGTGGGTGAAAAATAAGGGGAAGGGCTTAAGTACAAATTGGTTGTTACACAGTAGTCATGAGCATGTAGGGTCCAGTATAAGGAATATAGTCAATAATATTGTAATAACTATGTATGGTGTCAGATGGGTACTAGATTTGTTAGGGTGATAGATAGAAGAGGGTTAGGGAAAAGGGTGAAAAAGGTGAAAGGATTAAAAAGTACAAATGGATAGTTACAAAACAGTCATGGGCATATAAGGCAAAGCACCGGGAATATAGTCAATAATACATTAATAACTATGTATAGTGCCAGGTGGGTACTAGACAGGGGATCACTTCTTACATTATATAAATGTCTAACCACTCTGCTGTACACCTGAAGTTAATACAATATTGAATGTCAACTGTAATTGGTAAATTTAAAAGTTGGGGAAAGGTAAAGCGGAGTAAGATCCAAATCTCCAGGTATAAAACAAGTAAGTCATGGGGATGTAATGCACAGCATGGGGAATATAGTCACTAATACTGTGACAGCACAGTGTGGTGTCAGATGGTCGCTGGGCTTCTCATGGTGATGACTTCTTTAGGTATAAATGTTGAACAACTATGGTGTACACCTGAAACTAATATAATATTGTATGTTAGCTATATTTCTCATTAAAATCTTTTTAAAAGAAAAAATAGAAGAAAAGATTGTCTAATGAAAAAAAGTATTTCGGACCAAGTAATATCAATGTGTTTGTTACAGCCCATCTCATCTCCTATAAGATCTGTGGCAACACTACCACAATGACTGTTCAAACGCTGTAACAGGACAGGATGGAATTAGGAAATAAGGAAAAGGGGAAATGAGAAACTACTAATACAAATACTGGGTTTTATTCCCAGAAAATATCTGTGGACTTGGTTGTGGCCTGTCTTCCCCAGTAGGATCCCCTAGGATGTAACCGCCTGAAACCAGGGCAAGAATTTCATGTTATTCACCACTCTGCCTCTTTTGTCTAGACATAGACAGTGATTCATAAATATTTAAGTGAATAGATGAACTAGAGGTCTGCTAGAAATCCGGCTCTGAGCTCCCTAGTAGCCAAAGCAAAAAGGGAAAAGATCAACTACAAGATTCAGTATCCACTCAAACCCAATCTTCGCAATGCACAGGCTCCTCCCGACATGCCTCTACCAGGTCTCCAACTCTACATGTACCAACTGTGCCAGACTGACCAGGAAACCCACCCTTCACCCAAGACTGACAACACTCAGGAGGGACTCAGTCCCATTCCCCTTGGTGAAGAAAACATTGTAAAAAGCAGTTTTCTTTCCTCTGCGCCACCCTCCCTCCCGCCCCAACTTCTGTGCTGACCCTGCACTTCGTCTGTCTCCTAAAGTGTCATTCACGTCTGCAGACAGCATATAGGGGACAGCCGCAATGACGTCAGACAGGCACTGAAAGTTTCTCCTGCAGCACAGCGGCATTTGGGACCCAGAACATGGAGTGTTCAGGACACAGTCCTTTGCATTCCAACAGCTCACAGACGTGGAGAGATGGTGACAATAGGGTGAGATGTGCTGTGAGCTGGGGAAGAGCCTGTGGTGGGGACCCAGGCTGAAGGGGGGGGGGGAGGCCTAGGGACTTGGCACAGGGCATGTCTGCAGGGAAGGGCGGTGTTGTGTAAGTAAGAGGTGAGGGGGAGGGCCGGGAGAGTTTTAGGCAGTCAACAGCACATATAAAGATCTCCCTAAAAGCAGCACATTTGGGATTACTGGGAGACAAGGCCCATCAACCCTCTGAGGGCAGCAAACTTCATGAATTGCGTCCTGCCCTAGGTCTGTCAGGGGCTAACACTTGGACATGCACGCAAAACTCATTTTGACATAAAACACATCTCAGTAAATGTTACTTTACGATTACTAATTGCAAGCCAAGACCACATAATCCAGAATCACCCACCATGAATGGGGAGCCAAAGTGACCCAGTGATTAGAAAACCATAGGGTTCCCTTCCAGTTGTTTATCAACTGCAGGGACAGCTGGTCGGTCACCTTCATGTGCCCTTGGGCCTGCTGGCTAATAGAGCAGTCGGCTGGGTTTCTGGCCAACATCAGAGATGCTGCTCACCAAATGCCCAAGACCATTGGTAGGGCAGGTCTTCAAGTGTGTTGCCCAGGATGCTGGTCCAGTCAAATCTATTGTGAAGGTATCTGTGGTCTGGTAAGTTTGGGAAATGCAGCCCTCCCTTAAAAAGCCCCAATGTGGGGCGGCCGGACGGCTCAGTTGGTTAGAGCACGAGCTCTGAACAACAGGGTTGCCAGTGCGATTCCCACATGGGCCAGTGAGCTGTGCCCTCCACAACTAGACTGAAGACAACCAGCTGCCGCTGAGCTTCTGCAGGGGCGGCTGGATGTCTCAGTTGGTTAGAGGGTGAGCTCTCAACAACAAGGTTGCCGGTTCAATTCCCGCATGGGATGGTGGGCTGTGGCCCTTGCAACTAAAGATTGAAAACGGCAACTGAACTTGGAGCTGAGCTGCGCCCTCCACAGCTAGATTGAAGGACAATGACTTGGAGCTGATGCTGGAAAAAACACACTGTTCCCCAATATTCTCCAACTAAAAACAAACAAAAAACAGCAAACATATTTTTTAAAAGTCCCAATGCAGTTTAGCATAATTAAGGACCTGAGAAGTCCTGCAAAGAATGCTTTCATTTTGTTTAACCCATGACTGCCCAAACTTAGATATCCATGGAACCCCTTTTTGCCTTATCACATCTATTTACCTCCAGCACTGACAGGAAAGTGGGGATGAGTGGGGAGCCTTACAAAGGAAAGGCAATGTTTGTTTGAAACAAATAAACAGGGAACGTTTGTGCTAGTAGCAGCTCATCAAAAATTTTTTCCTAAAATAGTTAGAAAAAGAATCTGAAGATACAAATAGCACCCTCATAGCAGTACATCACCACCTCCTAACTTCCTCGAGTCTCAGTTATGCACACACAAACCACCACCCTCTGTCCACCAACCGGGGAAAACTGGGACTAGGTGACAAGATCAAAAACATGGCCTTCACTTTGCAGGGAGAAAAAGCCACTACGGGCCATGCTTCTGCTGCAAAGCTGTGTGTGTACACACACACACACACACACACACACACTTTGGAATTGAAGTCCCAGCTTCACTCACTCATTTAGTCCTTTCTTTTCCAGTCCTGTTAGTGACACCTTAGACATACATTTTAATTATACCTTCATCTCAAAAAACCCACGTAAGTTAGAGAATTACTGAATAATGGTTAAACCTTTTCTATTTAGGTAGACATGGGTTCAAGGCCCAGCCCTCTTATTGTGATCTTGTTCAAGTTACTTCACTTCTCTAGGCCTCGGTGTTCTCACCTGTAAAATGGGATCGCAGTAACAATTAGCATTATTGGTTTGTGATGCGTAGGGCACTGCTCTCTCAGTGAATCCCAGTGACTCTGCTCCACACTGTGAAGGAAGGGTGTGAGGCTGAGTGGTTAGATGACTCCCCCAAAAACAGTGCTGGAGACCAGGTGGCCTGACTGCAGTTCTCAGTTTTAATCTCTATGTTTTAACTGCGTCCAAAAGGAGCCAGTTTCATAACTGCAGCAAGGCATAGATGGCGTAAGACGTATAAACTGTAGCACAGATCAGGCACCTAGCACATGCTTAATAATCTCAGCTCTTACAGGTCCAGGAGCGCTTGTCTGAAATCCTTGAAGCCAATGTGATTTGCAATTCAAAATTTTTCAAGAGAGAATTTTCAAGGGAGTAAAAAGACAACCCCACAGAATGAGGGAAAATGTTTGCAAATCACAATCTGCTAAGGGTTTAATATCCAGAATATGTAAAAAAACTCCTAAAACTCAACAACAACAATAAAACAAACAATCCAATTCAAAAATGGGCAAAGGACTCAACAGGTCTTTTTCCGAAGATAGACAAATGGCCAATTAGCACATGAAAAAAATGCTCAGCATCACTACTAATTAGGGAAACGCAGATCAAAACCACAGTGAGATGTCACCTCACACCCATTAGGACGGCTATGGTTAAAAAAAGCTATTACCAGGAAAACAAATGTTGGTGAGGATGTGGAGAAATTGGAATTCTTGTGCGTTGCTGGAGAATGTAAAATGGTGCAGCTGCTGTGGAAAACAGTTTGGCAGTTTCTCAAAATATTAAACATAGAATTACCGTATAATCTTAGTAATTCCACTTCTGGATATATAAACTAAAGAACTGAGAGGGGAATTCAAATACATACTGCACAGCCGTGTTTGCAAGAACCAAAAGGTGGAAGCAACCCAACATCAGCCGATGAACGGACGCAATATACAGTGGATTATTATAAAGCCTGAAAAAGGAACTTCTGACACATGGTGCAACATGGATGGACCTCGAAGACACTGTGTTCAGCGAAATAAATGAAATGAGCCAGATGTCAAAGGACAAATATTGTGATTCCAGTTATACGAGGCCCCTAGAAGAGGCAAATTCAGAGACAGAAAGCAGCCTGGGGGTGGGCAGGGACTGGCGCATGGTGGTGGGAGGGTGTTAGTATTTAATGGAGACAGAACTTCAGTTTGGCATGAAGAACAAGTTCTAGAAATGGATGGTGGTGGTGGTTACACAAGGTGAATGCACTTAATGTCACTATACTATACACTTAAAAATGGTTGTTTTATGTGTATTTTACCACAAAATAAAAAAGTAAAAGATGGAGGAGCAGTGGTTCACACACTGCCTTGTAGGCAGGTAGGTGAGGAAGCTGCTCCTGGCCTGCACATGTTGCCCGAGCACACCCCTTGCTCCTCATGTCTTTGCAAAAATCACACCTCAGCCCACAACTGAGCCGACTGTGAAGCGACACCTACCATTCCATCTAAACATGCATCATGTTTATGGAGCTACAGGAAGAAACAAACCCCACTTCCACCTGGATTCTTCTCAGGCGTATCAGGATCTGGACACTGAGATGCTTGGCCTGGCTGTGTTCTCTGCTGCTGGGCCTGGGAGGGCCGGGCAGGAAGAAGCTGAGGCACCCAGGCCTGGCCTGACCTAGCCAGTGACTTCTGGGCAGTACAACCAACACACAGGCATGGAGCGCTTAACCCAATTCCTCAGGATTAAAACACAAGGTCTGACAAGTACGCTCGTGCACTTACCCTAGAAAAAGTGCTACATACCTCACTGCTGAATGTCACTACGGTTACTTTCAAAGTCCTCCCCTTGGGAAGCTATGCACTGACTCCTGCGCCTACTCCACCCTTCAAAGCAATTCTGGAACTCTTTTTCTGGAATGGCCCTCAGAGCTGCCGTCGTATTACCCTTGATGTCCTGAATGTCATCAAAATGTCTTCCTTTCAATATTTCCTTTATCTTCGGGTAAAGAAAGAAGTCATTGGGGGCCAGATCAGGTGAGTAGGGAGGGTGTTCCAACACAGTTATTTGTTTCCTGGCTAAAAACTCCCTAACAGACAGTGCTGTGTGAGCTGGTGCATTGTCGTGATGCAAGAGCCATGAATTGTTGGTGAAAAGTTCAGGTCGTCTAACTTTTTCACACAGCCTTTTCAGCACGTTCAAATAGTAAACTTGGTTAACTAATTGTCCACTGGTACAAATTCATTATGAATAATCCCGCTGATATCAAAAAAGGTTAGCAACATCGTTGCAACAAGTTCACGAACTTAATTGTCAGGCCTTGCATATATACTTTTTTCTTCTTTAGTTTAAAGAAGTGAGAGGGAGGGAAAAGGAAGGGATTAATTTAAACTCTTCTAAAGGCAAACTAATTTTTTTTCTCGTTCTAAGAAATTTATACTTACCATCTTGTTTTCCCAGCCAAGTCATTCTATTAGTGCTTAGTTTACAGGTTACAAAAAGGTTGGGTCAAAGCTTGAAAAAAATAACATTCTTTCTTAACCAATAATTTGGAAGCGGGTCATAAAACCCTGGAAGCTAACATTCTGGCCACTTGATTTCAGAATAACCAAATTCTCTTAAGGAATGTGTCAAATCTATCATAAATAACCCAGGACCTGGATCATATCAATGTGGCAGAATTTCAGAAAAATAAACTGGGATTATTCAAATCTTGAAAAGAAAAAGACAATTGTTCCTATACTAACTCTAGAAGTAGATGTGAAGCAGAACTTGGTAAACAAGATTTCATCATGTTAAAATATGCATTTTCATACAACTGTGGAATTAAAAGTTTTAACGGTTTTAATGACTATTTATCACCCACTTGCACTGAATCAAATTGAGAAAAGAAAAAGATAAAAGGACACAAAATGAACAGACCATAACTTTATTGGAGATTTACTCAGCTACAATTATTACAAAAAAACGACTAAAGGTATAATTGTGACCCATAGGTGCAGACTGCAAGTTTCCGCAGCGCGCTTACTGTGTGAATGAGTTACATCGTGTTCCCTAAAAACAGCTGCAGCATGTGATGGTAAATACTGTATTGTCGATCAAATTACATGTTAGTTTTACATGATTTTAGTCATTCTCCTTCACTCTATTTACAGCAGAAAAGCCAGAAACGTTACTTCCTGTTCACCTTTGCATTTTTGCTATGCAACCTGCCGCTGCAGTGAACTCTGAACGCATCTATAAAATTGAAATTGTCTGTGGTTAACATCCAAATAAAAATAGACTAGGAAAAAAAAGCAATTAATGATTAAAATATATTTACAAGTTAGTTCTGCAAGGTCATTTTCACTGCTAGTGGAAAATACAATCATCTCAATGCAAATTTCCTAGATATTGCTACTGGCGTCTCCAACAACTTTTAAAATCATTTTAATATTCTTGGTCTTCGACATATCTTAAAAACTTTTCATGTACAATATAAAATAAAGAAATTTATTTGGAAATAATTAAATTCCTGAAAAGTAATCAGTGGTTGAAAAAATAGACCTATGTAAATGTAATTAAAATAACCATATAGGTAATAAACATGACATGAGTTTCTCTTCCACGGATAACACAAACTGGTTAAGGAGTCTTACCCTAATTTCAGATGCCGTTTAAATAAAAATATCCAGGTCTGTTTGGTGGTATAAATTTTGTATAAAGGGGTTAGATACCCTAACAGAGCAAGATATAAAGTTTTAAATCTGGGCCTTAAGACTAAACTGTGGTAGGTCTGGGTTTAGATTCTTCTGTCCTCTGCAGTCACCGTCTGATTTCAGGTGATGCTAAAAGAGCCGACTGATTGTGAATAATTGTATTTATGAACTGAACCAACAAAACCAAAGTAGCCTCAAGTCTCTTGCTTATTTAGGCAGGGTAATTTGAATCTTTCTGAGGGCAAGCTATTATTAAGAAAATAAAAATATTAGTATTTTAAAAAGATAATTACAGGAGTGTTAGAGGTCATTCTAAATTTAATTGTTTCACATAACGTAAAAGAAAGAAGAAAAAAAAGGTAACAAACACTTTTAAAACATAATTAAGAGTTCAGTTAACAAATCTTTGTCATACTTTCACAAACAGTAAAAATGCCACAGACAAAAATGACCTATTTAAGTTGTGCAAGTATGTGACACATTGCAGGCATTATAATTATCTTTTTCAAATTCGGTAAATCAAAACAGCAGCGAGGCCAAACCACATTTTTTCCTTTCAGTTAAGTATATTTTCCTTGAAATGAGGTAAAGCATGGTACCAAGTGCAATGGTCATCTGTGCTACATGAACAGGAGAGGGGGGACAAAAGCTATTACAAAACGCAGCATAGTTAGGACAGCTGAAAAGTGTGTTATAAAAGAAATTAAAAACATTTACAATGAAGGTTCACGCCACCTAACCTCCGCACAATCATCGTCAGGAATTGCTAGAGCTGCTTTCCAAGGCCCTTCCCCGCTCCTTCCTTCACGCGTGTGCCTGAAGCACGACACCTCCCACTAGGTAGGTGGTCCATTTGACATTCGGTCTCACATCGCAATCACAGCAACAAAAGGATGACACACACGGTTGGAAACTGGGGCGAAAGAGTGATTTCTTTTCCTTAATTAATGGATGAGAAACATTTCATTCAACAAGCTGAACTGGGGAAAACTTTACAGCATTAAACATCAGCAGCACAAGAGCGTTCATAACCGTTTCATAGTCTAACTCGTAGCTTTTATTTTTTCATGTAGGAACCAGGGGGTCAGAGAATGCTTCAAAGTGTGAGTCACAAAATAAAATCAGCTATATTTCTCCAGCCAAAAAAAAAAAAGTATGAAATAGCTAAAGTTTGCTGTTGATAAAACATTTTGAATGGTAGCAGGAAATTTGAACCCCTGAGAATGTATGACCTAATCATATCCAAGTCTGAACTTTTTAGTATTAACAAAAAATACTCTTCTTAAGGTTACAAAATATATTGAGGCATTTTTCTCCCAATGGGAATTTAAC
This sequence comes from Rhinolophus sinicus, assembly GCF_036562045.2. NCBI lineage: Eukaryota > Metazoa > Chordata > Mammalia > Chiroptera > Rhinolophidae > Rhinolophus > Rhinolophus sinicus. The sequence goes on along the minus strand of NC_133753.1, from coordinate 8,542,242 downwards.
TGTGAAACAAACTGATTTTTGTGCCAGGAGGCGAGAGAATCCCTTAACACTGGGATCAGTGCCTTGGACACAATGCAAAGCCCTAAGCTCCTGGCATCAGGTAGTTTATAAATTATCAAGAGATCTGTGACACAATGGCATCACAAATCACCCTCCCTCACAAGTAAAATTCACATCCAGCCTTACTTGGTCATTGTTCACGCTTACAGTTATAGAATTCAAGAACTGCCTGGTTTTAACTTGCCAGATCTTACGTTGAGGTTTTTTTAAAAAAAAAACAAATAGAAATCTAAGGTTCCAAATCAGAATTCAGTATTTTAAAGACAAGGCCGCCCAAATTAATTTGCTCAAAAACTCATTTAATAACTCAGAGCTCAATTTAAGTTTAAGTTTGGAGACAACAAATAGCGTTGGAGAAGCTTAACAGCCCTTCACTCAGGTCTCCTTAGCAAGTGGAGCTGACAGTTTTCTGTATGACACGTGCAGAGGTGCTTCCCTGGGGGCGGGTGCTGCAGATAAAGCGAGAAGTACGTCTTGAACTTCAATTTAAACATAGTGCAGCATGTCATGAAGCGTCAAGTTCAGAATCATGTGCTGGAAAATATTAGACACCTCTGCTCAGCTTTCTTAAACTTCAAGCATAATTAATGGGGCAAATTGCAGCAAACCTCTACTGGTATGTTGGTGGGAGTGCAAAACCGACCCACAGCTTTTATAAAGGTAAATTAAGAGGTATTATAGGTACAGTGCAAAAAAAAAAAAAATTAAAATTTCAAGCATAATACATAAACATAGCACCAAACAGGGGAAAAAATGCATGCAAAAGAAAAGAAGAACTGAGGTATTTAAGTGAAGAGTGCCTATAGGTCTAATTAAAGAAACTTAGGCAAATGCCTAAAAATGTCTTTTTTTTTCCCAAAGATGGAAATAATGAGCTAGTTTATCTAAATTAATGAGCTAAATCACAGATGTATCAAAATTACGGCAGTTTATCGCAAACGTTAAACTTTCATGGCAATAACAGCACAGCTTTGGTAGGTGAAATACGCATGCAACACTGTGAAAAGTACAGTAAGAAATTTATGTGAGAAGACTAAGGGTAAAGGTGCTGGGTTCTGCTTCTTTAAATAAGTAACCAATCAATTATAAAATCTGCAGCATATTTTAGGTGTGATATGTCTAAAGTTTATTTTGTAAGAGAAACAGCCTACAGGGCAAAATTATTTGCCACAAACAATTTCCATCAGTGGCACTACCTAGCGGGAGGTTTTTAGTAAAATTGGGTATTTAGCTAAAGATCATTTTTATTGTGGTGTTTTAAAAAAAATCCAGACTCCATAATCTGGTTTTTAAAATGTCTTCAGTACACATATGACAGAAACTGTAATATCCTGTAATAAGTTAAGTTACAACTATACTAGTGAGTTGTAAATATCACACTGTCTCAACATCTAATGCATAATAAAATGAAGGGAATGTAAAACAGTTTGTTCCAAAAAGATAAGAAATTAAAGACCATCCACGAGGGTGTTACTTTTAAGGCAAGAACCTTTTTTATGCAAGACTGTGCGGCATGAGAAGACTAAAATCTGATTCACCAACATGCCAGCCAATGCGACTTAGAAACCTGTCCCTTACTATTAAGTGCAACAGCGACCGGGAACATCATCTTACACAATAGAACATGGAAAGAAAGGACGACACTGGCACACCTCTCCTCTCGGCAAACCGCACCATTCTATTCAGCTTACCGACTATGTGGGACTGGCACCACTGCACGGACATGGGGGATGGCAGGAGAACTCTAATACAATTCTAGGGACTGTGTGGTTTCAGCTCCGTGGCTTCCTAACACTAAGCAAAGGTGACAGAAATTAAACTAAAACAAACCAACATACAAACAAACAAAAACTCAATAATTATTTTGAACACTTGCTAAATGTCATCATTAAAGCACTCTTGTGATTTAAACAAAGCAGAAGTGAGGAAAGAAGACAAGATTGTGTTTGCGCAAAAAACTAAAACTACAATTAGTTCCAAAATTTTTATACATATGTTAAATGTTTTATTCTGCAATCTATCTTGTTATCAAACAAACTTTAAATTCTGCCTTCAATTCATTCCGCTCAGTATCAACTTTAAATCATCCTCTTCAATTTAAATATTTTCCACCTTAATTCTGCTTTTTGTAAATTTTAAAAAGGGTTTTCAGCTGTTAGGAACCTGAGGTTGATTAGCTTTGAGGCTTCGTAGGGCTCTTCTTGCTGCTGCTGATTTGGCGATCCTGTAACTTCGGCCAACACCTTTGAATTTCCCCTTTCCTACTACTTCCACGGTAACTCTGACCTTGCCATCGTAAGTTCTTTCAGCCGGGCTGTAAGGAGGCCAAACAGCTTGAATTAGAAGTCAGAAGTATTTATTATCATTGTCAGTCAGCACTGAGCGAGCAGTCAGCCGAGTCCCGGACACAAGCTGACACCACACAAAGGAAATGTGCACGGTGACTTTATCACACATCACCGACAGCATTTTAATCCAGCATCACTTTATAGAAACAAAGCCAGAAGTCAATCAGACTCCAAGTGGCAATTGCATAAGAGCACGCCCCAGTGTAAATATTTTCCAGAATCATTAGTTTATGGCATCTGTGAGACTCCCCCCCTCCCCTCCGGTTTTAAGTAAGTTAATTTTTTCCATGCACATTTTTGCTTACCTAAATTTGGCGGTTTCTGGCTCCATTTCAAGCAATTCTCGCACAGGGGAACGGGGCACATTTGCAGAAAATTTTTCTATAATCAAATGAAAGAATACTGTGAATAATATCCTTGAAGTTGCTTTTAATTTTGATTTTGCTGCTTTCGAAGGGGAGCCAACAGTACCTATTAGCGGCCGCATCATAGGATAGTACACCTGCCAGACCATCTCCAGTGACATCCCACTATCCATGTAAATGGCACCAGCAAGTGACTCAAAAATATCCCCCATGGCCTTTGGAACTTCAATATCCTCTTCCTTCTCTTCATCCTCCTCAGATCTCCGAAGCTATTACAGAGAGAAAAGTGACTCGTAAGCAAAAAGGCCATTTTTAAAGGCAGTCCACAGGGGCGTGTTTCTTTTCTTAGATATGACTTTTATTATATGTTTAACAAAGGTAACAATACCAACCATTTATGGCATGCCTACTACATTGTAACAAACATTACCTTATCTAAAAACACAAAGTATTTTCAAAAATTCCCTCCCATTTAACCTTCTATACCCAGCAAAGGGAAAAAGATTATTGCTAAACAAAAACAACTTTAACACAAAATTAGAAATAGTCAATAAATGTATTTTTAAAACTTTTAAAATTCCCTTGTTCTCAAAGAACTGCACGTTTAACAGTCCTACCCCCGGCATGGACAAGAACGGGGCAGAGTACTGATTAGCACAGCGCTGGGGAGGGTGTACGCTGCTCCGGGGAGTATAAACTGCCACTTTGGGGGCAGGAAATTCTATTTGGAAGATGTTTTCCTCCAAGTTCCCTTTTTATTAAACTACTGAATACATGTTAGCTATAGGCGAGACCTTGACACATAGCGAGTATTCAAATTAATAGAATAAAACCTTACATATGTATCAAAAGTCTTTCAAAAAATCCGTAATTCTTTGATGCAACAATCCATCTCTAGGAATTTAGCTTATGGAGGTAACTGGATATACAGGCATATTTATCACATCCATGTTTATTACGGTTGGTGCAAAAGTAATTGCGGTTTAAAAGGTTACAATTGCAAAAACTGCAATTACTTTAGCATCAACCTAATAAAAGACCTAACTACAAACAACTTAAATATCCAGCCACAAAAGACTATTTAAATACATTACATTACAGCTATGTATTGACTAACACACAGCTACTGAAAGACACAATGCCAATCAATACCAGGAAAGCCTTACACAATGTAGTAGCGAAAAGAGGAGGTTATAGTACATTATGCATAATATCATCCCATTTTATGTATGTTTACATCTACATACAATTAGCAATAATACATTACCAAATGTTAATTTTGGTTACTGCTGTGGTAGTATATTAGTGTAACTTTAATTAATTTTCTTTGTGTTTATTTGTATTTTCTAAAATAAACCAAAATTACTTGTGAAAGGGAAATAAAAAGAAGATAATTTCTGAACAGATTGTTTAGTCACACCAAGTTCTAACACATTTATAATGCTGACTACTGGAAAAATAAGGTAGCTATTGTTCATATTTCAGTTTTGAGGTAGGAAGGGATTTTAAAACTTATGAAGTTTAATTTGCTCCTTTTCGAGATGAGGAAACTGAGGCCCAGAAAGGTGGAGAGATTTTCTTAGATCAAGCAGTAAATTAGAAAAGCCAAACCATGCCATTTTCAGTTTTTGTTAACTTCTATACATATTTATATAAACAAAGGGAAGAATGAACAAAAACTAACAGAACCAGTATGTCCCACTATCATAAAAGGAGAATTGAAATCTAATTTTAGCAAATTCCTCAAATTCTAAGTTTAACTATTCCTACAGAATGAGGCTAGAATAATACTGAGTAGATATGAGATGGTTCTAATTCCTGGCCTCACTGCCAGCTGTGCTCCAGCCCAGACTGAGCCTTGGGAGAGCGGAGATGAAGGAGCACTGCCTAGTAACTTTCCTCGGCTCAGATTCGGTAGTTTCCACATGGGACACGTGGCCTCATGGCTAGATCTCAAAACCGAGAGTCTCAAAGTCAAGGAAATGCACCACACCCCCTACAATGCTTTGGTGCACTTAAAAAAAGGGAAGTTACAAATTGAAGAAAGAACGACTAAAATGGCTACCAGAGTTGTGAATAAATTCAACTCCTTGTAAGAGATCTACAAAAATAAGAAAAACAAAGGGAATCAGATGGGAAGAATAAGGAATGAGAGCGAGAGCGTTCTCCTGGGTACAAGGGATGCAGACAGATGTTAGTGAAGGATTGGGGGGGAGGGGGAAGATCTGCACAACAGCCTTCCCGACAAAACTGCAAAACACTTCACTAACACACTAGCATGAGCTCCACACCAGACAACCTTTGGCTGAACCTGCAGAAGCCTCTCCAGTCCAATGGTTAAAAATTTCAAAGTTTGGTTTTTAAATGAGATTTTCCCATTCCAAGCAGAAGCAAAGTACGTATTTGTGCTGCTTACCTGTGATATGAGCACATAGCACATATTTCGATCCATTTTGAAGCGGAGGCAGCAAGCAGCAGCCCTGCGGGGCTTTCCCTAAGGGCACGGCTGCCGGGGCCGGGGCCGCACTCCCTCGGCACGGCTAACTCTGGGCACCCGAGGTGGATGATGGCTCCTGGCACCTTCTCCTCAGGTGAACGACCACCCCACCCCACCGCAGTGCGGGCAGTAGGTGTAAAGGCCACCTGGAGACGCCGGCTCATCCCGTTCATCCCAGAGAACGTGCAGCGCACGTGTCCCGCTGGACAGCTGTGCAGCCAGAAGTGAGAACCCCCGTCCAACGGCTTAAACCCCGACTTGCACGTACTGCCAGGAGCACTAACCTCAGAATCCATTCCTTGCATCTCGTTCTTCTCCAGCTGGAACTGCACGAAGTCGTCGATGACGTGGAAGAGCTCAGGGGACACTGCTTTGAAGTACTTGTGGTACTCGTACTTCACGGCCAGGGACGCGAAGATGGTGTTGTTGACCAGCGCAGAGCGCAGGTCGGTCAGGACCCCCGGGGAGTGCTGCCGCGGGTCTTCGTAAAGGTGCTTGGTTATGAGGTAGTCCAAAATCGCATCCCCCAGGAATTCTAGGCGCTGGTAACAATCTGAGGGAGGAGCCAAAGTGGAGCCATGAGCTTGGGCAAAAACATTTCCACGGTTTCCACATAATAAATGACATAAAGGTCTGATCCCCAGAGCCACTTAAGAGACTTTTATTTGGGTTCATTTTCATATGCAGTCTTCAATGACAAAATTATCTGACGTATCATACTTACGGAAGCCTCTGGCAATTAAATTTTAATGGCAAATTAAGCACATTTCTTATACATAAATTGGGGTCATAAAATCTTTTAAGTGGCCCAAAGACCAATGCTTGTTAAGGAAAAAAACCTTTCCCAGGTAGTATCATTCTCACTGAACCCTTCTCCTCTGCTCTATCCTCACGTCTCCGTCACACGGCATCACTTCCGGGAAGCGGACCCTGCACAGATGCCTGCCACACGCGCTCCACTTTGCTGCCATCATTGCACACTGTCGCACTCACGTTCGGGAATGTGTGCGACACCATGCCTTGCCACGCCTTGGTTCTATCTGCCATACAAGGTGACAGGACAAGAAGACCCTCTTTTCAACGTGGATTAGAAATGTTGGATTTGACACAAACCAAGAGCTTGAGAAAGAAGACTTGTGGGAGTGAGCAGAGACGTTAGGCAAAAGCGGTCAATCATCAAAATGTGAAACGTTATCAGTACTAACCAGCACCTCAATTTTCTCAGAGTGATTAAAGAGCGTCATTCAAGTGAGGAAACTGAGGCAAGGACAGATGAAGTGACTTGTCCCGGCATCCCCAGTGAGGTAAGAGGCAGGGGCAGAGAGGGGCTAGAACACAGACGTCATTCCACAGCAACGGAAAACCGAGCCTCATGTCTTCTCCACCAAGAAAAAAGTAGGTTTTAGTTTCACCAGCATCTTTCCAGTCCAGAGTGAGATCACTTTTCACTGTTTGGTTTTACATTTTTCAGACCATCTTAACCTACATTGTTTTTCTTAAACTATGCTTTGGTATTCTGGATTCAAGCACTTGTTACTCTGATACAGAAAAACCATGCAGACTTTAGCTGCGTTTCAGAAGCTGAAGCGGATTTTAGCTTTTAGGCGCCTATTCTTCCTCCTAATCTAATGGGTCGGGAGCCTGTTAAAGAAGGGGAAGGAACACGGAGCACAATGCAAAGCAGAAGATGACAGGAAAGCCAGGGCAGGGACGGTGACACCTTCCGTGAAGTAGTTTCTTATCATCTAGTCCTCTTTAGATTTAAAAAGACCGTAAGAGAGAGGAGTCTTTTTGTTCACAAAGAACCATAAAAAGATGTGGAATACATCCAGACTATGCCAAAAAAATCAAGAACCAAAAGCAGCACTGAACAGGTATCAGAACGACACTGGGGTAGAATAAAACAGGAAAAACACAACAAAAGACTAAGGCTCAAACTTTTCCAATTATGCAGCTTACAAAATGATATACATGCGAGTACAGAAGATAGCTACCCTCCCAACTGTGATGGCAAGGAGCAGAGAACGCTCCCAAATAGATGAGGAAAAGAGGCTTGTTTCATTCTGCTTGTTTCCTCCCCCCACCATGCACAGGAGGCACTAAGCCTGTACATGCACAGGTCATTTCTTACAAGGCCAAAATAACGCGATTAACACACGAGCTCATTTTCAGAGGAGTGGAGTTGGGTCTGGGCTCCTTACCAGTAATAGTATTGTAGTGGTAGGAGGCGTGTGTAAACGCCTGCAAAAGGTAAGCCTTATTCTTGAATCTGTAGTTGATTTTCTTTTCAAAATTTTCAAAACCCGCTATCAGGTGATTCAGTGTTTTATCTGCGTCTGGATGATCAAACATACATCTTGGTGGAATCTTCAGACAACCGTACTCCAAGTCCTTCACCACCGGGGAGCGAGAGCTGGCTCCCGAGGCAGCAGCACGGCTCCCTGAAAGGGGCCTTTGTTGGCTGCTGGAATTCTCCCTCGGAGGGCACATGGCCTTTTCCCGATCAGTCCTTTTAATTACCGGGAGCACCTTCAGCCCCAGCGAGCAGAGGAAAAGCTGAGCAGCCCTCTCGCCACAGCTGGTTAAATAGCAGCCCAGCAGGGCTTCCACACAGTCGGCTATGCTTTTGTCAGCGATACACTGCTCGGTGTGCAGGTCGTAAGAAATGGACTGTTTGCCTGTATCAACCCCACAGTTCTCTTCCGACGGGTTCCAGAAGCCCACCACGAAGTCATCCTCCTCCACGGCTTTGCTGGGATCCAGATAGCACATTGCATCCCAAGAGCTATAGTCGAAGTCCTCCAAGTCGGGCGAGAACGGCATGCTACCTGCGGAGGCCTTTCTGGGCATCTTCCACTCATACGCAGAGTCAGCGGTTGAAAAAGGAGAGAGAGAAATTTTCTTCACGAAGGCTCCGGACCCCATCAGCATGTTGTCGATGAACTTGATGTGCTCCTGGTCGTACTCCAGGAGGTCGTCCTCGTCGTCGGCGTCCTCCCTGGGAGCCCTCCACAGCAGGGCCTCCTCCTCCTCGTCCTCCTCCTCCACGTCGTCCTCCAGCCTGCCATTAGCCAACATGCAGTCTTTTGTCTGCAACCGGGGGAATGGGGAAGGAGGGGAGACATAGCTGCTGTTTTTAAAAGGGTTTGAGACTCAATAAAAGCAAGGGTTATGGATAATTTCAAATGACAACCACAAATACTAAAAGGCAACTTTAAAATCATGGCCATTTGTTTTCAATTAACATAAAATAAGTTATTTAATCATATAAACAAAGTAAAACATGTTCTTTGAATGTTCATTTTCTAAGTTATAAAATGACCTTTATCCACTACGAAGCTTTAAGTAAAGGATTTTATACGTGGGCATAAAGTTAAAATTAATGTCCACAAGGCAAAACTTCAGCTAAGAATTCAAACGCTGGCAGGATACACAATGAGAGCTCTCATATGGCAATCACAGAGATCTTCGATTACGCTGACGAAGTTTTAAAATAGCTTCAAATTAATAAAATTAAATTCCAGATGTAGAAAAAGCATTATCTTTGCAATTAAGTAAGAGTATAACATGAAACCAGATAAAATTATTTTTTAAATCTTTTTATAAGAGTAAAAATGTAAACTAGAGTTTTATGATCAAGTTTTTGCCCCTATTTCTACTTCAAATCAAAGTATGTTTGCTGCAATGTAAAACTAAATTGTTTTGCTTGAAAACTAAAACTAAAAGTGATCACTGAATAAGCTATGAATTTGAGAAATTATGCTTTTCCCCGCCACTGAGCTACAGTAATCAGGGTAACAGATTATAGCATAACTGACAAAAATAGAAGAAAATTTAGACTAACATGAAACACAACAATCCAATTTCTGTCAGAAGATCTTTTCTAATTCCAATTTCTTTGGCAAAAGCTTATTTGTGAATGACAACCTTAATAATGGGCTAGGATTCAGTCATGATGTAACTTTTTTGCAATGCTAGCAAGATGCCAAATTTCTGTTGCACAATAAAACTGAAAAAAAAAACCAAAAAAAAAAACCCCACAGAAAAGAAGACTTTGCTTTGGAGGAAGAGACAGAGGATGTGCTTCAATTTTGATAGTTGACAACTTTCCAGAGCATTCTGACAAAAAGGTTTTCAATCTTTCTGTCAAGCACTTTTTAAATACTGCAAATATTTTCATTTTAAGCCAGACTCAAAAGAGATACACAGTGTATTTGTTTGAAAAGAAGAGCAGTGAGCCAAGCCATATACCTGTAACTATCTACATTTTTTTTTTTTAAGAAAAAAAGTTTATAAAACTTTTTCAAGAATTAAGAAGAACACCAAAAGAAATTAGTGGTAGACCTCGGAACTATTTCCTGTTAAAAATCTTACACTTTCACGTGGTAACATGAGATGTTTTGACTATCGTTTGGCCCTTAGGAAAAAAGGACCAAACTACAATTTAAAAAAATCAGACTGAATGAATTTTTTAATTAAAAAAATTCCTTATATATCTTTAGTTAAGATGCTAACATCAGGTAAAACTGGCAGAGTGCAAACAAAACAAAACAAAATAAACACACACACAATGGACTGCGTTTTATCACAAATAAGCTGTGTGATCTTGGGCAAAGTTCTTTAAGCCTCTAGGTTTCAGTTTCTTTATCTGCAAAATAGTGGGACTCTACCTCACTAAATGGTTTCTAAGAGCACTTCAAGCTCTTAAAAAAACAAAAACAAAAAATAAAAACAAAAACAAAACACCAGCATGAAACTCGTCTCTTACAGTGGACATGAGCATTAAACCTGAGTTCTTCCCACCGCCAGTATTTGTATGCAAAGGTTCCACTTACACCCATCTGCCTAGGAGCAGGGAGGGTAGAATAGGAATGGGACAAACATATGCTTTTCAGTATCATGTAAGGGCCAATTTCAACAAGTATAAATTATTCGGTGACAACACAAACAGTATTTTTAATGTATTTCAAGAACTAAAGTGCCAGGTATTCTGAAATGTCAAGAAAATAAGAACTTTGTGTTGTATCTTTTTAAAAAAGTGTTTTGATCAAAAGGACAAACCAATGTCAACTTCGTGCTAATTTTTAAGAGCCAATTATATTATGAAATAGTATTTGCAAGGCAAGATAATTGTTACTGGAATGTTTTTTGTAGAAATGAAATATTTTCTCCAAAGTTCTCAAAATCTACACATTTTTCTCTAAGGTTCTACCTAAATTAACAACAATGTAGTTTTTCTAACCCAACTTATATTAAAATATCTTCTTAATGCTTTTCTACATTAAGTTTAATTTCTGTAATAAGTCAAATACCACATGACTTAAAAATATACTCAATAAAGAGGTAAAAATCAAAACAGAGTCACAGAGCCTGGGACCTGAAACTAGGATGTCATGTCAGAAAGAAGAACACGCTGATTTAGAAAATATAACCTGTAAGAGAAACGGTATTCTCATTGTTGGCCTGAAGTGAAAATGAAGTAATAACGAGCCAGTTTCTCATTAATGAAAGAGAAATGTCCGAGAAATGAAACTGCGCCTGTCCCTCTAGGAGAGGTGCTGGAGGTTTCCAGCCAACCACGCACTCACAGCGCTCCGAGGCCCCCGAGGTGCCCTCTGGTGGCCTTCACGACAAGACAACATGAAGCAGCTCACATTTAGTCTTCTTAAATCATTGGCAATATTTTAACTCTTTCCAGAAAACTACAACACTTGTATACAGTGATTTATTAATATTATTATTTTTAGGTCACAGGAGGACAAACAATTCTGAGAAAACCCTGAGCTGCAAAAGCAAGATTTTACTGAAACTTCATTATTTCACAGGCAGACTGACGATCATAGGTCACTGAAGTCATTTCATTAAACAGAACTAAGGATCTACAAGAAATTATAATACACAACAGTAATGAGAAATGTTATGGGGTTTGGCTTTTTTTGGGGGGGTCACAACATGAGATACTCCTCTGCCTCTGGCTAAGGAAGATAACAGAAATTGTCCTCTAGCAGAATTGTAACATTGTTTCTGAATTCAATGAAAACACAGTCTATTCATAGTTACTAATTCAATATATCAAGTATCTATTATAAACATACCACAGAAAACAAAAAAATTAGTAGAAAATTCTCCCCCTCATCAAAAAGTAAGTCCTTCTAGTTACCAAAAACTTACCATTTCATCTTTCCCCCATTTATCTGTGCTACTTTTGTCTTGATTGACTACATAACCAGGCGGAAGCCAATTCACAGGCGGATCAAATATTGACACCACCATGCGGCTGGGCAATCCCTTCTTTTTTCCAAGCCGATACAGGTTACAGTTGCTGACCTTTCGCAGAAAAAAATTTATAAGACACTTAACATAAATGATTGCTGCTGGAATTATACAAGGCATATTAACATATTTTTACCTAAATGTTCTTCATATTACTAACTGGTCACCAATTATAAAGATTGCAGAGTTTTTCTACCTATTCATGATAGAAAATATTAAATTCCCATGTATTCTATATCCTTTAGTGTAGTTAGATGAATATGTCAGAACATTAAATGCAGATCAGAAAAAACGATGTATATAAATATGCAAATTCCTTATAAAGTCAGAGTAAACAGTTCAGACAATTTCAACCTTTTGAAAGCACAATATGATGATATAAACTGCAAATTGCTAATTGGGACGATCAGAGAACAGAATCCACACAAAAAGTCCAAGATGTCACAATATTCTCAATGAAATAAAGGGGGGAAACGCTATAAACTTTAGCTGTAAGTGAAAATTGGCATGGAACACAGCTAAAATAATTTTATATTTCTAGAACCTACGCCACAAATATGACTTCAATTGCAATGTTTTCTCAAACATTATTCCTTTGTTTTGGTTGGTATTTCAAGATATTTTTGTTTAACCATTTAAAAATGGAGCAAAAGGCAATAAAGAACAACTCCCTCCATGTTTATTTGCATAATAAAACTCTCGGGGTCTGTTTTTCCTAAGGCCCCCATCTCCTCTCTAATTTACTCAAATCACTGCATTTCCGTCTCGTTTTTTTCTGTGGAAACTAGGGTCTAGGACTGTCAATCTCATTTTCGTTTTCTAAAAACTGGGTTCCTTTGTATTTAAGCACAGGAGCCCCTTCTCCACCTAAGTCAATACCATGGAAGCAGCACCCATCACGGAAGCACTAGGTCAGGCATCCCTGAGAAGAGTCAGCGAGACAGACGAGTGGTTCCTGCAGGGGACTCAGCTGGGAGGGGAAGGGGTCTGCATGACACTCGCTACGTGCTAAAGGGCTTTCCCATGCCTTCTGAAAGTAACCACACAAACAGTAAATGCTAGTTTCCTTTTCATACCACGAGAACACATCACAGGTGCCAACAAGAGGATAAAGTGCAACAGAGACTCAAAAGGGATGGAAATCACACTCAAGATCACAGAAATGGATGGCAGGATGGAAAAAGAAGAACTAAGTAAGGACTCGTGTGAGGCTCCACATAGGACAGGCAGGAGTCACCAAGTAGAAATGGGGCGAGCGCCCTCAGAAAACGCACCAGCCGTGTGCGCGAGGAGTGGGGATGGAGAGGAGTGGGGCCTCAGCCTGGTTAGGGTACAGACCCATCTGGGCTGTGAGCACCAAAAGGCCTTCCACACCAGGCTGAGGGAGAGAGGATTTCTGTAGGAAACGGGAATCAAAGCTTCCTGAGCGGACGAGTGGATGAATTTTCAAAATATAAAATCATGTGTTTCTTACCTGACAGAGTATGTGGACCATTACTTTCCGCTCATTCTTAGCCTCTGATACTGTCTCCTGCAACAACCCCTGGGAGTCAGACTGCAACTATCACTCGTATGAACCCTACTCCCCCAAACCGGATCTAAGTCCTGAATTCTCAGTTATCTGAACGTTTCACTGAACATCCCACTTCATACTCCAAGAGGCCTAAGAACCCACCCCTAACCCTGATTCCTCCCTTTCTCTCTACCTCACCACAGGCATCGTCACTGCACCAACCTCCCGGGTTACACGGTTGCCATGACTGCATGACCTGGCTCCTGCCTCCCACCCAGACAGCGAAGGATATGGACTCTAGCCTCAGACAGCCCCGAATCTCCCGGAATAGCTGGATGACCTCACATGAGCTAGCTGAGCTCTAGGCAGCTCTCTCATCTGCAAAATGAGGACGTGTTATGTACCCCTCGGGCTCACCGAAAAGATTGAGAGAGAGGTCTGTAAAATGCTGTGTCGTGCTGGTGCTGACAGGGTAATAACATCAGAGGCAAGTCAGCGCGATGGTGAAGAAAGAGCAAGGTCTCTTAAGCCAGACTGGGCTCTGCCACCGACTAGCCATGTGACTGTGGGCAAGTTACCCCCTCCTGCCTAGGAGCCTCATCTAGAAAACTGGAGGGTAAAAGAGTAGTGTCTGGCTCGAGTAAGCACTTCGTCAGGGTGAGCTCAAGTTGGTATTTCCTGACTATCACCCCCCTCCCCGTCTTTTCTTCCCCGCCAGAACCCTAGTTGTACCCCATTTTCTGCTTAAGCTTACACTTCTTCAAAGGTCCAAGTAATTGCTCAGCTTGGTTTGGTTTTGCTTTTCAACTCAGGCTGCGTTCTGCTACCAGACTGACCACTGAAAACTACCACTGGATTAATCCTGAGGGACCTTCCGCCAGCAGCGCCTTCACGTCCAGCAGTGCGATGTGGGCTCCTCAGCCAGCACGGAGACCCTGCACAGAGCGGCACCAGCCGCCTGCTCGGACGTCTGTCCTCACGCATCCATCTGCACACTTCTGGGCTACCGCGGCCCACTCCCTGGCGCCGACTACTCATTTCGTGTCCACACTGCAAATGCACGGCTCCCACTAACACCTTCCCTGGTCACACGTGGTACCCGACCTGCCTGCTTAGGGTAATGAGCAGCTTTGGACCTTGTGACACCTCTTTTATTGTCATTTAAAGTTACGTTCCCTATGTTTCTCCCAAATCTTGATTCCACACTGAGTTTAGGAGCACGCCCTTTCTCTGGCCTACCCAGCACAGCTTGCTCGGGTCTCTAGGAGTCTCTCCTTACACTGCTGAGCCTCTGAGCTGGGGAAGGCCTGCTCTTCCCCTCCCTGACTCCAGAAAACTGTGAAGATGAGCGCTCCTTGACAGCCCCGTGTGATACCCGTCTGGAGGCCTTGCATGCCAGTACAGCACGCTCCCAAGGGAATGCCTAACTCATATATTAAGGCACAAGCTCCTGGAATAACTATGCTGTGTATTTCTTCACATCCTCCTCAGGAGCTAGCAGGGGCACACACGCTGACAAAGAGTTTCATTTGAACTGAAGTTGTATCAATAAATAAGGCACATACAGATCAGCTGGCCCCCCAAACCTGAGTGGTGCATCCGTGAAAAACAGCCTTGTATCAATGGGCTGGGTACGCTGTGGGCTTTAGCTGCACACGTCGGGTCGAGCAACCCCTCAGCGTGGTCCTTTCCCCATCCTCTGAAACTAGCCAATCCTTTAGATCACTTTTAGGCTCACGGAATGACTATTCGAACTGCTCAAACTAAAAGAACGACTTCTCACCTTTTTGCTTCTCATGTATGAAAGGCGGCCCTCGTGAGCATCAGGATAAGTGCAAAATAGATACGTGGTGATGGCATGCTTTAAAAAGGAGTCACCAAGCATTTCAAGCCGCTCCAGGTTAAACCCATCGCTGGCATTTGAAAGGGTCAAAGCCTGAAGAATAAGTCCAGGATTTGGGCCGAGAGTCCTCGAGGAATACCCAGGAGAAGGGCTCTGCTCAGAAGCCATGCTCTCCTTGAGCGCCGTAACAGCTTCTGTGGTACCAGGCATGGCGGCCACCATGGGACTTCCATCTGAGGTAGATTGGTTAGCATTTCCATCAAGGTATTTATTACTCAGTAGAGTACATTCATCGCTGGGCTTGGGCTGGTTCTCGTAATTGTATAAATTCTGAATGGGATATGAGGTAGTTGGTTGTACAGGTATTTCCTGCTTGTAGTAATTCAGCTGACTTCCTTGGCAAAAGTCTCTGTTAGCTAAATCGTAACTGCCATTGGCAAGACTTCTATTGTAAGAAAGACCATTAATTGCGGTCAGATCTGTTGAGACTTCCATGGGGAACTTCCCGGGTGCCTCACTGAGGAGCGCTCTGCAGGTCACAGGTATGTGGTCACGGGTTTCTCGCGAGGAGGTTCTGGTAGCACCCTGTTGTGCAGCATTTTCAGGGGTCGCAGCTGTGCTGTGCTTACAGTAATGATCGCTTTCAGCTGAAGAGCAGTTAGCAACTGAGATGAAAGATTTGCTGTCGATAGATTTTTTCCAACCGAAGTCTAAGTTAGGGTATCTGCAAAGACATTTTTGTAACTTTTCATCAGATCCTTCAAAAGGACTAGCTTAGGGCAAGAGCAATTTGAATAAAAAATATAAAGATTCTTATAAATATACTCCTACTTTAGAAGAAAAACAAGTTTCCAAGCACAACGCAAACGGTGACGTGGAGGGCGGCTCCCGGCCCTGCTTCAGCCCCTCCCCATAGTCCAGTCCAGTCTGGCGGTTGGGACACGGAGCCTGCCGGCGGCCTGCGGGACCTGGCCCAGGCCTTCTGGTTAACTAGCTGGGTACCTTCGGGCAATTCACATAACCTCGCTGTGCCTGAGCTTCCACACTTGGAAGAGGGGCTAACAACAATTCCTATTATTATATTTTAAAGTTCCTCAATCTCTAGAACCATCCCAGTCTTGCCAACTGGATAACCAGAATTAATTCGAGTGGTTAAACCAATAATTTTCTTAGAATGCAGAGACTATTTGTGGGAAGAAAATAATGAAGACAAAAAACATACTGAGGCACTTGCTTTGTAATATGTATTGGATTTTAGAAGAGGAAGCAGTTTTAAAATGTCAGCATAGTAACAAAGGACTGTTTGCATTTTCACTGTCATCACTGAGAGAGGGACGATTATTTTTGACCTTAGTATCTCATCTCCTTCTACAACTTTACAAAACTATAGGCCTCAATGACCCCAACATATAGATTTTCACTTGGGAATTAAAGGATGCATTTGTTTTCATGTATTAGACATGTTTTCTTTTTAAACTTTTAAGAGCCATTGTATATAAAATTAAGACCTGCACGTCATTCAGTTCTTTTCCAAATAGGATTTCATGGCCCATATTCTGTCTGGCCAATAACACAGGCATACCTAAAATCCACAGGAAGGGATCTGACTCCCACGCCAGCATCGCTGGCCGTCTGGGCTCTCAGCTCCTCCGCGGTCAAAAGGCAGTGAAGACGATAAAGTATGCTGGGGAGACAAACTGCTTTTCTCCACAGTGATGCTGGGATTGGGTGGATAGCACAAAGTTCTGGAACCAGTATCTTTGAATATGGAAAAATGTGGATAAATATAAAGCAAACACACAAAAGCATGAAAAACAAATTTAAGACCAATTTTACCAATGGATAAAGATAAAAATCGTAAGTACTACCAAAATCTTATTTTTAAAAACATTTTTTTAAATAATCCTTTAAGACCAAGCAGGATTTATCCTAGGATTTATAAGGATGATTTCATGATATAATTATTTCAATGGACCAAATATAAAAGCTAAATTGATGACTGCCAGATGGGAGGGCGTTGAAGGGCTGGGTGAAAAAGGTGAAGGGATTAAGAAGTACAAATTGGCAGTCACAAAACAGTCACGGGGATGTAAAGTACAGCACAGGGGATATAGTCAATATTGTACTAACTATGCACGGTGTCTGAGGGGTACTAGACTTACCAGGGCAATCACTTCGTAAGTTATATAAATGTCTAACCACTATGCTGTGTACCTGAAACTAATATAATATTGAACGTCACCTGTAATTTGAAAACTAAAAAAAAAAAAAAAATAATAATAATAATCCTCGAAGGCCAAATGGGACTTTTCTTAGGGTTTATAAGGGTGATTTCATGACATAATTGTATCAGTGGACCAAATATAAAAGCCAAACCTCTCATACTTAACCAAAAAGACATCAAATAAAAGTAAACACATAATATTAAATCAAAACAAAACCCAAGGCCCGGGCAATTTCCAAAATATTCACAAGTCACTTAGTTCAGCTGATAATATAAAACTCAAACTTATCTTTACAAATACTAAGTTATGCTAATATCCATTAACTCATTACCTGTTTGTTCTGCAGACTTTCCCATTTGGCTTTCCTCTTTTCAGCACTGCTTAAAGGAAGAGCTTTCCCCTTCTGATTCAAGTGGCGGGGTGTCAAAAGGTTCAGTCTATAAAAATTTCAAAATAATTTTATCAAACAGACAAAAACAAGTACACTGTCACAGTGATTCTCCAACTTCAGTGTGCATACAAACCACCTGAAGAGCTCACTTAACTGCAGAGCC